>NW_028252464.1:0-725326 GCF_964263255.1 Lissotriton vulgaris
ATTCAAAATGTCAATTGGATCATGCCTCATGTTGAATAACCACTTTTTAAACCCTCAGTGACCAAAATTGCAATTTTTACAGAGTTTTGCTTACTCAAAAGCTTCCATTTTGACCCGTTTCAGGCACAGAAATGACTTTAAACACACTTATTCTAGTTGACAAAGTCATAATTCACATCCAACAGTCATTTAGAGTCAAAAGATTAAATGTTAAAATTTCATCATTATAGACCATTTTGGGATCGTTCGACAGGTCCGGAGTCGTCGTTTTTCATCCGAAAATTGATTTTTTGGACTGTACCAAAAATGATTCAAAATGTCAATTGGATCGTGCCTCATGTTGAATAACCACTTTTTAAACCCTCACAGTGACCAAAATTGCCATTTTTACAGAGTTTTGCTTGCTCAAAAGCTTCAATTTTGACCCGTTTCAGGCACAGAAATGACTTTAAACACACTTATTCTAGTTGACAAAGTCATAATTCACATCCAACAGTCATTTAGAGTCAAAAGATTAAATGTTAAAATTTCATCATTATAGACCATTTTGGGAACGTTCGACAGGTCCGGAGTCATCGTTTTTCATCCGAAAATTGATTTTTTGGACTGTACCAAAAATGATTCAAAATGTCAATTGGATCGTTCCTCATGTTGAATAACCACTTTTTAAACCCTCAGAGTGACCAAAATTGCCATTTTTATAGAGTTTTGCTTACTCAAAAGCTTCAATTTTGACCCATTTCAGGGACAGAAATGACTTTAAACACACTTATTTTAGTTGACAAAGTCATAATTCACATCCAACAGTCATTTAGAGTCAAAAGATTAAATGTTGAAATTTCATCCATATTGACCATTTGGGATCGTTCGACAGGTCCGGAGTCATCGTTTTTCATCCGAAAATTGATTTTTGGACTGTACCAAAAATGATTCAAAATGTCAATTGGATCGTGCCTCATGTTGAATAACCCCTTTTTAAACCCTCACAGTGACCAAAATTGCCATTTTTACAGAGTTTTGCTTACTCAAAAGCTTTAATTTTGACCCGTTTCAGGCACAGAAATGACTTTAAACACACTTATTCTAGTTGACAAAGTCATAATTCACATCCAACAGTCATTTAGAGTCAAAAGAATAAATGTTAACATTTCATCATTATAGACCATTTTGGGAACGTTCGACAGGTCCGGAGTCATCGTTTTTCATCCGAAAATTGATTTTTTGGACTGTACCAAAAATGATTCAAAATGTCAATTGGATCGTTCCTCATGTTGAATAACCACTTTTTAAACCCTCACAGTGACCAAAATTGCCATTTTTACAGAGTTTTGCTTACTCAAAAGCTTCAATTTTGACCCGTTTCAGGCACAGAAATGACTTTAAACACACTTATTTTAGTTGAAAAAGTCATAATTCACATCCAACAGTCATTTAGAGTCAAAAGATTAAATGTTAAAATTTCATCCATATTGACCATTTTGGGATCGTTCGACAGGTCCGGAGTCATTGTTTTTCATCCGAAAATTGATTTTTTGGACTGTACCAAAAATGATTCAAAATGTCAATTGGATCGTGCCTCATGTTGAATAACCACTTTTTAAACCCTCACAGTGACCAAAATTGCCATTTTTACAGAGTTTTGCTTACTCAAAAGCTTCAATTTTTACCCGTTTCAGGTACAGAAATGACTTTAAACACACTTATTTTAGTTGACAAAGTCATAATTCACATCCAACAGTAATTTAGAGTCAAAAGATTAAATGTTGAAATTTCATCATTATAGACCATTTTGGGATCGTTCGACAGGTCCGGAGTCATCGTTTTTCATCCGAAAATTGATTTTTTGGACTGTACCAAAAATGATTCAAAATGTCAATTGGATCGTGCCTCATGTTGAATAACCACTTTTTAAACCCTCACAGTGACCAAAATTGCCATTTTTACTGAGTTTTGCTTACTCAAAAGCTTGAATTTTGACCCGTTTCAGGCACAGAAATGACTTTAAACACACTTATTCTAGTTGACAAAGTCATAATTCACATCCAACAGTCATTTAGAGTCAAAAGATTAAATGTTAACATTTCATCATTATAGACCATTTTGGGAACGTTCGACAGGTCCGGAGTCATCGTTTTTCATCCGAAAATTGATTTTTTGGACTGTACCAAAAATTATTCAAAATGTCAATTGGATCATGCCTCATGTTGAATAACCACTTTTTAAACCCTCACAGTGACCAAAATTGTCATTTTTACAGAGTTTCGCTTACTCAAAAGCTTCAATTTTGACCCGTTTCAGGCACAGAAATGACTTTAAACACACTTATTTTAGTTGACAAAGTCATAATTCACATCCAACAGTAATTTAGAGTCAAAAGAATAAATGTTAAAATTTCATCATTATAGACCATTTTGGGATCGTTCGACAGGTCCGGAGTCATCGTTTTTCACCCGAAAATTGATTTTTTGGACTGTACCAAAAATGATTCAAAATGTCAATTGGATAGTGCCTCATGTTGAATAACCACTTTTTAAACCCTCACAGTGACCAAAATTGCCATTTTTACAGAGTTTTGCTTACTCAAAAGCTTCAATTTTGACCCGTTTCAGGCACAGAAATGACTTTAAACACACTTGTTCTAGTTGACAAAGTCATAATTCACATCCAACAGTCATTTAGAGTCAAAAGATTAAATGTTAAAATTTCATCCATATTGACCATTTTAGGATCGTTCGACAGGTCCGGAGTCATCGCTTTTCATCCGAAAATTGATTTTTTGGACTGTACCAAAAATGATTCAAAATGTCAATTGGATCGTGCCTCATGTTGAATAACCACTTTTTAAACCCTCACAGTGACCAAAATTGCCATTTTTACAGAGTTTTGCTTACTCAAACGCGTCAATTTTGACCCGTTTCAGGCACAGAAATGACTTTAAACACACTTATTTTAGTTGACAAAGTCATAATTCACATCCAACAGTCATTTAGAGTCAAAAGATTAAATGTTAAAATTTCATCCATATTGACCATTTTGGGATCGTTCGACAGGTCCGGAGTCATTGTTTTTCATCCGAAAATTGATTTTTTGGACTGTACCAAAAATGATTCAAAATGTCAATTGGATCGTGTCTCATGTTGAATAACCACTTTTTAAACCCTCACAGTGACCAAAATTGCCATTTTTACAGAGTTTTGCTTACTCAAAAGCTTCAATTTTGACCCGTTTCAGGCACAGAAATGACTTTAAACACACTTATTTTAGTTGAAAAATTCATAATTCACATCCAACAGTCATTTAGAGTCAAAAGATTAAATGTTGAAATTTCATCCATATTGACCATTTGGGATCGTTCGACAGGTCCGGAGTCATCGTGTTTCATCCGAAAATTGATTTTTGGACTTTACCAAAAATGATTCAAAATGTCAATTGGATCGTGCCTCATGTTGAATAACCACTTTTTAAACCCTCACAGTGACCAAAATTGCCATTTTTACAGAGTTTTTCTTACTCAAAAGCTTTAATTTTGACCCGTTTCAGGCACAGAAATGACTTTAAACACACTTGTTCTAGTTGACAAAGTCATAATTCACAACCAACAGTAATTTAGAGTCAAAAGAATAAATGTTAAAATTTCATCATTATAGACCATTTTGGGATCGTTCGACAGGTCCGGAGTCATCGTTTTTGATCCGAAAATTAATTTTTTGGACTGTACCAAAAATGATTCAAAATGTCAATTGGATCATGCCTCATGTTGAATACCCACTTTTTAAACCCTCACAGTGACCAAAATTGCCATTTTTACGGAGTTTTGCTTACTCAAAAGCTTCCATTTTGACCCGTTTCAGGCACAGAAATGACTTTAAACACACTTATTCTAGTTGACAAAGTCATAATTCACATCCAACAGTCATTTAGAGTCAAAAGATTAAATGTTGAAATTTCATCATTATAGACCATTTTGGGATCGTTCGACAGGTCCGGAGTCATCGTTTTTCATCCGAAAATTGATTTTTTGGACTGTACCAAAAATGATTCAAAATGTCAATTGGATCGTGTCTCATGTTGAATAACCACTTTTTAAACCCTCACAGTGACCAAAATTGCCATTTTTATAGAGTTTTGCTTACTCAAAAGCGTCAATTTTGACCCGTTTCAGGCACAGAAATGACTTTAAACACACTTATTTTAGTTGACAAAGTCATAATTCACATCCAACAGTCATTTAGAGTCAAAAGATTAAATGTTAAAATTTCATCATTATAGACCATTTTTGGAACGTTCGACAGGTCCGGAGTCATCGTTTTTCATCCGAAAATTGATTTTTTGGACTGTACCAAAAATGATTCAAAATGTCAATTGGATCGTTCCTCATGTTGAATAACCACTTTTTAAACCCTCAGAGTGACCAAAATTGCCATTTTTACAGAGTTTTGCTTACTCAAAAGCTTCAATTTTGACCCGTTTCAGGCACAGAAATGACTGTAAACACACTTATTTTAGTTGACAAAGTCATAATTCACATCCAACAGTAATTTAGAGTCAAAAGAATAAATGTTAAAATTTCATCATTATAGACCATTTTGGGATCGTTCGACAGGTCCGGAGTCATCGTTTTTCATCCGAAAATTGATTTTTTGGACTGTACCAAAAATGATTCAAAATGTCAATTGGATCATGCCTCATGTTGAATAACCACTTTTTAAACCCTCACAGTGACCAAAATTGCCATTTTTACAGAGTTTTGCTTACTCAAAAGCTTCCATTTTGACCCGTTTCAGGCACAGAAATGACTTTAAACACACTTATTTTAGTTGACAAAGTCATAATTCACATCCAACAGTAATTTAGAGTCAAAAGAATAAATGTTAAAATTTCATCATTATAGACCATTTTGGGATCGTTCGACAGGTCCGGAGTCATCGTTTTTCATCCGAAAATTGATTTTTTCGACTGTACCAAAAATGATTCAAAATGTCAATTGGATCGTTCCTCATGTTGAATAACCACTTTTTAAACCCTCACAGTGACCAAAATTGCCATTTTTACAGAGTTTTGCTTACTCAAAAGCTTCAATTTTGACCCGTTTCAGGCACAGAAATGACTTTAAACACACTTATTTTAGTTGACAAAGTCATAATTCACATCCAACAGTCATTTAGAGTCAAAAGATTTAATGTTAAAATTTCATCCATATTGACCATTTTAGGATCGTTCGACAGGTCCGGAGTCATCGCTTTTCATCCGAAAATTGATTTTTTGGACTGTACCAAAAATGATTCAAAATGTCAATTGGATCGTGCCTCATGTTGAATAACCACTTTTTAAACCCTCACAGTGACCAAAATTGCCATTTTTACAGAGTTTTGCTTACTCAAAAGCTTCAATTTTGACCCGTTTCAGGCACAGAAATGACTTTAAACACACTTATTTTAGTTGACAAAGTCATAATTCACATCCAACAGTAATTTAGAGTCAAAAGAATAAATGTTAAAATTTCATCATTATAGACCATTTTGGGATCGTTCGACAGGTCCGGAGTCATCGTTTTTCATCCGAAAATTGATTTTTTGGACTGTACCAAAAATGATTCAAAATGTCAATTGGATCATGCCTCATGTTGAATAACCACTTTTTAAACCCTCACAGTGACCAAAATTGCCATTTTTACAGAGTTTTGCTTACTCAAAAGCTTCCATTTTGACCCGTTTCAGGCACAGAAATGACTTTAAACACACTTATTCTAGTTGACAAAGTCATAATTCACATCCAACAGTCATTTAGAGTCAAAAGATTAAATGTTGAAATTTCATCATTATAGACCATTTTGGGATCGTTCGACAGGTCCGGAGTCATCGTTTTTCATCCGAAAATTGATTTTTTGGACTGTACCAAAAATGATTCAAAATGTCAATTGGATCATGCCTCATGTTGAATAACCACTTTTTAAACCCTCAGTGACCAAAATTGCAATTTTTACAGAGTTTTGCTTACTCAAAAGCTTCCATTTTGACCCGTTTCAGGCACAGAAATGACTTTAAACACACTTATTCTAGTTGACAAAGTCATAATTCACATCCAACAGTCATTTAGAGTCAAAAGATTAAATGTTAAAATTTCATCATTATAGACCATTTTGGGATCGTTCGACAGGTCCGGAGTCGTCGTTTTTCATCCGAAAATTGATTTTTTGGACTGTACCAAAAATGATTCAAAATGTCAATTGGATCGTGCCTCATGTTGAATAACCACTTTTTAAACCCTCACAGTGACCAAAATTGCCATTTTTACAGAGTTTTGCTTGCTCAAAAGCTTCAATTTTGACCCGTTTCAGGCACAGAAATGACTTTAAACACACTTATTCTAGTTGACAAAGTCATAATTCACATCCAACAGTCATTTAGAGTCAAAAGATTAAATGTTAAAATTTCATCATTATAGACCATTTTGGGAACGTTCGACAGGTCCGGAGTCATCGTTTTTCATCCGAAAATTGATTTTTTGGACTGTACCAAAAATGATTCAAAATGTCAATTGGATCGTTCCTCATGTTGAATAACCACTTTTTAAACCCTCAGAGTGACCAAAATTGCCATTTTTATAGAGTTTTGCTTACTCAAAAGCTTCAATTTTGACCCATTTCAGGGACAGAAATGACTTTAAACACACTTATTTTAGTTGACAAAGTCATAATTCACATCCAACAGTCATTTAGAGTCAAAAGATTAAATGTTGAAATTTCATCCATATTGACCATTTGGGATCGTTCGACAGGTCCGGAGTCATCGTTTTTCATCCGAAAATTGATTTTTGGACTGTACCAAAAATGATTCAAAATGTCAATTGGATCGTGCCTCATGTTGAATAACCCCTTTTTAAACCCTCACAGTGACCAAAATTGCCATTTTTACAGAGTTTTGCTTACTCAAAAGCTTTAATTTTGACCCGTTTCAGGCACAGAAATGACTTTAAACACACTTATTCTAGTTGACAAAGTCATAATTCACATCCAACAGTCATTTAGAGTCAAAAGAATAAATGTTAACATTTCATCATTATAGACCATTTTGGGAACGTTCGACAGGTCCGGAGTCATCGTTTTTCATCCGAAAATTGATTTTTTGGACTGTACCAAAAATGATTCAAAATGTCAATTGGATCGTTCCTCATGTTGAATAACCACTTTTTAAACCCTCACAGTGACCAAAATTGCCATTTTTACAGAGTTTTGCTTACTCAAAAGCTTCAATTTTGACCCGTTTCAGGCACAGAAATGACTTTAAACACACTTATTTTAGTTGAAAAAGTCATAATTCACATCCAACAGTCATTTAGAGTCAAAAGATTAAATGTTAAAATTTCATCCATATTGACCATTTTGGGATCGTTCGACAGGTCCGGAGTCATTGTTTTTCATCCGAAAATTGATTTTTTGGACTGTACCAAAAATGATTCAAAATGTCAATTGGATCGTGCCTCATGTTGAATAACCACTTTTTAAACCCTCACAGTGACCAAAATTGCCATTTTTACAGAGTTTTGCTTACTCAAAAGCTTCAATTTTTACCCGTTTCAGGTACAGAAATGACTTTAAACACACTTATTTTAGTTGACAAAGTCATAATTCACATCCAACAGTAATTTAGAGTCAAAAGATTAAATGTTGAAATTTCATCATTATAGACCATTTTGGGATCGTTCGACAGGTCCGGAGTCATCGTTTTTCATCCGAAAATTGATTTTTTGGACTGTACCAAAAATGATTCAAAATGTCAATTGGATCGTGCCTCATGTTGAATAACCACTTTTTAAACCCTCACAGTGACCAAAATTGCCATTTTTACTGAGTTTTGCTTACTCAAAAGCTTGAATTTTGACCCGTTTCAGGCACAGAAATGACTTTAAACACACTTATTCTAGTTGACAAAGTCATAATTCACATCCAACAGTCATTTAGAGTCAAAAGATTAAATGTTAACATTTCATCATTATAGACCATTTTGGGAACGTTCGACAGGTCCGGAGTCATCGTTTTTCATCCGAAAATTGATTTTTTGGACTGTACCAAAAATTATTCAAAATGTCAATTGGATCATGCCTCATGTTGAATAACCACTTTTTAAACCCTCACAGTGACCAAAATTGTCATTTTTACAGAGTTTCGCTTACTCAAAAGCTTCAATTTTGACCCGTTTCAGGCACAGAAATGACTTTAAACACACTTATTTTAGTTGACAAAGTCATAATTCACATCCAACAGTAATTTAGAGTCAAAAGAATAAATGTTAAAATTTCATCATTATAGACCATTTTGGGATCGTTCGACAGGTCCGGAGTCATCGTTTTTCACCCGAAAATTGATTTTTTGGACTGTACCAAAAATGATTCAAAATGTCAATTGGATAGTGCCTCATGTTGAATAACCACTTTTTAAACCCTCACAGTGACCAAAATTGCCATTTTTACAGAGTTTTGCTTACTCAAAAGCTTCAATTTTGACCCGTTTCAGGCACAGAAATGACTTTAAACACACTTGTTCTAGTTGACAAAGTCATAATTCACATCCAACAGTCATTTAGAGTCAAAAGATTAAATGTTAAAATTTCATCCATATTGACCATTTTAGGATCGTTCGACAGGTCCGGAGTCATCGCTTTTCATCCGAAAATTGATTTTTTGGACTGTACCAAAAATGATTCAAAATGTCAATTGGATCGTGCCTCATGTTGAATAACCACTTTTTAAACCCTCACAGTGACCAAAATTGCCATTTTTACAGAGTTTTGCTTACTCAAACGCGTCAATTTTGACCCGTTTCAGGCACAGAAATGACTTTAAACACACTTATTTTAGTTGACAAAGTCATAATTCACATCCAACAGTCATTTAGAGTCAAAAGATTAAATGTTAAAATTTCATCATTATAGACCATTTTTGGAACGTTCGACAGGTCCGGAGTCATCGTTTTTCATCCGAAAATTGATTTTTTGGACTGTACCAAAAATGATTCAAAATGTCAATTGGATCGTTCCTCATGTTGAATAACCACTTTTTAAACCCTCAGAGTGACCAAAATTGCCATTTTTACAGAGTTTTGCTTACTCAAAAGCTTCAATTTTGACCCGTTTCAGGCACAGAAATGACTGTAAACACACTTATTTTAGTTGACAAAGTCATAATTCACATCCAACAGTAATTTAGAGTCAAAAGAATAAATGTTAAAATTTCATCATTATAGACCATTTTGGGATCGTTCGACAGGTCCGGAGTCATCGTTTTTCATCCGAAAATTGATTTTTTGGACTGTACCAAAAATGATTCAAAATGTCAATTGGATCATGCCTCATGTTGAATAACCACTTTTTAAACCCTCACAGTGACCAAAATTGCCATTTTTACAGAGTTTTGCTTACTCAAAAGCTTCCATTTTGACCCGTTTCAGGCACAGAAATGACTTTAAACACACTTATTTTAGTTGACAAAGTCATAATTCACATCCAACAGTAATTTAGAGTCAAAAGAATAAATGTTAAAATTTCATCATTATAGACCATTTTGGGATCGTTCGACAGGTCCGGAGTCATCGTTTTTCATCCGAAAATTGATTTTTTGGACTGTACCAAAAATGATTCAAAATGTCAATTGGATCGTTCCTCATGTTGAATAACCACTTTTTAAACCCTCACAGTGACCAAAATTGACATTTTTACAGAGTTTTGCTTACTCAAAAGCTTCAATTTTGACCCGTTTCAGGCACAGAAATGACTTTAAACACACTTATTTTAGTTGACAAAGTCATAATTCACATCCAACAGTCATTTAGAGTCAAAAGATTAAATGTTAAAATTTCATCCATATTGATCATTTTAGGATCGTTCGACAGGTCCGGAGTCATCGCTTTTCATCCGAAAATTGATTTTTTGGACTGTACCAAAAATGATTCAAAATGTCAATTGGATCGTGCCTCATGTTGAATAACCACTTTTTAAACCCTCACAGTGACCAAAATTGCCATTTTTACAGAGTTTTGCTTACTCAAAAGCTTCAATTTTGACCCGTTTCAGGCACAGAAATGACTTTAAACACACTTATTTTAGTTGACAAAGTCATAATTCACATCCAACAGTAATTTAGAGTCAAAAGAATAAATGTTAAAATTTCATCATTATAGACCATTTTGGGATCGTTCGACAGGTCCGGAGTCATCGTTTTTCATCCGAAAATTGATTTTTTGGACTGTACCAAAAATGATTCAAAATGTCAATTGGATCATGCCTCATGTTGAATAACCACTTTTTAAACCCTCACAGTGACCAAAATTGCCATTTTTACAGAGTTTTGCTTACTCAAAAGCTTCCATTTTGACCCGTTTCAGGCACAGAAATGACTTTAAACACACTTATTCTAGTTGACAAAGTCATAATTCACATCCAACAGTCATTTAGAGTCAAAAGATTAAATGTTGAAATTTCATCATTATAGACCATTTTGGTATCGTTCGACAGGTCCGGAGTCATCGTTTTTCATCCGAAAATTGATTTTTTGGACTGTACCAAAAATGATTCAAAATGTCAATTGGATCATGCCTCATGTTGAATAACCACTTTTTAAACCCTCACAGTGACCAAAATTGCAATTTTTACAGAGTTTTGCTTACTCAAAAGCTTCAATTTTGACCCATTTCAGGGACAGAAATGACTTTAAACACACTTATTTTAGTTGACAAAGTCATAATTCACATCCAACAGTCATTTAGAGTCAAAAGAATAAATGTTAACATTTCATCATTATAGACCATTTTGGGAACGTTCGACAGGTCCGGAGTCATCGTTTTTCATCCGAAAATTGATTTTTTGGACTGTACCAAAAATGATTCAAAATGTCAATTGGATCGTTCCTCATGTTGAATAACCACTTTTTAAACCCTCACAGTGACCAAAATTGCCATTTTTACAGAGTTTTGCTTACTCAAAAGCTTCAATTTTGACCCGTTTCAGGCACAGAAATGACTTTAAACACACTTATTTTAGTTGAAAAAGTCATAATTCACATCCAACAGTCATTTAGAGTCAAAAGATTAAATGTTAAAATTTCATCCATATTGACCATTTTGGGATCGTTCGACAGGTCCGGAGTCATCGTTTTTCATCCGAAAATTGATTTTTTGGACTGTACCAAAAATGATTCAAAATGTCAATTGGATCGTGCCTCATGTTGAATAACCACTTTTTAAACCCTCACAGTGACCAAAATTGCCATTTTTACAGAGTTTTGCTTACTCAAAAGCTTCAATTTTGACCCGTTTCAGGCACAGAAATGACTTTAAACACACTTATTTTAGTTGACAAAGTCATAATTCACATCCAACAGTCATTTAGTGTCAAAAGATTAAATGTTAAAATTTCATCCATATTGACCATTTTGGGATCGTTCGACAGGTCCGGAGTCATCGTTTTTCATCCGAAAATTGATTTTTTGGACTGTACCAAAAATGATTCAAAATGTCAATTGGATCGTGCCTCATGTTGAATAACCACTTTTTAAACCCTCACAGTGACCAAAATTGCCATTTTTACAGAGTTTTGCTTACTCAAAAGCTTGAATTTTGACCCGTTTCAGGCACAGAAATGACTTTAAACACACTTATTCTAGTTGACAAAGTCATAATTCACATCCAACAGTCATTTAGAGTCAAAAGATTAAATGTTAACATTTCATCATTATAGACCATTTTGGGAACGTTCGACAGGTCCGGAGTCATCGTTTTTCATCCGAAAATTGATTTTTTGGACTGTACCAAAAATTATTCAAAATGTCAATTGGATCATGCCTCATGTTGAATAACCACTTTTTAAACCCTCACAGTGACCAAAATTGTCATTTTTACAGAGTTTCGCTTACTCAAAAGCTTCAATTTTGACCCGTTTCAGGCACAGAAATGACTTTAAACACACTTATTTTAGTTGACAAAGTCATAATTCACATCCAACAGTAATTTAGAGTCAAAAGAATAAATGTTAAAATTTCATCATTATAGACCATTTTGGGATCGTTCGACAGGTCCGGAGTCATCGTTTTTCACCCGAAAATTGATTTTTTGGACTGTACCAAAAATGATTCAAAATGTCAATTGGATAGTGCCTCATGTTGAATAACCACTTTTTAAACCCTCACAGTGACCAAAATTGCCATTTTTACAGAGTTTTGCTTACTCAAAAGCTTCAATTTTGACCCGTTTCAGGCACAGAAATGACTTTAAACACACTTATTTTAGTTGACAAAGTCATAATTCACATCCAACAGTAATTTAGAGTCAAAAGAATAAATGTTAAAATTTCATCATTATAGACCATTTTGGGATCGTTCGACAGGTCCGGAGTCATCGTTTTTCATCTGAAAATTGACTTTTTGGACTGTACCAAAAATGATTCAAAATGTCAATTGGATCATGCCTCATGTTGAATAACCACTTTTTAAACCCTCACAGTGACCAAAATTGCAATTTTTACAGAGTTTTGCTTACTCAAAAGCTTCCATTTTGACCCGTTTCAGGCACAGAAATGACTTTAAACACACTTATTCTAGTTGACAAAGTCATAATTCACATCCAACAGTCATTTAGAGTCAAAAGATTAAATGTTAAAATTTCATCATTATAGACCATTTTGGGATCATTCGACAGGTCCGGAGTCATCGTTTTTCATCCGAAAATTGATTTTTTGGACTGTACCAAAAATGATTCAAAATGTCAATTGGATCGTGCCTCATGTTGAATAACCACTTTTTAAACCCTCACAGTGACCAAAATTGCCATTTTTACAGAGTTTTGCTTGCTCAAAAGCTTCAATTTTGACCCGTTTCAGGCACAGAAATGACTTTAAACACACTTATTCTAGTTGACAAAGTCATAATTCACATCCAACAGTCATTTAGAGTCAAAAGATTAAATGTTAAAATTTCATCCATATTGACCATTTTGGGATCGTTCGACAGGTCCGGAGTCATTGTTTTTCATCCGAAAATTGATTTTTTGGACTGTACCAAAAATGATTCAAAATGTCAATTGGATCGTGTCTCATGTTGAATAACCACTTTTTAAACCCTCACAGTGACCAAAATTGCAATTTTTACAGAGTTTTGCTTACTCAAAAGCTTCCATTTTGACCCGTTTCAGGCACAGAAATGACTTTAAACACACTTATTCTAGTTGACAAAGTCATAATTCACATCCAACAGTCATTTAGAGTCAAAAGATTAAATGTTGAAATTTCATCCATATTGACCATTTGGGATCGTTCGACAGGTCCGGAGTCATCGTTTTTCATCCGAAAATTGATTTTTGGACTGTACCAAAAATGATTCAAAATGTCAATTGGATCGTGCCTCATGTTGAATAACCCCTTTTTAAACCCTCACAGTGACCAAAATTGCCATTTTTACAGAGTTTTGCTTACTCAAAAGCTTTAATTTTGACCCGTTTCAGGCACAGAAATGACTTTAAACACACTTATTCTAGTTGACAAAGTCATAATTCACATCCAACAGTCATTTAGAGTCAAAAGAATAAATGTTAACATTTCATCATTATAGACCATTTTGGGAACGTTCGACAGGTCCGGAGTCATCATTTTTCATCCGAAAATTGATTTTTTGGACTGTACCAAAAATGATTCAAAATGTCAATTGGATCGTTCCTCATGTTGAATAACCACTTTTTAAACCCTCACAATGACCAAAATTGCCATTTTTACAGAGTTTTGCTTACTCAAAAGCTTCAATTTTGACCCGTTTCAGGCACAGAAATGACTTTAAACACACTTTTTATAGTTGAAAAAGTCATAATTCACATCCAACAGTCATTTAGAGTCAAAAGATTAAATGTTAAAATTTCATCCATATTGACCATTTTGGGATCGTTCGACAGGTCCGGAGTCATCGTTTTTCATCCGAAAATTGATTTTTTGGACTGTACCAAAAATGATTCAAAATGTCAATTGGATCGTGCCTCATGTTGTATAACAACTTTTTAAACCCTCACAGTGACCAAAATTGCCATTTTTACAGAGTTTTGCTTACTCAAAAGCTTCAATTTTGACCCGTTTCAGGTACAGAAATGACTTTAAACACACTTATTTTAGTTGACAAAGTCATAATTCACATCCAACAGTAATTTAGAGTCAAAAGATTAAATGTTGAAATTTCATCATTATAGACCATTTTGGGATCGTTCGACAGGTCCGGAGTCATCGTTTTTCATCCGAAAATTGATTTTTTGGACTGTACCAAAAATGATTCAAAATGTCAATTGGATCGTGCCTCATGTTGAATAACCACTTTTTAAACCCTCACAGTGACCAAAATTGCCATTTTTACAGAGTTTTGCTTACTCAAAAGCTTTAATTTTGACCCGTTTCAGGCACAGAAATGACTTTAAACACACTTATTCTAGTTGACAAAGTCATAATTCACATCCAACAGTCATTTAGAGTCAAAAGAATAAATGTTAACATTTCATCATTATAGACCATTTTGGGAACGTTCGACAGGTCCGGAGTCATCGTTTTTCATCCGAAAATTGATTTTTTGGACTGTACCAAAAATGATTCAAAATGTCAATTGGATCGTTCCTCATGTTGAATAACCACTTTTTAAACCCTCACAATGACCAAAATTGCCATTTTTACAGAGTTTTGCTTACTCAAAAGCTTCAATTTCGACCCGTTTCAGGCACAGAAATGACTTTAAACACACTTATTTTAGTTGAAAAAGTCATAATTCACATCCAACAGTCATTTAGAGTCAAAAGATTAAATGTTAAAATTTCATCCATATTGACCATTTTGGGATCGTTCGACAGGTCCGGAGTCATCGTTTTTCATCCGAAAATTGATTTTTTGGACTGTACCAAAAATGATTCAAAATGTCAATTGGATCGTGCCTCATGTTGAATAACAACTTTTTAAACCCTCACAGTGACCAAAATTGCCATTTTTACAGAGTTTTGCTTACTCAAAAGCTTCAATTTTGACCCGTTTCAGGTACAGAAATGACTTTAAACACACTTATTTTAGTTGACAAAGTCATAATTCACATCCAACAGTAATTTAGAGTCAAAAGATTAAATGTTGAAATTTCATCATTATAGACCATTTTGGGATCGTTCGACAGGTCCGGAGTCATCGTTTTTCATCCGAAAATTGATTTTTTGGACTGTACCAAAAATGATTCAAAATGTCAATTGGATCGTGCCTCATGTTGAATAACCACTTTTTAAACCCTCACAGTGACCAAAATTGCCATTTTTACAGAGTTTTGCTTACTCAAAAGCTTCAATTTTGACCCGTTTCAGGCACAGAAATGACTTTAAACACACTTATTTTAGTTGACAAAGTCATAATTCACATCCAACAGTCATTTAGTGTCAAAAGATTAAATGTTAAAATTTCATCCATATTGACCATTTTGGGATCGTTCGACAGGTCCGGAGTCATCGTTTTTCATCCGAAAATTGATTTTTTGGACTGTACCAAAAATGATTCAAAATGTCAATTGGATCGTGCCTCATGTTGAATAACCACTTTTTAAACCCTCACAGTGACCAAAATTGCCATTTTTACAGAGTTTTGCTTACTCAAAAGCTTGAATTTTGACCCGTTTCAGGCACAGAAATGACTTTAAACACACTTATTCTAGTTGACAAAGTCATAATTCACATCCAACAGTCATTTAGAGTCAAAAGATTAAATGTTAACATTTCATCATTATAGACCATTTTGGGAACGTTCGACAGGTCCGGAGTCATCGTTTTTCATCCGAAAATTGATTTTTTGGACTGTACCAAAAATGATTCAAAATGTCAATTGGATCATGCCTCATGTTGAATAACCACTTTTTAAACCCTCACAGTGACCAAAATTGTCATTTTTACAGAGTTTCGCTTACTCAAAAGCTTCAATTTTGACCCGTTTCAGGCACAGAAATGACTTTAAACACACTTATTTTAGTTGACAAAGTCATAATTCACATCCAACAGTAATTTAGAGTCAAAAGAATAAATGTTAAAATTTCATCATTATAGACCATTTTGGGATCGTTCGACAGGTCCGGAGTCATCGTTTTTCATCCGAAAATTGATTTTTTGGACTGTACCAAAAATGATTCAAAATGTCAATTGGATCATGCCTCATGTTGAATAACCACTTTTTAAACCCTCACAGTGACCAAAATTGCCATTTTTACAGAGTTTTGCTTACTCAAAAGTTTCCATTTTGACCCGTTTCAGGCACAGAAATGACTTTAAACACACTTATTCTAGTTGACAAAGTCATAATTCACATCCAACAGTCATTTAGAGTCAAAAGATTAAATGTTGAAATTTCATCATTATAGACCATTTTGGGATCGTTCGACAGGTCCGGAGTCATCGTTTTTCATCCGAAAATTGACTTTTTTGGACTGTACCAAAAATGATTCAAAATGTCAATTGGATCATGCCTCATGTTGAATAACCACTTTTTAAACCCTCACAGTGACCAAAATTGCAATTTTTACAGAGTTTTGCTTACTCAAAAGCTTCCATTTTGACCCGTTTCAGGCACAGAAATGACTTTAAACACACTTATTCTAGTTGACAAAGTCATAATTCACATCCAACAGTCATTTAGAGTCAAAAGATTAAATGTTAAAATTTCATCATTATAGACCATTTTGGGAACGTTCGACAGGTCCGGAGTCATCGTTTTTCATCCGAAAATTGATTTTTTGGACTGTACCAAAAATGATTCAAAATGTCAATTGGATCGTGTCTCATGTTGAATAACCACTTTTTAAACCCTCACAGTGACCAAAATTGCCATTTTTACAGAGTTTTGCTTACTCAAAAGCTTCAATTTTGACCCGTTTCAGGCACAGAAATGACTTTAAACACACTTATTTTAGTTGAAAAAGTCATAATTCACATCCAACAGTCATTTAGAGTCAAAAGATTAAATGTTGAAATTTCATCCATATTGACCATTTGGGATCGTTCGACAGGTCCGGAGTCATCGTTTTTCATCCCAAAATTGATTTTTGGACTGTACCAAAAATGATTCAAAATGTCAATTGGATCGTGCCTCATGTTGAATAACCACTTTTTAAACCCTCACAGTGACCAAAATTGCCATTTTTACAGAGTTTTGCTTACTCAAAAGCTTCAATTTTGACCCGTTTCAGGTACAGAAATGACTTTAAACACACTTATTCTAGTTGACAAAGTCATAATTCACATCCAACAGTCATTTAGAGTCAAAAGATTAAATGTTGAAATTTCATCATTATAGACCATTTTGGGATCGTTCGACAGGTCCGGAGTCATCGTTTTTCATCCGAAAATTGATTTTTGGACTGTACCAAAAATGATTCAAAATGTCAATTGGATCGTGCCTCATGTTGAATAACCACTTTTTAAACCCTCACAGTGACCAAAATTGCCATTTTTACAGAGTTTTGCTTACTCAAAAGCTTCAATTTTGACCCGTTTCAGGCACAGAAATGACTTTAAACACACTTATTTTAGTTGAGAAAGTCATAATTCACATCCAACAGTCATTTAGTGTCAAAAGATTAAATGTTAAAATTTCATCCATATTGACCATTTTGGGATCGTTCGACAGGTCCGGAGTCATCGTTTTTCATCCGAAAATTGATTTTTTGGACTGTACCAAAAATGATTCAAAATGTCAATTGGATCGTGCCTCATGTTGAATAACCACTTTTTAAACCCTCACAGTGACCAAAATTGCCATTTTTACAGAGTTTTGCTTACTCAAAAGCTTGGATTTTTGACCCGTTTCAGGCACAGGAATGACTTTAAACACACTTATTCTAGTTGACAAAGTCATAATTCACATCCAACAGTCATTTAGAGTCAAAAGATTAAATGTTAACATTTCATCATTATAGACCATTTTGGGAACGTTCGACAGGTCCGGAGTCATCGTTTTTCATCCGAAAATTGATTTTTTGGACTGTACCAAAAATGATTCAAAATGTCAATTGGATCATGCCTCATGTTGAATAACCACTTTTTAAACCCTCACAGTGACCAAAATTGTCATTTTTACAGAGTTTCGCTTACTCAAAAGCTTCAATTTTGACCCGTTTCAGGCACAGAAATGACTTTAAACACACTTATTTTAGTTGACAAAGTCATAATTCACATCCAACAGTAATTTAGAGTCAAAAGAATAAATGTTAAAATTTCATCATTATAGACCATTTTGGGATCGTTCGACAGGTCCGGAGTCATCGTTTTTCATCCGAAAATTGATTTTTTGGACTGTACCAAAAATGATTCAAAATGTCAATTGGATAGTGCCTCATGTTGAATAACCACTTTTTAAACCCTCACAGTGACCAAAATTGCCATTTTTACAGAGTTTTGCTTACTCAAAAGCTTCAATTTTGACCCGTTTCAGGCACAGAAATGACTTTAAACACACTTATTTTAGTTGACAAAGTCATAATTCACATCCAACAGTCATTTAGAGTCAAAAGATTAAATGTTAAAATTTCATCCATATTGACCATTTTGGGATCGTTCGACAGGTCCGGAGTCATCGTTTTTCATCCGAAAATTGATTTTTTGGACTGTACCAAAAATGATTCAAAATGTCAATTGGATAGTGCCTCATGTTGAATAACCACTTTTTAAACCCTCACAGTGACCAAAATTGCCATTTTTACAGAGTTTTGCTTACTCAAAAGCTTCAATTTTGACCCGTTTCAGGCACAGAAATGACTTTAAACACACTTATTTTAGTTGACAAAGTCATAATTCACATCCAACAGTAATTTAGAGTCAAAAGAATAAATGTTAAAATTTCATCATTATAGACCATTTTGGGATCGTTCGACAGGTCCGGAGTCATCGTTTTTCATCCGAAAATTGATTTTTTGGACTGTACCAAAAATGATTCAAAATGTCAATTGGATCATGCCTCATGTTGAATAACCACTTTTTAAACCCTCACAGTGACCAAAATTGCCATTTTTACAGAGTTTTGCTTACTCAAAAGCTTCCATTTTGACCCGTTTCAGGCACAGAAATGACTTTAAACACACTAATTCTAGTTGACAAAGTCATAATTCACATCCAACAGTCATTTAGAGTCAAAAGATTAAATGTTGAAATTTCATCATTATAGACCATTTTTGGATCGTTCGACAGGTCCGGAGTCATCGTTTTTCATCCGAAAATTGACTTTTTTGGACTGTACCAAAAATGATTCAAAATGTCAATTGGATCATGCCTCATGTTGAATAACCACTTTTTAAACCCTCACAGTGACCAAAATTGCAATTTTTACAGAGTTTTGCTTACTCAAAAGCTTCCATTTTGACCCGTTTCAGGCACAGAAATGACTTTAAACACACTTATTCTAGTTGACAAAGTCATAATTCACATCCAACAGTCATTTAGAGTCAAAAGATTAAATGTTAAAATTTCATCATTATAGACCATTTTGGGATCGTTCGACAGGTCCGGAATCATCGTTTTTCATCCGAAAATTGATTTTTTGGACTGTACCAAAAATGATTCAAAATGTCAATTGGATCGTGCCTCATGTTGAATAACCACTTTTTAAACCCTCACAGTGACCAAAATTGCCATTTTTACAGAGTTTTGCTTGCTCAAAAGCTTCAATTTTGACCCGTTTCAGGCACAGAAATGACTTTAAACACACTTATTCTAGTTGACAAAGTCATAATTCACATCCAACAGTCATTTAGAGTCAAAAGATTAAATGTTGAAATTTCATCCATATTGACCATTTGGGATCGTTCGACAGGTCCGGAGTCATCGTTTTTCATCCGAAAATTGATTTTTGGACTGTACCAAAAATGATTCAAAATGTCAATTGGATCGTGCCTCATGTTGAATAACCACTTTTTAAACCCTCACAGTGACCAAAATTGCCTTTTTTGCAGAGTTTTTCTTACTTAAAAGCTTTAATTTTGACCCGTTTCAGGCACAGAAATGACTTTAAACACACTTATTCTAGTTGACAAAGTCATAATTCACATCCAACAGTCATTTAGAGTCAAAAGAATAAATGTTAACATTTCATCATTATAGACCATTTTGGGAACGTCGACAGGTCCGGAGTCATCGTTTTTCATCCGAAAATTGATTTTTTGGACTGTACCAAAAATGATTCAAAATGTCAATTGGATCGTTCCTCATGTTGAATAACCACTTTTTAAACCCTCACAGTGACCAAAATTGCCATTTTTACAGAGTTTTGCTTACTCAAAAGCTTCAATTTTGACCCGTTTCAGGCACAGAAATGACTTTAAACACACTTATTTTAGTTGACAAAGTCATAATTCACATCCAACAGTCATTTAGAGTCAAAAGATTAAATGTTAAAATTTCATCCATATTGACCATTTTGGGATCGTTCGACAGGTCCGGAGTCATCGCTTTTCATCCGAAAATTGATTTTTTGGACTGTACCAAAAATGATTCAAAATGTCAATTGGATCGTGCCTCATGTTGAATAACCACTTTTTAAACCCTCACAGTGACCAAAATTGCCATTTTTACAGAGTTTTGCTTACTCAAAAGCTTCAATTTTGACCCGTTTCATGCACAGAAATGACTTTAAACACACTTATTTTAGTTGACAAAGTTATAATTCACATCCAACAGTAATTTAGAGTCAAAAGAATAAATGTTAAAATTTCATCATTATAGACCATTTTGGGATCGTTCGACAGGTCCGGAGTCATCGTTTTTCATCCGAAAATTGATTTTTTGGACTGTACCAAAAATGATTCAAAATGTCAATTGGATCATGCCTCATGTTGAATAACCACTTTTTAAACCCTCACAGTGACCAAAATTGCCATTTTTACAGAGTTTTGCTTACTCAAAAGCTTCCATTTTGACCCGTTTCAGGCACAGAAATGACTTTAAACACACTTATTCTAGTTGACAAAGTCATAATTCACATCCAACAGTCATTTAGAGTCAAAAGATTAAATGTTGAAATTTCATCATTATAGACCATTTTGAGATCGTTCGACAGGTCCGGAGTCATCGTTTTTCATCCGAAAATTGATTTTTTGGACTGTACCAAAAATGATTCAAAATGTCAATTGGATCATGCCTCATGTTGAATAACCACTTTTTAAACCCTCACAGTGACCAAAATTGCAATTTTTACAGAGTTTTGCTTACTCAAAAGCTTCCATTTTGACCCGTTTCAGGCACAGAAATGACTTTAAACACACTTATTCTAGTTGACAAAGTCATAATTCACATCCAACAGTCATTTAGAGTCAAAAGATTAAATGTTAAAATTTCATCATTATAGACCATTTTGGGATCGTTCGACAGGTCCGGAGTCATCGTTTTTCATCCGAAAATTGATTTTTTGGACTGTACCAAAAATGATTCAAAATGTCAATTGGATCGTTCCTCATGTTGAATAACCCCTTTTTAAACCCTCACAGTGACCAAAATTGCCATTTTTACAGAGTTTTGCTTACTCAAAAGCTTTAATTTTGACCCGTTTCAGGCACAGAAATGACTTTAAACACACTTATTCTAGTTGACAAAGTCATAATTCACATCCAACAGTCATTTAGAGTCAAAAGAATAAATGTTAACATTTCATCATTATAGACCATTTTGGGAACGTTCGACAGGTCCGGAGTCATCGTTTTTCATCTGAAAATTGATTTTTTGGACTGTACCAAAAATGATTCAAAATGTCAATTGGATCGTTCCTCATGTTGAATAACCACTTTTTAAATCCTCACAGTGACCAAAATTGCAATTTTTACAGAGTTTTGCTTACTCAAAAGCTTCAATTTTGACCCGTTTCAGGCACAGAAATGACTTTAAACACACTTATTTTAGTTGAAAAAGTCATAATTCACATCCAACAGTCATTGAGAGTCAAAAGATTAAATGTTAAAATTTCATCCATATTGACCATTTTGGGATCGTTCGACAGGTCCGGAGTCATCGTTTTTCATCCGAAAATTGATTTTTTGGACTGTACCAAAAATGATTCAAAATGTCAATTGGATCGTGCCTCATGTTGAATAACCACTTTTTAAACCCTCACAGTGACCAAAATTGCCATTTTTACAGAGTTTTGCTTACTCAAAAGCTTCAATTTTGACCTGTTTCAGGTACAGAAATGACTTTAAACACACTTATTTTAGTTGACAAAGTCATAATTCACATCCAACAGTAATTTAGAGTCAAAAGATTAAATGTTGAAATTTCATCATTATAGACCATTTTGGGATCGTTCGACAGGTCCGGAGTCATCATTTTTCATCCGAAAATTGATTTTTTGGACTGTACCAAAAATGATTCAAAATGTCAATTGGATCGTGCCTCATGTTGAATAACCACTTTTTAAACCCTCACAGTGACCAAAATTGCCATTTTTACAGAGTTTTGCTTACTCAAAAGCTTCAATTTTGACCCGTTTCAGGCACAGAAATGACTTTAAACACACTTATTTTAGTTGACAAAGTCATAATTCACATCCAACAGTCATTTAGTGTCAAAAGATTAAATGTTAAAATTTCATCCATATTGACCATTTTGGGATCGTTCGACAGGTCCGGAGTCATCGTTTTTCATCCGAAAATTGATTTTTTGGACTGTACCAAAAATGATTCAAAATGTCAATTGGATCATGCCTCATGTTGAATAACCACTTTTTAAACCCTCACAGTGACCAAAATTGTCATTTTTACAGAGTTTCGCTTACTCAAAAGCTTCAATTTTGACCCGTTTCAGGCACAGAAATGACTTTAAACACACTTATTTTAGTTGACAAAGTCATAATTCACATCCAACAGTAATTTAGAGTCAAAAGAATAAATGTTAAAATTTCATCATTATAGACCATTTTGGGATCGTTCGACAGGTCCGGAGTCATCGTTTTTCATCCGAAAATTGATTTTTTGGACTGTACCAAAAATGATTCAAAATGTCAATTGGATCATGCCTCATGTTGAATAACCACTTTTTAAACCCTCACAGTGACCAAAATTGCCATTTTTACAGAGTTTTGCTTACTCAAAAGCTTCCATTTTGACCCGTTTCAGGCACAGAAATGACTTTAAACACACTTATTCTAGTTGACAAAGTCATAATTCACATCCAACAGTCATTTAGAGTCAAAAGATTAAATGTTGAAATTTCATCCATATTGACCATTTTGGGATCGTTCGACAGGTCCAGAGTCATCGTTTTTCATCCGAAAATTGATTTTTTGGACTGTACCAAAAATGATTCAAAATGTCAATTGGATCATGCCTCGTGTTGAATAACCACTTTTTAAACCCTCACAGTGACCAAAATTGCAATTTTTACAGAGTTTTGCTTACTCAAAAGCTTCAATTTTGACCCGTTTCAGGTACAGAAATGACTTTAAACACACTTATTCTAGTTGACAAAGTCATAATTCACATCCAACAGTCATTTAGAGTCAAAAGATTAAATGTTGAAATTTCATCATTATAGACCATTTTGGGATCGTTCGACAGGTCCGGAGTCATCGTTTTTCATCCGAAAATTGATTTTTGGACTGTACCAAAAATGATTCAAAATGTCAATTGGATCGTGCCTCATGTTGAATAACCACTTTTTAAACCCTCACAGTGACCAAAATTGCCATTTTTACAGAGTTTTGCTTACTCAAAAGCTTCAATTTTGACCCGTTTCAGGCACAGAAATGACTTTAAACACACTTATTTTAGTTGAGAAAGTCATAATTCACATCCAACAGTCATTTAGTGTCAAAAGATTAAATGTTAAAATTTCATCCATATTGACCATTTTGGGATCGTTCGACAGGTCCGGAGTCATCGTTTTTCATCCGAAAATTGATTTTTTGGACTGTACCAAAAATGATTCAAAATGTCAATTGGATAGTGCCTCATGTTGAATAACCACTTTTTAAACCCTCACAGTGACCAAAATTGCCATTTTTACAGAGTTTTGCTTACTCAAAAGCTTCAATTTTGACCCGTTTCAGGCACAGAAATGACTTTAAACACACTTATTTTAGTTGACAAAGTCATAATTCACATCCAACAGTAATTTAGAGTCAAAAGAATAAATGTTAAAATTTCATCATTATAGACCATTTTGGGATCGTTCGACAGGTCCGGAGTCATCGTTTTTCATCCGAAAATTGATTTTTTGGACTGTACCAAAAATGATTCAAAATGTCAATTGGATCATGCCTCATGTTGAATAACCACTTTTTAAACCCTCACAGTGACCAAAATTGCCATTTTTACAGAGTTTTGCTTACTCAAAAGCTTCCATTTTGACCCGTTTCAGGCACAGAAATGACTTTAAACACACTAATTCTAGTTGACAAAGTCATAATTCACATCCAACAGTCATTTAGAGTCAAAAGATTAAATGTTGAAATTTCATCATTATAGACCATTTTTGGATCGTTCGACAGGTCCGGAGTCATCGTTTTTCATCCGAAAATTGACTTTTTTGGACTGTACCAAAAATGATTCAAAATGTCAATTGGATCATGCCTCATGTTGAATAACCACTTTTTAAACCCTCACAGTGACCAAAATTGCAATTTTTACAGAGTTTTGCTTACTCAAAAGCTTCCATTTTGACCCGTTTCAGGCACAGAAATGACTTTAAACACACTTATTCTAGTTGACAAAGTCATAATTCACATCCAACAGTCATTTAGAGTCAAAAGATTAAATGTTAAAATTTCATCATTATAGACCATTTTGGGATCGTTCGACAGGTCCGGAATCATCGTTTTTCATCCGAAAATTGATTTTTTGGACTGTACCAAAAATGATTCAAAATGTCAATTGGATCGTGCCTCATGTTGAATAACCACTTTTTAAACCCTCACAGTGACCAAAATTGCCATTTTTACAGAGTTTTGCTTGCTCAAAAGCTTCAATTTTGACCCGTTTCAGGCACAGAAATGACTTTAAACACACTTATTCTAGTTGACAAAGTCATAATTCACATCCAACAGTCATTTAGAGTCAAAAGATTAAATGTTGAAATTTCATCCATATTGACCATTTGGGATCGTTCGACAGGTCCGGAGTCATCGTTTTTCATCCGAAAATTGATTTTTGGACTGTACCAAAAATGATTCAAAATGTCAATTGGATCGTGCCTCATGTTGAATAACCACTTTTTAAACCCTCACAGTGACCAAAATTGCCTTTTTTGCAGAGTTTTTCTTACTTAAAAGCTTTAATTTTGACCCGTTTCAGGCACAGAAATGACTTTAAACACACTTATTCTAGTTGACAAAGTCATAATTCACATCCAACAGTCATTTAGAGTCAAAAGAATAAATGTTAACATTTCATCATTATAGACCATTTTGGGAACGTCGACAGGTCCGGAGTCATCGTTTTTCATCCGAAAATTGATTTTTTGGACTGTACCAAAAATGATTCAAAATGTCAATTGGATCGTTCCTCATGTTGAATAACCACTTTTTAAACCCTCACAGTGACCAAAATTGCCATTTTTACAGATTTTTGCTTACTCAAAAGCTTCAATTTTGACCCGTTTCAGGCACAGAAATGACTTTAAACACACTTATTTTAGTTGACAAAGTCATAATTCACATCCAACAGTCATTTAGAGTCAAAAGATTAAATGTTAAAATTTCATCCATATTGACCATTTTGGGATCGTTCGACAGGTCCGGAGTCATCGCTTTTCATCCGAAAATTGATTTTTTGGACTGTACCAAAAATGATTCAAAATGTCAATTGGATCGTGCCTCATGTTGAATAACCACTTTTTAAACCCTCACAGTGACCAAAATTGCCATTTTTACAGAGTTTTGCTTACTCAAAAGCTTCAATTTTGACCCGTTTCATGCACAGAAATGACTTTAAACACACTTATTTTAGTTGACAAAGTTATAATTCACATCCAACAGTAATTTAGAGTCAAAAGAATAAATGTTAAAATTTCATCATTATAGACCATTTTGGGATCGTTCGACAGGTCCGGAGTCATCGTTTTTCATCCGAAAATTGATTTTTTGGACTGTACCAAAAATGATTCAAAATGTCAATTGGATCATGCCTCATGTTGAATAACCACTTTTTAAACCCTCACAGTGACCAAAATTGCCATTTTTACAGAGTTTTGCTTACTCAAAAGCTTCCATTTTGACCCGTTTCAGGCACAGAAATGACTTTAAACACACTTATTCTAGTTGACAAAGTCATAATTCACATCCAACAGTCATTTAGAGTCAAAAGATTAAATGTTGAAATTTCATCATTATAGACCATTTTGAGATCGTTCGACAGGTCCGGAGTCATCGTTTTTCATCCGAAAATTGATTTTTTGGACTGTACCAAAAATGATTCAAAATGTCAATTGGATCATGCCTCATGTTGAATAACCACTTTTTAAACCCTCACAGTGACCAAAATTGCAATTTTTACAGAGTTTTGCTTACTCAAAAGCTTCCATTTTGACCCGTTTCAGGCACAGAAATGACTTTAAACACACTTATTCTAGTTGACAAAGTCATAATTCACATCCAACAGTCATTTAGAGTCAAAAGATTAAATGTTAAAATTTCATCATTATAGACCATTTTGGGATCGTTCGACAGGTCCGGAGTCATCGTTTTTCATCCGAAAATTGATTTTTTGGACTGTACCAAAAATGATTCAAAATGTCAATTGGATCGTTCCTCATGTTGAATAACCCCTTTTTAAACCCTCACAGTGACCAAAATTGCCATTTTTACAGAGTTTTGCTTACTCAAAAGCTTTAATTTTGACCCGTTTCAGGCACAGAAATGACTTTAAACACACTTATTCTAGTTGACAAAGTCATAATTCACATCCAACAGTCATTTAGAGTCAAAAGAATAAATGTTAACATTTCATCATTATAGACCATTTTGGGAACGTTCGACAGGTCCGGAGTCATCGTTTTTCATCTGAAAATTGATTTTTTGGACTGTACCAAAAATGATTCAAAATGTCAATTGGATCGTTCCTCATGTTGAATAACCACTTTTTAAATCCTCACAGTGACCAAAATTGCAATTTTTACAGAGTTTTGCTTACTCAAAAGCTTCAATTTTGACCCGTTTCAGGCACAGAAATGACTTTAAACACACTTATTTTAGTTGAAAAAGTCATAATTCACATCCAACAGTCATTGAGAGTCAAAAGATTAAATGTTAAAATTTCATCCATATTGACCATTTTGGGATCGTTCGACAGGTCCGGAGTCATCGTTTTTCATCCGAAAATTGATTTTTTGGACTGTACCAAAAATGATTCAAAATGTCAATTGGATCGTGCCTCATGTTGAATAACCACTTTTTAAACCCTCACAGTGACCAAAATTGCCATTTTTACAGAGTTTTGCTTACTCAAAAGCTTCAATTTTGACCTGTTTCAGGTACAGAAATGACTTTAAACACACTTATTTTAGTTGACAAAGTCATAATTCACATCCAACAGTAATTTAGAGTCAAAAGATTAAATGTTGAAATTTCATCATTATAGACCATTTTGGGATCGTTCGACAGGTCCGGAGTCATCATTTTTCATCCGAAAATTGATTTTTTGGACTGTACCAAAAATGATTCAAAATGTCAATTGGATCGTGCCTCATGTTGAATAACCACTTTTTAAACCCTCACAGTGACCAAAATTGCCATTTTTACAGAGTTTTGCTTACTCAAAAGCTTCAATTTTGACCCGTTTCAGGCACAGAAATGACTTTAAACACACTTATTTTAGTTGACAAAGTCATAATTCACATCCAACAGTCATTTAGTGTCAAAAGATTAAATGTTAAAATTTCATCCATATTGACCATTTTGGGATCGTTCGACAGGTCCGGAGTCATCGTTTTTCATCCGAAAATTGATTTTTTGGACTGTACCAAAAATGATTCAAAATGTCAATTGGATCATGCCTCATGTTGAATAACCACTTTTTAAACCCTCACAGTGACCAAAATTGTCATTTTTACAGAGTTTCGCTTACTCAAAAGCTTCAATTTTGACCCGTTTCAGGCACAGAAATGACTTTAAACACACTTATTTTAGTTGACAAAGTCATAATTCACATCCAACAGTAATTTAGAGTCAAAAGAATAAATGTTAAAATTTCATCATTATAGACCATTTTGGGATCGTTCGACAGGTCCGGAGTCATCGTTTTTCATCCGAAAATTGATTTTTTGGACTGTACCAAAAATGATTCAAAATGTCAATTGGATCATGCCTCATGTTGAATAACCACTTTTTAAACCCTCACAGTGACCAAAATTGCCATTTTTACAGAGTTTTGCTTACTCAAAAGCTTCCATTTTGACCCGTTTCAGGCACAGAAATGACTTTAAACACACTTATTCTAGTTGACAAAGTCATAATTCACATCCAACAGTCATTTAGAGTCAAAAGATTAAATGTTGAAATTTCATCCATATTGACCATTTTGGGATCGTTCGACAGGTCCAGAGTCATCGTTTTTCATCCGAAAATTGATTTTTTGGACTGTACCAAAAATGATTCAAAATGTCAATTGGATCATGCCTCGTGTTGAATAACCACTTTTTAAACCCTCACAGTGACCAAAATTGCAATTTTTACAGAGTTTTGCTTACTCAAAAGCTTCCATTTTGACCCGTTTCAGGCACAGAAATGACTATAAACACACTTATTCTAGTTGACAAAGTCATAATTCACATCCAACAGTCATTTAGAGTCAAAAGATTAAATGTTAAAATTTCATCATTATAGACCATTTTGGGATCGTTCGACAGGTCCGGAGTCATCGTTTTTCATCCGAAAATTGATTTTTTGGACTGTACCAAAAATGATTCAAAATGTCAATTGGATCGTGCCTCATGTTGAATAACCACTTTTTAAACCCTCACAGTGACCAAAATTGCCATTTTTACAGAGTTTTGCTTACTCAAAAGCTTCAATTTTGACCCGTTTCAGGCACAGAAATGACTTTAAACACACTTATTTTAGTTGACAAAGTCATAATTCACATCCAACAGTCATTTAGTGTCAAAAGATTAAATGTTAAAATTTCATCCATATTGACCATTTTGGGATCGTTCGACAGGTCCGGAGTCATCGTTTTTCATCCGAAAATTGATTTTTTGGACTGTACCAAAAATGATTCAAAATGTCAATTGGATCATGCCTCATGTTGAATAACCACTTTTTAAACCCTCACAGTGACCAAAATTGTCATTTTTACAGAGTTTCGCTTACTCAAAAGCTTCAATTTTGACCCGTTTCAGGCACAGAAATGACTTTAAACACACTTATTTTAGTTGACAAAGTCATAATTCACATCCAACAGTAATTTAGAGTCAAAAGAATAAATGTTAAAATTTCATCATTATAGACCATTTTGGGATCGTTCGACAGGTCCGGAGTCATCGTTTTTCATCCGAAAATTGATTTTTTGGACTGTACCAAAAATGATTCAAAATGTCAATTGGATCATGCCTCATGTTGAATAACCACTTTTTAAACCCTCACAGTGACCAAAATTGCCATTTTTACAGAGTTTTGCTTACTCAAAAGCTTCCATTTTGACCCGTTTCAGGCACAGAAATGACTTTAAACACACTTATTCTAGTTGACAAAGTCATAATTCACATCCAACAGTCATTTAGAGTCAAAAGATTAAATGTTGAAATTTCATCATTATAGACCATTTTGGGATCGTTCGACAGGTCCAGAGTCATCGTTTTTCATCCGAAAATTGATTTTTTGGACTGTACCAAAAATGATTCAAAATGTCAATTGGATCATGCCTCGTGTTGAATACCCACTTTTTAAACCCTCACAGTGACCAAAATTGCAATTTTTACAGAGTTTTGCTTACTCAAAAGCTTCCATTTTGACCCGTTTCAGGCACAGAAATGACTATAAACACACTTATTCTAGTTGACAAAGTCATAATTCACATCCAACAGTAATTTAGAGTCAAAAGATTAAATGTTAAAATTTCATCATTATAGACCATTTTGGGATCGTTCGACAGGTCCGGAGTCATCGTTTTTCATCCGAAAATTGATTTTTTGGACTGTACCAAAAATGATTCAAAATGTCAATTGGATCGTGCCTCATGTTGAATAACCACTTTTTAAACCCTCACAGTGACCAAAATTGCCATTTTTACAGAGTTTTGCTTGCTCAAAAGCTTCAATTTTGACCCGTTTCAGGCACAGAAATGACTTTAAACACACTTATTCTAGTTGACAAAGTCATAATTCACATCCAACAGTCATTTAGAGTCAAAAGATTAAATGTTAAAATTTCATCCATATTGACCATTTTGGGATCGTTCGACAGGTCCGGAGTCATTGTTTTTCATCCGCAAATTGATTTTTTGGACTGTACCAAAAATGATTCAAAATGTCAATTGGATCGTGTCTCATGTTGAATAACCACTTTTTAAACCCTCACAGTGACCAAAATTGCCATTTTTACAGAGTTTTGCTTACTCAAAAGCTTCAATTTTGACCCGTTTCAGGCACAGAAATGACTTTAAACACACTTATTTTAGTTGAAAAAGTCATAATTCACATCCAACAGTCATTTAGAGTCAAAAGATTAAATGTTGAAATTTCATCCTTATTGACCATTTGGGATCGTTCGACAGGTCCGGAGTCATCGTTTTTCATCCGAAAATTGATTTTTGGACTGTACCAAAAATGATTCAAAATGTCAATTGGATCGTGCCTCATGTTGAATAACCCCTTTTTAAACCCTCACAGTGACCAAAATTGCCATTTTTACAGAGTTTTGCTTACTCAAAAGCTTTAATTTTGACCCGTTTCAGGCACAGAAATGACTTTAAACACACTTATTCTAGTTGACAAAGTCATAATTCACATCCAACAGTCATTTAGAGTCAAAAGAATAAATGTTAGCATTTCATCATTATAGACCATTTTGGGAAAATCGACAGGTCCGGAGTCATCGTTTTTCATCCGAAAATTGATTTTTTGGACTGTACCAAAAATGATTCAAAATGTCAATTGGATCGTTCCTCATGTTGAATAACCACTTTTTAAACCCTCACAGTGACCAAAATTGCCATTTTTACAGAGTTTTGCATACTCAAAAGCTTCAATTTTGACCCGTTTCAGGCACAGAAATGACTTTAAACACACTTATTTTAGTTGAAAAAGTCATAATTCACATCCAACAGTCATTTAGAGTCAAAAGATTAAATGTTAAAATTTCATCCATATTGACCATTTTGGGATCGTTCGACAGGTCCGGAGTCATCGTTTTTCATCTAAAAATTGATTTTTTGGACTGTACCAAAAATGATTCAAAATGTCAATTGGATCGTGCCTCATGTTGAATAACCACTTTTTAAACCCTCACAGTGACCAAAATTGCCATTTTTACAGAGTTTTGCTTACTCAAAAGCTTCAATTTTGACCCGTTTCAGGTACAGAAATGACTTTAAACACACTTATTTTAGTTGACAAAGTCATAATTCACATCCAACAGTAATTTAGAGTCAAAAGATTAAATGTTGAAATTTCATCATTATAGACCATTTTGGGATCGTTCGACAGGTCCGGAGTCATCGTTTTTCATCCGAAAATTGATTTTTTGGACAGTACCAAAAATGATTCAAAATGTCAATTGGATCGTGCCTCATGTTGAATAACCACTTTTTAAACCCTCACAGTGACCAAAATTGCCATTTTTACAGAGTTTTGCTTACTCAAAAGCTTCAATTTTGACCCGTTTCAGGCACAGAAATGACTTTAAACACACTAATTTTAGTTGACAAAGTCATAATTCACATCCAACAGTCATTTAGAGTCAAAAGATTAAATGTTAAAATTTCATCCATATTGACCATTTTGGGATCGTTCGACAGGTCCGGAGTCATCGCTTTTCATCCGAAAATTGATTTTTTGGACTGTACCAAAAATGATTCAAAATGTCAATTGGATCGTGCCTCATGTTGAATAACCACTTTTTAAACCCTCACAGTGACCAAAATCGCCATTTTTACAGAGTTTTGCTTACTCAAAAGCTTCAATTTTGACCCGTTTCATGCACAGAAATGACTTTAAACACACTTATTTTAGTTGACAAAGTCATAATTCACATCCAACAGTAATTTAGAGTCAAAAGAATAAATGTTAAAATTTCATCATTATAGACCATTTTGGGATCGTTCGACAGGTCCGGAGTCATCGTTTTTCATCCGAAAATTGATTTTTTGGACTGTACCAAAAATGATTCAAAATGTCAATTGGATCATGCCTCATGTTGAATAACCACTTTTTAAACCCTCACAGTGACCAAAATTGCCATTTTTACAGAGTTTTGCTTACTCAAAAGCTTCCATTTTGACCCGTTTCAGGCACAGAAATGACTTTAAACACACTTATTCTAGTTGACAAAGTCATAATTCACATCCAACAGTCATTTAGAGTCAAAAGATTAAATGTTGAAATTTCATCATTATAGACCATTTTGGGATCGTTCGACAGGTCCGGAGTCATCGTTTTTCATCCGAAAATTGATTTTTTGGACTGTACCAAAAATGATTCAAAATGTCAATTGGATCATGCCTCATGTTGAATAACCACTTTTTAAACCCTCACAGTGACCAAAATTGCAATTTTTACAGAGTTTTGCTTACTCAAAAGCTTCCATTTTGACCCGTTTCAGGCACAGAAATGACTTTAAACACACTTATTCTAGTTGACAAAGTCATAATTCACATCCAACAGTCATTTAGAGTCAAAAGATTAAATGTTAAAATTTCATCATTATAGACCATTTTGGGATCGTTCGACAGGTCCGGAGTCATCGTTTTTCATCCGAAAATTGATTTTTTGGACTGTACCAAAAATGATTCAAAATGTCAATTGGATCGTTCCTCATGTTGAATAACCACTTTTTAAACCCTCAGAGTGACCAAAATTGCCATTTTTACAGAGTTTTGCTTACTCAAAAGCTTCAATTTTGACCCATTTCAGGCACAGAAATGACTTTAAACACACTTATTTTAGTTGACAAAGTCATAATTCACATCCAACAGTCATTTAGAGTCAAAAGATTAAATGTTAAAATTTCATCCATATTGACCATTTTGGGATCGTTCGACAGGTCCGGAGTCATTGTTTTTCATCCGAAAATTGATTTTTTGGACTGTACCAAAAATGATTCAAAATGTCAATTGGATCGTGTCTCATGTTGAATAACCACTTTTTAAACCCTCACAGTGACCAAAATTGCCATTTTTACAGAGTTTTGCTTACTCAAAAGCTTCAATTTTGACCCGTTTCAGGCACAGAAATGACTTTAAACACACTTATTTTAGTTGAAAAAGTCATAATTCACATCCAACAGTCATTTAGAGTCAAAAGATTAAATGTTGAAATTTCATCCATATTGACCATTTGGGATCGTTCGACAGGTCCGGAGTCATTGTTTTTCATCCGAAAATTGATTTTTGGACTGTACCAAAAATGATTCAAAATGTCAATTGGATCGTGCCTCATGTTGAATAACCCCTTTTTAAACCCTCACAGTGACCAAAATTGCCATTTTTACAGAGTTTTGCTTACTCAAAAGCTTTAATTTTGACCCGTTTCAGGCACAGAAATGACTTTAAACACACTTATTCTAGTTGACAAAGTCATAATTCACATCCAACAGTCATTTAGAGTCAAAAGAATAAATGTTAACATTTCATCATTATAGACCATTTTGGGAACGTTCGACAGGTCCGGAGTCATCGTTTTTCATCCGAAAATGGTTTTTTTGGACTGTACCAAAAATGATTCAAAATGTCAATTGGATCATGCCTCGTGTTGAATAACCACTTTTTAAACCCTCACAGTGACCAAAATTGCAATTTTTACAGAGTTTTGCTTACTCAAAAGCTTCCATTTTGACCCGTTTCAGGCACATAAATGACTATAAACACACTTATTCTAGTTGACAAAGTCATAATTCACATCCAACAGTAATTTAGAGTCAAAAGATTAAATGTTAAAATTTCATCATTATAGACCATTTTGGGATCGTTCGACAGGTCCGGAGTCATCGTTTTTCATCCGAAAATTGCTTTTTTGGACTGTACCAAAAATGATTCAAAATGTCAATTGGATCGTGCCTCATGTTGAATAACCACTTTTTAAACCCTCACAGTGACCAAAATTGCCATTTTTACAGAGTTTTGCTTGCTCAAAAGCTTCAATTTTGACCCGTTTCAGGCACAGAAATGACTTTAAACACACTTATTCTAGTTGACAAAGTCATAATTCACATCCAACAGTCATTTAGAGTCAAAAGATTAAATGTTAAAATTTCATCCATATTGACCATTTTGGGATCGTTCGACAGGTCCGGAGTCATTGTTTTTCATCCGCAAATTGATTTTTTGGACTGTACCAAAAATGATTCAAAATGTCAATTGGATCGTGTCTCATGTTGAATAACCACTTTTTAAACCCTCACAGTGACCAAAATTGCCATTTTTACAGAGTTTTGCTTACTCAAAAGCTTCAATTTTGACCCGTTTCAGGCACAGAAATGACTTTAAACACACTTATTTTAGTTGAAAAAGTCATAATTCACATCCAACAGTCATTTAGAGTCAAAAGATTAAATGTTGAAATTTCATCCTTATTGACCATTTGGGATCGTTCGACAGGTCCGGAGTCATCGTTTTTCATCCGAAAATTGATTTTTGGACTGTACCAAAAATGATTCAAAATGTCAATTGGATCGTGCCTCATGTTGAATAACCCCTTTTTAAACCCTCACAGTGACCAAAATTGCCATTTTTACAGAGTTTTGCTTACTCAAAAGCTTCAATTTTGACCTGTTTCAGGCACAGAAATGACTTTAAACACACTTATTCTAGTTGACAAAGTCATAATTCACATCCAACAGTCATTTAGAGTCAAAAGAATAAATGTTAGCATTTCATCATTATAGACCATTTTGGGAAAATCGACAGGTCCGGAGTCATCGTTTTTCATCCGAAAATTGATTTTTTGGACTGTACCAAAAATGATTCAAAATGTCAATTGGATCGTTCCTCATGTTGAATAACCACTTTTTAAACCCTCACAGTGACCAAAATTGCCATTTTTACAGAGTTTTGCTTACTCAAAAGCTTCAATTTTGACCCGTTTCAGGCACAGAAATGACTTTAAACACACTTATTTTAGTTGACAAAGTCATAATTCACATCCAACAGTCATTTAGAGTCAAAAGATTAAATGTTAAAATTTCATCCATATTGACCATTTTGGGATCGTTCGACAGGTCCGGAGTCATCGCTTTTCATCCGAAAATTGATTTTTTGGACTGTACCAAAAATGATTCAAAATGTCAATTGGATCGTGCCTCATGTTGAATAACCACTTTTTAAACCCTCACAGTGACCAAAATTGCCATTTTTACAGAGTTTTGCTTACTCAAAAGCTTCAATTTTGACCCGTTTCATGCACAGAAATGACTTTAAACACACTTATTTTAGTTGACAAAGTCATAATTCACATCCAACAGTAATTTAGAGTCAAAAGAATAAATGTTAAAATTTCATCATTATAGACCATTTTGGGATCGTTCGACAGGTCCGGAGTCATCGTTTTTCATCCGAAAATTGATTTTTTGGACTGTACCAAAAATGATTCAAAATGTCAATTGGATCATGCCTCATGTTGAATAACCACTTTTTAAACCCTCACAGTGACCAAAATTGCCATTTTTACAGAGTTTTGCTTACTCAAAAGCTTCCATTTTGACCCGTTTCAGGCACAGAAATGACTTTAAACACACTTATTCTAGTTTACAAAGTCATAATTCACATCCAACAGTCATTTAGAGTCAAAAGATTAAATGTTGAAATTTCATCATTATAGACCATTTTGGGATCGTTCGACAGGTCCGGAGTCATCGTTTTTCATCCGAAAATTGATTTTTTGGACTGTACCAAAAATGATTCAAAATGTCAATTGGATCATGCCTCATGTTGAATAACCACTTTTTAAACCCTCACAGTGACCAAAATTGCAATTTTTACAGAGTTTTGCTTACTCAAAAGCTTCCATTTTGACCCGTTTCAGGCATAGAAATGACTTTAAACACACTTATTTTAGTTGACAAAGTCATAATTCACATCCAACAGTCATTTAGAGTCAAAAGATTAAATGTTAAAATTTCATCATTATAGACCATTTTGGGATCGTTCGACAGGTCCGGAGTCATCGTTTTTCATCCGAAAATTGATTTTTTGGACTGTACCAAAAATGATTCAAAATGTCAATTGGATCGTGTCTCATGTTGAATAACCACTTTTTAAACCCTCACAGTGACCAAAATTGCCATTTTTACAGAGTTTTGCTTACTCAAAAGCTTCAATTTTGACCCGTTTCAGGCACAGAAATGACTTTAAACACACTTATTTTAGTTGAAAAAGTCATAATTCACATCCAACAGTCATTGAGAGTCAAAAGATTAAATGTTAAAATTTCATCCATATTGACCATTTTGGGATCGTTCGACAGGTCCGGAGTCATCGTTTTTCATCCGAAAATTGATTTTTTGGACTGTACCAAAAATGATTCAAAATGTCAATTGGATCGTGCCTCATGTTGAATAACCACTTTTTAAACCCTCACAGTGACCAAAATTGCCATTTTTACAGAGTTTTGCTTACTCAAAAGCTTCAATTTTGACCTGTTTCAGGTACAGAAATGACTTTAAACACACTTATTTTAGTTGACAAAGTCATAATTCACATCCAACAGTAATTTAGAGTCAAAAGATTAAATGTTGAAATTTCATCATTATAGACCATTTTGGGATCGTTCGACAGGTCCGGAGTCATCGTTTTTCATCCGAAAATTGATTTTTTGGACTGTACCAAAAATGATTCAAAATGTCAATTGGATCGTGCCTCATGTTGAATAACCACTTTTTAAACCCTCACAGTGACCAAAATTGCCATTTTTACAGAGTTTTGCTTACTCAAAAGCTTCAATTTTGACCCGTTTCAGGCACAGAAATGACTTTAAACACACTTATTTTAGTTGACAAAGTCATAATTCACACCCAACAGTCATTTAGTGTCAAAAGATTAAATGTTAAAATTTCATCCATATTGACCATTTTGGGATCGTTCGACAGGTCCGGAGTCATTGTTTTTCATCCGCAAATTGATTTTTTGGACTGTACCAAAAATGATTCAAAATGTCAATTGGATCGTGTCTCATGTTGAATAACCACTTTTTAAACCCTCACAGTGACCAAAATTGCCATTTTTACAGAGTTTTGCTTACTCAAAAGCTTCAATTTTGACCCGTTTCAGGCACAGAAATGACTTTAAACACACTTATTTTAGTTGAAAAAGTCATAATTCACATCCAACAGTCATTTAGAGTCAAAAGATTAAATGTTGAAATTTCATCCTTATTGACCATTTGGGATCGTTCGACAGGTCCGGAGTCATCGTTTTTCATCCGAAAATTGATTTTTGGACTGTACCAAAAATGATTCAAAATGTCAATTGGATCGTGCCTCATGTTGAATAACCCCTTTTTAAACCCTCACAGTGACCAAAATTGCCATTTTTACAGAGTTTTGCTTACTCAAAAGCTTTAATTTTGACCCGTTTCAGGCACAGAAATGACTTTAAACACACTTATTCTAGTTGACAAAGTCATAATTCACATCCAACAGTCATTTAGAGTCAAAAGAATAAATGTTAGCATTTCATCATTATAGACCATTTTGGGAAAATCGACAGGTCCGGAGTCATCGTTTTTCATCCGAAAATTGATTTTTTGGACTGTACCAAAAATGATTCAAAATGTCAATTGGATCGTTCCTCGTGTTGAATAACCACTTTTTAAACCCTCACAGTGACCAAAATTGCCATTTTTACAGAGTTTTGCTTACTCAAAAGCTTCAATTTTGACCCGTTTCAGGCACAGAAATGACTTTAAACACACTTATTTTAGTTGACAAAGTCATAATTCACATCCAACAGTCATTTAGAGTCAAAAGATTAAATGTTAAAATTTCATCCATATTGACCATTTTGGGATCGTTCGACAGGTCCGGAGTCATCGCTTTTCATCCGAAAATTGATTTTTTGGACTGTACCAAAAATGATTCAAAATGTCAATTGGATCGTGCCTCATGTTGAATAACCACTTTTTAAACCCTCACAGTGACCAAAATTGCCATTTTTACAGAGTTTTGCTTACTCAAAAGCTTCAATTTTGACCCGTTTCATGCACAGAAATGACTTTAAACACACTTATTTTAGTTGACAAAGTCATAATTCACATCCAACAGTAATTTAGAGTCAAAAGAATAAATGTTAAAATTTCATCATTATAGACCATTTTGGGATCGTTCGACAGGTCCGGAGTCATCGTTTTTCATCCGAAAATTGATTTTTTGGACTGTACCAAAAATGATTCAAAATGTCAATTGGATCGTGCCTCATGTTGAATAACCACTTTTTAAACCCTCACAGTGACCAAAATTGCCATTTTTACAGAGTTTTGCTTACTCAAAAGCTTCAATTTTGACCTGTTTCAGGTACAGAAATGACTTTAAACACACTTATTTTAGTTGACAAAGTCATAATTCACATCCAACAGTAATTTAGAGTCAAAAGATTAAATGTTGAAATTTCATCATTATAGACCATTTTGGGATCGTTCGACAGGTCCGGAGTCATCGTTTTTCATCCGAAAATTGATTTTTTGGACTGTACCAAAAATGATTCAAAATGTCAATTGGATCGTGCCTCATGTTGAATAACCACTTTTTAAACCCTCACAGTGACCAAAATTGCCATTTTTACAGAGTTTTGCTTACTCAAAAGCTTCAATTTTGACCCGTTTCAGGCACAGAAATGACTTTAAACACACTTATTTTAGTTGACAAAGTCATAATTCACATCCAACAGTCATTTAGTGTCAAAAGATTAAATGTTAAAATTTCATCCATATTGACCATTTTGGGATCGTTCGACAGGTCCGGAGTCATTGTTTTTCATCCGCAAATTGATTTTTTGGACTGTACCAAAAATGATTCAAAATGTCAATTGGATCGTGTCTCATGTTGAATAACCACTTTTTAAACCCTCACAGTGACCAAAATTGCCATTTTTACAGAGTTTTGCTTACTCAAAAGCTTCAATTTTGACCCGTTTCAGGCACAGAAATGACTTTAAACACACTTATTTTAGTTGAAAAAGTCATAATTCACATCCAACAGTCATTTAGAGTCAAAAGATTAAATGTTGAAATTTCATCCTTATTGACCATTTGGGATCGTTCGACAGGTCCGGAGTCATCGTTTTTCATCCGAAAATTGATTTTTGGACTGTACCAAAAATGATTCAAAATGTCAATTGGATCGTGCCTCATGTTGAATAACCCCTTTTTAAACCCTCACAGTGACCAAAATTGCCATTTTTACAGAGTTTTGCTTACTCAAAAGCTTTAATTTTGACCCGTTTCAGGCACAGAAATGACTTTAAACACACTTATTCTAGTTGACAAAGTCATAATTCACATCCAACAGTCATTTAGAGTCAAAAGAATAAATGTTAGCATTTCATCATTATAGACCATTTTGGGAAAATCGACAGGTCCGGAGTCATCGTTTTTCATCCGAAAATTGATTTTTTGGACTGTACCAAAAATGATTCAAAATGTCAATTGGATCGTTCCTCGTGTTGAATAACCACTTTTTAAACCCTCACAGTGACCAAAATTGCCATTTTTACAGAGTTTTGCTTACTCAAAAGCTTCAATTTTGACCCGTTTCAGGCACAGAAATGACTTTAAACACACTTATTTTAGTTGACAAAGTCATAATTCACATCCAACAGTCATTTAGAGTCAAAAGATTAAATGTTAAAATTTCATCCATATTGACCATTTTGGGATCGTTCGACAGGTCCGGAGTCATCGCTTTTCATCCGAAAATTGATTTTTTGGACTGTACCAAAAATGATTCAAAATGTCAATTGGATCGTGCCTCATGTTGAATAACCACTTTTTAAACCCTCACAGTGACCAAAATTGCCATTTTTACAGAGTTTTGCTTACTCAAAAGCTTCAATTTTGACCCGTTTCATGCACAGAAATGACTTTAAACACACTTATTTTAGTTGACAAAGTCATAATTCACATCCAACAGTAATTTAGAGTCAAAAGAATAAATGTTAAAATTTCATCATTATAGACCATTTTGGGATCGTTCGACAGGTCCGGAGTCATCGTTTTTCATCCGAAAATTGATTTTTTGGACTGTACCAAAAATGATTCAAAATGTCAATTGGATCATGCCTCATGTTGAATAACCACTTTTTAAACCCTCACAGTGACCAAAATTGCCATTTTTACAGAGTTTTGCTTACTCAAAAGCTTCCATTTTGACCCGTTTCAGGCACAGAAATGACTTTAAACACACTTATTCTAGTTGACAAAGTCATAATTCACATCCAACAGTCATTTAGAGCCAAAAGATTAAATGTTGAAATTTCATCATTATAGACCATTTTGGGATCGTTCGACAGGTCCGGAGTCATCGTTTTTCATCCGAAAATTGATTTTTTGGACTGTACCAAAAATGATTCAAAATGTCAATTGGATCATGCCTCATGTTGAATAACCACTTTTTAAACCCTCACAGTGACCAAAATTGCAATTTTTACAGAGTTTTGCTTACTCAAAAGCTTCCATTTTGACCCGTTTCAGGCACAGAAATGACTTTAAACACACTTATTTTAGTTGACAAAGTCATAATTCACATCCAACAGTCATTTAGAGTCAAAAGATTAAATGTTAAAATTTCATCATTATAGACCATTTTGGGATCGTTCGACAGGTCCGGAGTCATCGTTTTTCATCCGAAAATTGATTTTTTGGACTGTACCAAAAATGATTCAAAATGTCAATTGGATCGTTCCTCATGTTGAATAACCACTTTTTAAACCCTCAGAGTGACTAAAATTGCCATTTTTACAGAGTTTTGCTTACTCAAAAGCTTCAATTTTGACCCATTTCAGGCACAGAAATGACTTTAAACACACTTATTTTAGTTGACAAAGTCATAATTCACATCCAACAGTCATTTAGAGTCAAAAGATTAAATGTTAAAATTTCATCCATATTGACCATTTTGGGATCGTTCGACAGGTCCGGAGTCATTGTTTTTCATCCGAAAATTGATTTTTTGGACTGTACCAAAAATGATTCAAAATGTCAATTGGATCGTGTCTCATGTTGAATAACCACTTTTTAAACCCTCACAGTGACCAAAATTGCCATTTTTACAGAGTTTTGCTTACTCAAAAGCTTCAATTTTGACCCGTTTCAGGCACAGAAATGACTTTAAACACACTTATTTTAGTTGAAAAAGTCATAATTCACATCCAACAGTCATTTAGAGTCAAAAGATTAAATGTTGAAATTTCATCCATATTGACCATTTGGGATCGTTCGACAGGTCCGGAGTCATCGTTTTTCATCCGAAAATTGATTTTTGGACTGTACCAAAAATGATTCAAAATGTCAATTGGATCGTGCCTCATGTTGAATAACCCCTTTTTAAACCCTCACAGTGACCAAAATTGCCATTTTTACAGAGTTTTGCTTACTCAAAAGCTTTAATTTTGACCCGTTTCAGGCACAGAAATGACTTTAAACACACTTATTCTAGTTGACAAAGTCATAATTCACATCCAACAGTCATTTAGAGTCAAAAGAATAAATGTTAACATTTCATCATTATAGACCATTTTGGGAATGTTCGACAGGTCCGGAGTCATCGTTTTTCATCTGAAAATTGATTTTTTGGACTGTACCAAAAATGATTCAAAATGTCAATTGGATCGTTCCTCATGTTGAATAACCACTTTTTAAACCCTCACAGTGACCAAAATTGCAATTTTTACTGAGTTTTGCTTACTCAAAAGCTTCAATTTTGACCCGTTTCAGGCACAGAAATGACTTTAAACACACTTATTTTAGTTGAAAAAGTCATAATTCACATCCAACAGTCATTGAGAGTCAAAAGATTAAATGTTGAAATTTCATCATTATAGACCATTTTGGGATCGTTCGACAGGTCCGGAGTCATCGTTTTTCATCCGAAAATTGATTTTTTGGACTGTACCAAAAATGATTCAAAATGTCAATTGGATCGTGCCTCATGTTGAATAACCACTTTTTAAACCCTCACAGTGACCAAAATTGCCATTTTTACAGAGTTTTGCTTACTCAAAAGCTTCAATTTTGACCCGTTTCAGGCACAGAAATGACTTTAAACACACTTATTTTAGTTGACAAAGTCATAATTCACATCCAACAGTCATTTAGTGTCAAAAGATTAAATGTTAAAATTTCATCCATATTGACCATTTTGGGATCGTTCGACAGGTCCGGAGTCATCGTTTTTCATCCGAAAATTGATTTTTTGGACTGTACCAAAAATGATTCAAAATGTCAATTGGATCATGCCTCATGTTGAATAACCACTTTTTAAACCCTCACAGTGACCAAAATTGTCATTTTTACAGAGTTTCGCTTACTCAAAAGCTTCAATTTTGACCCGTTTCAGGCACAGAAATGACTTTAAACACACTTATTTTAGTTGACAAAGTCATAATTCACATCCAACAGTAATTTAGAGTCAAAAGAATAAATGTTAAAATTTCATCATTATAGACCATTTTGGGATCGTTCGACAGGTCCGGAGTCATCGTTTTTCATCCGAAAATTGATTTTTTGGACTGTACCAAAAATGATTCAAAATGTCAATTGGATCATGCCTCATGTTGAATAACCACTTTTTAAACCCTCACAGTGACCAAAATTGCCATTTTTACAGAGTTTTGCTTACTCAAAAGCTTCCATTTTGACCCGTTTCAGGCACAGAAATGACTTTAAACACACTTATTCTAGTTGACAAAGTCATAATTCACATCCAACAGTCATTTAGAGTCAAAAGATTAAATGTTGAAATTTCATCATTATAGACCATTTTGGGATCGTTCGACAGGTCCAGAGTCATCGTTTTTCATCCGAAAATTGATTTTTTGGACTGTACCAAAAATGATTCAAAATGTCAATTGGATCATGCCTCGTGTTGAATAACCACTTTTTAAACCCTCACAGTGACCAAAATTGCAATTTTTACAGAGTTTTGCTTACTCAAAAGCTTCCATTTTGACCCGTTTCAGGCACAGAAATGACTATAAACACACTTATTCTAGTTGACAAAGTCATAATTCACATCCAACAGTCATTTAGAGTCAAAAGATTAAATGTTAAAATTTCATCATTATAGACCATTTTGGGATCGTTCGACAGGTCCGGAGTCATCGTTTTTCATCCGAAAATTGATTTTTTGGACTGTACCAAAAATGATTCAAAATGTCAATTGGATCGTGCCTCATGTTGAATAACCACTTTTTAAACCCTCACAGTGACCAAAATTGCCATTTTTACAGAGTTTTGCTTACTCAAAAGCTTCAATTTTGACCTGTTTCAGGTACAGAAATGACTTTAAACACACTTATTTTAGTTGACAAAGTCATAATTCACATCCAACAGTAATTTAGAGTCAAAAGATTAAATGTTGAAATTTCATCATTATAGACCATTTTGGGATCGTTCGACAGGTCCGGAGTCATCGTTTTTCATCCGAAAATTGATTTTTTGGACTGTACCAAAAATGATTCAAAATGTCAATTGGATCGTGCCTCCTGTTGAATAACCACTTTTTAAACCCTCACAGTGACCAAAATTGCCATTTTTACAGAGTTTTGCTTACTCAAAAGCTTCAATTTTGACCCGTTTCAGGCACAGAAATGACTTTAAACACACTTATTTTAGTTGACAAAGTCATAATTCACATCCAACAGTCATTTAGTGTCAAAAGATTAAATGTTAAAATTTCATCCATATTGACCATTTTGGGATCGTTCGACAGGTCCGGAGTCATCGTTTTTCATCCGAAAATTGATTTTTTGGACTGTACCAAAAATGATTCAAAATGTCAATTGGATCGTGCCTCATGTTGAATAACCACTTTTTAAACCATCACAGTGACCAAAATTGCCATTTTTACAGAGTTTTGCTTACTCAAAAGCTTCAATTTTGACCCGTTTCAGGCACAGAAATGACTTTAAACACACTTATTTTAGTTGACAAAGTCATAATTCACATCCAACAGTCATTTAGAGTCAAAAGATTAAATGTTAAAATTTCATCATTATAGACCATTTTGGGATCGTTCGACAGGTCCGGAGTCATCGTTTTTCATCCGAAAATTGATTTTTTGGACTGTACCAAAAATGATTCAAAATGTCAATTGGATCGTTCCTCATGTTGAATAACCACTTTTTAAACCCTCACAGTGACCAAAATTGCAATTTTTACAGAGTTTTGCTTACTCAAAAGCTTCAATTTTGACCCGTTTCAGGCACAGAAATGACTTTAAACACACTTATTTTAGTTGAAAAAGTCATAATTCACATCCAACAGTCATTGAGAGTCAAAAGATTAAATGTTAAAATTTCATCCATATTGACCATTTTGGGATCGTTCGACAGGTCCGGAGTCATCGTTTTTCATCCGAAAATTGATTTTTTGGACTGTACCAAAAATGATTCAAAATGTCAATTGGATCGTGCCTCATGTTGAATAACCACTTTTTAAACCCTCACAGTGACCAAAATTGCCATTTTTACAGAGTTTTGCTTACTCAAAAGCTTCAATTTTGACCTGTTTCAGGTACAGAAATGACTTTAAACACACTTATTTTAGTTGACAAAGTTATAATTCACATCCAACAGTAATTTAGAGTCAAAAGATTAAATGTTGAAATTTCATCATTATAGACCATTTTGGGATCGTTCGACAGGTCCGGAGTCATCGTTTTTCATCCGAAAATTGATTTTTTGGACTGTACCAAAAATGATTCAAAATGTCAATTGGATCGTGCCTCATGTTGAATAACCACTTTTTAAACCCTCACAGTGACCAAAATTGCCATTTTTACAGAGTTTTGCTTACTCAAAAGCTTCAATTTTGACCCGTTTCAGGCACAGAAATGACTTTAAACACACTTATTTTAGTTGACAAAGTCATAATTCACATCCAACAGTCATTTAGTGTCAAAAGATTAAATGTTAAAATTTCATCCATATTGACCATTTTGGGATCGTTCGACAGGTCCGGAGTCATCGTTTTTCATCCGAAAATTGATTTTTTGGACTGTACCAAAAATGATTCAAAATGTCAATTGGATCATGCCTCATGTTGAATAACCACTTTTTAAACCCTCACAGTGACCAAAATTGTCATTTTTACAGAGTTTCGCTTACTCAAAAGCTTCAATTTTGACCCGTTTCAGGCACAGAAATGACTTTAAACACACTTATTTTAGTTGACAAAGTCATAATTCACATCCAACAGTAATTTAGAGTCAAAAGAATAAATGTTAAAATTTCATCATTATAGACCATTTTGGGATCGTTCGACAGGTCCGGAGTCATCGTTTTTCATCCGAAAATTGATTTTTTGGACTGTACCAAAAATGATTCAAAATGTCAATTGGATCATGCCTCATGTTGAATAACCACTTTTTAAACCCTCACAGTGACCACAATTGCCATTTTTACAGAGTTTTGCTTACTCAAAAGCTTCCATTTTGACCCGTTTCAGGCACAGAAATGACTTTAAACACACTTATTCTAGTTGACAAAGTCATAATTCACATCCAACAGTCATTTAGAGTCAAAAGATTAAATGTTGAAATTTCATCATTATAGACCATTTTGGGATCGTTCGACAGGTCCAGAGTCATCGTTTTTCATCCGAAAATTGATTTTTTGGACTGTACCAAAAATGATTCAAAATGTCAATTGGATCATGCCTCGTGTTGAATAACCACTTTTTAAACCCTCACAGTGACCAAAATTGCAATTTTTACAGAGTTTTGCTTACTCAAAAGCTTCCATTTTGACCCGTTTCAGGCACAGAAATGACTATAAACACACTTATTCTAGTTGACAAAGTCATAATTCACATCCAACAGTCATTTAGAGTCAAAAGATTAAATGTTAAAATTTCATCATTATAGACCATTTTGGGATCGTTCGACAGGTCCGGAGTCATCGTTTTTCATCCGAAAATTGATTTTTTGGACTGTACCAAAAATGATTCAAAATGTCAATTGGATCGTGCCTCATGTTGAATAACCACTTTTTAAACCCTCACAGTGACCAAAATTGCCATTTTTACAGAGTTTTGCTTACTCAAAAGCTTCAATTTTGACCTGTTTCAGGTACAGAAATGACTTTAAACACACTTATTTTAGTTGACAAAGTCATAATTCACATCCAACAGTAATTTAGAGTCAAAAGATTAAATGTTGAAATTTCATCATTATAGACCATTTTGGGATCGTTCGACAGGTCCGGAGTCATCGTTTTTCATCCGAAAATTGATTTTTTGGACTGTACCAAAAATGATTCAAAATGTCAATTGGATCGTGCCTCATGTTGAATAACCACTTTTTAAACCCTCACAGTGACCAAAATTGCCATTTTTACAGAGTTTTGCTTACTCAAAAGCTTCAATTTTGACCCGTTTCAGGCACAGAAATGACTTTAAACACACTTATTTTAGTTGACAAAGTCATAATTCACATCCAACAGTCATTTAGTGTCAAAAGATTAAATGTTAAAATTTCATCCATATTGACCATTTTGGGATCGTTCGACAGGTCCGGAGTCATCGTTTTTCATCCGAAAATTGATTTTTTGGACTGTACCAAAAATGATTCAAAATGTCAATTGGATCGTGCCTCATGTTGAATAACCACTTTTTAAACCCTCACAGTGACCAAAATTGCCATTTTTACAGAGTTTTGCTTGCTCAAAAGCTTCAATTTTGACCCGTTTCAGGCACAGAAATGACTTTAAACACACTTATTCTAGTTGACAAAGTCATAATTCACATCCAACAGTCATTTAGAGTCAAAAGATTAAATGTTAAAATTTAATCCATATTGACCATTTTGGGATCGTTCGACAGGTCCGGAGTCATTGTTTTTCATCCGCAAATTGATTTTTTGGACTGTACCAAAAATGATTCAAAATGTCAATTGGATCGTGTCTCATGTTGAATAACCACTTTTTAACCCTCACAGTGACCAAAATTGCCATTTTTACAGAGTTTTGCTTACTCAAAAGCTTCAATTTTGACCCGTTTCAGGCACAGAAATGACTTTAAACACACTTATTTTAGTTGAAAAAGTCATAATTCACATCCAACAGTCATTTAGAGTCAAAAGATTAAATGTTGAAATTTCATCCTTATTGACCATTTGGGATCGTTCGACAGGTCCGGAGTCATCGTTTTTCATCCGAAAATTGATTTTTGGACTGTACCAAAAATGATTCAAAATGTGAATTGGATCGTGCCTCATGTTGAATAACCCCTTTTTAAACCCTCACAGTGACCAAAATTGCCATTTTTACAGAGTTTTGCTTACTCAAAAGCTTTAATTTTGACCCGTTTCAGGCACAGAAATGACTTTAAACACACTTATTCTAGTTGACAAAGTCATAATTCACATCCAACAGTCATTTAGAGTCAAAAAAATAAATGTTAGCATTTCATCATTATAGACCATTTTGGGAAAATCGACAGGTCCGGAGTCATCGTTTTTCATCCGAAAATTGATTTTTTGGACTGTACCAAAAATGATTCAAAATGTCAATTGGATCGTTCCTCATGTTGAATAACCACTTTTTAAACCCTCACAGTGACCAAAATTGCCATTTTTACAGAGTTTTGCTTACTCAAAAGCTTCAATTTTGACCCGTTTCAGGCACAGAAATGACTTTAAACACACTTATTTTAGTTGAAAAAGTCATAATTCACATCCAACAGTCATTTAGAGTCAAAAGATTAAATGTTAAAATTTCATCCATATTGACCATTTTGGGATCGTTCGACAGGTCCGGAGTCATCGTTTTTCATCTGAAAATTGATTTTTTGGACTGTACCAAAAATGATTCAAAATGTCAATTGGATCGTGCCTCATGTTGAATAACCACTTTTTAAACCCTCACAGTGACCAAAATTGCCATTTTTACAGAGTTTTGCTTACTCAAAAGCTTCAATTTTGACCCGTTTCAGGCACAGAAATGACTTTAAACACACTTATTTTAGTTGACAAAGTCATAATTCACATCCAACAGTCATTTAGTGTCAAAAGATTAAATGTTAAAATTTCATCCATATTGACCATTTTGGGATCGTTCGACAGGTCCGGAGTCATCGTTTTTCATCCGAAAATTGATTTTTTGGACTGTACCAAAAATGATTCAAAATGTCAACTGGATCATGCCTCATGTTGAATAACCACTTTTTAAACCCTCACAGTGACCAAAATTGCCATTTTTACAGAGTTTTGCTTACTCAAAAGCTTGAATTTTGACCCGTTTCAAGCACAGAAATGACTTTAAACACACTTATTCTTGTTGACAAAGTCATAATTCACATCCAACAGTCATTTAGAGTCAAAAGATTAAATGTTAACATTTCATCATTATAGACCATTTTGGGAACGTTCGACAGGTCCGGAGTCATCGTTTTTCATCCGAAAATTGATTTTTTGGACTGTACCAAAAATGATTCAAAATGTCAACTGGATCATGCCTCATGTTGAATAACCACTTTTTAAACCCTCACAGTGACCAAAATTGTCATTTGTACAGAGTTTCGCTTACTCAAAAGCTTCAATTTGGACCCGTTTCAGGCACAGAATGGACTTTAAGCACACTTATTTTAGTTGACAAAGTCATAATTCACATCCAACAGTAATTTAGAGTCAAAAGATTAAATGTTAAAATTTCATCATTATAGACCATTTTGGGATCGTTCGACAGGTCCAGAGTCATCGTTTTTCATGCGAAAATTGATTTTTTGGACTGTACCAAAAATGATTCAAAATGTCAATTGGATCATGCCTCATGTTGAATAACCACTTTTGAAACGCTCACATTGACCAAAATTGCCATTTTTACAGAGTTTTGCTTACTCAAAAGCTTCAATTTTGACCCGTTTCAGGCACAGAAATGACTTTAAACACACTTATTTTAGTTGACAAAGTCATAATTCACATCCAACAGTCATTTAGAGTCAAAAGATTAAATGTTGAAATTTCATCATTATAGACCATTTTGGGATCGTTCGACAGGTCCGGAGTCATCGTTTTTCATCCGAAAATTGATTTTTTGGACTGTACCAAAAATGATTCAAAATGTCAATTGGATCGTGCCTCATGTTGAATAACCACTTTTTAAACCCTCACAGTGACCAAAATTGCCATTTTTACAGAGTTTTGCTTACTCAAAAGCTTCAATTTTGACCCGTTTCAGGCACAGAAATGACTTTAAACACACTTATTTTAGTTGAAAAAGTCATAATTCACATCCAACAGTCATTTAGAGTCAAAAGATTAAATGTTAAAATTTCATCCATATTGACCATTTTGGGATCGTTCGACAGGTCCGGAGTCATCGTTTTTCATCCGAAAATTGATTTTTTGGACTGTACCAAAAATGATTCAAAATGTCAATTGGATCGTGCCTCATGTTGAATAACAACTTTTTAAACCCTCACAGTGACCAAAATTGCCATTTTTACAGAGTTTTGCTTACTCAAAAGCTTCAATTTTGACCCGTTTCAGGTACAGAAATGACTTTAAACACACTTATTTTAGTTGACAAAGTCATAATTCACATCCAACAGTAATTTAGAGTCAAAAGATTAAATGTTGAAATTTCATCATTATAGACCATTTTGGGATCGTTCGACAGGTCCGGAGTCATCGTTTTTCATCCGAAAATTGATTTTTTGGACTGTACCAAAAATGATTCAAAATGTCAATTGGATCGTGCCTCATGTTGAATAACCACTTTTTAAACCCTCACAGTGACCAAAATTGCCATTTTTACAGAGTTTTGCTTACTCAAAAGCTTTAATTTTGACCCGTTTCAGGCACAGAAATGACTTTAAACACACTTATTCTAGTTGACAAAGTCATAATTCACATCCAACAGTCATTTAGAGTCAAAAGAATAAATGTTAACATTTCATCATTATAGACCATTTTGGGAACGTTCGACAGGTCCGGAGTCATCGTTTTTCATCCGAAAATTGATTTTTTGGACTGTACCAAAAATGATTCAAAATGTCAATTGGATCGTTCCTCATGTTGAATAACCACTTTTTAAACCCTCACAATGACCAAAATTGCCATTTTTACAGAGTTTTGCTTACTCAAAAGCTTCAATTTCGACCCGTTTCAGGCACAGAAATGACTTTAAACACACTTATTTTAGTTGAAAAAGTCATAATTCACATCCAACAGTCATTTAGAGTCAAAAGATTAAATGTTAAAATTTCATCCATATTGACCATTTTGGGATCGTTCGACAGGTCCGGAGTCATCGTTTTTCATCCGAAAATTGATTTTTTGGACTGTACCAAAAATGATTCAAAATGTCAATTGGATCGTGCCTCATGTTGAATAACAACTTTTTAAACCCTCACAGTGACCAAAATTGCCATTTTTACAGAGTTTTGCTTACTCAAAAGCTTCAATTTTGACCCGTTTCAGGTACAGAAATGACTTTAAACACACTTATTTTAGTTGACAAAGTCATAATTCACATCCAACAGTAATTTAGAGTCAAAAGATTAAATGTTGAAATTTCATCATTATAGACCATTTTGGGATCGTTCGACAGGTCCGGAGTCATCGTTTTTCATCCGAAAATTGATTTTTTGGACTGTACCAAAAATGATTCAAAATGTCAATTGGATCGTGCCTCATGTTGAATAACCACTTTTTAAACCCTCACAGTGACCAAAATTGCCATTTTTACAGAGTTTTGCTTACTCAAAAGCTTGAATTTTGACCCGTTTCAGGCACAGAAATGACTTTAAACACACTTATTCTAGTAGACAAAGTCATAATTCACATCCAACAGTCATTTAGAGTCAAAAGATTAAATGTTAACATTTCATCATTATAGACCATTTTGGGAACGTTCGACAGGTCCGGAGTCATCGTTTTTCATCCGAAAATTGATTTTTTGGACTGTACCAAAAATGATTCAAAATGTCAATTGGATCATGCCTCATGTTGAATAACCACTTTTTAAACCCTCACAGTGACCAAAATTGTCATTTTTACAGAGTTTCGCTTACTCAAAAGCTTCAATTTTGACCCGTTTCAGGCACAGAAATGACTTTAAACACACTTATTTTAGTTGACAAAGTCATAATTCACATCCAACAGTAATTTAGAGTCAAAAGAATAAATGTTAAAATTTCATCATTATAGACCATTTTGGGATCGTTCGACAGGTCCGGAGTCATCGTTTTTCATCCGAAAATTGATTTTTTGGACTGTACCAAAAATGATTCAAAATGTCAATTGGATCATGCCTCATGTTGAATAACCACTTTTTAAACCCTCACAGTGACCAAAATTGCCATTTTTACAGAGTTTTGCTTACTCAAAAGCTTCCATTTTGACCCGTTTCAGGCACAGAAATGACTTTAAACACACTTATTCTAGTTGACAAAGTCATAATTCACATCCAACAGTCATTTAGAGTCAAAAGATTAAATGTTGAAATTTCATCATTATAGACCATTTTGGGATCGTTCGACAGGTCCGGAGTCATCGTTTTTCATCCGAAAATTGACTTTTTTGGACTGTACCAAAAATGATTCAAAATGTCAATTGGATCATGCCTCATGTTGAATAACCACTTTTTAAACCCTCACAGTGACCAAAATTGCAATTTTTACAGAGTTTTGCTTACTCAAAAGCTTCCATTTTGACCCGTTTCAGGCACAGAAATGGCTTTAAACACACTTATTCTAGTTGACAAAGTCATAATTCACATCCAACAGTCATTTAGAGTCAAAAGATTAAATTTTAAAATTTCATCATTATAGACCATTTTGGGAACGTTCGACAGGTCCGGAGTCATCGTTTTTCATCCGAAAATTGATTTTTTGGACTGTACCAAAAATGATTCAAAATGTCAATTGGATCGTGTCTCATGTTGAATAACCACTTTTTAAACCCTCACAGTGACCAAAATTGCCATTTTTACAGAGTTTTGCTTACTCAAAAGCTTCAATTTTGACCCGTTTCAGGTACAGAAATGACTTTAAACACACTTATTTTAGTTGACAAAGTCATAATTCACATCCAACAGTAATTTAGAGTCAAAAGATTAAATGTTGAAATTTCATCATTATAGACCATTTTGGGATCGTTCGACAGGTCCGGAGTCATCGTTTTTCATCCGAAAATTGATTTTTTGGACTGTACCAAAAATGATTCAAAATGTCAATTGGATCGTGCCTCATGTTGAATAACCACTTTTTAAACCCTCACAGTGACCAAAATTGCCATTTTTACAGAGTTTTGCTTACTCAAAAGCTTGAATTTTGACCCGTTTCAGGCACAGAAATGACTTTAAACACACTTATTCTAGTAGACAAAGTCATAATTCACATCCAACAGTCATTTAGAGTCAAAAGATTAAATGTTAACATTTCATCATTATAGACCATTTTGGGAACGTTCGACAGGTCCGGAGTCATCGTTTTTCATCCGAAAATTGATTTTTTGGACTGTACCAAAAATGATTCAAAATGTCAATTGGATCATGCCTCATGTTGAATAACCACTTTTTAAACCCTCACAGTGACCAAAATTGTCATTTTTACAGAGTTTCGCTTACTCAAAAGCTTCAATTTTGACCCGTTTCAGGCACAGAAATGACTTTAAACACACTTATTTTAGTTGACAAAGTCATAATTCACATCCAACAGTAATTTAGAGTCAAAAGAATAAATGTTAAAATTTCATCATTATAGACCATTTTGGGATCGTTCGACAGGTCCGGAGTCATCGTTTTTCATCCGAAAATTGATTTTTTGGACTGTACCAAAAATGATTCAAAATGTCAATTGGATCATGCCTCATGTTGAATAACCACTTTTTAAACCCTCACAGTGACCAAAATTGCCATTTTTACAGAGTTTTGCTTACTCAAAAGCTTCCATTTTGACCCGTTTCAGGCACAGAAATGACTTTAAACACACTTATTCTAGTTGACAAAGTCATAATTCACATCCAACAGTCATTTAGAGTCAAAAGATTAAATGTTGAAATTTCATCATTATAGACCATTTTGGGATCGTTCGACAGGTCCGGAGTCATCGTTTTTCATCCGAAAATTGACTTTTTTGGACTGTACCAAAAATGATTCAAAATGTCAATTGGATCATGCCTCATGTTGAATAACCACTTTTTAAACCCTCACAGTGACCAAAATTGCAATTTTTACAGAGTTTTGCTTACTCAAAAGCTTCCATTTTGACCCGTTTCAGGCACAGAAATGGCTTTAAACACACTTATTCTAGTTGACAAAGTCATAATTCACATCCAACAGTCATTTAGAGTCAAAAGATTAAATTTTAAAATTTCATCATTATAGACCATTTTGGGAACGTTCGACAGGTCCGGAGTCATCGTTTTTCATCCGAAAATTGATTTTTTGGACTGTACCAAAAATGATTCAAAATGTCAATTGGATCGTGTCTCATGTTGAATAACCACTTTTTAAACCCTCACAGTGACCAAAATTGCCATTTTTACAGAGTTTTGCTTACTCAAAAGCTTCAATTTTGACCCGTTTCAGGCACAGAAATGACTTTAAACACACTTATTTTAGTTGAAAAAGTCATAATTCACATCCAACAGTCATTTAGAGTCAAAAGATTAAATGTTGAAATTTCATCCATATTGACCATTTGGGATCGTTCGACAGGTCCGGAGTCATCGTTTTTCATCCGAAAATTGATTTTTTGGACTGTACTAAAAATGATTCAAAATGTCAATTGGATCGTGCCTCATGTTGAATAACCACTTTTTAAACCCTCACAGTGACCAAAATTGCCATTTTTACAGAGTTTTGCTTGCTCAAAAGCTTCAATTTTGACCCGTTTCAGGCACAGAAATGACTTTAAACACACTTATTCTAGTTGACAAAGTCATAATTCACATCCAACAGTCATTTAGAGTCAAAAGATTAAATGTTAAAATTTAATCCATATTGACCATTTTGGGATCGTTCGACAGGTCCGGAGTCATTGTTTTTCATCCGCAAATTGATTTTTTGGACTGTACCAAAAATGATTCAAAATGTCAATTGGATCGTGTCTCATGTTGAATAACCACTTTTTAACCCTCACAGTGACCAAAATTGCCATTTTTACAGAGTTTTGCTTACTCAAAAGCTTCAATTTTGACCCGTTTCAGGCACAGAAATGACTTTAAACACACTTATTTTAGTTGAAAAAGTCATAATTCACATCCAACAGTCATTTAGAGTCAAAAGATTAAATGTTGAAATTTCATCCTTATTGACCATTTGGGATCGTTCGACAGGTCCGGAGTCATCGTTTTTCATCCGAAAATTGATTTTTGGACTGTACCAAAAATGATTCAAAATGTCAATTGGATCGTGCCTCATGTTGAATAACCCCTTTTTAAACCCTCACAGTGACCAAAATTGCCATTTTTACAGAGTTTTGCTTACTCAAAAGCTTTAATTTTGACCCGTTTCAGGCACAGAAATGACTTTAAACACACTTATTCTAGTTGACAAAGTCATAATTCACATCCAACAGTCATTTAGAGTCAAAAAAATAAATGTTAGCATTTCATCATTATAGACCATTTTGGGAAAATCGACAGGTCCGGAGTCATCGTTTTTCATCCGAAAATTGATTTTTTGGACTGTACCAAAAATGATTCAAAATGTCAATTGGATCGTTCCTCATGTTGAATAACCACTTTTTAAACCCTCACAGTGACCAAAATTGCCATTTTTACAGAGTTTTGCTTACTCAAAAGCTTCAATTTTGACCCGTTTCAGGCACAGAAATGACTTTAAACACACTTATTTTAGTTGAAAAAGTCATAATTCACATCCAACAGTCATTTAGAGTCAAAAGATTAAATGTTAAAATTTCATCCATATTGACCATTTTGGGATCGTTCGACAGGTCCGGAGTCATCGTTTTTCATCTGAAAATTGATTTTTTGGACTGTACCAAAAATGATTCAAAATGTCAATTGGATCGTGCCTCATGTTGAATAACCACTTTTTAAACCCTCACAGTGACCAAAATTGCCATTTTTACAGAGTTTTGCTTACTCAAAAGCTTCAATTTTGACCCGTTTCAGGCACAGAAATGACTTTAAACACACTTATTTTAGTTGACAAAGTCATAATTCACATCCAACAGTCATTTAGTGTCAAAAGATTAAATGTTAAAATTTCATCCATATTGACCATTTTGGGATCGTTCGACAGGTCCGGAGTCATCGTTTTTCATCCGAAAATTGATTTTTTGGACTGTACCAAAAATGATTCAAAATGTCAACTGGATCATGCCTCATGTTGAATAACCACTTTTTAAACCCTCACAGTGACCAAAATTGCCATTTTTACAGAGTTTTGCTTACTCAAAAGCTTGAATTTTGACCCGTTTCAAGCACAGAAATGACTTTAAACACACTTATTCTTGTTGACAAAGTCATAATTCACATCCAACAGTCATTTAGAGTCAAAAGATTAAATGTTAACATTTCATCATTATAGACCATTTTGGGAACGTTCGACAGGTCCGGAGTCATCGTTTTTCATCCGAAAATTGATTTTTTGGACTGTACCAAAAATGATTCAAAATGTCAACTGGATCATGCCTCATGTTGAATAACCACTTTTTAAACCCTCACAGTGACCAAAATTGTCATTTGTACAGAGTTTCGCTTACTCAAAAGCTTCAATTTGGACCCGTTTCAGGCACAGAATGGACTTTAAGCACACTTATTTTAGTTGACAAAGTCATAATTCGCATCCAACAGTAATTTAGAGTCAAAAGATTAAATGTTAAAATTTCATCATTATAGACCATTTTGGGATCGTTCGACAGGTCCAGAGTCATCGTTTTTCATGCGAAAATTGATTTTTTGGACTGTACCAAAAATGATTCAAAATGTCAATTGGATCATGCCTCATGTTGAATAACCACTTTTGAAACGCTCACATTGACCAAAATTGCCATTTTTACAGAGTTTTGCTTACTCAAAAGCTTCAATTTTGACCCGTTTCAGGCACAGAAATGACTTTAAACACACTTATTTTAGTTGACAAAGTCATAATTCACATCCAACAGTCATTTAGAGTCAAAAGATTAAATGTTGAAATTTCATCATTATAGACCATTTTGGGATCGTTCGACAGGTCCGGAGTCATCGTTTTTCATCCGAAAATTGATTTTTTGGACTGTACCAAAAATGATTCAAAATGTCAATTGGATCGTGCCTCATGTTGAATAACCACTTTTTAAACCCTCACAGTGACCAAAATTGCCATTTTTACAGAGTTTTGCTTACTCAAAAGCTTCAATTTTGACCCGTTTCAGGCACAGAAATGACTTTAAACACACTTATTTTAGTTGAAAAAGTCATAATTCACATCCAACAGTCATTTAGAGTCAAAAGATTAAATGTTAAAATTTCATCCATATTGACCATTTTGGGATCGTTCGACAGGTCCGGAGTCATCGTTTTTCATCCGAAAATTGATTTTTTGGACTGTACCAAAAATGATTCAAAATGTCAATTGGATCGTGCCTCATGTTGAATAACAACTTTTTAAACCCTCACAGTGACCAAAATTGCCATTTTTACAGAGTTTTGCTTACTCAAAAGCTTCAATTTTGACCCGTTTCAGGTACAGAAATGACTTTAAACACACTTATTTTAGTTGACAAAGTCATAATTCACATCCAACAGTAATTTAGAGTCAAAAGATTAAATGTTGAAATTTCATCATTATAGACCATTTTGGGATCGTTCGACAGGTCCGGAGTCATCGTTTTTCATCCGAAAATTGATTTTTTGGACTGTACCAAAAATGATTCAAAATGTCAATTGGATCGTGCCTCATGTTGAATAACCACTTTTTAAACCCTCACAGTGACCAAAATTGCCATTTTTACAGCGTTTTGCTTACTCAAAAGCTTTAATTTTGACCCGTTTCAGGCACAGAAATGACTTTAAACACACTTATTCTAGTTGACAAAGTCATAATTCACATCCAACAGTCATTTAGAGTCAAAAGAATAAATGTTAACATTTCATCATTATAGACCATTTTGGGAACGTTCGACAGGTCCGGAGTCATCGTTTTTCATCCGAAAATTGATTTTTTGGACTGTACCAAAAATGATTCAAAATGTCAATTGGATCGTTCCTCATGTTGAATAACCACTTTTTAAACCCTCACAATGACCAAAATTGCCATTTTTACAGAGTTTTGCTTACTCAAAAGCTTCAATTTCGACCCGTTTCAGGCACAGAAATGACTTTAAACACACTTATTTTAGTTGAAAAAGTCATAATTCACATCCAACAGTCATTTAGAGTCAAAAGATTAAATGTTAAAATTTCATCCATATTGACCATTTTGGGATCGTTCGACAGGTCCGGAGTCATCGTTTTTCATCCGAAAATTGATTTTTTGGACTGTACCAAAAATGATTCAAAATGTCAATTGGATCGTGCCTCATGTTGAATAACAACTTTTTAAACCCTCACAGTGACCAAAATTGCCATTTTTACAGAGTTTTGCTTACTCAAAAGCTTCAATTTTGACCCGTTTCAGGTACAGAAATGACTTTAAACACACTTATTTTAGTTGACAAAGTCATAATTCACATCCAACAGTAATTTAGAGTCAAAAGATTAAATGTTGAAATTTCATCATTATAGACCATTTTGGGATCGTTCGACAGGTCCGGAGTCATCGTTTTTCATCCGAAAATTGATTTTTTGGACTGTACCAAAAATGATTCAAAATGTCAATTGGATCGTGCCTCATGTTGAATAACCACTTTTTAAACCCTCACAGTGACCAAAATTGCCATTTTTACAGAGTTTTGCTTACTCAAAAGCTTGAATTTTGACCCGTTTCAGGCACAGAAATGACTTTAAACACACTTATTCTAGTAGACAAAGTCATAATTCACATCCAACAGTCATTTAGAGTCAAAAGATTAAATGTTAACATTTCATCATTATAGACCATTTTGGGAACGTTGGACAGGTCCGGAGTCATCGTTTTTCATCCGAAAATTGATTTTTTGGACTGTACCAAAAATGATTCAAAATGTCAATTGGATCATGCCTCATGTTGAATAACCACTTTTTAAACCCTCACAGTGACCAAAATTGTCATTTTTACAGAGTTTCGCTTACTCAAAAGCTTCAATTTTGACCAGTTTCAGGCACAGAAATGACTTTAAACACACTTATTTTAGTTGACAAAGTCATAATTCACATCCAACAGTAATTTAGAGTCAAAAGAATAAATGTTAAAATTTCATCATTATAGACCATTTTGGGATCGTTCGACAGGTCCGGAGTCATCGTTTTTCATCCGAAAATTGATTTTTTGGACTGTACCAAAAATAATTCAAAATGTCATTTGGATCATGCCTCATGTTGAATAACCACTTTTTAAACCCTCACAGTGACCAAAATTGCCATTTTTACAGAGTTTTGCTTACTCAAAAGCTTCCATTTTGACCCGTTTCAGGCACAGAAATGACTTTAAACACACTTATTCTAGTTGACAAAGTCATAATTCACATCCAACAGTCATTTAGAGTCAAAAGATTAAATGTTGAAATTTCATCATTATAGACCATTTTGGGATCGTTCGACAGGTCCGGAGTCATCGTTTTTCATCCGAAAATTGACTTTTTTGGACTGTACCAAAAATGATTCAAAATGTCAATTGGATCATGCCTCATGTTGAATAACCACTTTTTAAACCCTCACAGTGACCAAAATTGCAATTTTTACAGAGTTTTGCTTACTCAAAAGCTTCCATTTTGACCCGTTTCAGGCACAGAAATGGCTTTAAACACACTTATTCTAGTTGACAAAGTCATAATTCACATCCAACAGTCATTTAGAGTCAAAAGATTAAATTTTAAAATTTCATCATTATAGACCATTTTGGGAACGTTCGACAGGTCCGGAGTCATCGTTTTTCATCCGAAAATTGATTTTTTGGACTGTACCAAAAATGATTCAAAATGTCAATTGGATCGTGTCTCATGTTGAATAACCACTTTTTAAACCCTCACAGTGACCAAAATTGCCATTTTTACAGAGTTTTGCTTACTCAAAAACTTCAATTTTGACCCGTTTCAGGTACAGAAATGACTTTAAACACACTTATTTTAGTTGACAAAGTCATAATTCACATCCAACAGTAATTTAGAGTCAAAAGATTAAATGTTGAAATTTCATCATTATAGACCATTTTGGGATCGTTCGACAGGTCCGGAGTCATCGTTTTTCATCCGAAAATTGATTTTTTGGACTGTACCAAAAATGATTCAAAATGTCAATTGGATCGTGCCTCATGTTGAATAACCACTTTTTAAACCCTCACAGTGACCAAAATTGCCATTTTTACAGAGTTTTGCTTACTCAAAAGCTTGAATTTTGACCCGTTTCAGGCACAGAAATGACTTTAAACACACTTATTCTAGTAGACAAAGTCATAATTCACATCCAACAGTCATTTAGAGTCAAAAGATTAAATGTTAACATTTCATCATTATAGACCATTTTGGGAACGTTCGACAGGTCCGGAGTCATCGTTTTTCATCCGAAAATTGATTTTTTGGACTGTACCAAAAATGATTCAAAATGTCAATTGGATCATGCCTCATGTTGAATAACCACTTTTTAAACCCTCACAGTGACCAAAATTGTCATTTTTACAGAGTTTCGCTTACTCAAAAGCTTCAATTTTGACCCGTTTCAGGCACAGAAATGACTTTAAACACACTTATTTTAGTTGACAAAGTCATAATTCACATCCAACAGTAATTTAGAGTCAAAAGAATAAATGTTAAAATTTCATCATTATAGACCATTTTGGGATCGTTCGACAGGTCCGGAGTCATCGTTTTTCATCCGAAAATTGATTTTTTGGACTGTACCAAAAATGATTCAAAATGTCAATTGGATCATGCCTCATGTTGAATAACCACTTTTTAAACCCTCACAGTGACCAAAATTGCCATTTTTACAGAGTTTTGCTTACTCAAAAGCTTCCATTTTGACCCGTTTCAGGCACAGAAATGACTTTAAACACACTTATTCTAGTTGACAAAGTCATAATTCACATCCAACAGTCATTTAGAGTCAAAAGATTAAATGTTGAAATTTCATCATTATAGACCATTTTGGGATCGTTCGACAGGTCCGGAGTCATCGTTTTTCATCCGAAAATTGACTTTTTTGGACTGTACCAAAAATGATTCAAAATGTCAATTGGATCATGCCTCATGTTGAATAACCACTTTTTAAACCCTCACAGTGACCAAAATTGCAATTTTTACAGAGTTTTGCTTACTCAAAAGCTTCCATTTTGACCCGTTTCAGGCACAGAAATGGCTTTAAACACACTTATTCTAGTTGACAAAGTCATAATTCACATCCAACAGTCATTTAGAGTCAAAAGATTAAATTTTAAAATTTCATCATTATAGACCATTTTGGGAACGTTCGACAGGTCCGGAGTCATCGTTTTTCATCCGAAAATTGATTTTTTGGACTGTACCAAAAATGATTCAAAATGTCAATTGGATCGTGTCTCATGTTGAATAACCACTTTTTAAACCCTCACAGTGACCAAAATTGCCATTTTTACAGAGTTTTGCTTACTCAAAAGCTTCAATTTTGACCCGTTTCAGGCACAGAAATGACTTTAAACACACTTATTTTAGTTGAAAAAGTCATAATTCACATCCAACAGTCATTTAGAGTCAAAAGATTAAATGTTGAAATTTCATCCATATTGACCATTTGGGATCGTTCGACAGGTCCGGAGTCATCGTTTTTCATCCGAAAATTGATTTTTGGACTGTACCAAAAATGATTCAAAATGTCAATTGGATCGTGCCTCATGTTGAATAACCACTTTTTAAACCCTCACAGTGACCAAAATTGCCATTTTTACAGAGTTTTGCTTACTCAAAAGCTTCAATTTTGACCCGTTTCAGGTACAGAAATGACTTTAAACACACTTATTCTAGTTGACAAAGTCATAATTCACATCCAACAGTCATTAAGAGTCAAAAGATTAAATGTTGAAATTTCATCATTATAGACCATTTTGGGATCGTTCGACAGGTCCGGAGTCATCGTTTTTCATCCGAAAATTGATTTTTGGACTGTACCAAAAATGATTCAAAATGTCAATTGGATCGTGCCTCATGTTGAATAACCACTTTTTAAACCCTCACAGTGACCAAAATTGCCATTTTTACAGAGTTTTGCTTACTCAAAAGCTTCAATTTTGACCCGTTTCAGGCACAGAAATGACTTTAAACACACTTATTTTAGTTGAGAAAGTCATAATTCACATCCAACAGTCATTTAGTGTCAAAAGATTAAATGTTAAAATTTCATCCATATTGACCATTTTGGGATCGTTCGACAGGTCCGGAGTCATCGTTTTTCATCCGAAAATTGATTTTTTGGACTGTACCAAAAATGATTCAAAATGTCAATTGGATCATGCCTCATGTTGAATAACCACTTTTTAAACCCTCACAGTGACCAAAATTGCAATTTTTACAGAGTTTTGCTTACTCAAAAGCTTCCATTTTGACCCGTTTCAGGCACAGAAATGACTTTAAACACACTTATTCTAGTTGACAAAGTCATAATTCACATCCAACAGTCATTTAGAGTCAAAAGATTAAATGTTAACATTTCATCATTATAGACCATTTTGGGAACGTTCGACAGGTCCGGAGTCATCGTTTTTCATCCGAAAATTGATTTTTTGGACTGTACCAAAAATGATTCAAAATGTCAATTGGATCATGCCTCATGTTGAATAACCACTTTTTAAACCCTCACAGTGACCAAAATTGTCATTTTTACAGAGTTTCGCTTACTCAAAAGCTTCAATTTTGACCCGTTTCAGGCACAGAAATGACTTTAAACACACTTATTTTAGTTGACAAAGTCATAATTCACATCCAACAGTAATTTAGAGTCAAAAGAATAAATGTTAAAATTTCATCATTATAGACCATTTTGGGATCGTTCGACAGGTCCGGAGTCATCGTTTTTCATCCGAAAATTGATTTTTTGGACTGTACCAAAAATGATTCAAAATGTCAATTGGATAGTGCCTCATGTTGAATAACCACTTTTTAAACCCTCACAGTGACCAAAATTGCCATTTTTACAGAGTTTTGCTTACTCAAAAGCTTCAATTTTGACCCGTTTCAGGCACAGAAATGACTTTAAACACACTTATTTTAGTTGACAAAGTCATAATTCACATCCAACAGTAATTTAGAGTCAAAAGAATAAATGTTAAAATTTCATCATTATAGACCATTTTGGGATCGTTCGACAGGTCCGGAGTCATCGTTTTTCATCCGAAAATTGATTTTTTGGACTGTACCAAAAATGATTCAAAATGTCAATTGGATCATGCCTCATGTTGAATAACCACTTTTTAAACCCTCACAGTGACCAAAATTGCCATTTTTACAGAGTTTTGCTTACTCAAAAGCTTCCATTTTGACCCGTTTCAGGCACAGAAATGACTTTAAACACACTTATTCTAGTTGACAAAGTCATAATTCACATCCAACAGTCATTTAGAGTCAAAAGATTAAATGTTGAAATTTCATCATTATAGACCATTTTGGGATCGTTCGACAGGTCCGGAGTCATCGTTTTTCATCCGAAAATTGACTTTTTTGGACTGTACCAAAAATGATTCAAAATGTCAATTGGATCATGCCTCATGTTGAATAACCACTTTTTAAACCCTCACAGTGACCAAAATTGCAATTTTTACAGAGTTTTGCTTACTCAAAAGCTTCCATTTTGACCCGTTTCAGGCACAGAAATGACTTTAAACACACTTATTCTAGTTGACAAAGTCATAATTCACATCCAACAGTCATTTAGAGTCAAAAGATTAAATGTTAAAATTTCATCATTATAGAGCATTTTGGGATCGTTCGACAGGTCCGGAATCATCGTTTTTCATCCGAAAATTGATTTTTTGGACTGTACCAAAAATGATTCAAAATGTCAATTGGATCGTGCGTCATGTTGAATAACCACTTTTTAAACCCTCACAGTGACCAAAATTGCCATTTTTACAGAGTTTTGCTTGCTCAAAAGCTTCAATTTTGACCCGTTTCAGGCACAGAAATGACTTTAAACACACTTATTCTAGTTGACAAAGTCATAATTCACATCCAACAGTCATTTAGAGTCAAAAGAATAAATGTTAACATTTCATCATTATAGACCATTTTGGGAACGTCGACAGGTCCGGAGTCATCGTTTTTCATCCGAAAATTGATTTTTTGGACTGTACCAAAAATGATTCAAAATGTCAATTGGATCGTTCCTCATGTTGAATAACCACTTTTTAAACCCTCACAGTGACCAAAATTGCCATTTTTACAGAGTTTTGCTTACTCAAAAGCTTCAATTTTGACCCGTTTCAGGCACAGAAATGACTTTAAACACACTTATTTTAGTTGACAAAGTCATAATTCACATCCAACAGTCATTTAGAGTCAAAAGATTAAATGTTAAAATTTCATCCATATTGACCATTTTGGGATCGTTCGACAGGTCCGGAGTCATCGCTTTTCATCCGAAAATTGATTTTTTGGACTGTACCAAAAATGATTCAAAATGTCAATTGGATCGTGCCTCATGTTGAATAACCACTTTTTAAACCCTCACAGTGACCAAAATTGCCATTTTTACAGAGTTTTGCTTACTCAAAAGCTTCAATTTTGACCCGTTTCAGGCACAGAAATGACTTTAAACACACTTATTTTAGTTGACAAAGTCATAATTCACATCCAACAGTCATTTAGTGTCAAAAGATTAAATGTTAAAATTTCATCCATATTGACCATTTTGGGATCGTTCGACAGGTCCGGAGTCATCGTTTTTCATCCGAAAATTGATTTTTTGGACTGTACCAAAAATGATTCAAAATGTCAACTGGATCATGCCTCATGTTGAATAACCACTTTTTAAACCCTCACAGTGACCAAAATTGCCATTTTTACAGAGTTTTGCTTACTCAAAAGCTTGAATTTTGACCCGTTTCAAGCACAGAAATGACTTTAAACACACTTATTCTTGTTGACAAAGTCATAATTCACATCCAACAGTCATTTAGAGTCAAAAGATTAAATGTTAACATTTCATCATTATAGACCATTTTGGGAACGTTCGACAGGTCCGGAGTCATCGTTTTTCATCCGAAAATTGATTTTTTGGACTGTACCAAAAATGATTCAAAATGTCAACTGGATCATGCCTCATGTTGAATAACCACTTTTTAAACCCTCACAGTGACCAAAATTGTCATTTGTACAGAGTTTCGCTTACTCAAAAGCTTCAATTTGGACCCGTTTCAGGCACAGAATGGACTTTAAGCACACTTATTTTAGTTGACAAAGTCATAATTCACATCCAACAGTAATTTAGAGTCAAAAGATTAAATGTTAAAATTTCATCATTATAGACCATTTTGGGATCGTTCGACAGGTCCAGAGTCATCGTTTTTCATGCGAAAATTGATTTTTTGGACTGTACCAAAAATGATTCAAAATGTCAATTGGATCATGCCTCATGTTGAATAACCACTTTTGAAACGCTCACATTGACCAAAATTGCCATTTTTACAGAGTTTTGCTTACTCAAAAGCTTCAATTTTGACCCGTTTCAGGCACAGAAATGACTTTAAACACACTTATTTTAGTTGACAAAGTCATAATTCACATCCAACAGTCATTTAGAGTCAAAAGATTAAATGTTGAAATTTCATCATTATAGACCATTTTGGGATCGTTCGACAGGTCCGGAGTCATCGTTTTTCATCCGAAAATTGATTTTTTGGACTGTACCAAAAATGATTCAAAATGTCAATTGGATCGTGCCTCATGTTGAATAACCACTTTTTAAACCCTCACAGTGACCAAAATTGCCATTTTTACAGAGTTTTGCTTACTCAAAAGCTTCAATTTTGACCCGTTTCAGGCACAGAAATGACTTTAAACACACTTATTTTAGTTGAAAAAGTCATAATTCACATCCAACAGTCATTTAGAGTCAAAAGATTAAATGTTAAAATTTCATCCATATTGACCATTTTGGGATCGTTCGACAGGTCCGGAGTCATCGTTTTTCATCCGAAAATTGATTTTTTGGACTGTACCAAAAATGATTCAAAATGTCAATTGGATCGTGCCTCATGTTGAATAACAACTTTTTAAACCCTCACAGTGACCAAAATTGCCATTTTTACAGAGTTTTGCTTACTCAAAAGCTTCAATTTTGACCCGTTTCAGGTACAGAAATGACTTTAAACACACTTATTTTAGTTGACAAAGTCATAATTCACATCCAACAGTAATTTAGAGTCAAAAGATTAAATGTTGAAATTTCATCATTATAGACCATTTTGGGATCGTTCGACAGGTCCGGAGTCATCGTTTTTCATCCGAAAATTGATTTTTTGGACTGTACCAAAAATGATTCAAAATGTCAATTGGATCGTGCCTCATGTTGAATAACCACTTTTTAAACCCTCACAGTGACCAAAATTGCCATTTTTACAGAGTTTTGCTTACTCAAAAGCTTTAATTTTGACCCGTTTCAGGCACAGAAATGACTTTAAACACACTTATTCTAGTTGACAAAGTCATAATTCACATCCAACAGTCATTTAGAGTCAAAAGAATAAATGTTAACATTTCATCATTATAGACCATTTTGGGAACGTTCGACAGGTCCGGAGTCATCGTTTTTCATCCGAAAATTGATTTTTTGGACTGTACCAAAAATGATTCAAAATGTCAATTGGATCGTTCCTCATGTTGAATAACCACTTTTTAAACCCTCACAATGACCAAAATTGCCATTTTTACAGAGTTTTGCTTACTCAAAAGCTTCAATTTCGACCCGTTTCAGGCACAGAAATGACTTTAAACACACTTATTTTAGTTGAAAAAGTCATAATTCACATCCAACAGTCATTTAGAGTCAAAAGATTAAATGTTAAAATTTCATCCATATTGACCATTTTGGGATCGTTCGACAGGTCCGGAGTCATCGTTTTTCATCCGAAAATTGATTTTTTGGACTGTACCAAAAATGATTCAAAATGTCAATTGGATCGTGCCTCATGTTGAATAACAACTTTTTAAACCCTCACAGTGACCAAAATTGCCATTTTTACAGAGTTTTGCTTACTCAAAAGCTTCAATTTTGACCCGTTTCAGGTACAGAAATGACTTTAAACACACTTATTTTAGTTGACAAAGTCATAATTCACATCCAACAGTAATTTAGAGTCAAAAGATTAAATGTTGAAATTTCATCATTATAGACCATTTTGGGATCGTTCGACAGGTCCGGAGTCATCGTTTTTCATCCGAAAATTGATTTTTTGGACTGTACCAAAAATGATTCAAAATGTCAATTGGATCGTGCCTCATGTTGAATAACCACTTTTTAAACCCTCACAGTGACCAAAATTGCCATTTTTACAGAGTTTTGCTTACTCAAAAGCTTGAATTTTGACCCGTTTCAGGCACAGAAATGACTTTAAACACACTTATTCTAGTAGACAAAGTCATAATTCACATCCAACAGTCATTTAGAGTCAAAAGATTAAATGTTAACATTTCATCATTATAGACCATTTTGGGAACGTTCGACAGGTCCGGAGTCATCGTTTTTCATCCGAAAATTGATTTTTTGGACTGTACCAAAAATGATTCAAAATGTCAATTGGATCATGCCTCATGTTGAATAACCACTTTTTAAACCCTCACAGTGACCAAAATTGTCATTTTTACAGAGTTTCGCTTACTCAAAAGCTTCAATTTTGACCCGTTTCAGGCACAGAAATGACTTTAAACACACTTATTTTAGTTGACAAAGTCATAATTCACATCCAACAGTAATTTAGAGTCAAAAGAATAAATGTTAAAATTTCATCATTATAGACCATTTTGGGATCGTTCGACAGGTCCGGAGTCATCGTTTTTCATCCGAAAATTGATTTTTTGGACTGTACCAAAAATGATTCAAAATGTCAATTGGATCATGCCTCATGTTGAATAACCACTTTTTAAACCCTCACAGTGACCAAAATTGCCATTTTTACAGAGTTTTGCTTACTCAAAAGCTTCCATTTTGACCCGTTTCAGGCACAGAAATGACTTTAAACACACTTATTCTAGTTGACAAAGTCATAATTCACATCCAACAGTCATTTAGAGTCAAAAGATTAAATGTTGAAATTTCATCATTATAGACCATTTTGGGATCGTTCGACAGGTCCGGAGTCATCGTTTTTCATCCGAAAATTGACTTTTTTGGACTGTACCAAAAATGATTCAAAATGTCAATTGGATCATGCCTCATGTTGAATAACCACTTTTTAAACCCTCACAGTGACCAAAATTGCAATTTTTACAGAGTTTTGCTTACTCAAAAGCTTCCATTTTGACCCGTTTCAGGCACAGAAATGGCTTTAAACACACTTATTCTAGTTGACAAAGTCATAATTCACATCCAACAGTCATTTAGAGTCAAAAGATTAAATTTTAAAATTTCATCATTATAGACCATTTTGGGAACGTTCGACAGGTCCGGAGTCATCGTTTTTCATCCGAAAATTGATTTTTTGGACTGTACCAAAAATGATTCAAAATGTCAATTGGATCGTGTCTCATGTTGAATAACCACTTTTTAAACCCTCACAGTGACCAAAATTGCCATTTTTACAGAATTTTGCTTACTCAAAAGCTTCAATTTTGACCCGTTTCAGGTACAGAAATGACTTTAAACACACTTATTTTAGTTGACAAAGTCATAATTCACATCCAACAGTAATTTAGAGTCAAAAGATTAAATGTTGAAATTTCATCATTATAGACCATTTTGGGATCGTTCGACAGGTCCGGAGTCATCGTTTTTCATCCGAAAATTGACTTTTTTGGACTGTACCAAAAATGATTCAAAATGTCAATTGGATCATGCCTCATGTTGAATAACCACTTTTTAAACCCTCACAGTGACCAAAATTGCAATTTTTACAGAGTTTTGCTTACTCAAAAGCTTCCATTTTGACCCGTTTCAGGCACAGAAATGGCTTTAAACACACTTATTCTAGTTGACAAAGTCATAATTCACATCCAACAGTCATTTAGAGTCAAAAGATTAAATTTTAAAATTTCATCATTATAGACCATTTTGGGAACGTTCGACAGGTCCGGAGTCATCGTTTTTCATCCGAAAATTGATTTTTTGGACTGTACCAAAAATGATTCAAAATGTCAATTGGATCGTGTCTCATGTTGAATAACCACTTTTTAAACCCTCACAGTGACCAAAATTGCCATTTTTACAGAGTTTTGCTTACTCAAAAGCTTCAATTTTGACCCGTTTCAGGCACAGAAATGACTTTAAACACACTTATTTTAGTTGAAAAAGTCATAATTCACATCCAACAGTCATTTAGAGTCAAAAGATTAAATGTTGAAATTTCATCCATATTGACCATTTGGGATCGTTCGACAGGTCCGGAGTCATCGTTTTTCATCCGAAAATTGATTTTTGGACTGTACCAAAAATGATTCAAAATGTCAATTGGATCGTGCCTCATGTTGAATAACCACTTTTTAAACCCTCACAGTGACCAAAATTGCCATTTTTACAGAGTTTTGCTTACTCAAAAGCTTCAATTTTGACCCGTTTCAGGTACAGAAATGACTTTAAACACACTTATTCTAGTTGACAAAGTCATAATTCACATCCAACAGTCATTAAGAGTCAAAAGATTAAATGTTGAAATTTCATCATTATAGACCATTTTGGGATCGTTCGACAGGTCCGGAGTCATCGTTTTTCATCCGAAAATTGATTTTTGGACTGTACCAAAAATGATTCAAAATGTCAATTGGATCGTGCCTCATGTTGAATAACCACTTTTTAAACCCTCACAGTGACCAAAATTGCCATTTTTACAGAGTTTTGCTTACTCAAAAGCTTCAATTTTGACCCGTTTCAGGCACAGAAATGACTTTAAACACACTTATTTTAGTTGAGAAAGTCATAATTCACATCCAACAGTCATTTAGTGTCAAAAGATTAAATGTTAAAATTTCATCCATATTGACCATTTTGGGATCGTTCGACAGGTCCGGAGTCATCGTTTTTCATCCGAAAATTGATTTTTTGGACTGTACCAAAAATGATTCAAAATGTCAATTGGATCATGCCTCATGTTGAATAACCACTTTTTAAACCCTCACAGTGACCAAAATTGCAATTTTTACAGAGTTTTGCTTACTCAAAAGCTTCCATTTTGACCCGTTTCAGGCACAGAAATGACTTTAAACACACTTATTCTAGTTGACAAAGTCATAATTCACATCCAACAGTCATTTAGAGTCAAAAGATTAAATGTTAACATTTCATCATTATAGACCATTTTGGGAACGTTCGACAGGTCCGGAGTCATCGTTTTTCATCCGAAAATTGATTTTTTGGACTGTACCAAAAATGATTCAAAATGTCAATTGGATCATGCCTCATGTTGAATAACCACTTTTTAAACCCTCACAGTGACCAAAATTGTCATTTTTACAGAGTTTCGCTTACTCAAAAGCTTCAATTTTGACCCGTTTCAGGCACAGAAATGACTTTAAACACACTTATTTTAGTTGACAAAGTCATAATTCACATCCAACAGTAATTTAGAGTCAAAAGAATAAATGTTAAAATTTCATCATTATAGACCATTTTGGGATCGTTCGACAGGTCCGGAGTCATCGTTTTTCATCCGAAAATTGATTTTTTGGACTGTACCAAAAATGATTCAAAATGTCAATTGGATAGTGCCTCATGTTGAATAACCACTTTTTAAACCCTCACAGTGACCAAAATTGCCATTTTTACAGAGTTTTGCTTACTCAAAAGCTTCAATTTTGACCCGTTTCAGGCACAGAAATGACTTTAAACACACTTATTTTAGTTGACAAAGTCATAATTCACATCCAACAGTAATTTAGAGTCAAAAGAATAAATGTTAAAATTTCATCATTATAGACCATTTTGGGATCGTTCGACAGGTCCGGAGTCATCGTTTTTCATCCGAAAATTGATTTTTTGGACTGTACCAAAAATGATTCAAAATGTCAATTGGATCATGCCTCATGTTGAATAACCACTTTTTAAACCCTCACAGTGACCAAAATTGCCATTTTTACAGAGTTTTGCTTACTCAAAAGCTTCCATTTTGACCCGTTTCAGGCACAGAAATGACTTTAAACACACTTATTCTAGTTGACAAAGTCATAATTCACATCCAACAGTCATTTAGAGTCAAAAGATTAAATGTTGAAATTTCATCATTATAGACCATTTTGGGATCGTTCGACAGGTCCGGAGTCATCGTTTTTCATCCGAAAATTGACTTTTTTGGACTGTACCAAAAATGATTCAAAATGTCAATTGGATCATGCCTCATGTTGAATAACCACTTTTTAAACCCTCACAGTGACCAAAATTGCAATTTTTACAGAGTTTTGCTTACTCAAAAGCTTCCATTTTGACCCGTTTCAGGCACAGAAATGACTTTAAACACACTTATTCTAGTTGACAAAGTCATAATTCACATCCAACAGTCATTTAGAGTCAAAAGATTAAATGTTAAAATTTCATCATTATAGAGCATTTTGGGATCGTTCGACAGGTCCGGAATCATCGTTTTTCATCCGAAAATTGATTTTTTGGACTGTACCAAAAATGATTCAAAATGTCAATTGGATCGTGCGTCATGTTGAATAACCACTTTTTAAACCCTCACAGTGACCAAAATTGCCATTTTTACAGAGTTTTGCTTGCTCAAAAGCTTCAATTTTGACCCGTTTCAGGCACAGAAATGACTTTAAACACACTTATTCTAGTTGACAAAGTCATAATTCACATCCAACAGTCATTTAGAGTCAAAAGAATAAATGTTAACATTTCATCATTATAGACCATTTTGGGAACGTCGACAGGTCCGGAGTCATCGTTTTTCATCCGAAAATTGATTTTTTGGACTGTACCAAAAATGATTCAAAATGTCAATTGGATCGTTCCTCATGTTGAATAACCACTTTTTAAACCCTCACAGTGACCAAAATTGCCATTTTTACAGAGTTTTGCTTACTCAAAAGCTTCAATTTTGACCCGTTTCAGGCACAGAAATGACTTTAAACACACTTATTTTAGTTGACAAAGTCATAATTCACATCCAACAGTCATTTAGAGTCAAAAGATTAAATGTTAAAATTTCATCCATATTGACCATTTTGGGATCGTTCGACAGGTCCGGAGTCATCGCTTTTCATCCGAAAATTGATTTTTTGGACTGTACCAAAAATGATTCAAAATGTCAATTGGATCGTGCCTCATGTTGAATAACCACTTTTTAAACCCTCACAGTGACCAAAATTGCCATTTTTACAGAGTTTTGCTTACTCAAAAGCTTCAATTTTGACCCGTTTCAGGCACAGAAATGACTTTAAACACACTTATTTTAGTTGACAAAGTCATAATTCACATCCAACAGTCATTTAGTGTCAAAAGATTAAATGTTAAAATTTCATCCATATTGACCATTTTGGGATCGTTCGACAGGTCCGGAGTCATCGTTTTTCATCCGAAAATTGATTTTTTGGACTGTACCAAAAATGATTCAAAATGTCAACTGGATCATGCCTCATGTTGAATAACCACTTTTTAAACCCTCACAGTGACCAAAATTGCCATTTTTACAGAGTTTTGCTTACTCAAAAGCTTGAATTTTGACCCGTTTCAAGCACAGAAATGACTTTAAACACACTTATTCTTGTTGACAAAGTCATAATTCACATCCAACAGTCATTTAGAGTCAAAAGATTAAATGTTAACATTTCATCATTATAGACCATTTTGGGAACGTTCGACAGGTCCGGAGTCATCGTTTTTCATCCGAAAATTGATTTTTTGGACTGTACCAAAAATGATTCAAAATGTCAACTGGATCATGCCTCATGTTGAATAACCACTTTTTAAACCCTCACAGTGACCAAAATTGTCATTTGTACAGAGTTTCGCTTACTCAAAAGCTTCAATTTGGACCCGTTTCAGGCACAGAATGGACTTTAAGCACACTTATTTTAGTTGACAAAGTCATAATTCACATCCAACAGTAATTTAGAGTCAAAAGATTAAATGTTAACATTTCATCATTATAGACCATTTTGGGATCGTTCGACAGGTCCAGAGTCATCGTTTTTCATGCGAAAATTGATTTTTTGGACTGTACCAAAAATGATTCAAAATGTCAATTGGATCGTGCCTCATGTTGAATAACAACTTTTTAAACCCTCACAGTGACCAAAATTGCCATTTTTACAGAGTTTTGCTTACTCAAAAGCTTCAATTTTGACCCGTTTCAGGTACAGAAATGACTTTAAACACACTTATTTTAGTTGACAAAGTCATAATTCACATCCAACAGTAATTTAGAGTCACAAGATTAAATGTTGAAATTTCATCATTATAGACCATTTTGGGATCGTTCGACAGGTCCGGAGTCATCGTTTTTCATCCGAAAATTGATTTTTTGGACTGTACCAAAAATGATTCAAAATGTCAATTGGATCGTGCCTCATGTTGAATAACCACTTTTTAAACCCTCACAGTGACCAAAATTGCCATTTTTACAGAGTTTTGCTTACTCAAAAGCTTTAATTTTGACCCGTTTCAGGCACAGAAATGACTTTAAACACACTTATTCTAGTTGACAAAGTCATAATTCACATCCAACAGTCATTTAGAGTCAAAAGAATAAATGTTAACATTTCATCATTATAGACCATTTTGGGAACGTTCGACAGGTCCGGAGTCATCGTTTTTCATCCGAAAATTGATTTTTTGGACTGTACCAAAAATGATTCAAAATGTCAATTGGATCGTTCCTCATGTTGAATAACCACTTTTTAAACCCTCACAATGACCAAAATTGCCATTTTTACAGAGTTTTGCTTACTCAAAAGCTTCAATTTCGACCCGTTTCAGGCACAGAAATGACTTTAAACACACTTATTTTAGTTGAAAAAGTCATAATTCACATCCAACAGTCATTTAGAGTCAAAAGATTAAATGTTAAAATTTCATCCATATTGACCATTTTGGGATCGTTCGACAGGTCCGGAGTCATCGTTTTTCATCCGAAAATTGATTTTTTGGACTGTACCAAAAATGATTCAAAATGTCAATTGGATCGTGCCTCATGTTGAATAACAACTTTTTAAACCCTCACAGTGACCAAAATTGCCATTTTTACAGAGTTTTGCTTACTCAAAAGCTTCAATTTTGACCCGTTTCAGGTACAGAAATGACTTTAAACACACTTATTTTAGTTGACAAAGTCATAATTCACATCCAACAGTAATTTAGAGTCAAAAGATTAAATGTTGAAATTTCATCATTATAGACCATTTTGGGATCGTTCGACAGGTCCGGAGTCATCGTTTTTCATCCGAAAATTGATTTTTTGGACTGTACCAAAAATGATTCAAAATGTCAATTGGATCGTGCCTCATGTTGAATAACCACTTTTTAAACCCTCACAGTGACCAAAATTGCCATTTTTACAGAGTTTTGCTTACTCAAAAGCTTGAATTTTGACCCGTTTCAGGCACAGAAATGACTTTAAACACACTTATTCTAGTAGACAAAGTCATAATTCACATCCAACAGTCATTTAGAGTCAAAAGATTAAATGTTAACATTTCATCATTATAGACCATTTTGGGAACGTTCGACAGGTCCGGAGTCATCGTTTTTCATCCGAAAATTGATTTTTTGGACTGTACCAAAAATGATTCAAAATGTCAATTGGATCATGCCTCATGTTGAATAACCACTTTTTAAACCCTCACAGTGACCAAAATTGTCATTTTTACAGAGTTTCGCTTACTCAAAAGCTTCAATTTTGACCCGTTTCAGGCACAGAAATGACTTTAAACACACTTATTTTAGTTGACAAAGTCATAATTCACATCCAACAGTAATTTAGAGTCAAAAGAATAAATGTTAAAATTTCATCATTATAGACCATTTTGGGATCGTTCGACAGGTCCGGAGTCATCGTTTTTCATCCGAAAATTGATTTTTTGGACTGTACCAAAAATGATTCAAAATGTCAATTGGATCATGCCTCATGTTGAATAACCACTTTTTAAACCCTCACAGTGACCAAAATTGCCATTTTTACAGAGTTTTGCTTACTCAAAAGCTTCCATTTTGACCCGTTTCAGGCACAGAAATGACTTTAAACACACTTATTCTAGTTGACAAAGTCATAATTCACATCCAACAGTCATTTAGAGTCAAAAGATTAAATGTTGAAATTTCATCATTATAGACCATTTTGGGATCGTTCGACAGGTCCGGAGTCATCGTTTTTCATCCGAAAATTGACTTTTTTGGACTGTACCAAAAATGATTCAAAATGTCAATTGGATCATGCCTCATGTTGAATAACCACTTTTTAAACCCTCACAGTGACCAAAATTGCAATTTTTACAGAGTTTTGCTTACTCAAAAGCTTCCATTTTGACCCGTTTCAGGCACAGAAATGGCTTTAAACACACTTATTCTAGTTGACAAAGTCATAATTCACATCCAACAGTCATTTAGAGTCAAAAGATTAAATTTTAAAATTTCATCATTATAGACCATTTTGGGAACGTTCGACAGGTCCGGAGTCATCGTTTTTCATCCGAAAATTGATTTTTTGGACTGTACCAAAAATGATTCAAAATGTCAATTGGATCGTGTCTCATGTTGAATAACCACTTTTTAAACCCTCACAGTGACCAAAATTGCCATTTTTACAGAGTTTTGCTTACTCAAAAGCTTCAATTTTGACCCGTTTCAGGTACAGAAATGACTTTAAACACACTTATTTTAGTTGACAAAGTCATAATTCACATCCAACAGTAATTTAGAGTCAAAAGATTAAATGTTGAAATTTCATCATTATAGACCATTTTGGGATCGTTCGACAGGTCCGGAGTCATCGTTTTTCATCCGAAAATTGATTTTTTGGACTGTACCAAAAATGATTCAAAATGTCAATTGGATCGTGCCTCATGTTGAATAACCACTTTTTAAACCCTCACAGTGACCAAAATTGCCATTTTTACAGAGTTTTGCTTACTCAAAAGCTTGAATTTTGACCCGTTTCAGGCACAGAAATGACTTTAAACACACTTATTCTAGTAGACAAAGTCATAATTCACATCCAACAGTCATTTAGAGTCAAAAGATTAAATGTTAACATTTCATCATTATAGACCATTTTGGGAACGTTCGACAGGTCCGGAGTCATCGTTTTTCATCCGAAAATTGATTTTTTGGACTGTACCAAAAATGATTCAAAATGTCAATTGGATCATGCCTCATGTTGAATAACCACTTTTTAAACCCTCACAGTGACCAAAATTGTCATTTTTACAGAGTTTCGCTTACTCAAAAGCTTCAATTTTGACCCGTTTCAGGCACAGAAATGACTTTAAACACACTTATTTTAGTTGACAAAGTCATAATTCACATCCAACAGTAATTTAGAGTCAAAAGAATAAATGTTAAAATTTCATCATTATAGACCATTTTGGGATCGTTCGACAGGTCCGGAGTCATCGTTTTTCATCCGAAAATTGATTTTTTGGACTGTACCAAAAATGATTCAAAATGTCAATTGGATCATGCCTCATGTTGAATAACCACTTTTTAAACCCTCACAGTGACCAAAATTGCCATTTTTACAGAGTTTTGCTTACTCAAAAGCTTCCATTTTGACCCGTTTCAGGCACAGAAATGACTTTAAACACACTTATTCTAGTTGACAAAGTCATAATTCACATCCAACAGTCATTTAGAGTCAAAAGATTAAATGTTGAAATTTCATCATTATAGACCATTTTGGGATCGTTCGACAGGTCCGGAGTCATCGTTTTTCATCCGAAAATTGACTTTTTTGGACTGTACCAAAAATGATTCAAAATGTCAATTGGATCATGCCTCATGTTGAATAACCACTTTTTAAACCCTCACAGTGACCAAAATTGCAATTTTTACAGAGTTTTGCTTACTCAAAAGCTTCCATTTTGACCCGTTTCAGGCACAGAAATGGCTTTAAACACACTTATTCTAGTTGACAAAGTCATAATTCACATCCAACAGTCATTTAGAGTCAAAAGATTAAATTTTAAAATTTCATCATTATAGACCATTTTGGGAACGTTCGACAGGTCCGGAGTCATCGTTTTTCATCCGAAAATTGATTTTTTGGACTGTACCAAAAATGATTCAAAATGTCAATTGGATCGTGTCTCATGTTGAATAACCACTTTTTAAACCCTCACAGTGACCAAAATTGCCATTTTTACAGAGTTTTGCTTACTCAAAAGCTTCAATTTTGACCCGTTTCAGGCACAGAAATGACTTTAAACACACTTATTTTAGTTGAAAAAGTCATAATTCACATCCAACAGTCATTTAGAGTCAAAAGATTAAATGTTGAAATTTCATCCATATTGACCATTTGGGATCGTTCGACAGGTCCGGAGTCATCGTTTTTCATCCGAAAATTGATTTTTGGACTGTACCAAAAATGATTCAAAATGTCAATTGGATCGTGCCTCATGTTGAATAACCACTTTTTAAACCCTCACAGTGACCAAAATTGCCATTTTTACAGAGTTTTGCTTACTCAAAAGCTTCAATTTTGACCCGTTTCAGGTACAGAAATGACTTTAAACACACTTATTCTAGTTGACAAAGTCATAATTCACATCCAACAGTCATTAAGAGTCAAAAGATTAAATGTTGAAATTTCATCATTATAGACCATTTTGGGATCGTTCGACAGGTCCGGAGTCATCGTTTTTCATCCGAAAATTGATTTTTGGACTGTACCAAAAATGATTCAAAATGTCAATTGGATCGTGCCTCATGTTGAATAACCACTTTTTAAACCCTCACAGTGACCAAAATTGCCATTTTTACAGAGTTTTGCTTACTCAAAAGCTTCAATTTTGACCCGTTTCAGGCACAGAAATGACTTTAAACACACTTATTTTAGTTGAGAAAGTCATAATTCACATCCAACAGTCATTTAGTGTCAAAAGATTAAATGTTAAAATTTCATCCATATTGACCATTTTGGGATCGTTCGACAGGTCCGGAGTCATCGTTTTTCATCCGAAAATTGATTTTTTGGACTGTACCAAAAATGATTCAAAATGTCAATTGGATCATGCCTCATGTTGAATAACCACTTTTTAAACCCTCACAGTGACCAAAATTGCAATTTTTACAGAGTTTTGCTTACTCAAAAGCTTCCATTTTGACCCGTTTCAGGCACAGAAATGACTTTAAACACACTTATTCTAGTTGACAAAGTCATAATTCACATCCAACAGTCATTTAGAGTCAAAAGATTAAATGTTAACATTTCATCATTATAGACCATTTTGGGAACGTTCGACAGGTCCGGAGTCATCGTTTTTCATCCGAAAATTGATTTTTTGGACTGTACCAAAAATGATTCAAAATGTCAATTGGATCATGCCTCATGTTGAATAACCACTTTTTAAACCCTCACAGTGACCAAAATTGTCATTTTTACAGAGTTTCGCTTACTCAAAAGCTTCAATTTTGACCCGTTTCAGGCACAGAAATGACTTTAAACACACTTATTTTAGTTGACAAAGTCATAATTCACATCCAACAGTAATTTAGAGTCAAAAGAATAAATGTTAAAATTTCATCATTATAGACCATTTTGGGATCGTTCGACAGGTCCGGAGTCATCGTTTTTCATCCGAAAATTGATTTTTTGGACTGTACCAAAAATGATTCAAAATGTCAATTGGATAGTGCCTCATGTTGAATAACCACTTTTTAAACCCTCACAGTGACCAAAATTGCCATTTTTACAGAGTTTTGCTTACTCAAAAGCTTCAATTTTGACCCGTTTCAGGCACAGAAATGACTTTAAACACACTTATTTTAGTTGACAAAGTCATAATTCACATCCAACAGTAATTTAGAGTCAAAAGAATAAATGTTAAAATTTCATCATTATAGACCATTTTGGGATCGTTCGACAGGTCCGGAGTCATCGTTTTTCATCCGAAAATTGATTTTTTGGACTGTACCAAAAATGATTCAAAATGTCAATTGGATCATGCCTCATGTTGAATAACCACTTTTTAAACCCTCACAGTGACCAAAATTGCCATTTTTACAGAGTTTTGCTTACTCAAAAGCTTCCATTTTGACCCGTTTCAGGCACAGAAATGACTTTAAACACACTTATTCTAGTTGACAAAGTCATAATTCACATCCAACAGTCATTTAGAGTCAAAAGATTAAATGTTGAAATTTCATCATTATAGACCATTTTGGGATCGTTCGACAGGTCCGGAGTCATCGTTTTTCATCCGAAAATTGACTTTTTTGGACTGTACCAAAAATGATTCAAAATGTCAATTGGATCATGCCTCATGTTGAATAACCACTTTTTAAACCCTCACAGTGACCAAAATTGCAATTTTTACAGAGTTTTGCTTACTCAAAAGCTTCCATTTTGACCCGTTTCAGGCACAGAAATGACTTTAAACACACTTATTCTAGTTGACAAAGTCATAATTCACATCCAACAGTCATTTAGAGTCAAAAGATTAAATGTTAAAATTTCATCATTATAGACCATTTTGGGATCGTTCGACAGGTCCGGAATCATCGTTTTTCATCCGAAAATTGATTTTTTGGACTGTACCAAAAATGATTCAAAATGTCAATTGGATCGTGCGTCATGTTGAATAACCACTTTTTAAACCCTCACAGTGACCAAAATTGCCATTTTTACAGAGTTTTGCTTGCTCAAAAGCTTCAATTTTGACCCGTTTCAGGCACAGAAATGACTTTAAACACACTTATTCTAGTTGACAAAGTCATAATTCACATCCAACAGTCATTTAGAGTCAAAAGAATAAATGTTAACATTTCATCATTATAGACCATTTTGGGAACGTCGACAGGTCCGGAGTCATCGTTTTTCATCCGAAAATTGATTTTTTGGACTGTACCAAACATGATTCAAAATGTCAATTGGATCGTTCCTCATGTTGAATAACCACTTTTTAAACCCTCACAGTGACCAAAATTGCCATTTTTACAGAGTTTTGCTTACTCAAAAGCTTCAATTTTGACCCGTTTCAGGCACAGAAATGACTTTAAACACACTTATTTTAGTTGACAAAGTCATAATTCACATCCAACAGTCATTTAGAGTCAAAAGATTAAATGTTAAAATTTCATCCATATTGACCATTTTGGGATCGTTCGACAGGTCCGGAGTCATCGCTTTTCATCCGAAAATTGATTTTTTGGACTGTACCAAAAATGATTCAAAATGTCAATTGGATCGTGCCTCATGTTGAATAACCACTTTTTAAACCCTCACAGTGACCAAAATTGCCATTTTTACAGAGTTTTGCTTACTCAAAAGCTTCAATTTTGACCCGTTTCAGGCACAGAAATGACTTTAAACACACTTATTTTAGTTTACAAAGTCATAATTCACATCCAACAGTCATTTAGAGTCAAAAGATTAAATGTTGAAATTTCATCATTATAGACCATTTTGGGATCGTTCGACAGGTCCGGAGTCATCGTTTTTCATCCGAAAATTGATTTTTGGACTGTACCAAAAATGATTCAAAATGTCAATTGGATCGTGCCTCATGTTGAATAACCACTTTTTAAACCCTCACAGTGACCAAAATTGCCATTTTTACAGAGTTTTGCTTACTCAAAAGCTTCAATTTTGACCCGTTTCAGGCACAGAAATGACTTTAAACACACTTATTTTAGTTGAGAAAGTCATAATTCACATCCAACAGTCATTTAGTGTCAAAAGATTAAATGTTAAAATTTCATCCATATTGACCATTTTGGGATCGTTCGACAGGTCCGGAGTCATCGTTTTTCATCCGAAAATTGATTTTTTGGACTGTACCAAAAATGATTCAAAATGTCAATTGGATCGTGCCTCATGTTGAATAACCACTTTTTAAACCCTCACAGTGACCAAAATTGCCATTTTTACAGAGTTTTGCTTACTCAAAAGCTTGGATTTTTGACCCGTTTCAGGCACAGGAATGACTTTAAACACACTTATTCTAGTTGACAAAGTCATAATTCACATCCAACAGTCATTTAGAGTCAAAAGATTAAATGTTAACATTTCATCATTATAGACCATTTTGGGAACGTTCGACAGGTCCGGAGTCATCGTTTTTCATCCGAAAATTGATTTTTTGGACTATACCAAAAATGATTCAAAATGTCAATTGGATCATGCCTCATGTTGAATAACCACTTTTTAAACCCTCACAGTGACCAAAATTGTCATTTTTACAGAGTTTCGCTTACTCAAAAGCTTCAATTTTGACCCGTTTCAGGCACAGAAATGACTTTAAACACACTTATTTTAGTTGACAAAGTCATAATTCACATCCAACAGTAATTTAGAGTCAAAAGAATAAATGTTAAAATTTCATCATTATAGACCATTTTGGGATCGTTCGACAGGTCCGGAGTCATCGTTTTTCATCCGAAAATTGATTTTTTGGACTGTACCAAAAATGATTCAAAATGTCAATTGGATAGTGCCTCATGTTGAATAACCACTTTTTAAACCCTCACAGTGACCAAAATTGCCATTTTTACAGAGTTTTGCTTACTCAAAAGCTTCAATTTTGACCCGTTTCAGGCACAGAAATGACTTTAAACACACTTATTTTAGTTGACAAAGTCATAATTCACATCCAACAGTAATTTAGAGTCAAAAGAATAAATGTTAAAATTTCATCATTATAGACCATTTTGGGATCGTTCGACAGGTCCGGAGTCATCGTTTTTCATCCGAAAATTGATTTTTTGGACTGTACCAAAAATGATTCAAAATGTCAATTGGATCATGCCTCATGTTGAATAACCACTTTTTAAACCCTCACAGTGACCAAAATTGCCATTTTTACAGAGTTTTGCTTACTCAAAAGCTTCCATTTTGACCCGTTTCAGGCACAGAAATGACTTTAAACACACTTATTCTAGTTGACAAAGTCATAATTCACATCCAACAGTCATTTAGAGTCAAAAGATTAAATGTTGAAATTTCATCATTATAGACCATTTTGGGATCGTTCGACAGGTCCGGAGTCATCGTTTTTCATCCGAAAATTGACTTTTTTGGACTGTACCAAAAATGATTCAAAATGTCAATTGGATCATGCCTCATGTTGAATAACCACTTTTTAAACCCTCACAGTGACCAAAATTGCAATATTTACAGAGTTTTGCTTACTCAAAAGCTTCCATTTTGACCCGTTTCAGGCACAGAAATGACTTTAAACACACTTATTCTAGTTGACAAAGTCATAATTCACATCCAACAGTCATTTAGAGTCAAAAGATTAAATGTTAAAATTTCATCATTATAGACCATTTTGGGATCGTTCGACAGGTCCGGAATCATCGTTTTTCATCCGAAAATTTATTTTTTGGACTGTACCAAAAATGATTCAAAATGTCAATTGGATCGTGCCTCATGTTGAATAACCACTTTTTAAACCCTCACAGTGACCAAAATTGCCATTTTTACAGAGTTTTGCTTGCTCAAAAGCTTCAATTTTGACCCGTTTCAGGCACAGAAATGACTTTAAACACACTTATTCTAGTTGACAAAGTCATAATTCACATCCAACAGTCATTTAGAGTCAAAAGAATAAATGTTAACATTTCATCATTATAGACCATTTTGGGAACGTCGACAGGTCCGGAGTCATCGTTTTTCATCCGAAAATTGATTTTTTGGACTGTACCAAAAATGATTCAAAATGTCAATTGGATCGTTCCTCATGTTGAATAACCACTTTTTAAACCCTCACAGTGACCAAAATTGCCATTTTTACAGAGTTTTGCTTACTCAAAAGCTTCAATTTTGACCCGTTTCAGGCACAGAAATGACTTTAAACACACTTATTCTAGTTGACAAAGTCATAATTCACATCCAACAGTCATTTAGAGTCAAAAGATTAAATGTTGAAATTTCATCATTATAGACCATTTTGGGATCGTTCGACAGGTCCGGAGTCATCGTTTTTCATCCGAAAATTGATTTTTTGGACTGTACCAAAAATGATTCAAAATGTCAATTGGATCATGCCTCATGTTGAATAACCACTTTTTAAACCCTCACAGTGACCAAAATTGCCATTTTTACAGAGTTTTGCTTACTCAAAAGCTTCAATTTTGACCCGTTTCAGGCACAGAAATGACTTTAAACACACTTATTCTAGTTGACAAAGTCATAATTCACATCCAACAGTCATTTAGAGTCAAAAGATTAAATGTTGAAATTTCATCATTATAGACCATTTTGGGATCGTTCGACAGGTCCGGAGTCATCGCTTTTCATCCGAAAATTGATTTTTTGGACTGTACCAAAAATGATTCAAAATGTCAATTGGATCGTGCCTCATGTTGAATAACCACTTTTTAAACCCTCACAGTGACCAAAATTGCCATTTTTACAGAGTTTTGCTTACTCAAAAGCTTCAATTTTGACCCGTTTCAGGCACAAAAATGACTTTAAACACACTTATTCTAGTTGACAAAGTCATAATTCACATCCAACAGTCATTTAGAGTCAAAAGATTAAATGTTGAAATTTCATCATTATAGACCATTTTGGGATCGTTCGACAGGTCCGGAGTCATCGTTTTTCATCCGAAAATTGATTTTTTGGACTGTACCAAAAATGATTCAAAATGTCAATTGGATCATGCCTCATGTTGAATAACCACTTTTTAAACCCTCACAGTGACCAAAATTGCAATTTTTACAGAGTTTTGCTTACTCAAAAGCTTCCATTTTGACCCGTTTCAGGCACAGAAATGACTTTAAACACACTTATTCTAGTTGACAAAGTCATAATTCACATCCAACAGTCATTTAGAGTCAAAAGATTAAATGTTAAAATTTCATCATTATAGACCATTTTGGGATCGTTCGACAGGTCCGGAGTCATCGTTTTTCATCCGAAAATTGATTTTTTGGACTGTACCAAAAATGATTCAAAATGTCAATTGGATCGTTCCTCATGTTGAATAACCACTTTTTAAACCCTCAGAGTGACCAAAATTGCCATTTTTACAGAGTTTTGCTTACTCAAAAGCTTCAATTTTGACCCATTTCAGGCACAGAAATGACTTTAAACACACTTATTTTAGTTGACAAAGTCATAATTCACATCCAACAGTCATTTAGAGTCAAAAGATTAAATGTTAAAATTTCATCCATATTGACCATTTTGGGATCGTTCGACAGGTCCGGAGTCATTGTTTTTCATCCGAAAATTGATTTTTTGGACTGTACCAAAAATGATTCAAAATGTCAATTGGATCGTGTCTCATGTTGAATAACCACTTTTTAAACCCTCACAGTGACCAAAATTGCCATTTTTACAGAGTTTTGCTTACTCAAAAGCTTCAATTTTGACCCGTTTCAGGCACAGAAATGACTTTAAACACACTTATTTTAGTTGAAAAAGTCATAATTCACATCCAACAGTCATTTAGAGTCAAAAGATTAAATGTTGAAATTTCATCCATATTGACCATTTGGGATCGTTCGACAGGTCCGGAGTCATCGTTTTTCATCCGAAAATTGATTTTTGGACTGTACCAAAAATGATTCAAAATGTCAATTGGATCGTGCCTCATGTTGAATAACCCCTTTTTAAACCCTCACAGTGACCAAAATTGCCATTTTTACAGAGTTTTGCTTACTCAAAAGCTTTAATTTTGACCCGTTTCAGGCACAGAAATGACTTTAAACACACTTATTCTAGTTGACAAAGTCATAATTCACATCCAACAGTCATTTAGAGTCAAAAGAATAAATGTTAACATTTCATCATTATAGACCATTTTGGGAACGTTCGACAGGTCCGGAGTCATCGTTTTTCATCTGAAAATTGATTTTTTGGACTGTACCAAAAATGATTCAAAATGTCAATTGGATCGTTCCTCATGTTGAATAACCACTTTTTAAACCCTCACAGTGACCAAAATTGCAATTTTTACAGAGTTTTGCTTACTCAAAAGCTTCAATTTTGACCCGTTTCAGGCACAGAAATGACTTTAAACACACTTATTTTAGTTGAAAAAGTCATAATTCACATCCAACAGTCATTGAGAGTCAAAAGATTAAATGTTAAAATTTCATCCATATTGACCATTTTGGGATCGTTCGACAGGTCCGGAGTCATCGTTTTTCATCCGAAAATTGATTTTTTGGACTGTACCAAAAATGATTCAAAATGTCAATTGGATCGTGCCTCATGTTGAATAACCACTTTTTAAACCCTCACAGTGACCAAAATTGTCATTTTTACAGAGTTTCGCTTACTCAAAAGCTTCAATTTTGACCCGTTTCAGGCACAGAAATGACTTTAAACACACTTATTTTAGTTGACAAAGTCATAATTCACATCCAACAGTAATTTAGAGTCAAAAGAATAAATGTTAAAATTTCATCATTATAGACCATTTTGGGATCGTTCGACAGGTCCGGAGTCATCGTTTTTCATCCGAAAATTGATTTTTTGGACTGTACCAAAAATGATTCAAAATGTCAATTGGATCATGCCTCATGTTGAATAACCACTTTTTAAACCCTCACAGTGACCAAAATTGCCATTTTTACAGAGTTTTGCTTACTCAAAAGCTTCCATTTTGACCCGTTTCAGGCACAGAAATGACTTTAAACACACTTATTCTAGTTGACAAAGTCATAATTCACATCCAACAGTCATTTAGAGTCAAAAGATTAAATGTTGAAATTTCATCATTATAGACCATTTTGGGATCGTTCGACAGGTCCAGAGTCATCGTTTTTCATCCGAAAATTGATTTTTTGGACTGTACCAAAAATGATTCAAAATGTCAATTGGATCATGCCTCGTGTTGAATAACCACTTTTTAAACCCTCACAGTGACCAAAATTGCAATTTTTACAGAGTTTTGCTTACTCAAAAGCTTCCATTTTGACCCGTTTCAGGCACAGAAATGACTATAAACACACTTATTCTAGTTGACAAAGTCATAATTCACATCCAACAGTCATTTAGAGTCAAAAGATTAAATGTTAAAATTTCATCATTATAGACCATTTTGGGATCGTTCGACAGGTCCGGAGTCATCGTTTTTCATCCGAAAATTGATTTTTTGGACTGTACCAAAAATGATTCAAAATGTCAATTGGATCGTGCCTCATGTTGAATAACCACTTTTTAAACCCTCACAGTGACCAAAATTGCCATTTTTACAGAGTTTTGCTTACTCAAAAGCTTCAATTTTGACCTGTTTCAGGTACAGAAATGACTTTAAACACACTTATTTTAGTTGACAAAGTCATAATTCACATCCAACAGTAATTTAGAGTCAAAAGATTAAATGTTGAAATTTCATCATTATAGACCATTTTGGGATCGTTCGACAGGTCCGGAGTCATCGTTTTTCATCCGAAAATTGATTTTTTGGACTGTACCAAAAATGATTCAAAATGTCAATTGGATCGTGCCTCATGTTGAATAACCACTTTTTAAACCCTCACAGTGACCAACATTGCCATTTTTACAGAGTTTTGCTTACTCAAAAGCTTCAATTTTGACCCGTTTCAGGCACAGAAATGACTTTAAACACACTTATTTTAGTTGACAAAGTCATAATTCACATCCAACAGTCATTTAGTGTCAAAAGATTAAATGTTAAAATTTCATCCATATTGACCATTTTGGGATCGTTCGACAGGTCCGGAGTCATCGTTTTTCATCCGAAAATTGATTTTTTGGATTGTACCAAAAATGATTCAAAATGTCAATTGGATCATGCCTCATGTTGAATAACCACTTTTTAAACCCTCACAGTGACCAAAATTGTCATTTTTACAGAGTTTCGCTTACTCAAAAGCTTCAATTTTGACCCGTTTCAGGCACAGAAATGACTTTAAACACACTTATTTTAGTTGACAAAGTCATAATTCACATCCAACAGTAATTTAGAGTCAAAAGAATAAATGTTAAAATTTCATCATTATAGACCATTTTGGGATCGTTCGACAGGTCCGGAGTCATCGTTTTTCATCCGAAAATTGATTTTTTGGACTGTACCAAAAATGATTCAAAATGTCAATTGGATCATGCCTCATGTTGAATAACCACTTTTTAAACCCTCACAGTGACCAAAATTGCCATTTTTACAGGGTTTTGCTTACTCAAAAGCTTCCATTTTGACCCGTTTCAGGCACAGAAATGACTTTAAACACACTTATTCTAGTTGACAAAGTCATAATTCACATCCAACAGTCATTTAGAGTCAAAAGATTAAATGTTGAAATTTCATCATTATAGACCATTTTGGGATCGTTCGACAGGTCCAGAGTCATCGTTTTTCATCCGAAAATTGATTTTTTGGACTGTACCAAAAATGATTCAAAATGTCAATTGGATCATGCCTCGTGTTGAATAACCACTTTTTAAACCCTCACAGTGACCAAAATTGCAATTTTTACAGAGTTTTGCTTACTCAAAAGCTTCCATTTTGACCCGTTTCAGGCACAGAAATGACTATAAACACACTTATTCTAGTTGACAAAGTCATAATTCACATCCAACAGTAATTTAGAGTCAAAAGATTAAATGTTAAAATTTCATCATTATAGACCATTTTGGGATCGTTCGACAGGTCCGGAGTCATCGTTTTTCATCCGAAAATTGATTTTTTGGACTGTACCAAAAATGATTCAAAATGTCAATTGGATCGTGCCTCATGTTGAATAACCACTTTTTAAACCCTCACAGTGACCAAAATTGCCATTTTTACAGAGTTTTGCTTGCTCAAAAGCTTCAATTTTGACCCGTTTCAGGCACAGAAATGACTTTAAACACACTTATTCTAGTTGACAAAGTCATAATTCACATCCAACAGTCATTTAGAGTCAAAAGATTAAATGTTAAAATTTCATCCATATTGACCATTTTGGGATCGTTCGACAGGTCCGGAGTCATTGTTTTTCATCCGCAAATTGATTTTTTGGACTGTACCAAAAATGATTCAAAATGTCAATTGGATCGTGTCTCATGTTGAATAACCACTTTTTAAACCCTCACAGTGACCAAAATTGCCATTTTTACAGAGTTTTGCTTACTCAAAAGCTTCAATTTTGACCCGTTTCAGGCACAGAAATGACTTTAAACACACTTATTTTAGTTGAAAAAGTCATAATTCACATCCAACAGTCATTTAGAGTCAAAAGATTAAATGTTGAAATTTCATCCTTATTGACCATTTGGGATCGTTCGACAGGTCCGGAGTCATCGTTTTTCATCCGAAAATTGATTTTTGGACTGTACCAAAAATGATTCAAAATGTCAATTGGATCGTGCCTCATGTTGAATAACCCCTTTTTAAACCCTCACAGTGACCAAAATTGCCATTTTTACAGAGTTTTGCTTACTCAAAAGCTTTAATTTTGACCCGTTTCAGGCACAGAAATGACTTTAAACACACTTATTCTAGTTGACAAAGTCATAATTCACATCCAACAGTAATTTAGAGTCAAAAGAATAAATGTTAGCATTTCATCATTATAGACCATTTTGGGATCGTTCGACAGGTCCGGAGTCATCGTTTTTCATCCGAAAATTGATTTTTTGGACTGTACCAAAAATGATTCAAAATGTCAATTGGATCGTGCCTCATGTTGAATAACCACTTTTTAAACCCTCACAGTGACCAAAATTGCCATTTTTACAGAGTTTTGCTTACTCAAAAGCTTCAATTTTGACCCGTTTCAGGCACAGAAATGACTTTAAACACACTTATTTTAGTTGACAAAGTCATAATTCACATCCAACAGTAATTTAGAGTCAAAAGATTAAATGTTGAAATTTCATCATTATAGACCATTTTGGGATCGTTCGACAGGTCCGGAGTCATCGTTTTTCATCCGAAAATTGATTTTTGGACTGTACCAAAAATGATTCAAAATGTCAATTGGATCGTGCCTCATGTTGAATAACCCCTTTTTAAACCCTCACAGTGACCAAAATTGCCATTTTTACAGAGTTTTGCTTACTCAAAAGCTTTAATTTTGACCCGTTTCAGGCACAGAAATGACTTTAAACACACTTATTCTAGTTGACAAAGTCATAATTCACATCCAACAGTCATTTAGAGTCAAAAGAATAAATGTTAGCATTTCATCATTATAGACCATTTTGGGAAAATCGACAGGTCCGGAGTCATCGTTTTTCATCCGAAAATTGATTTTTTGGACTGTACCAAAAATGATTCAAAATGTCAATTGGATCGTGTCTCATGTTGAATAACCACTTTTTAAACCCTCACAGTGACCAAAATTGCCATTTTTACAGAGTTTTGCTTACTCAAAAGCTTCAATTTTGACCTGTTTCAGGTACAGAAATGACTTTAAACACACTTATTTTAGTTGACAAAGTCATAATTCACATCCAACAGTAATTTAGAGTCAAAAGATTAAATGTTGAAATTTCATCATTATAGACCATTTTGGGATCGTTCGACAGGTCCGGAGTCATCGTTTTTCATCCGAAAATTGATTTTTTGGACTGTACCAAAAATGATTCAAAATGTCAATTGGATCGTGCCTCATGTTGAATAACCACTTTTTAAACCCTCACAGTGACCAAAATTGCCATTTTTACAGAGTTTTGCTTACTCAAAAGCTTCAATTTTGACCCGTTTCAGGCACAGAAATGACTTTAAACACACTTATTCCAGTTGAAAAAGTCATAATTCACATCCAACAGTCATTTAGAGTCAAAAGATTAAATGTTAAAATTTCGTCCATATTGACCATTTTGGGATCGTTCGACAGGTCCGGAGTCATCGTTTTTCATCCGAAAATTGATTTTTTGGACTGTACCAAAAATGATTCAAAATGTCAATTGGATCGTGCCTCATGTTGAATAACCACTTTTTAAACCCTCACAGTGACCAAAATTGCCATTTTTACAGAGTTTTGCTTACTCAAAAGCTTCAATTTTGACCCGTTTCAGGCACAGAAATGACTTTAAACACACTTATTTTAGTTGACAAAGTCATAATTCACATCCAACAGTAATTTAGAGTCAAAAGATTAAATGTTGAAATTTCATCATTATAGACCATTTTGGGATCGTTCGACAGGTCCGGAGTCATCGTTTTTCATCCGAAAATTGATTTTTTGGACTGTACCAAAAATGATTCAAAATGTCAATTGGATCGTGCCTCATGTTGAATAACCACTTTTTAAACCCTCACAGTGACCAAAATTGCCATTTTTACAGAGTTTTGCTTACTCAAAAGCTTCAATTTTGACCCGTTTCAGGCACAGAAATGACTTTAAACACACTTATTTTAGTTGACAAAGTCATAATTCACATCCAACAGTCATTTAGTGTCAAAAGATTAAATGTTAAAATTTCATCCATATTGACCATTTTGGGATCGTTCGACAGGTCCGGAGTCATCGTTTTTCATCCGAAAATTGATTTTTTGGACTGTACCAAAAATGATTCAAAATGTCAACTGGATCATGCCTCATGTTGAATAACCACTTTTTAAACCCTCACAGTGACCAAAATTGCCATTTTTACAGAGTTTTGCTTACTCAAAAGCTTGAATTTTGACCCGTTTCAAGCACAGAAATGACTTTAAACACACTTATTCTTGTTGACAAAGTCATAATTCACATCCAACAGTCATTTAGAGTCAAAAGATTAAATGTTAACATTTCATCATTATAGACCATTTTGGGAACGTTCGACAGGTCCGGAGTCATAGTTTTTCATCCGAAAATTGATTTTTTGGACTGTACCAAAAATGATTCAAAATGTCAACTGGATCATGCCTCATGTTGAATAACCACTTTTTAAACCCTCGCAGTGACCAAAATTGTCATTTGTACAGAGTTTCGCTTACTCAAAAGCTTCAATTTGGACCCGTTTCAGGCACAGAATGGACTTTAAGCACACTTATTTTAGTTGACAAAGTCATAATTCACATCCAACAGTAATTTAGAGTCAAAAGATTAAATGTTAAAATTTCATCATTATAGACCATTTTGGGATCGTTCGACAGGTCCGGAGTCATCGTTTTTCATCCGAAAATTGATTTTTTGGACTGTACCAAAAATGATTCAAAATGTCAATTGGATCATGCCTCATGTTGAATAACCACTTTTGAAACGCTCACATTGACCAAAATTGCCATTTTTACAGAGTTTTGCTTACTCAAAAGCTTCAATTTTGACCCGTTTCAGGCACAGAAATGACTTTAAACACACTTATTTTAGTTGACAAAGTCATAATTCACATCCAACAGTCATTTAGAGTCAAAAGATTAAATGTTGAAATTTCATCATTATAGACCATTTTGGGATCGTTCGACAGGTCCGGAGTCATCGTTTTTCATCCGAAAATTGATTTTTTGGACTGTACCAAAAATTATTCAAAATGTCAATTGGATCGTGCCTCATGTTGAATAACCACTTTTTAAACCCTCACAGTGACCAAAATTGCCATTTTTACAGAGTTTTGCTTACTCAAAAGCTTCAATTTTGACCCGTTTCAGGCACAGAAATGACTTTAAACACACTTATTTTAGTTGAAAAAGTCATAATTCACATCCAACAGTCATTTAGAGTCAAAAGATTAAATGTTAAAATTTCATCCATATTGACCATTTTGGGATCGTTCGACAGGTCCGGAGTCATCGTTTTTCATCCGAAAATTGATTTTTTGGACTGTACCAAAAATGATTCAAAATGTCAATTGGATCGTGCCTCATGTTGAATAACAACTTTTTAAACCCTCACAGTGACCAAAATTGCCATTTTTACAGAGTTTTGCTTACTCAAAAGCTTCAATTTTGACCCGTTTCAGGTACAGAAATGACTTTAAACACACTTATTTTAGTTGACAAAGTCATAATTCACATCCAACAGTAATTTAGAGTCAAAAGATTAAATGTTGAAATTTCATCATTATAGACCATTTTGGGATCGTTCGACAGGTCCGGAGTCATCGTTTTTCATCCGAAAATTGATTTTTTGGACTGTACCAAAAATGATTCAAAATGTCAATTGGATCGTGCCTCATGTTGAATAACCACTTTTTAAACCCTCACAGTGACCAAAATTGCCATTTTTACAGAGTTTTGCTTACTCAAAAGCTTTAATTTTGACCCGTTTCAGGCACAGAAATGACTTTAAACACACTTATTCTAGTTGACAAAGTCATAATTCACATCCAACAGTCATTTAGAGTCAAAAGATTAAATGTTGAAATTTCATCATTATAGACCATTTTGGGATCGTTCGACAGGTCCAGAGTCATCGTTTTTCATCCGAAAATTGATTTTTTGGACTGTACCAAAAATGATTCAAAATGTCAATTGGATCATGCCTCGTGTTGAATAACCACTTTTTAAACCCTCACAGTGACCAAAATTGCAATTTTTACAGAGTTTTGCTTACTCAAAAGCTTCCATTTTGACCCGTTTCAGGCACAGAAATGACTATAAACACACTTATTCTAGTTGACAAAGTCATAATTCACATCCAACAGTAATTTAGAGTCAAAAGATTAAATGTTAAAATTTCATCATTATAGACCATTTTGGGATCGTTCGACAGGTCCGGAGTCATCGTTTTTCATCCGAAAATTGATTTTTTGGACTGTACCAAAAATGATTCAAAATGTCAATTGGATCGTGCCTCATGTTGAATAACCACTTTTTAAACCCTCACAGTGACCAAAATTGCCATTTTTACAGAGTTTTGCTTGCTCAAAAGCTTCAATTTTGACCCGTTTCAGGCACAGAAATGACTTTAAACACACTTATTCTAGTTGACAAAGTCATAATTCACATCCAACAGTCATTTAGAGTCAAAAGATTAAATGTTAAAATTTCATCCATATTGACCATTTTGGGATCGTTCGACAGGTCCGGAGTCATTGTTTTTCATCCGCAAATTGATTTTTTGGACTGTACCAAAAATGATTCAAAATGTCAATTGGATCGTGTCTCATGTTGAATAACCACTTTTTAAACCCTCACAGTGACCAAAATTGCCATTTTTACAGAGTTTTGCTTACTCAAAAGCTTCAATTTTGACCCGTTTCAGGCACAGAAATGACTTTAAACACACTTATTTTAGTTGAAAAAGTCATAATTCACATCCAACAGTCATTTAGAGTCAAAAGATTAAATGTTGAAATTTCATCCTTATTGACCATTTGGGATCGTTCGACAGGTCCGGAGTCATCGTTTTTCATCCGAAAATTGATTTTTGGACTGTACCAAAAATGATTCAAAATGTCAATTGGATCGTGCCTCATGTTGAATAACCCCTTTTTAAACCCTCACAGTGACCAAAATTGCCATTTTTACAGAGTTTTGCTTACTCAAAAGCTTTAATTTTGACCCGTTTCAGGCACAGAAATGACTTTAAACACACTTATTCTAGTTGACAAAGTCATAATTCACATCCAACAGTCATTTAGAGTCAAAAGAATAAATGTTAGCATTTCATCATTATAGACCATTTTGGGAAAATCGACAGGTCCGGAGTCATCGTTTTTCATCCGAAAATTGATTTTTTGGACTGTACCAAAAATGATTCAAAATGTCAATTGGATCGTTCCTCATGTTGAATAACCACTTTTTAAACCCTCACAGTGACCAAAATTGCCATTTTTACAGAGTTTTGCTTACTCAAAAGCTTCAATTTTGACCCGTTTCAGGCACAGAAATGACTTTAAACAGACTTATTTTAGTTGAAAAAGTCATAATTCACATCCAACAGTCATTTAGAGTCAAAAGATTAAATGTTAAAATTTCATCCATATTGACCATTTTGGGATCGTTCGACAGGTCCGGAGTCATCGTTTTTCATCCGAAAATTGATTTTTTGGACTGTACCAAAAATGATTCAAAATGTCAATTGGATCGTGCCTCATGTTGAATAACCACTTTTTAAACCCTCACAGTGACCAAAATTGCCATTTTTACAGAGTTTTGCTTACTCAAAAGCTTCAATTTTGACCCGTTTCAGGCACAGAAATGACTTTAAACACACTTATTTTAGTTGACAAAGTCATAATTCACATCCAACAGTAATTTAGAGTCAAAAGATTAAATGTTGAAATTTCATCATTATAGACCATTTTGGGATCGTTCGACAGGTCCGGAGTCATCGTTTTTCATCCGAAAATTGATTTTTTGGACTGTACCAAAAATGATTCAAAATGTCAATTGGATCGTGCCTCATGTTGAATAACCACTTTTTAAACCCTCACAGTGACCAAAATTGCCATTTTTACAGAGTTTTGCTTACTCAAAAGCTTCAATTTTGACCCGTTTCAGGCACAGAAATGACTTTAAACACACTTATTTTAGTTGACAAAGTCATAATTCACATCCAACAGTCATTTAGTGTCAAAAGATTAAATGTTAAAATTTCATCCATATTGACCATTTTGGGATCGTTCGACAGGTCCGGAGTCATCGTTTTTCATCCGAAAATTGATTTTTTGGACTGTACCAAAAATGATTCAAAATGTCAACTGGATCATGCCTCATGTTGAATAACCACTTTTTAAACCCTCACAGTGACCAAAATTGCCATTTTTACAGAGTTTTGCTTACTCAAAAGCTTGAATTTTGACCCGTTTCAAGCACAGAAATGACTTTAAACACACTTATTCTTGTTGACAAAGTCATAATTCACATCCAACAGTCATTTAGAGTCAAAAGATTAAATGTTAACATTTCATCATTATAGACCATTTTGGGAACGTTCGACAGGTCCGGAGTCATAGTTTTTCATCCGAAAATTGATTTTTTGGACTGTACCAAAAATGATTCAAAATGTCAACTGGATCATGCCTCATGTTGAATAACCACTTTTTAAACCCTCACAGTGACCAAAATTGTCATTTGTACAGAGTTTCGCTTACTCAAAAGCTTCAATTTGGACCCGTTTCAGGCACAGAATGGACTTTAAGCACACTTATTTTAGTTGACAAAGTCATAATTCACATCCAACAGTAATTTAGAGTCAAAAGATTAAATGTTAAAATTTCATCATTATAGACCATTTTGGGATCGTTCGACAGGTCCGGAGTCATCGTTTTTCATCCGAAAATTGATTTTTTGGACTGTACCAAAAATGATTCAAAATGTCAATTGGATCATGCCTCATGTTGAATAACCACTTTTGAAACGCTCACATTGACCAAAATTGCCATTTTTACAGAGTTTTGCTTACTCAAAAGCTTCAATTTTGACCCGTTTCAGGCACAGAAATGACTTTAAACACACTTATTTTAGTTGACAAAGTCATAATTCACATCCAACAGTCATTTAGAGTCAAAAGATTAAATGTTGAAATTTCATCATTATAGACCATTTTGGGATCGTTCGACAGGTCCGGAGTCATCGTTTTTCATCCGAAAATTGATTTTTTGGACTGTACCAAAAATTATTCAAAATGTCAATTGGATCGTGCCTCATGTTGAATAACCACTTTTTAAACCCTCACAGTGACCAAAATTGCCATTTTTACAGAGTTTTGCTTACTCAAAAGCTTCAATTTTGACCCGTTTCAGGCACAGAAATGACTTTAAACACACTTATTTTAGTTGAAAAAGTCATAATTCACATCCAACAGTCATTTAGAGTCAAAAGATTAAATGTTAAAATTTCATCCATATTGACCATTTTGGGATCGTTCGACAGGTCCGAAGTCATCGTTTTTCATCCGAAAATTGATTTTTTGGACTGTACCAAAAATGATTCAAAATGTCAATTGGATCGTGCCTCATGTTGAATAACAACTTTTTAAACCCTCACAGTGACCAAAATTGCCATTTTTACAGAGTTTTGCTTACTCAAAAGCTTCAATTTTGACCCGTTTCAGGTACAGAAATGACTTTAAACACACTTATTTTAGTTGACAAAGTCATAATTCACATCCAACAGTAATTTAGAGTCAAAAGATTAAATGTTGAAATTTCATCATTATAGACCATTTTGGGATCGTTCGACAGGTCCGGAGTCATCGTTTTTCATCCGAAAATTGATTTTTTGGACTGTACCAAAAATGATTCAAAATGTCAATTGGATCGTGCCTCATGTTGAATAACCACTTTTTAAACCCTCACAGTGACCAAAATTGCCATTTTTACAGAGTTTTGCTTACTCAAAAGCTTTAATTTTGACCCGTTTCAGGCACAGAAATGACTTTAAACACACTTATTCTAGTTGACAAAGTCATAATTCACATCCAACAGTCATTTAGAGTCAAAAGAATAAATGTTAACATTTCATCATTATAGACCATTTTGGGAACGTTCGACAGGTCCGGAGTCATCGTTTTTCATCCGAAAATTGATTTTTTAGACTGTACCAAAAATGATTCAAAATGTCAATTGGATCGTTCCTCATGTTGAATAACCACTTTTTAAACCCTCACAATGACCAAAATTGCCATTTTTACAGAGTTTTGCTTACTCAAAAGCTTCAATTTCGACCCGTTTCAGGCACAGAAATGACTTTAAACACACTTATTTTAGTTGAAAAAGTCATAATTCACATCCAACAGTCATTTAGAGTCAAAAGATTAAATGTTAAAATTTCATCCATATTGACCATTTTGGGATCGTTCGACAGGTCCGGAGTCATCGTTTTTCATCCGAAAATTGATTTTTTGGATTGTACCAAAAATGATTCAAAATGTCAATTGGATCGTGCCTCATGTTGAATAACAACTTTTTAAACCCTCACAGTGACCAAAATTGCCATTTTTACAGAGTTTTGCTTACTCAAAAGCTTCAATTTTGACCCGTTTCAGGTACAGAAATGACTTTAAACACACTTATTTTAGTTGACAAAGTCATAATTCACATCCAACAGTAATTTAGAGTCAAAAGATTAAATGTTGAAATTTCATCATTATAGACCATTTTGGGATCGTTCGACAGGTCCGGAGTCATCGTTTTTCATCCGAAAATTGATTTTTTGGACTGTACCAAAAATGATTCAAAATGTCAATTGGATCGTGCCTCATGTTGAATAACCACTTTTTAAACCCTCACAGTGACCAAAATTGCCATTTTTACAGAGTTTTGCTTACTCAAAAGCTTCAATTTTGACCCGTTTCAGGCACAGAAATGACTTTAAACACACTTATTTTAGTTGACAAAGTCATAATTCACATCCAACAGTCATTTAGTGTCAAAAGATTAAATGTTAAAATTTCATCCATATTGACCATTTTGGGATCGTTCGACAGGTCCGGAGTCATCGTTTTTCATCCGAAAATTGATTTTTTTGACTGTACCAAAAATGATTCAAAATGTCAATTGGATCGTGCCTCATGTTGAATAACCACTTTTTAAACCCTCACAGTGACCAAAATTGCCATTTTTACAGAGTTTTGCTTACTCAAAAGCTTGAATTTTGACCCATTTCAGGCACAGAAATGACTTTAAACACACTTATTTTAGTTGAAAAAGTCATAATTCACATCCAACAGTCATTTAGAGTCAAAAGATTAAATGTTAAAATTTAATCCATATTGACCATTTTGGGATCGTTCGACAGGTCCGGAGTCATCGTTTTTCATCCGAAAATTGATTTTTTGGACTGTACCAAAAATGATTCAAAATGTCAATTGGATCGTGCCTCATGTTGAATAACAACTTTTTAAACCCTCACAGTGACCAAAATTGCCATTTTTACAGAGTTTTGCTTACTCAAAAGCTTCAATTTTGACCCGTTTCAGGTACAGAAATGACTTTAAACACACTTATTTTAGTTGACAAAGTCATAATTCACATCCAACAGTAATTTAGAGTCAAAAGATTAAATGTTGAAATTTCATCATTATAGACCATTTTGGGATCGTTCGACAGGTCCGGAGTCATCGTTTTTCATCCGAAAATTGATTTTTTGGACTGTACCAAAAATGATTCAAAATGTCAATTGGATCGTGCCTCATGTTGAATAACCACTTTTTAAACCCTCACAGTGACCAAAATTGCCATTTTTACAGAGTTTTGCTTACTCAAAAGCTTTAATTTTGACCCGTTTCAGGCACAGAAATGACTTTAAACACACTTATTCTAGTTGACAAAGTCATAATTCACATCCAACAGTCATTTAGAGTCAAAAGAATAAATGTTAACATTTCATCATTATAGACCATTTTGGGAACGTTCGACAGGTCCGGAGTCATCGTTTTTCATCCGAAAATTGATTTTTTTGGACTGTACCAAAAATGATTCAAAATGTCAATTGGATCGTTCCTCATGTTGAATAACCACTTTTTAAACCCTCACAATGACCAAAATTGCCATTTTTACAGAGTTTTGCTTACTCAAAAGCTTCAATTTCGACCCGTTTCAGGCACAGAAATGACTTTAAACACACTTATTTTAGTTGAAAAAGTCATAATTCACATCCAACAGTCATTTAGAGTCAAAAGATTAAATGTTAAAATTTCATCCATATTGACCATTTTGGGATCGTTCGACAGGTCCGGAGTCATCGTTTTTCATCCGAAAATTGATTTTTTGGACTGTACCAAAAATGATTCAAAATGTCAATTGGATCGTGCCTCATGTTGAATAACAACTTTTTAAACCCTCACAGTGACCAAAATTGCCATTTTTACAGAGTTTTGCTTACTCAAAAGCTTCAATTTTGACCCGTTTCAGGTACAGAAATGACTTTAAACACACTTATTTTAGTTGACAAAGTCATAATTCACATCCAACAGTAATTTAGAGTCAAAAGATTAAATGTTGAAATTTCATCATTATAGACCATTTTGGGATCGTTCGACAGGTCCGGAGTCATCGTTTTTCATCCGAAAATTGATTTTTTGGACTGTACCAAAAATGATTCAAAATGTCAATTGGATCGTGCCTCATGTTGAATAACCACTTTTTAAACCCTCACAGTGACCAAAATTGCCATTTTTACAGAGTTTTGCTTACTCAAAAGCTTCAATTTTGACCCGTTTCAGGCACAGAAATGACTTTAAACACACTTATTTTAGTTGACAAAGTCATAATTCACATCCAACAGTCATTTAGTGTCAAAAGATTAAATGTTAAAATTTCATCCATATTGACCATTTTGGGATCGTTCGACAGGTCCGGAGTCATCGTTTTTCATCCGAAAATTGATTTTTTGGACTGTACCAAAAATGATTCAAAATGTCAATTGGATCGTGCCTCATGTTGAATAACCACTTTTTAAACCCTCACAGTGACCAAAATTGCCATTTTTACAGAGTTTTGCTTACTCAAAAGCTTGAATTTTGACCCGTTTCAGGCACAGAAATGACTTTAAACACACTTATTCTAGTTGACAAAGTCATAATTCACATCCAACAGTCATTTAGAGTCAAAAGATTAAATGTTAACATTTCATCATTATAGACCATTTTGGGAACGTTCGACAGGTCCGGAGTCATCGTTTTTCATCCGAAAATTGATTTTTTGGACTGTACCAAAAATGATTCAAAATGTCAATTGGATCATGCCTCATGTTGAATAACCAATTTTTAAACCCTCACAGTGACCAAAATTGTCATTTTTACAGAGTTTCGCTTACTCAAAAGCTTCAATTTTGACCCGTTTCAGGCACAGAAATGACTTTAAACACACTTATTTTAGTTGACAAAGTCATAATTCACATCCAACAGTAATTTAGAGTCAAAAGAATAAATGTTAAAATTTCATCATTATAGACCATTTTGGGATCGTTCGACAGGTCCGGAGTCATCGTTTTTCATCCGAAAATTGATTTTTTGGACTGTACCAAAAATGATTCAAAATGTCAATTGGATCATGCCTCATGTTGAATAACCACTTTTTAAACCCTCACAGTGACCAAAATTGCCATTTTTACAGAGTTTTGCTTACTCAAAAGCTTCCATTTTGACCCGTTTCAGGCACAGAAATGACTTTAAACACACTTATTCTAGTTGACAAAGTCATAATTCACATCCAACAGTCATTTAGAGTCAAAAGATTAAATGTTGAAATTTCATCATTATAGACCATTTTGGGATCGTTCGACAGGTCCGGAGTCATCGTTTTTCATCCGAAAATTGACTTTTTTGGACTGTACCAAAAATGATTCAAAATGTCAATTGGATCGTGCCTCATGTTGAATAACCACTTTTTAAACCCTCACAGTGACCAAAATTGCTATTTTTACAGAGTTTTGCTTACTCAAAAGCTTCAATTTTGACCCGTTTCAGGTACAGAAATGACTTTAAACACACTTATTCTAGTTGACAAAGTCATAATTCACATCCAACAGTCATTTAGAGTCAAAAGATTAAATGTTGAAATTTCATCATTATAGACCATTTTGGGATCGTTCGACAGGTCCGGAGTCATCGTTTTTCATCCGAAAATTGATTTTTGGACTGTACCAAAAATGATTCAAAATGTCAATTGGATCGTGCCTCATGTTGAATAACCACTTTTTAAACCCTCACAGTGACCAAAATTGCCATTTTTACAGAGTTTTGCTTACTCAAAAGCTTCAATTTTGACCCGTTTCAGGCACAGAAATGACTTTAAACACACTTATTTTAGTTGAGAAAGTCATAATTCACATCCAACAGTCATTTAGTGTCAAAAGATTAAATGTTAAAATTTCATCGATATTGACCATTTTGGGATCGTTCGACAGGTCCGGAGTCATCGTTTTTCATCCGAAAATTGATTTTTTGGACTGTACCAAAAATGATTCAAAATGTCAATTGGATCGTGCCTCATGTTGAATAACCACTTTTTAAACCCTCACAGTGACCAAAATTGCCATTTTTACAGAGTTTTGCTTACTCAAAAGCTTGGATTTTTGACCCGTTTCAGGCACAGGAATGACTTTAAACACACTTATTCTAGTTGACAAAGTCATAATTCACATCCAACAGTCATTTAGAGTCAAAAGATTAAATGTTAACATTTCATCATTATAGACCATTTTGGGAACGTTCGACAGGTCCGGAGTCATCGTTTTTCATCCGAAAATTGATTTTTTGGACTGTACCAAAAATGATTCAAAATGTCAATTGGATCATGCCTCATGTTGAATAACCACTTTTTAAACCCTCACAGTGACCAAAATTGTCATTTTTACAGAGTTTCGCTTACTCAAAAGCTTCAATTTTGACCCATTTCAGGCACAGAAATGACTTTAAACACACTTATTTTAGTTGACAAAGTCATAATTCACATCCAACAGTAATTTAGAGTCAAAAGAATAAATGTTAAAATTTCATCATTATAGACCATTTTGGGATCGTTCGACAGGTCCGGAGTCATCGTTTTTCATCCGAAAATTGATTTTTTGGACTGTACCAAAAATGATTCAAAATGTCAATTGGATCGTTCCTCATGTTGAATAACCACTTTTTAAACCCTCACAGTGACCAAAATTGCCATTTTTACAGAGTTTTGCTTACTCAAAAGCTTCAATTTTGACCCGTTTCAGGCACAGAAATGACTTTAAACACACTTATTTTAGTTGACAAAGTCATAATTCACATCCAACAGTAATTTAGAGTCAAAAGAATAAATGTTAAAATTTCATCATTATAGACCATTTTGGGATCGTTCGACAGGTCCGGAGTCATCGTTTTTCATCCGAAAATTGATTTTTTGGACTGTACCAAAAATGATTCAAAATGTCAATTGGATCATGCCTCATGTTGAATAACAACTTTTTAAACCCTCACAGTGACCAAAATTGCCATTTTTACAGAGTTTTGCTTACTCAAAAGCTTCAATTTTGACCCGTTTCAGGTACAGAAATGACTTTAAACACACTTATTTTAGTTGACAAAGTCATAATTCACATCCAACAGTAATTTAGAGTCAAAAGATTAAATGTTGAAATTTCATCATTATAGACCATTTTGGGATCGTTCGACAGGTCCGGAGTCATCGTTTTTCATCCGAAAATTGATTTTTTGGACTGTACCAAAAATGATTCAAAATGTCAATTGGATCGTGCCTCATGTTGAATAACCACTTTTTAAACCCTCACAGTGACCAAAATTGCCATTTTTACAGAGTTTTGCTTACTCAAAAGCTTTAATTTTGACCCGTTTCAGGCACAGAAATGACTTTAAACACACTTATTCTAGTTGACAAAGTCATAATTCACATCCAACAGTCATTTAGAGTCAAAAGAATAAATGTTAACATTTCATCATTATAGACCATTTTGGGAACGTTCGACAGGTCCGGAGTCATCGTTTTTCATCCGAAAATTGATTTTTTTGGACTGTACCAAAAATGATTCAAAATGTCAATTGGATCGTTCCTCATGTTGAATAACCACTTTTTAAACCCTCACAATGACCAAAATTGCCATTTTTACAGAGTTTTGCTTACTCAAAAGCTTCAATTTCGACCCGTTTCAGGCACAGAAATGACTTTAAACACACTTATTTTAGTTGAAAAAGTCATAATTCACATCCAACAGTCATTTAGAGTCAAAAGATTAAATGTTAAAATTTCATCCATATTGACCATTTTGGGATCGTTCGACAGGTCCGGAGTCATCGTTTTTCATCCGAAAATTGATTTTTTGGACTGTACCAAAAATGATTCAAAATGTCAATTGGATCGTGCCTCATGTTGAATAACAACTTTTTAAACCCTCACAGTGACCAAAATTGCCATTTTTACAGAGTTTTGCTTACTCAAAAGCTTCAATTTTGACCCGTTTCAGGTACAGAAATGACTTTAAACACACTTATTTTAGTTGACAAACTCATAATTCACATCCAACAGTAATTTAGAGTCAAAAGATTAAATGTTGAAATTTCATCATTATAGACCATTTTGGGATCGTTCGACAGGTCCGGAGTCATCGTTTTTCATCCGAAAATTGATTTTTTGGACTGTACCAAAAATGATTCAAAATGTCAATTGGATCGTGCCTCATGTTGAATAACCACTTTTTAAACCCTCACAGTGACCAAAATTGCCATTTTTACAGAGTTTTGCTTACTCAAAAGCTTCAATTTTGACCCGTTTCAGGCACAGAAATGACTTTAAACACACTTATTTTAGTTGACAAAGTCATAATTCACATCCAACAGTCATTTAGTGTCAAAAGATTAAATGTTAAAATTTCATCCATATTGACCATTTTGGGATCGTTCGACAGGTCCGGAGTCATCGTTTTTCATCCGAAAATTGATTTTTTGGACTGTACCAAAAATGATTCAAAATGTCAATTGGATCGTGCCTCATGTTGAATAACCACTTTTTAAACCCTCACAGTGACCAAAATTGCCATTTTTACAGAGTTTTGCTTACTCAAAAGCTTGAATTTTGACCCGTTTCAGGCACAGAAATGACTTTAAACACACTTATTCTAGTTGACAAAGTCATAATTCACATCCAACAGTCATTTAGAGTCAAAAGATTAAATGTTAACATTTCATCATTATAGACCATTTTGGGAACGTTCGACAGGTCCGGAGTCATCGTTTTTCATCCGAAAATTGATTTTTTGGACTGTACCAAAAATGATTCAAAATGTCAATTGGATCATGCCTCATGTTGAATAACCACTTTTTAAACCCTCACAGTGACCAAAATTGTCATTTTTACAGAGTTTCGCTTACTCAAAAGCTTCAATTTTGACCCGTTTCAGGCACAGAAATGACTTTAAACACACTTATTTTAGTTGACAAAGTCATAATTCACATCCAACAGTAATTTAGAGTCAAAAGAATAAATGTTAAAATTTCATCATTATAGACCATTTTGGGATCGTTCGACAGGTCCGGAGTCATCGTTTTTCATCCGAAAATTGATTTTTTGGACTGTACCAAAAATGATTCAAAATGTCAATTGGATCATGCCTCATGTTGAATAACCACTTTTTAAACCCTCACAGTGACCAAAATTGCCATTTTTACAGAGTTTTGCTTACTCAAAAGCTTCCATTTTGACCCGTTTCAGGCACAGAAATGACTTTAAACACACTTATTCTAGTTGACAAAGTCATAATTCACATCCAACAGTCATTTAGAGTCAAAAGATTAAATGTTGAAATTTCATCATTATAGACCATTTTGGGATCGTTCGACAGGTCCGGAGTCATCGTTTTTCATCCGAAAATTGACTTTTTTGGACTGTACCAAAAATGATTCAAAATGTCAATTGGATCATGCCTCATGTTGAATAACCACTTTTTAAACCCTCACAGTGACCAAAATTGCAATTTTTACAGAGTTTTGCTTACTCAAAAGCTTCCATTTTGACCCGTTTCAGGCACAGAAATGACTTTAAACACACTTATTCTAGTTGACAAAGTCATAATTCACATCCAACAGTCATTTAGAGTCAAAAGATTAAATGTTAAAATTTCATCATTATAGACCATTTTGGGAACGTTCGACAGGTCCGGAGTCATCGTTTTTCATCCGAAAATTGATTTTTTGGACTGTACCAAAAATGATTCAAAATGTCAATTGGATCGTGTCTCATGTTGAATAACCACTTTTTAAACCCTCACAGTGACCAAAATTGCCATTTTTACAGAGTTTTGCTTACTCAAAAGCTTCAATTTTGACCCGTTTCAGGCACAGAAATGACTTTAAACACACTTATTTTAGTTGAAAAAGTCATAATTCACATCCAACAGTCATTTAGAGTCAAAAGATTAAATGTTGAAATTTCATCCATATTGACCATTTGGGATCGTTCGACAGGTCCGGAGTCATCGTTTTTCATCCGAAAATTGATTTTTGGACTGTACCAAAAATTATTCAAAATGTCAATTGGATCGTGCCTCATGTTGAATAACCACTTTTTAAACCCTCACAGTGACCAAAATTGCTATTTTTACAGAGTTTTGCTTACTCAAAAGCTTCAATTTTGACCCGTTTCAGGTACAGAAATGACTTTAAACACACTTATTCTAGTTGACAAAGTCATAATTCACATCCAACAGTCATTTAGAGTCAAAAGATTAAATGTTGAAATTTCATCATTATAGACCATTTTGGGATCGTTCGACAGGTCCGGAGTCATCGTTTTTCATCCGAAAATTGATTTTTGGACTGTACCAAAAATGATTCAAAATGTCAATTGGATCGTGCCTCATGTTGAATAACCACTTTTTAAACCCTCACAGTGACCAAAATTGCCATTTTTACAGAGTTTTGCTTACTCAAAAGCTTCAATTTTGACCCGTTTCAGGCACAGAAATGACTTTAAACACACTTATTTTAGTTGAGAAAGTCATAATTCACATCCAACAGTCATTTAGTGTCAAAAGATTAAATGTTAAAATTTCATCGATATTGACCATTTTGGGATCGTTCGACAGGTCCGGAGTCATCGTTTTTCATCCGAAAATTGATTTTTTGGACTGTACCAAAAATGATTCAAAATGTCAATTGGATCGTGCCTCATGTTGAATAACCACTTTTTAAACCCTCACAGTGACCAAAATTGCCATTTTTACAGAGTTTTGCTTACTCAAAAGCTTCAATTTTGACCCGTTTCAGGTACAGAAATGACTTTAAACACACTTATTCTAGTTGACAAAGTCATAATTCACATCCAACAGTCATTTAGAGTCAAAAGATTAAATGTTGAAATTTCATCATTATAGACCATTTTGGGATCGTTCGACAGGTCCGGAGTCATCGTTTTTCATCCGAAAATTGATTTTTGGACTGTACCAAAAATGATTCAAAATGTCAATTGGATCGTGCCTCATGTTGAATAACCACTTTTTGAACCCTCACAGTGACCAAAATTGCCATTTTTACAGAGTTTTGCTTACTCAAAAGCTTCAATTTTGACCCGTTTCAGGCACAGAAATGACTTTAAACACACTTATTTTAGTTGAGAAAGTCATAATTCACATCCAACAGTCATTTAGTGTCAAAAGATTAAATGTTAAAATTTCATCGATATTGACCATTTTGGGATCGTTCGACAGGTCCGGAGTCATCGTTTTTCATCCGAAAATTGATTTTTTGGACTGTACCAAAAATGATTCAAAATGTCAATTGGATCGTGCCTCATGTTGAATAACCACTTTTTAAACCCTCACAGTGACCAAAATTGCCATTTTTACAGAGTTTTGCTTACTCAAAAGCTTGGATTTTTGACCCGTTTCAGGCACAGGAATGACTTTAAACACACTTATTCTAGTTGACAAAGTCATAATTCACATCCAACAGTCATTTAGAGTCAAAAGATTAAATGTTAACATTTCATCATTATAGACCATTTTGGGAACGTTCGACAGGTCCGGAGTCATCGTTTTTCATCCGAAAATTGATTTTTTGGACTGTACCAAAAATGATTCAAAATGTCAATTGGATCATGCCTCATGTTGAATAACCACTTTTTAAACCCTCACAGTGACCAAAATTGTCATTTTTACAGAGTTTCGCTTACTCAAAAGCTTCAATTTTGACCCATTTCAGGCACAGAAATGACTTTAAACACACTTATTTTAGTTGACAAAGTCATAATTCACATCCAACAGTAATTTAGAGTCAAAAGAATAAATGTTAAAATTTCATCATTATAGACCATTTTGGGATCATTCGACAGGTCCGGAGTCATCGTTTTTCATCCGAAAATTGATTTTTTGGACTGTACCAAAAATGATTCAAAATGTCAATTGGATAGTGCCTCATGTTGAATAACCACTTTTTAAACCCTCACAGTGACCAAAATTGTCATTTTTACAGAGTTTCGCTTACTCAAAAGCTTCAATTTTGACCCATTTCAGGCACAGAAATGACTTTAAACACACTTATTTTAGTTGAAAAAGTCATAATTCACATCCAACAGTCATTGAGAGTCAAAAGATTAAATGTTAAAATTTCATCCATATTGACCATTTTGGGATCGTTCGACAGGTCCGGAGTCATCGTTTTTCATCCGAAAATTGATTTTTTGGACTGTACCAAAAATGATTCAAAATGTCAATTGGATCGTGCCTCATGTTGAATAACCACTTTTTAAACCCTCACAGTGACCAAAATTGCCATTTTTACAGAGTTTTGCTTACTCAAAAGCTTTAATTTTGACCCGTTTCAGGCACAGAAATGACTTTAAACACACTTATTCTAGTTGACAAAGTCATAATTCACATCCAACAGTCATTTAGAGTCAAAAGATTAAATGTTAAAATTTCATCATTATAGACCATTTTGGGAACGTTCGACAGGTCCGGAGTCATCGTTTTTCATCCGAAAATTGATTTTTTGGACTGTACCAAAAATGATTCAAAATGTCAATTGGATCGTGCCTCATGTTGAATAACCACTTTTTAAACCCTCACAGTGACCAAAATTGCCATTTTTACAGAGTTTTGCTTACTCAAAAGCTTCAATTTTGACCCGTTTCAGGCACAGAAATGACTTTAAACACACTTATTTTAGTTGACAAAGTCATAATTCACATCCAACAGTCATTTAGTGTCAAAAGATTAAATGTTAAAATTTTATCCATATTGACCATTTTGGGATCGTTCGACAGGTCCGGAGTCATCGTTTTTCATCCGAAAATTGATTTTTTGGACTGTACCAAAAATGATTCAAAATGTCAATTGGATCGTGCCTCATGTTGAATAACCACTTTTTAAACCCTCACAGTGACCAAAATTGCCATTTTTACAGAGTTTTGCTTACTCAAAAGCTTCAATTTTGACCCGTTTCAGGTACAGAAATGACTTTAAACACACTTATTCTAGTTGACAAAGTCATAATTCACATCCAACAGTCATTTAGAGTCAAAAGATTAAATGTTGAAATTTCATCATTATAGACCATTTTGGGATCGTTCGACAGGTCCGGAGTCATCGTTTTTCATCCGAAAATTGATTTTTGGACTGTACCAAAAATGATTCAAAATGTCAATTGGATCGTGCCTCATGTTGAATAACCACTTTTTAAACCCTCACAGTGACCAAAATTGCCATTTTTACAGAGTTTTGCTTACTCAAAAGCTTTAATTTTGACCCGTTTCAGGCACAGAAATGACTTTAAACACACTTATTTTAGTTGAGAAAGTCATAATTCACATCCAACAGTCATTTAGTGTCAAAAGATTAAATGTTAAAATTTCATCCATATTGACCATTTTGGGATCGTTCGACAGGTCCGGAGTCATCGTTTTTCATCCGAAAATTGATTTTTTGGACTGTACCAAAAATGATTCAAAATGTCAATTGGATCGTGCCTCATGTTGAATAACCACTTTTTAAACCCTCACAGTGACCAAAATTGCCATTTTTACAGAGTTTTGCTTACTCAAAAGCTTGGATTTTTGACCCGTTTCAGGCACAGGAATGACTTTAAACACACTTATTCTAGTTGACAAAGTCATAATTCACATCCAACAGTCATTTAGAGTCAAAAGATTAAATGTTAACATTTCATCATTATAGACCATTTTGGGATCGTTCGACAGGTCCGGAGTCATCGTTTTTCATCCGAAAATTGATTTTTTGGACTGTACCAAAAATGATTCAAAATGTCAATTGGATAGTGCCTCATGTTGAATAACCACTTTTTAAACCCTCACAGTGACCAAAATTGCCATTTTTACAGAGTTTTGCTTACTCAAAAGCTTCAATTTTGACCCGTTTCAGGCACAGAAATGACTTTAAACACACTTATTTTAGTTGACAAAGTCATAATTCACATCCAACAGTAATTTAGAGTCAAAAGAATAAATGTTAAAATTTCATCATTATAGACCATTTTGGGATCGTTCGACAGGTCCGGAGTCATCGTTTTTCATCCGAAAATTGATTTTTTGGACTGTACCAAAAATGATTCAAAATGTCAATTGGATCATGCCTCATGTTGAATAACCACTTTTTAAACCCTCAGAGTGACTAAAATTGCCATTTTTACAGAGTTTTGCTTACTCAAAAGCTTCAATTTTGACCCATTTCAGGCACAGAAATGACTTTAAACACACTTATTTTAGTTGACAAAGTCATAATTCACATCCAACAGTCATTTAGAGTCAAAAGATTAAATGTTAAAATTTCATCCATATTGACCATTTTGGGATCGTTCGACAGGTCCGGAGTCATTGTTTTTCATCCGAAAATGGATTTTTTGGACTGTACCAAAAATGATTCAAAATGTCAATTGGATCGTGTCTCATGTTGAATAACCACTTTTTAAACCCTCACAGTGACCAAAATTGCCATTTTTACAGAGTTTTGCTTACTCAAAAGCTTTAATTTTGACCCGTTTCAGGCACAGAAATGACTTTAAACACACTTATTTTAGTTGAAAAAGTCATAATTCACATCCAACAGTCATTGAGAGTCAAAAGATTAAATGTTAACATTTCATCATTATAGACCATTTTGGGATCGTTCGACAGGTCCGGAGTCATCGTTTTTCATCCGAAAATTGATTTTTTGGACTGTACCAAAAATGATTCAAAATGTCAATTGGATCATGCCTCATGTTGAATAACCACTTTTTAAACCCTCACAGTGACCAAAATTGCCATTTTTACAGAGTTTTGCTTACTCAAAAGCTTCCATTTTGACCCGTTTCAGGCACAGAAATGACTTTAAACACACTTATTCTAGTTGACAAAGTCATAATTCACATCCAACAGTCATTTAGAGTCAAAAGATTAAATGTTGAAATTTCATCATTATAGACCATTTTGGGATCGTTCGACAGGTCCAGAGTCATCGTTTTTCATCCGAAAATTGATTTTTTGGACTGTACCAAAAATGATTCAAAATGTCAATTGGATCATGCCTCGTGTTGAATAACCACTTTTTAAACCCTCACAGTGACCAAAATTGCAATTTTTACAGAGTTTTGCTTACTCGAAAGCTTCCATTTTGACCCGTTTCAGGCACAGAAATGACTATAAACACACTTATTCTAGTTGACAAAGTCATAATTCACATCCAACAGTCATTTAGAGTCAAAAGATTAAATGTCAAAATTTCATCATTATAGACCATTTTGGGATCGTTCGACAGGTCCGGAGTCATCGTTTTTCATCCGAAAATTGATTTTTTGGACTGTACCAAAAATGATTCAAAATGTCAATTGGATCGTGCCTCATGTTGAATAACCACTTTTTAAACCCTCACAGTGACCAAAATTGCCATTTTTACAGAGTTTTGCTTACTCAAAAGCTTCAATTTTGACCTGTTTCAGGTACAGAAATGACTTTAAACACACTTATTTTAGTTGACAAAGTCATAATTCACATCCAACAGTAATTTAGAGTCAAAAGATTAAATGTTGAAATTTCATCATTATAGACCATTTTGGGATCGTTCGACAGGTCCGGAGTCATCGTTTTTCATCCGAAAATTGATTTTTTGGACTGTACCAAAAATGATTCAAAATGTCAATTGGATCGTGCCTCATGTTGAATAACCACTTTTTAAACCCTCACAGTGACCAAAATTGCCATTTTTACAGAGTTTTGCTTACTCAAAAGCTTCAATTTTGACCCGTTTCAGGCACAGAAATGACTTTAAACACACTTATTTTAGTTGACAAAGTCATAATTCACATCCAACAGTCATTTAGTGTCAAAAGATTAAATGTTAAAATTTCATCCATATTGACCATTTTGGGATCGTTCGACAGGTCCGGAGTCATCGTTTTTCATCCGAAAATTGATTTTTTGGACTGTACCAAAAATGATTCAAAATGTCAATTGGATCATGCCTCATGTTGAATAACCACTTTTTAAACCCTCACAGTGACCAAAATTGTCATTTTTACAGAGTTTCGCTTACTCAAAAGCTTCAATTTTGACCCGTTTCAGGCACAGAAATGACTTTAAACACACTTATTTTAGTTGACAAAGTCATAATTCACATCCAACAGTAATTTAGAGTCAAAAGAATAAATGTTAAAATTTCATCATTATAGACCATTTTGGGATCGTTCGACAGGTCCGGAGTCATCGTTTTTCATCCGAAAATTGATTTTTTGGACTGTACCAAAAATGATTCAAAATGTCAATTGGATCATGCCTCATGTTGAATAACCACTTTTTAAACCCTCACAGTGACCAAAATTGCCATTTTTACAGAGTTTTGCTTACTCAAAAGCTTCCATTTTGACCCGTTTCAGGCACAGAAATGACTTTAAACACACTTATTCTAGTTGACAAAGTCATAATTCACATCCAACAGTCATTTAGAGTCAAAAGATTAAATGTTGAAATTTCATCATTATAGACCATTTTGGGATCGTTCGACAGGTCCAGAGTCATCGTTTTTCATCCGAAAATTGATTTTTTGGACTGTACCAAAAATGATTCAAAATGTCAATTGGATCATGCCTCGTGTTGAATAACCACTTTTTAAACCCTCACAGTGACCAAAATTGCAATTTTTACAGAGTTTTGCTTACTCAAAAGCTTCCATTTTGACCCGTTTCAGGCACAGAAATGACTATAAACACACTTATTCTAGTTGACAAAGTCATAATTCACATCCAACAGTAATTTAGAGTCAAAAGATTAAATGTTAAAATTTCATCATTATAGACCATTTTGGGATCGTTCGACAGGTCCGGAGTCATCGTTTTTCATCCGAAAATTGATTTTTTGGACTGTACCAAAAATGATTCAAAATGTCAATTGGATCGTGCCTCATGTTGAATAACCACTTTTTAAACCCTCACAGTGACCAAAATTGCCATTTTTACAGAGTTTTGCTTGCTCAAAAGCTTCAATTTTGACCCGTTTCAGGCACAGAAATGACTTTAAACACACTTATTCTAGTTGACAAAGTCATAATTCACATCCAACAGTCATTTAGAGTCAAAAGATTAAATGTTAAAATTTCATCCATATTGACCATTTTGGGATCGTTCGACAGGTCCGGAGTCATTGTTTTTCATCCGCAAATTGATTTTTTGGACTGTACCAAAAATGATTCAAAATGTCAATTGGATCGTGTCTCATGTTGAATAACCACTTTTTAAACCCTCACAGTGACCAAAATTGCCATTTTTACAGAGTTTTGCTTACTCAAAAGCTTCAATTTTGACCCGTTTCAGGCACAGAAATGACTATAAACACACTTATTTTAGTTGAAAAAGTCATAATTCACATCCAACAGTCATTTAGAGTCAAAAGATTAAATGTTGAAATTTCATCCTTATTGACCATTTGGGATCGTTCGACAGGTCCGGAGTCATCGTTTTTCATCCGAAAATTGATTTTTGGACTGTACCAAAAATGATTCAAAATGTCAATTGGATCGTGCCTCATGTTGAATAACCCCTTTTTAAACCCTCACAGTGACCAAAATTGCCATTTTTACAGAGTTTTGCTTACTCAAAAGCTTTAATTTTGACCCGTTTCAGGCACAGAAATGACTTTAAACACACTTATTCTAGTTGACAAAGTCATAATTCACATCCAACAGTCATTTAGATTCAAAAGAATAAATGTTAGCATTTCATCATTATAGACCATTTTGGGAAAATCGACAGGTCCGGAGTCATCGTTTTTCATCCGAAAATTGATTTTTTGGACTGTACCAAAAATGATTCAAAATGTCAATTGGATCGTTCCTCATGTTGAATAACCACTTTTTAAACCCTCACAGTGACCAAAATTGCCATTTTTACAGAGTTTTGCTTACTCAAAAGCTTCAATTTGGACCCGTTTCAGGCACAGAATGGACTTTAAGCACACTTATTTTAGTTGACAAAGTCATAATTCACATCCAACAGTAATTTAGAGTCAAAAGATTAAATGTTAAAATTTCATCATTATAGACCATTTTGGGATCGTTCGACAGGTCCGGAGTCATCGTTTTTCATCCGAAAATTGATTTTTTGGACTGTACCAAAAATGATTCAAAATGTCAATTGGATCATGCCTCATGTTGAATAACCACTTTTGAAACGCTCACATTGACCAAAATTGCCATTTTTACAGAGTTTTGCTTACTCAAAAGCTTCAATTTTGACCCGTTTCAGGCACAGAAATGACTTTAAACACACTTATTTTAGTTGACAAAGTCATAATTCACATCCAACAGTCATTTAGAGTCAAAAGATTAAATGTTGAAATTTCATCATTATAGACCATTTTGGGATCGTTCGACAGGTCCGGAGTCATCGTTTTTCATCCGAAAATTGATTTTTTGGACTGTACCAAAAATGATTCAAAATGTCAATTGGATCGTGCCTCATGTTGAATAACCACTTTTTAAACCCTCACAGTGACCAAAATTGCCATTTTTACAGAGTTTTGCTTACTCAAAAGCTTCAATTTTGACCCGTTTCAGGCACAGAAATGACTTTAAACACACTTATTTTAGTTGACAAAGTCATAATTCACATCCAACAGTCATTTAGTGTCAAAAGATTAAATGTTAAAATTTTATCCATATTGACCATTTTGGGATCGTTCGACAGGTCCGGAGTCATCGTTTTTCATCCGAAAATTGATTTTTTGGACTGTACCAAAAATGATTCAAAATGTCAACTGGATCATGCCTCATGTTGAATAACCACTTTTTAAACCCTCACAGTGACCAAAATTGTCATTTGTACAGAGTTTCGCTTACTCAAAAGCTTCAATTTGGACCCGTTTCAGGCACAGAATGGACTTTAAGCACACTTATTTTAGTTGACAAAGTCATAATTCACATCCAACAGTAATTTAGAGTCAAAAGATTAAATGTTAAAATTTCATCATTATAGACCATTTTGGGATCGTTCGACAGGTCCGGAGTCATCGTTTTTCATCCGAAAATTGATTTTTTGGACTGTACCAAAAATGATTCAAAATGTCAATTGGATCATGCCTCATGTTGAATAACCACTTTTGAAACGCTCACATTGACCAAAATTGCCATTTTTACAGAGTTTTGCTTACTCAAAAGCTTCAATTTTGACCCGTTTCAGGCACAGAAATGACTTTAAACACACTTATTTTAGTTGACAAAGTCATAATTCACATCCAACAGTCATTTAGAGTCAAAAGATTAAATGTTGAAATTTCATCATTATAGACCATTTTGGGATCGTTCGACAGGTCCGGAGTCATCGTTTTTCATCCGAAAATTGATTTTTTGGACTGTACCAAAAATGATTCAAAATGTCAATTGGATCGTGCCTCATGTTGAATAACCACTTTTTAAACCCTCACAGTGACCAAAATTGCCATTTTTACAGAGTTTTGCTTACTCAAAAGCTTCAATTTTGACCCGTTTCAGGCACAGAAATGACTTTAAACACACTTATTTTAGTTGAAAAAGTCATAATTCACATCCAACAGTCATTTAGAGTCAAAAGATTAAATGTTAAAATTTCATCCATATTGACCATTTTGGGATCGTTCGACAGGTCCGGAGTCATCGTTTTTCATCCGAAAATTGATTTTTTGGACTGTACCAAAAATGATTCAAAATGTCAATTGGATCGTGCCTCATGTTGAATAACAACTTTTTAAACCCTCACAGTGACCAAAATTGCCATTTTTACAGAGTTTTGCTTACTCAAAAGCTTCAATTTTGACCCGTTTCAGGTACAGAAATGACTTTAAACACACTTATTTTAGTTGACAAAGTCATAATTCACATCCAACAGTAATTTAGAGTCAAAAGAATAAATGTTAACATTTCATCATTATAGACCATTTTGGGATCGTTCGACAGGTCCGGAGTCATCGTTTTTCATCCAAAAATTGATTTTTTGGACTGTACCAAAAATGATTCAAAATGTCAATTGGATCGTGCCTCATGTTGAATAACCACTTTTTAAACCCTCACAGTGACCAAAATTGCCATTTTTACAGAGTTTTGCTTACTCAAAAGCTTTAATTTTGACCCGTTTCAGGCACAGAAATGACTTTAAACACACTTATTCTAGTTGACAAAGTCATAATTCACATCCAACAGTCATTTAGAGTCAAAAGAATAAATGTTAACATTTCATCATTATAGACCATTTTGGGAACGTTCGACAGGTCCGGAGTCATCGTTTTTCATCCGAAAATTGATTTTTTGGACTGTACCAAAAATGATTCAAAATGTCAATTGGATCGTTCCTCATGTTGAATAACCACTTTTTAAACCCTCACAATGACCAAAATTGCCATTTTTACAGAGTTTTGCTTACTCAAAAGCTTCAATTTCGACCCGTTTCAGGCACAGAAATGACTTTAAACACACTTATTTTAGTTGAAAAAGTCATAATTCACATCCAACAGTCATTTAGAGTCAAAAGATTAAATGTTAAAATTTCATCCATATTGACCATTTTGGGATCGTTCGACAGGTCCGGAGTCATCGTTTTTCATCCGAAAATTGATATTTTGGACTGTACCAAAAATGATTCAAAATGTCAATTGGATCGTGCCTCATGTTGAATAACAACTTTTTAAACCCTCACAGTGACCAAAATTGCCATTTTTACAGAGTTTTGCTTACTCAAAAGCTTCAATTTTGACCCGTTTCAGGTACAGAAATGACTTTAAACACACTTATTTTAGTTGACAAAGTCATAATTCACATCCAACAGTAATTTAGAGTCAAAAGATTAAATGTTGAAATTTCATCATTATAGACCATTTTGGGATCGTTCGACAGGTCCGGAGTCATCGTTTTTCATCCGAAAATTGATTTTTTGGACTGTACCAAAAATGATTCAAAATGTCAATTGGATCGTGCCTCATGTTGAATAACCACTTTTTAAACCCTCACAGTGACCAAAATTGCCATTTTTACAGAGTTTTGCTTACTCAAAAGCTTCAATTTTGACCCGTTTCAGGCACAGAAATGACTTTAAACACACTTATTTTAGTTGACAAAGTCATAATTCACATCCAACAGTCATTTAGTGTCAAAAGATTAAATGTTAAAATTTCATCCATATTGACCATTTTGGGATCGTTCGACAGGTCCGGAGTCATCGTTTTTCATCCGAAAATTGATTTTTTGGACTGTACCAAAAATGATTCAAAATGTCAATTGGATCGTGCCTCATGTTGAATAACCACTTTTTAAACCCTCACAGTGACCAAAATTGCCATTTTTACAGAGTTTTGCTTACTCAAAAGCTTGAATTTTGACCCGTTTCAGGCACAGAAATGACTTTAAACACACTTATTTTAGTTGAAAAAGTCATAATTCACATCCAACAGTCATTTAGAGTCAAAAGATTAAATGTTAAAATTTCATCCATATTGACCATTTTGGGATCGTTCGACAGGTCCGGAGTCATCGTTTTTCATCCGAAAATTGATTTTTTGGACTGTACCAAAAATGATTCAAAATGTCAATTGGATCGTGCCTCATGTTGAATAACAACTTTTTAAACCCTCACAGTGACCAAAATTGCCATTTTTACAGAGTTTTGCTTACTCAAAAGCTTCAATTTTGACCCGTTTCAGGTACAGAAATGACTTTAAACACACTTATTTTAGTTGACAAAGTCATAATTCACATCCAACAGTAATTTAGAGTAAAAAGATTAAATGTTGAAATTTCATCATTATAGACCATTTTGGGATCGTTCGACAGGTCCGGAGTCATCGTTTTTCATCCGAAAATTGATTTTTTGGACTGTACCAAAAATGATTCAAAATGTCAATTGGATCATGCCTCATGTTGAATAACCACTTTTGAAACGCTCACATTGACCAAAATTGCCATTTTTACAGAGTTTTGCTTACTCAAAAGCTTCAATTTTGACCCGTTTCAGGCACAGAAATGACTTTAAACACACTTATTTTAGTTGACAAAGTCATAATTCACATCCAACAGTCATTTAGAGTCAAAAGATTAAATGTTGAAATTTCATCATTATAGACCATTTTGGGATCGTTCGACAGGTCCGGAGTCATCGTTTTTCATCCGAAAATTGATTTTTTGGACTGTACCAAAAATGATTCAAAATGTCAATTGGATCGTGCCTCATGTTGAATAACCACTTTTTAAACCCTCACAGTGACCAAAATTGCCATTTTTACAGAGTTTTGCTTACTCAAAAGCTTCAATTTTGACCCGTTTCAGGCACAGAAATGACTTTAAACACACTTATTTTAGTTGAAAAAGTCATAATTCACATCCAACAGTCATTTAGAGTCAAAAGATTAAATGTTAAAATTTCATCCATATTGACCATTTTGGGATCGTTCGACAGGTCCGGAGTCATCGTTTTTCATCCGAAAATTGATTTTTTGGACTGTACCAAAAATGATTCAAAATGTCAATTGGATCGTGCCTCATGTTGAATAACAACTTTTTAAACCCTCACAGTGACCAAAATTGCCATTTTTACAGAGTTTTGCTTACTCAAAAGCTTCAATTTTGACCCGTTTCAGGTACAGAAATGACTTTAAACACACTTATTTTAGTTGACAAAGTCATAATTCACATCCAACAGTAATTTAGAGTCAAAAGATTAAATGTTGAAATTTCATCATTATAGACCATTTTGGGATCGTTCGACAGGTCCGGAGTCATCGTTTTTCATCCAAAAATTGATTTTTTGGACTGTACCAAAAATGATTCAAAATGTCAATTGGATCGTGCCTCATGTTGAATAACCACTTTTTAAACCCTCACAGTGACCAAAATTGCCATTTTTACAGAGTTTTGCTTACTCAAAAGCTTTAATTTTGACCCGTTTCAGGCACAGAAATGACTTTAAACACACTTATTCTAGTTGACAAAGTCATAATTCACATCCAACAGTCATTTAGAGTCAAAAGAATAAATGTTAACATTTCATCATTATAGACCATTTTGGGAACGTTCGACAGGTCCGGAGTCATCGTTTTTCATCCGAAAATTGATTTTTTGGACTGTACCAAAAATGATTCAAAATGTCAATTGGATCGTTCCTCATGTTGAATAACCACTTTTTAAACCCTCACAATGACCAAAATTGCCATTTTTACAGAGTTTTGCTTACTCAAAAGCTTCAATTTCGACCCGTTTCAGGCACAGAAATGACTTTAAACACACTTATTTTAGTTGAAAAAGTCATAATTCACATCCAACAGTCATTTAGAGTCAAAAGATTAAATGTTAAAATTTCATCCATATTGACCATTTTGGGATCGTTCGACAGGTCCGGAGTCATCGTTTTTCATCCGAAAATTGATTTTTTGGACTGTACCAAAAATGATTCAAAATGTCAATTGGATCGTGCCTCATGTTGAATAACAACTTTTTAAACCCTCACAGTGACCAAAATTGCCATTTTTACAGAGTTTTGCTTACTCAAAAGCTTCAATTTTGACCCGTTTCAGGTACAGAAATGACTTTAAACACACTTATTTTAGTTGACAAAGTCATAATTCACATCCAACAGTAATTTAGAGTCAAAAGATTAAATGTTGAAATTTCATCATTATAGACCATTTTGGGATCGTTCGACAGGTCCGGAGTCATCGTTTTTCATCCGAAAATTGATTTTTTGGACTGTACCAAAAATGATTCAAAATGTCAATTGGATCGTGCCTCATGTTGAATAACCACTTTTTAAACCCTCACAGTGACCAAAATTGCCATTTTTACAGAGTTTTGCTTACTCAAAAGCTTCAATTTTGACCCGTTTCAGGCACAGAAATGACTTTAAACACACTTATTTTAGTTGACAAAGTCATAATTCACATCCAACAGTCATTTAGTGTCAAAAGATTAAATGTTAAAATTTCATCCATATTGACCATTTTGGGATCGTTCGACAGGTCCGGAGTCATCGTTTTTCATCCGAAAATTGATTTTTTGGACTGTACCAAAAATGATTCAAAATGTCAATTGGATCGTGCCTCATGTTGAATAACCACTTTTTAAACCCTCACAGTGACCAAAATTGCCATTTTTACAGAGTTTTGCTTACTCAAAAGCTTGAATTTTGACCCGTTTCAGGCACAGAAATGACTTTAAACACACTTATTTTAGTTGAAAAAGTCATAATTCACATCCAACAGTCATTTAGAGTCAAAAGATTAAAAGTTAAAATTTCATCCATATTGACCATTTTGGGATCGTTCGACAGGTCCGGAGTCATCGTTTTTCATCCGAAAATTGATTTTTTGGACTGTACCAAAAATGATTCAAAATGTCAATTGGATCGTGCCTCATGTTGAATAACAACTTTTTAAACCCTCACAGTGACCAAAATTGCCATTTTTACAGAGTTTTGCTTACTCAAAAGCTTCAATTTTGACCCGTTTCAGGTACAGAAATGACTTTAAACACACTTATTTTAGTTGACAAAGTCATAATTCACATCCAACAGTAATTTAGAGTCAAAAGATTAAATGTTGAAATTTCATCATTATAGACCATTTTGGGATCGTTCGACAGGTCCGGAGTCATCGTTTTTCATCCGAAAATTGATTTTTTGGACTGTACCAAAAATGATTCAAAATGTCAATTGGATCATGCCTCATGTTGAATAACCACTTTTGAAACGCTCACATTGACCAAAATTGCCATTTTTACAGAGTTTTGCTTACTCAAAAGCTTCAATTTTGACCCGTTTCAGGCACAGAAATGACTTTAAACACACTTATTTTAGTTGACAAAGTCATAATTCACATCCAACAGTCATTTAGAGTCAAAAGATTAAATGTTGAAATTTCATCATTATAGACCATTTTGGGATCGTTCGACAGGTCCGGAGTCATCGTTTTTCATCCGAAAATTGATTTTTTGGACTGTACCAAAAATGATTCAAAATGTCAATTGGATCGTGCCTCATGTTGAATAACCACTTTTTAAACCCTCACAGTGACCAAAATTGCCATTTTTACAGAGTTTTGCTTACTCAAAAGCTTCAATTTTGACCCGTTTCAGGCACAGAAATGACTTTAAACACACTTATTTTAGTTGAAAATGTCATAATTCACATCCAACAGTCATTTAGAGTCAAAAGATTAAATGTTAAAATTTCATCCATATTGACCATTTTGGGATCGTTCGACAGGTCCGGAGTCATCGTTTTTCATCCGAAAATTGATTTTTTGGACTGTACCAAAAATGATTCAAAATGTCAATTGGATCGTGCCTCATGTTGAATAACAACTTTTTAAACCCTCACAGTGACCAAAATTGCCATTTTTACAGAGTTTTGCTTACTCAAAAGCTTCAATTTTGACCCGTTTCAGGTACAGAAATGACTTTAAACACACTTATTTTAGTTGACAAAGTCATAATTCACATCCAACAGTAATTTAGAGTCAAAAGATTAAATGTTGAAATTTCATCATTATAGACCATTTTGGGATCGTTCGACAGGTCCGGAGTCATCGTTTTTCATCCAAAAATTTATTTTTTGGACTGTACCAAAAATGATTCAAAATGTCAATTGGATCGTGCCTCATGTTGAATAACCACTTTTTAAACCCTCACAGTGACCAAAATTGCCATTTTTACAGAGTTTTGCTTACTCAAAAGCTTTAATTTTGACCCGTTTCAGGCACAGAAATGACTTTAAACACACTTATTCTAGTTGACAAAGTCATAATTCACATCCAACAGTCACTTAGAGTCAAAAGAATAAATGTTAACATTTCATCATTATAGACCATTTTGGGAACGTTCGATAGGTCCGGAGTCATCGTTTTTCATCCGAAAATTGATTTTTTGGACTGTACCAAAAATGATTCAAAATGTCAATTGGATCGTTCCTCATGTTGAATAACCACTTTTTAAACCCTCACAATGACCAAAATTGCCATTTTTACAGAGTTTTGCTTACTCAAAAGCTTCAATTTCGACCCGTTTCAGGCACAGAAATGACTTTAAACACACTTATTTTAGTTGAAAAAGTCATAATTCACATCCAACAGTCATTTAGAGTCAAAAGATTAAATGTTAAAATTTCATCCATATTGACCATTTTGGGATCGTTCGACAGGTCCGGAGTCATCGTTTTTCATCCGAAAATTGATTTTTTGGACTGTACCAAAAATGATTCAAAATGTCAATTGGATCGTGCCTCATGTTGAATAACAACTTTTTAAACCCTCACAGTGACCAAAATTGCCATTTTTACAGAGTTTTGCTTACTCAAAAGCTTCAATTTTGACCCGTTTCAGGTACAGAAATGACTTTAAACACACTTATTTTAGTTGACAAAGTCATAATTCACATCCAACAGTAATTTAGAGTCAAAAGATTAAATGTTGAAATTTCATCATTATTGACCATTTTGGGATCGTTCGACAGGTCCGGAGTCATCGTTTTTCATCCGAAAATTGATTTTTTGGACTGTACCAAAAATGATTCAAAATGTCAATTGGATCGTGCCTCATGTTGAATAACCACTTTTTAAACCCTCACAGTGACCAAAATTGCCATTTTTACAGAGTTTTGCTTACTCAAAAGCTTCAATTTTGACCCGTTTCAGGCACAGAAATGACTTTAAACACACTTATTTTAGTTGACAAAGTCATAATTCACATCCAACAGTCATTTAGTGTCAAAAGATTAAATGTTAAAATTTCATCCATATTGACCATTTTGGGATCGTTCGACAGGTCCGGAGTCATCGTTTTTCATCCGAAAATTGATTTTTTGGACTGTACCAAAAATGATTCAAAATGTCAATTGGATCGTGCCTCATGTTGAATAACCACTTTTTAAACCCTCACAGTGACCAAAATTGCCATTTTTACAGAGTTTTGCTTACTCAAAAGCTTGAATTTTGACCCGTTTCAGGCACAGAAATGACTTTAAACACACTTATTTTAGTTGAAAAAGTCATAATTCACATCCAACAGTCATTTAGAGTCAAAAGATTAAATGTTAAAATTTCATCCATATTGACCATTTTGGGATCGTTCGACAGGTCCGGAGTCATCGTTTTTCATCCGAAAATTGATTTTTTGGACTGTACCAAAAATGATTCAAAATGTCAATTGGATCGTGCCTCATGTTGAATAACAACTTTTTAAACCCTCACAGTGACCAAAATTGCCATTTTTACAGAGTTTTGCTTACTCAAAAGCTTCAATTTTGACCCGTTTCAGGTACAGAAATGACTTTAAACACACTTATTTTAGTTGACAAAGTCATAATTCACATCCAACAGTAATTTAGAGTCAAAAGATTAAATGTTGAAATTTCATCATTATAGACCATTTTGGGATCGTTCGACAGGTCCGGAGTCATCGTTTTTCATCCGAAAATTGATTTTTTGGACTGTACCAAAAATGATTCAAAATGTCAATTGGATCGTGCCTCATGTTGAATAACCACTTTTTAAACCCTCACAGTGACCAAAATTGCCATTTTTACAGAGTTTTGCTTACTCAAAAGCTTTAATTTTGACCCGTTTCAGGCACAGAAATGACTTTAAACACACTTATTCTAGTTGACAAAGTCATAATTCACATCCAACAGTCATTTAGAGTCAAAAGAATAAATGTTAACATTTCATCATTATAGACCATTTTGGGAACGTTCGACAGGTCCGGAGTAAGCATGAGCGAATTTTGCGGATCTCGCGTTCGCGAATTTTGCGGATTTGCGGATTCGCAATCCGCAAAATCCGCGAATTCCCGCGAATTTGCGGATTTTTTTTTTTTTTGTGTTCGCCCGTGTTTCTGCCAGTTCGCGAGGGTTTTGTACACTTTCGCAAATTGCGAACTTACCTGTTGGGTCGCAAGTTTCGCGAACTCTTTGTTTCTACGTGTCCAGCCTGTTTGGGACACTCTTCTTCATCACTGCCACTCTCTGTCACCACTGCCACTCTCTGACTACTCATGCCACCCTCTGGCCCACCCATGCCACCCTCTGTTTCATCACCACACCCTCTGGTTGTCCAGTGTACATTATTTTCGGCAAAGCAAAGCACACCTTCCCTGCCTCAAGTGACCTGAATTAATTTGGGGCTGATTCATGTGTCACAGAATATTTTTTTAGCTGGCACCTGCTTCCTTAGTGCGCCCTGATTAGTGATCTTTTGCACTTGCTAAGTGCTTTCATTGTTGCAAAATTAGTTACAACACCTGCCCTGCCCCAACTGACAATAATGAATTAGGGGCTGATTAATGGATTTTAACTTCCAGCCTGGCTCCTGCTTGTCTCCCTTAGCTGTAATTCAGGACCTTTGTGGCATATGTGTAACTATTCTGAGGTTCAGAGCAGGGTCACATACTAGTTTCAACTGGCAACTGAACTCTGGAGGGGCCCCTCAGGAAGCACTCCAGGAAATGGCTACTAATGATGAGCCTGAACTTTTGAACCTGGTAAGTAGTTACTTTCAGTTTTGCTAAGATCGTATTTCTGCAATTTTGCACTTATTCGCGGGGCGCGAACTCACGCGAACAGTGCGAGCAGTGCGAGCAAAATCCGCTGCTCGCGGATTTGCGGATTTTGCGGGAAATTCGCAAATCTCGCGGATTGCGGATTTCCCGAAAATCCGCAAAATCCGCGAGCGGAACGGATTTTCCGCCCACGCCTAGTCCGGAGTCATCGTTTTTCATCCGAAAATTGATTTTTTGGACTGTACCAAAAATGATTCAAAATGTCAATTGGATCGTTCCTCATGTTGAATAACCACTTTTTAAACCCTCACAATGACCAAAATTGCCATTTTTACAGAGTTTTGCTTACTCAAAAGCTTCAATTTCGACCCGTTTCAGGCACAGAAATGACTTTAAACACACTTATTTTAGTTGAAAAAGTCATAATTCACATCCAACAGTCATTTAGTGTCAAAAGATTAAATGTTAAAATTTCATCCATATTGACCATTTTGGGATCGTTCGACAGGTCCGGAGTCATCGTTTTTCATCCGAAAATTGATTTTTTGGACTGTACCAAAAATGATTCAAAATGTCAATTGGTTCGTGCCTCATGTTGAATAACAACTTTTTAAACCCTCACAGTGACCAAAATTGCCATTTTTACAGAGTTTTGCTTACTCAAAAGCTTCAATTTTGACCCGTTTCAGGTACAGAAATGACTTTAAACACACTTATTTTAGTTGACAAAGTCATAATTCACATCCAACAGTAATTTAGAGTCAAAAGATTAAATGTTGAAATGTCATCATTATAGACCATTTTGGGATCGTTCGACAGGTCCGGAGTCATCGTTTTTCATCCGAAAATTGATTTTTTGGACTGTACCAAAAATGATTCAAAATGTCAATTAGATCGTGCCTCATGTTGAATAACCACTTTTTAAACCCTCACAGTGACCAAAATTGCCATTTTTACAGAGTTTTGCTTACTCAAAAGCTTCAATTTTGACCCGTTTCAGGCACAGAAATGACTTTAAACACACTTATTTTAGTTGACAAAGTCATAATTCACATCCAACAGTCATTTAGTGTCAAAAGATTAAATGTTAAAATTTCATCCATATTGACCATTTTGGGATCGTTCGACAGGTCCGGAGTCATCGTTTTTCATCTGAAAATTGATTTTTTGGACTGTACCAAAAATGATTCAAAATGTCAATTGGATCGTGCCTCATGTTGAATAACCACTTTTTAAACCCTCACAGTGACCAAAATTGCCATTTTTACAGAGTTTTGCTTACTCAAAAGCTTGAATTTTGACCCGTTTCAGGCACAGAAATGACTTTAAACACACTTATTCTAGTTGACAAAGTCATAATTCACATCCAACAGTCATTTAGAGTCAAAAGATTAAATGTTAACATTTCATCATTATAGACCATTTTGGGAACGTTCGACAGGTCCGGAGTCATCGTTTTTCATCCGAAAATTGATTTTTTGGACTGTACCAAAAATGATTCAAAATGTCAATTGGATCATGCCTCATGTTGAATAACCACTTTTTAAACCCTCACAGTGACCAAAATTGTCATTTTTACAGAGTTTCGCTTACTCAAAAGCTTCAATTTTGACCCGTTTCAGGCACAGAAATGACTTTAAACACACTTATTTTAGTTGACAAAGTCATAATTCACATCCAACAGTAATTTAGAGTCAAAAGAATAAATGTTAAAATTTCATCATTATAGACCATTTTGCGATCGTTCGACAGGTCCGGAGTCATCGTTTTTCATCCGAAAATTGATTTTTTGGACTGTACCAAAAATGATTCAAAATGTCAATTGGACCATGCCTCATGTTGAATAACCACTTTTTAAACCCTCACAGTGACCAAAATTGCCATTTTTACAGAGTTTTGCTTACTCAAAAGCTTCCATTTTGACCCGTTTCAGGCACAGAAATGACTTTAAACACACTTATTCTAGTTGACAAAGTCATAATTCACATCCAACAGTCATTTAGAGTCAAAAGATTAAATGTTGAAATTTCATCATTATAGACCATTTTGGGATCGTTCGACAGGTCCGGAGTCATCGTTTTTCATCCGAAAATTGACTTTTTTGGACTGTACCAAAAATGATTCAAAATGTCAATTGGATCATGCCTCATGTTGAATAACCACTTTTTAAACCCTCACAGTGACCAAAATTGCAATTTTTACAGAGTTTTGCTTACTCAAAAGCTTCCATTTTGACCCGTTTCAGGCACAGAAATGACTTTAAACACACTTATTCTAGTTGACAAAGTCATAATTCACATCCAACAGTCATTTAGAGTCAAAAGATTAAATGTTAAAATTTCATCATTATAGACCATTTTGGGAACGTTCGACAGGTCCGGAGTCATCGTTTTTCATCCGAAAATTGATTTTTTGGACTGTACCAAAAATGATTCAAAATGTCAATTGGATCGTGTCTCATGTTGAATAACCACTTTTTAAACCCTCACAGTGACCAAAATTGCCATTTTTACAGAGTTTTGCTTACTCAAAAGCTTCAATTTTGACCCGTTTCAGGCACAGAAATGACTTTAAACACACTTATTTTAGTTGAAAAAGTCATAATTCACATCCAACAGTCATTTAGAGTCAAAAGATTAAATGTTGAAATTTCATCCATATTGACCATTTGGGATCGTTCGACAGGTCCGGAGTCATCGTTTTTCATCCGAAAATTGATTTTTGGACTGTACCAAAAATGATTCAAAATGTCAATTGGATCGTGCCTCATGTTGAATAACCACTTTTTAAACCCTCACAGTGACCAAAATTGCCATTTTTACAGAGTTTTGCTTACTCAAAAGCTTCAATTTTGACCCGTTTCAGGTACAGAAATGACTTTAAACACACTTATTCTAGTTGACAAAGTCATAATTCACATCCAACAGTCATTTAGAGTCAAAAGATTAAATGTTGAAATTTCATCATTATAGACCATTTTGGGATCGTTCGACAGGTCCGGAGTCATCGTTTTTCATCCGAAAATTGATTTTTGGACTGTACCAAAAATGATTCAAAATGTCAATTGGATCGTGCCTCATGTTGAATAACCACTTTTTAAACCCTCACAGTGACCAAAATTGCCATTTTTACAGAGTTTTGCTTACTCAAAAGCTTCAATTTTGACCCGTTTCAGGCACAGAAATGACTTTAAACACACTTATTTTAGTTGAGAAAGTCATAATTCACATCCAACAGTCATTTAGTGTCAAAAGATTAAATGTTAAAATTTCATCCATATTGACCATTTTGGGATCGTTTGACAGGTCCGGAGTCATCGTTTTTCATCCGAAAATTGATTTTTTGGACTGTACCAAAAATGATTCAAAATGTCAATTGGATCGTGCCTCATGTTGAATAACCACTTTTTAAACCCTCACAGTGACCAAAATTGCCATTTTTACAGAGTTTTGCTTACTCAAAAGCTTGGATTTTTGACCCGTTTCAGGCACAGGAATGACTTTAAACACACTTATTCTAGTTGACAAAGTCATAATTCACATCCAACAGTCATTTAGAGTCAAAAGATTAAATGTTAACATTTCATCATTATAGACCATTTTGGGAACGTTCGACAGGTCCGGAGTCATCGTTTTTCATCCGAAAATTGATTTTTTGGACTGTACCAAAAATGATTCAAAATGTCAATTGGATCGTGCCTCATGTTGAATAACAACTTTTTAAACCCTCACAGTGACCAAAATTGCCATTTTTACAGAGTTTTGCTTACTCAAAAGCTTCAATTTTGACCCGTTTCAGGTACAGAAATGACTTTAAACACACTTATTTTAGTTGACAAAGTCATAATTCACATCCAACAGTAATTTAGAGTCAAAAGATTAAATGTTGAAATTTCATCATTATAGACCATTTTGGGATCGTTCGACAGGTCCGGAGTCATCGTTTTTCATCCGAAAATTGATTTTTTGGACTGTACCAAAAATGATTCAAAATGTCAATTGGATCGTGCCTCATGTTGAATAACCACTTTTTAAACCCTCACAGTGACCAAAATTGCCATTTTTACAGAGTTTTGCTTACTCAAAAGCTTTAATTTTGACCCGTTTCAGGCACAGAAATGACTTTAAACACACTTATTCTAGTTGACAAAGTCATAATTCACATCCAACAGTCATTTAGAGTCAAAAGAATAAATGTTAACATTTCATCATTATAGACCATTTTGGGAACGTTCGACAGGTCCGGAGTAAGCATGAGCGAATTTTGCGGATCTCGCGTTCGCGAATTTTGCGGATTTGCGGATTCGCAATCCGCAAAATCCGCGAATTCCCGCGAATTTGCGGATTTTTTTTTTTTTTGTGTTCGCCCGTGTTTCTGCCAGTTCGCGAGGGTTTTGTACACTTTCGCAAATTGCGAACTTACCTGTTGGGTCGCAAGTTTCGCGAACTCTTTGTTTCTACGTGTCCAGCCTGTTTGGGACACTCTTCTTCATCACTGCCACTCTCTGTCACCACTGCCACTCTCTGACTACTCATGCCACCCTCTGGCCCACCCATGCCACCCTCTGTTTCATCACCACACCCTCTGGTTGTCCAGTGTACATTATTTTCGGCAAAGCAAAGCACACCTTCCCTGCCTCAAGTGACCTGAATTAATTTGGGGCTGATTCATGTGTCACAGAATATTTTTTTAGCTGGCACCTGCTTCCTTAGTGCGCCCTGATTAGTGATCTTTTGCACTTGCTAAGTGCTTTCATTGTTGCAAAATTAGTTACAACACCTGCCCTGCCCCAACTGACAATAATGAATTAGGGGCTGATTAATGGATTTTAACTTCCAGCCTGGCTCCTGCTTGTCTCCCTTAGCTGTAATTCAGGACCTTTGTGGCATATGTGTAACTATTCTGAGGTTCAGAGCAGGGTCACATACTAGTTTCAACTGGCAACTGAACTCTGGAGGGGCCCCTCAGGAAGCACTCCAGGAAATGGCTACTAATGATGAGCCTGAACTTTTGAACCTGGTAAGTAGTTACTTTCAGTTTTGCTAAGATCGTATTTCTGCAATTTTGCACTTATTCGCAGGGCGCGAACTCACGCGAACAGTGCGAGCAGTGCGAGCAAAATCCGCTGCTCGCGGATTTGCGGATTTTGCGGGAAATTCGCAAATCTCGCGGATTGCGGATTTCCCGAAAATCCGCAAAATCCGCGAGCGGAACGGATTTTCCGCCCACGCCTAGTCCGGAGTCATCGTTTTTCATCCGAAAATTGATTTTTTGGACTGTACCAAAAATGATTCAAAATGTCAATTGGATCGTTCCTCATGTTGAATAACCACTTTTTAAACCCTCACAATGACCAAAATTGCCATTTTTACAGAGTTTTGCTTACTCAAAAGCTTCAATTTCGACCCGTTTCAGGCACAGAAATGACTTTAAACACACTTATTTTAGTTGAAAAAGTCATAATTCACATCCAACAGTCATTTAGTGTCAAAAGATTAAATGTTAAAATTTCATCCATATTGACCATTTTGGGATCGTTCGACAGGTCCGGAGTCATCGTTTTTCATCCGAAAATTGATTTTTTGGACTGTACCAAAAATGATTCAAAATGTCAATTGGTTCGTGCCTCATGTTGAATAACAACTTTTTAAACCCTCACAGTGACCAAAATTGCCATTTTTACAGAGTTTTGCTTACTCAAAAGCTTCAATTTTGACCCGTTTCAGGTACAGAAATGACTTTAAACACACTTATTTTAGTTGACAAAGTCATAATTCACATCCAACAGTAATTTAGAGTCAAAAGATTAAATGTTGAAATGTCATCATTATAGACCATTTTGGGATCGTTCGACAGGTCCGGAGTCATCGTTTTTCATCCGAAAATTGATTTTTTGGACTGTACCAAAAATGATTCAAAATGTCAATTAGATCGTGCCTCATGTTGAATAACCACTTTTTAAACCCTCACAGTGACCAAAATTGCCATTTTTACAGAGTTTTGCTTACTCAAAAGCTTCAATTTTGACCCGTTTCAGGCACAGAAATGACTTTAAACACACTTATTTTAGTTGACAAAGTCATAATTCACATCCAACAGTCATTTAGTGTCAAAAGATTAAATGTTAAAATTTCATCCATATTGACCATTTTGGGATCGTTCGACAGGTCCGGAGTCATCGTTTTTCATCCGAAAATTGATTTTTTGGACTGTACCAAAAATGATTCAAAATGTCAATTGGATCGTGCCTCATGTTGAATAACCACTTTTTAAACCCTCACAGTGACCAAAATTGCCATTTTTACAGAGTTTTGCTTACTCAAAAGCTTGAATTTTGACCCGTTTCAGGCACAGAAATGACTTTAAACACACTTATTCTAGTTGACAAAGTCATAATTCACATCCAACAGTCATTTAGAGTCAAAAGATTAAATGTTAACATTTCATCATTATAGACCATTTTGGGAACGTTCGACAGGTCCGGAGTCATCGTTTTTCATCCGAAAATTGATTTTTTGGACTGTACCAAAAATGATTCAAAATGTCAATTGGATCATGCCTCATGTTGAATAACCACTTTTTAAACCCTCACAGTGACCAAAATTGTCATTTTTACAGAGTTTCGCTTACTCAAAAGCTTCAATTTTGACCCGTTTCAGGCACAGAAATGACTTTAAACACACTTATTTTAGTTGACAAAGTCATAATTCACATCCAACAGTAATTTAGAGTCAAAAGAATAAATGTTAAAATTTCATCATTATAGACCATTTTGCGATCGTTCGACAGGTCCGGAGTCATCGTTTTTCATCCGAAAATTGATTTTTTGGACTGTACCAAAAATGATTCAAAATGTCAATTGGATCATGCCTCATGTTGAATAACCACTTTTTAAACCCTCACAGTGACCAAAATTGCCATTTTTACAGAGTTTTGCTTACTCAAAAGCTTCCATTTTGACCCGTTTCAGGCACAGAAATGACTTTAAACACACTTATTCTAGTTGACAAAGTCATAATTCACATCCAACAGTCATTTAGAGTCAAAAGATTAAATGTTGAAATTTCATCATTATAGACCATTTTGGGATCGTTCGACAGGTCCGGAGTCATCGTTTTTCATCCGAAAATTGACTTTTTTGGACTGTACCAAAAATGATTCAAAATGTCAATTGGATCATGCCTCATGTTGAATAACCACTTTTTAAACCCTCACAGTGACCAAAATTGCAATTTTTACAGAGTTTTGCTTACTCAAAAGCTTCCATTTTGACCCGTTTCAGGCACAGAAATGACTTTAAACACACTTATTCTAGTTGACAAAGTCATAATTCACATCCAACAGTCATTTAGAGTCAAAAGATTAAATGTTAAAATTTCATCATTATAGACCATTTTGGGAACGTTCGACAGGTCCGGAGTCATCGTTTTTCATCCGAAAATTGATTTTTTGGACTGTACCAAAAATGATTCAAAATGTCAATTGGATCGTGTCTCATGTTGAATAACCACTTTTTAAACCCTCACAGTGACCAAAATTGCCATTTTTACAGAGTTTTGCTTACTCAAAAGCTTCAATTTTGACCCGTTTCAGGCACAGAAATGACTTTAAACACACTTATTTTAGTTGAAAAAGTCATAATTCACATCCAACAGTCATTTAGAGTCAAAAGATTAAATGTTGAAATTTCATCCATATTGACCATTTGGGATCGTTCGACAGGTCCGGAGTCATCGTTTTTCATCCGAAAATTGATTTTTGGACTGTACCAAAAATGATTCAAAATGTCAATTGGATCGTGCCTCATGTTGAATAACCACTTTTTAAACCCTCACAGTGACCAAAATTGCCATTTTTACAGAGTTTTGCTTACTCAAAAGCTTCAATTTTGACCCGTTTCAGGTACAGAAATGACTTTAAACACACTTATTCTAGTTGACAAAATCATAATTCACATCCAACAGTCATTTAGAGTCAAAAGATTAAATGTTGAAATTTCATCATTATAGACCATTTTGGGATCGTTCGACAGGTCCGGAGTCATCGTTTTTCATCCGAAAATTGATTTTTGGACTGTACCAAAAATGATTCAAAATGTCAATTGGATCGTGCCTCATGTTGAATAACCACTTTTTAAACCCTCACAGTGACCAAAATTGCCATTTTTACAGAGTTTTGCTTACTCAAAAGCTTCAATTTTGACCCGTTTCAGGCACAGAAATGACTTTAAACACACTTATTTTAGTTGAGAAAGTCATAATTCACATCCAACAGTCATTTAGTGTCAAAAGATTAAATGTTAAAATTTCATCCATATTGACCATTTTGGGATCGTTCGACAGGTCCGGAGTCATCGTTTTTCATCCGAAAATTGATTTTTTGGACTGTACCAAAAATGATTCAAAATGTCAATTGGATCGTGCCTCATGTTGAATAACCACTTTTTAAACCCTCACAGTGACCAAAATTGCCATTTTTACAGAGTTTTGCTTACTCAAAAGCTTGGATTTTTGACCCGTTTCAGGCACAGGAATGACTTTAAACACACTTATTCTAGTTGACAAAGTCATAATTCACATCCAACAGTCATTTAGAGTCAAAAGATTAAATGTTAACATTTCATCATTATAGACCATTTTGGGAACGTTCGACAGGTCCGGAGTCATCGTTTTTCATCCGAAAATTGATTTTTTGGACTGTACCAAAAATGATTCAAAATGTCAATTGGATCATGCCTCATGTTGAATAACCACTTTTTAAACCCTCACAGTGACCAAAATTGCCATTTTTACAGAGTTTTGCTTACTCAAAAGCTTGGATTTTTGACCCGTTTCAGGCACAGGAATGACTTTAAACACACTTATTCTAGTTGACAAAGTCATAATTCACATCCAACAGTCATTTAGAGTCAAAAGAATAAATGTTAAAATTTCATCATTATAGACCATTTTGGGATCGTTCGACAGGTCCGGAGTCATCGTTTTTCATCCGAAAATTGATTTTTTGGACTGTACCAAAAATGATTCAAAATGTCAATTGGATAGTGCCTCATGTTGAATAACCACTTTTTAAACCCTCACAGTGACCAAAATTGCCATTTTTACAGAGTTTTGCTTACTCAAAAGCTTCAATTTTGACCCGTTTCAGGCACAGAAATGACTTTAAACACACTTATTTTAGTTGACAAAGTCATAATTCACATCCAACAGTAATTTAGAGTCAAAAGAATAAATGTTAAAATTTCATCATTATAGACCATTTTGGGATCGTTCGACAGGTCCGGAGTCATCGTTTTTCATCCGAAAATTGATTTTTTGGACTGTACCAAAAATGATTCAAAATGTCAATTGGATCATGCCTCATGTTGAATAACCACTTTTTAAACCCTCACAGTGACCAAAATTGCCATTTTTACAGAGTTTTGCTTACTCAAAAGCTTCCATTTTGACCCGTTTCAGGCACAGAAATGACTTTAAACACACTTATTCTAGTTGACAAAGTCATAATTCACATCCAACAGTCATTTAGAGTCAAAAGATTAAATGTTGAAATTTCATCATTATAGACCATTTTGGGATCGTTCGACAGGTCCGGAGTCATCGTTTTTCATCCGAAAATTGACTTTTTTGGACTGTACCAAAAATGATTCAAAATGTCAATTGGATCATGCCTCATGTTGAATAACCACTTTTTAAACCCTCACAGTGACCAAAATTGCAATTTTTACAGAGTTTTGCTTACTCAAAAGCTTCCATTTTGACCCGTTTCAGGCACAGAAATGACTTTAAACACACTTATTCTAGTTGACAAAGTCATAATTCACATCCAACAGTCATTTAGAGTCAAAAGATTAAATGTTAAAATTTCATCATTATAGACCATTTTGGGATCGTTCGACAGGTCCGGAATCATCGTTTTTTTCCGAAAATTGATTTTTTGGACTGTACCAAAAATGATTCAAAATGTCAATTGGATCGTGCCTCATGTTGAATAACCACTTTTTAAACCCTCACAGTGACCAAAATTGCCATTTTTGCAGAGTTTTGCTTGCTCAAAAGCTTCAATTTTGACCCGTTTCAGGCACAGAAATGACTTTAAACACACTTATTCTAGTTGACAAAGTCATAATTCACATCCAACAGTCATTTAGAGTCAAAAGATTAAATGTTGAAATTTCATCCATATTGACCATTTGGGATCGTTCGACAGGTCCGGAGTCATCGTTTTTCATCCGAAAATTGATTTTTGGACTGTACCAAAAATGATTCAAAATGTCAATTGGATCGTGCCTCATGTTGAATAACCACTTTTTAAACCCTCACAGTGACCAAAATTGCCTTTTTTGCAGAGTTTTTCTTACTCAAAAGCTTTAATTTTGACCCGTTTCAGGCACAGAAATGACTTTAAACACACTTATTCTAGTTGACAAAGTCATAATTCACACCCAACAGTCATTTAGAGTCAAAAGAATAAATGTTAACATTTCATCATTATAGACCATTTTGGGAACGTCGACAGGTCCGGAGTCATCGTTTTTCATCCGAAAATTGATTTTTTGGACTGTACCAAAAATGATTCAAAATGTCAATTGGATCGTTCCTCATGTTGAATAACCACTTTTTAAACCCTCACAGTGACCAAAATTGCCATTTTTAAAGAGTTTTGCTTACTCAAAAGCTTCAATTTTGACCCGTTTCAGGCACAGAAATGACTTTAAACACACTTATTTTAGTTGACAAAGTCATAATTCACATCCAACAGTAATTTAGAGTCAAAAGAATAAATGTTAAAATTTCATCATTATAGACCATTTTGGGATCGTTCGACAGGTCCGGAGTCATCGTTTTTCATCCGAAAATTGATTTTTTGGACTGTACCAAAAATGATTCAAAATGTCAATTGGATCATGCCTCATGTTGAATAACCACTTTTTAAACCCTCACAGTGACCAAAATTGCCATTTTTACAGAGTTTTGCTTACTCAAAAGCTTCCATTTTGACCCGTTTCAGGCACAGAAATGACTTTAAACACACTTATTCTAGTTGACAAAGTCATAATTCACATCCAACAGTCATTTAGAGTCAAAAGATTAAATGTTGAAATTTCATCATTATAGACCATTTTGGGATCGTTCGACAGGTCCGGAGTCATCGTTTTTCATCCGAAAATTGATTTTTTGGACTGTACCAAAAATGATTCAAAATGTCAATTGGATCATGCTTCATGTTGAATAACCACTTTTTAAACCCTCACAGTGACCAAAATTGCAATTTTTACAGAGTTTTGCTTACTCAAAAGCTTCCATTTTGACCCGTTTCAGGCACAGAAATGACTTTAAACACACTTATTCTAGTTGACAAAGTCATAATTCACATCCAACAGTCATTTAGAGTCAAAAGATTAAATGTTAAAATTTCATCATTATAGACCATTTTGGGATCGTTCGACAGGTCCGGAGTCATCGTTTTTCATCCGAAAATTGATTTTTTGGACTGTACCAAAAATGATTCAAAATGTCAATTGGATCGTTCCTCATGTTGAATAACCACTTTTTAAACCCTCAGAGTGACCAAAATTGCCATTTTTACAGAGTTTTGCTTACTCAAAAGCTTCAATTTTGACCCATTTCAGGCACAGAAATGACTTTAAACACACTTATTTTAGTTGACAAAGTCATAATTCACATCCAACAATCATTTAGAGTCAAAAGATTAAATGTTAAAATTTCATCCATATTGACCATTTTGGGATCGTTCGACAGGTCCGGAGTCATCGTTTTTCATCCGAAAATTGATTTTTTGGACTGTACCAAAAATTATTCAAAATGTCAATTGGATCGTCCCTCATGTTGAATAACCACTTTTTAAACCCTCACAGTGACCAAAATTTCCATTTTTACAGAGTTTTGCTTACTCAAAAGCTTCAATTTTGACCCGTTTCAGGCACAGAAATGACTTTAACCACTTGGCTGCTAAGGCAATATTTTTCTTTTCATTGATTTTCCATTGAAATCAATGGAAAGTCCATGACGAGTTACCCTTGTCATTAGCGGCGAAGAGGTTAAACACACTTATTTTAGTTGACAAAGTCATAATTCACATCCAACAGTCATTTAGAGTCAAAAGATTAAATGTTGAAATTTCATCATTATAGACCATTTTGGGATCGTTCGACAGGCCGGAGTCATCGTTTTTCATCCGAAAATTGATTTTTTGGACTGTACCAAAAATGATTCAAAATGTCAATTGGATCGTGCCTCATGTTGAATAACCACTTTTTAAACCCTCACAGTGACCAAAATTGCCATTTTTACAGAGTTTTGCTTACTCAAAAGCTTCCATTTTGACCCGTTTCAAGCACAGAAATGACTTTAAACACACTTATTCTAGTTGACAAAGTCATAATTCACATCCAACAGTCATTTAGAGTCAAAAGATTAAATGTTGAAATTTCATCATTATAGACCATTTTGGGATCGTTCGACAGGTCCGGAGTCATCGTTTTTCATCCGAAAATTGATTTTTTGGACTGTACCAAAAATGATTCAAAATGTCAATTGGATCGTGCCTCATGTTGAATAACCACTTTTTAAACCCTCACAGTGACCAAAATTGCCATTTTTACAGAGTTTTGCTTGCTCAAAAGCTTCAATTTTGACTCGTTTCAGGCACAGAAATGACTTTAAACACACTTATTCTAGTTGACAAAGTCATAATTTACATCCAACAGTCATTTAGAGTCAAAAGATTAAATGTTAACATTTCATCATTATAGACCATTTTGGGAACGTTCGACAGGTCCGGAGTCATCGTTTTTCATCCGAAAATTGATTTTTTGGACTGTACCAAAAATGATTCAAAATGTCAATTGGATCGTGCCTCATGTTGAATAACCACTTTTTAAACCCTCACAGTGACCAAAATTGCCATTTTTACAGAGTTTTGCTTGCTCAAAAGCTTCAATTTTGACCCGTTTCAGGCACAGAAATGACTTTAAACACACTTATTCTAGTTGACAAAGTCATAATTCACATCCAACAGTCATTTAGAGTCAAAAGATTAAATGTTGAAATTTCATCCATATTGACCATTTGGGATCGTTCGACAGGTCCGGAGTCATCGTTTTTCATCCGAAAATTGATTTTTGGACTGTACCAAAAATGATTCAAAATGTCAATTGGATCGTGCCTCATGTTGAATAACCACTTTTTAAACCCTCACAGTGACCAAAATTGCCTTTTTTGCAGAGTTTTTCTTACTCAAAAGCTTTAATTTTGACCCGTTTCAGGCACAGAAATGACTTTAAACACACTTATTCTAGTTGACAAAGTCATAATTCACATCCAACAGTCATTTAGAGTCAAAAGAATAAATGTTAACATTTCATCATTATAGACCATTTTGGGAACGTCGACAGGTCCGGAGTCATCGTTTTTCATCCGAAAATTGATTTTTTGGACTGTACCAAAAATGATTCAAAATGTCAATTGGATCGTTCCTCATGTTGAATAACCACTTTTTAAACCCTCACAGTGACCAAAATTGCCATTTTTAAAGAGTTTTGCTTACTCAAAAGCTTCAATTTTGACCCGTTTCAGGCACAGAAATGACTTTAAACACACTTATTTTAGTTGACAAAGTCATAATTCACATCCAACAGTAATTTAGAGTCAAAAGAATAAATGTTAAAATTTCATCATTATAGACCATTTTGGGATCGTTCGACAGGTCCGGAGTCATCGTTTTTCATCCGAAAATTGATTTTTTGGACTGTACCAAAAATGATTCAAAATGTCAATTGGATCATGCCTCATGTTGAATAACCACTTTTTAAACCCTCACAGTGACCAAAATTGCCATTTTTACAGAGTTTTGCTTACTCAAAAGCTTCCATTTTGACCCGTTTCAGGCACAGAAATGACTTTAAACACACTTATTCTAGTTGACAAAGTCATAATTCACATCCAACAGTCATTTAGAGTCAAAAGATTAAATGTTGAAATTTCATCATTATAGACCATTTTGGGATCGTTCGACAGGTCCGGAGTCATCGTTTTTCATCCGAAAATTGATTTTTTGGACTGTACCAAAAATGATTCAAAATGTCAATTGGATCATGCTTCATGTTGAATAACCACTTTTTAAACCCTCACAGTGACCAAAATTGCAATTTTTACAGAGTTTTGCTTACTCAAAAGCTTCCATTTTGACCCGTTTCAGGCACAGAAATGACTTTAAACACACTTATTCTAGTTGACAAAGTCATAATTCACATCCAACAGTCATTTAGAGTCAAAAGATTAAATGTTAAAATTTCATCATTATAGACCATTTTGGGATCGTTCGACAGGTCCGGAGTCATCGTTTTTCATCCGAAAATTGATTTTTTGGACTGTACCAAAAATGATTCAAAATGTCAATTGGATCGTTCCTCATGTTGAATAACCACTTTTTAAACCCTCAGAGTGACCAAAATTGCCATTTTTACAGAGTTTTGCTTACTCAAAAGCTTCAATTTTGACCCATTTCAGGCACAGAAATGACTTTAAACACACTTATTTTAGTTGACAAAGTCATAATTCACATCCAACAGTCATTTAGAGTCAAAAGATTAAATGTTAAAATTTCATCCATATTGACCATTTTGGGATCGTTCGACAGGTCCGGAGTCATCGTTTTTCATCCGAAAATTGATTTTTTGGACTGTACCAAAAATTATTCAAAATGTCAATTGGATCGTCCCTCATGTTGAATAACCACTTTTTAAACCCTCACAGTGACCAAAATTTCCATTTTTACAGAGTTTTGCTTACTCAAAAGCTTCAATTTTGACCCGTTTCAGGCACAGAAATGACTTTAAACACACTTATTTTAGTTGACAAAGTCATAATTCACATCCAACAGTCATTTAGAGTCAAAAGATTAAATGTTGAAATTTCATCATTATAGACCATTTTGGGATCGTTCGACAGGCCGGAGTCATCGTTTTTCATCCGAAAATTGATTTTTTGGACTGTACCAAAAATGATTCAAAATGTCAATTGGATCGTGCCTCATGTTGAATAACCACTTTTTAAACCCTCACAGTGACCAAAATTGCCATTTTTACAGAGTTTTGCTTACTCAAAAGCTTCCATTTTGACCCGTTTCAAGCACAGAAATGACTTTAAACACACTTATTCTAGTTGACAAAGTCATAATTCACATCCAACAGTCATTTAGAGTCAAAAGATTAAATGTTGAAATTTCATCATTATAGACCATTTTGGGATCGTTCGACAGGTCCGGAGTCATCGTTTTTCATCCGAAAATTGATTTTTTGGACTGTACCAAAAATGATTCAAAATGTCAATTGGATCGTGCCTCATGTTGAATAACCACTTTTTAAACCCTCACAGTGACCAAAATTGCCATTTTTACAGAGTTTTGCTTGCTCAAAAGCTTCAATTTTGACTCGTTTCAGGCACAGAAATGACTTTAAACACACTTATTCTAGTTGACAAAGTCATAATTTACATCCAACAGTCATTTAGAGTCAAAAGATTAAATGTTAACATTTCATCATTATAGACCATTTTGGGAACGTTCGACAGGTCCGGAGTCATCGTTTTTCATCCGAAAATTGATTTTTTGGACTGTACCAAAAATGATTCAAAATGTCAATTGGATCGTTCCTCATGTTGAATAACCACTTTTTAAACCCTCACAGTGACCAAAATTGCCATTTTTACAGAGTTTTGCTTACTCAAAAGCTTCAATTTTGACCCGTTTCAGGCACAGAAATGACTTTAAACACACTTATTTTAGTTGACAAAGTCATAATTCACATCCAACAGTCATTTAGAGTCAAAAGATTAAATGTTAAAATTTCATCCATATTGACCATTTTGGGATCGTTCGACAGGTCCGGAGTCATCGTTTTTCATCCAAAAATTGATTTTTTGGACTGTACCAAAAATTATTCAAAATGTCAATTGGATCGTGCCTCATGTTGAATAACCACTTTTTAAACCCTCACAGTGACCAAAATTGCCATTTTTACAGAGTTTTGCTTACTCAAAAGCTTCAATTTTGACCCGTTTCAGGCACAGAAATGACTTTAAACACACTTATTTTAGTTGACAAAGTCATAATTCACATCCAACAGTCATTTAGAGTCAAAAGATTAAATGTTAAAATTTCATCCATATTGACCATTTTGGGATTGTTCGACAGGTCCGGAGTCATTGTTTTTCATCCGAAAATTGTTTTTTTGGACTGTACCAAAAATGATTCAAAATGTCAATTGGATCGTGCCTCATGTTGAATAACCACTTTTTAAACCCTCACAGTGACCAAAATTGCCATTTTTACAGAGTTTTGCTTACTCAAAAGCTTCAATTTTGACCCGTTTCAGGCACAGAAATGACTTTAAACACACTTATTTTAGTTGAAAAAGTCATAATTCACATCCAACAGTCATTTAGAGTCAAAAGATTAAATGTTAAAATTTCATCCATATTGACCATTTTGGGATCGTTCGACAGGTCCGGAGTCATCGTTTTTCATCCGAAAATTGATTTTTTGGACTGTACCAAAAATGATTCAAAATGTCAATTGGATCGTGCCTCATGTTGAATAACAACTTTTTAAACCCTCACAGTGACCAAAATTGCCATTTTTACAGAGTTTTGCTTACTCAAAAGCTTCAATTTTGACCCGTTTCAGGTACAGAAATGACTTTAAACACACTTATTTTAGTTGACAAAGTCATAATTCACATCCAACAGTAATTTAGAGTCAAAAGATTAAATGTTGAAATTTCATCATTATAGACCATTTTGGGATCGTTCGACAGGTCCGGAGTCATCGTTTTTCATCCGAAAATTGATTTTTTGGACTGTACCAAAAATGATTCAAAATGTCAATTGGATCGTGCCTCATGTTGAATAACCACTTTTTAAACCCTCACAGTGACCAAAATTGCCATTTTTACAGAGTTTTGCTTACTCAAAAGCTTCCATTTTGACCCGTTTCAAGCACAGAAATGACTTTAAACACACTTATTCTAGTTGACAAAGTCATAATTCACATCCAACAGTCATTTAGAGTCAAAAGATTAAATGTTAACATTTCATCATTATAGACCATTTTGGGAACGTTCGACAGGTCCGGAGTCATCGTTTTTCATCCGAAAATTGATTTTTTGGACTGTACCAAAAATGATTCAAAATGTCAATTGGATCGTTCCTCATGTTGAATAACCACTTTTTAAACCCTCACAGTGATCAAAATTGCCATTTTTACAGAGTTTTGCTTACTCAAAAGCTTCAATTTTGACCCGTTTCAGGCACAGAAATGACTTTAAACACACTTATTTTAGTTGACAAAGTCATAATTCACATCCAACAGTCATTTAGAGTCAAAAGATTAAATGTTAAAATTTCATCCATATTGACCATTTTGGGATCGTTCGACAGGTCCGGAGTCATCGTTTTTCATCCGAAAATTGATTTTTTGGACTGTACCAAAAATTATTCAAAATGTCAATTGGATCGTGCCTCATGTTGAATAACCACTTTTCAAACCCTCACAGTGACCAAAATTGCCATTTTTACAGAGTTTTGCTTACTCAAAAGCTTCAATTTTGACCCGTTTCAGGCACAGAAATGACTTTAAACACACTTATTTTAGTTGACAAAGTCATAATTCACATCCAACAGTCATTTAGAGTCAAAAGATTAAATGTTGAAATTTCATCATTATAGACCATTTTGGGATCGTTCGACAGGCCGGAGTCATCGTTTTTCATCCGAAAATTGATTTTTTGGACTGTACCAAAAATGATTCAAAATGTCAATTGGATCGTGCCTCATGTTGAATAACCACTTTTCAAACCCTCACAGTGACCAAAATTGCCATTTTTACAGAGTTTTGCTTACTCAAAAGCTTCCATTTTGACCCGTTTCAAGCACAGAAAGGACTTTAAACACACTTATTCTAGTTGACAAAGTCATAATTTACATCCAACAGTCATTTAGAGTCAAAAGATTAAATGTTGAAATTTCATCATTATAGACCATTTTGGGATCGTTCGACAGGTCCGGAGTCATCGTTTTTCATCCGAAAATTGATTTTTTGGACTGTACCAAAAATGATTCAAAATGTCAATTGGATCGTGCCTCATGTTGAATAACCACTTTTTAAACCCTCACAGTGACCAAAATTGCCATTTTTACAGAGTTTTGCTTGCTCAAAAGCTTCAATTTTGACTCGTTTCAGGCACAGAAATGACTTTAAACACACTTATTCTAGTTGACAAAGTCATAATTCACATCCAACAGTCATTTAGAGTCAAAAGATTAAATGTTAACATTTCATCATTATAGACCATTTTGGGAACGTTCGACAGGTCCGGAGTCATCGTTTTTCATCCGAAAATTGATTTTTTGGACTGTACCAAAATGATTCAAAATATCAATTGGATCGTTCCTCATGTTGAATAACCACTTTTTAAACCCTCACAGTGACCAAAATTGCCATTTTTACTGAGTTTTGCTTACTCAAAAGCTTCAATTTTGACCCGTTTCAGGCACAGAAATGACTTTAAACACACTTATTTTAGTTGACAAAGTCATAATTCACATCCAACAGTCATTTAGAGTCAAAAGATTAAATGTTAAAATTTCATCCATATTGACCATTTTGGGATCGTTCGACAGGTCCGGAGTCATCGTTTTTCATCCAAAAATTGATTTTTTGGACTGTACCAAAAATTATTCAAAATGTCAATTGGATCGTGCCTCATGTTGAATAACCACTTTTTAAACCCTCACAGTGACCAAAATTGCCATTTTTACAGAGTTTTGCTTACTCAAAAGCTTCAATTTTGACCCGTTTCAGGTACAGAAATGACTTTAAACACACTTATTTTAGTTGACAAAGTCATAATTCACATCCAACAGTCATTTAGAGTCAAAAGATTAAATGTTAAAATTTCATCCATATTGACCATTTTGGGATCGTTCGACAGGTCCGGAGTCATCGTTTTTCATCCGAAAATTGATTTTTTGGACTGTACCAAAAATGATTCAAAATGTCAATTGGATCGTGCCTCATGTTGAATAACAACTTTTTAAACCCTCACAGTGACCAAAATTGCCATTTTTACAGAGTTTTGCTTACTCAAAAGCTTCAATTTTGACCCGTTTCAGGTACAGAAATGACTTTAAACACACTTATTTTAGTTGACAAAGTCATAATTCACATCCAACAGTAATTTAGAGTAAAAAGATTAAATGTTGAAATTTCATCATTATAGACCATTTTGGGATCGTTCGACAGGTCCGGAGTCATCGTTTTTCATCCGAAAATTGATTTTTTGGACTGTACCAAAAATGATTCAAAATGTCAATTGGATCATGCCTCATGTTGAATAACCACTTTTGAAACGCTCACATTGACCAAAATTGCCATTTTTACAGAGTTTTGCTTACTCAAAAGCTTCAATTTTGACCCGTTTCAGGCACAGAAATGACTTTAAACACACTTATTTTAGTTGACAAAGTCATAATTCACATCCAACAGTCATTTAGAGTCAAAAGATTAAATGTTGAAATTTCATCATTATAGACCATTTTGGGATCGTTCGACAGGTCCGGAGTCATCGTTTTTCATCCGAAAATTGATTTTTTGGACTGTACCAAAAATGATTCAAATGTCAATTGGATCGTGCCTCATGTTGAATAACCACTTTTTAAACCCTCACAGTGACCAAAATTGCCATTTTTACAGAGTTTTGCTTACTCAAAAGCTTCAATTTTGACCCGTTTCAGGCACAGAAATGACTTTAAACACACTTATTTTAGTTGAAAAAGTCATAATTCACATCCAACAGTCATTTAGAGTCAAAAGATTAAATGTTAAAATTTCATCCATATTGACCATTTTGGGATCGTTCGACAGGTCCGGAGTCATCGTTTTTCATCCGAAAATTGATTTTTTGGACTGTACCAAAAATGATTCAAAATGTCAATTGGATCGTGCCTCATGTTGAATAACAACTTTTTAAACCCTCACAGTGACCAAAATTGCCATTTTTACAGAGTTTTGCTTACTCAAAAGCTTCAATTTTGACCCGTTTCAGGTACAGAAATGACTTTAAACACACTTATTTTAGTTGACAAAGTCATAATTCACATCCAACAGTAATTTAGAGTCAAAAGAATAAATGTTAACATTTCATCATTATAGACCATTTTGGGAACGTTCGACAGGTCCGGAGTCATCGTTTTTCATCCGAAATTGATTTTTTGGACTGTACCAAAAATGATTCAAAATGTCAATTGGATCGTTCCTCATGTTGAATAACCACTTTTTAAACCCTCACAATGACCAAAATTGCCATTTTTACAGAGTTTTGCTTACTCAAAAGCTTCAATTTCGACCCGTTTCAGGCACAGAAATGACTTTAAACACACTTATTTTAGTTGAAAAAGTCATAATTCACATCCAACAGTCATTTAGAGTCAAAAGATTAAATGTTAAAATTTCATCCATATTGACCATTTTGGGATCGTTCGACAGGTCCGGAGTCATCGTTTTTCATCCGAAAATTGATTTTTGGACTGTACCAAAAATGATTCAAAATGTCAATTGGATCGTGCCTCATGTTGAATAACAACTTTTTAAACCCTCACAGTGACCAAAATTGCCATTTTTACAGAGTTTTGCTTACTCAAAAGCTTCAATTTTGACCCGTTTCAGGTACAGAAATGACTTTAAACACACTTATTTTAGTTGACAAAGTCATAATTCACATCCAACAGTAATTTAGAGTCAAAAGATTAAATGTTGAAATTTCATCATTATAGACCATTTTGGGATCGTTCGACAGGTCCGGAGTCATCGTTTTTCATCCGAAAATTGATTTTTTGGACTGTACCAAAAATGATTCAAAATGTCAATTGGATCGTGCCTCATGTTGAATAACCACTTTTTAAACCCTCACAGTGACCAAAATTGCCATTTTTACAGAGTTTTGCTTACTCAAAAGCTTCAATTTTGACCCGTTTCAGGCACAGAAATGACTTTAAACACACTTATTTTAGTTGACAAAGTCATAATTCACATCCAACAGTCATTTAGTGTCAAAAGATTAAATGTTAAAATTTCATCCATATTGACCATTTTGGGATCGTTCGACAGGTCCGGAGTCATCGTTTTTCATCCGAAAATTGATTTTTTGGACTGTACCAAAAATGATTCAAAATGTCAATTGGATCGTGCCTCATGTTGAATAACCACTTTTTAAACCCTCACAGTGACCAAAATTGCCATTTTTACAGAGTTTTGCTTACTCAAAAGCTTGAATTTTGACCCGTTTCAGGCACAGAAATGACTTTAAACACACTTATTTTAGTTGAAAAAGTCATAATTCACATCCAACAGTCATTTAGAGTCAAAAGATTAAAAGTTAAAATTTCATCCATATTGACCATTTTGGGATCGTTCGACAGGTCCGGAGTCATCGTTTTTCATCCGAAAATTGATTTTTTGGACTGTACCAAAAATGATTCAAAATGTCAATTGGATCGTGCCTCATGTTGAATAACAACTTTTTAAACCCTCACAGTGACCAAAATTGCCATTTTTACAGAGTTTTGCTTACTCAAAAGCTTCAATTTTGACCCGTTTCAGGTACAGAAATGACTTTAAACACACTTATTTTAGTTGACAAAGTCATAATTCACATCCAACAGTAATTTAGAGTCAAAAGATTAAATGTTGAAATTTCATCATTATAGACCATTTTGGGATCGTTCGACAGGTCCGGAGTCATCGTTTTTCATCCGAAAATTGATTTTTTGGACTGTACCAAAAATGATTCAAAATGTCAATTGGATCATGCCTCATGTTGAATAACCACTTTTGAAACGCTCACATTGACCAAAATTGCCATTTTTACAGAGTTTTGCTTACTCAAAAGCTTCAATTTTGACCCGTTTCAGGCACAGAAATGACTTTAAACACACTTATTTTAGTTGACAAAGTCATAATTCACATCCAACAGTCATTTAGAGTCAAAAGATTAAATGTTGAAATTTCATCATTATAGACCATTTTGGGATCGTTCGACAGGTCCGGAGTCATCGTTTTTCATCCGAAAATTGATTTTTTGGACTGTACCAAAAATGATTCAAAATGTCAATTGGATCGTGCCTCATGTTGAATAACCACTTTTTAAACCCTCACAGTGACCAAAATTGCCATTTTTACAGAGTTTTGCTTACTCAAAAGCTTCAATTTTGACCCGTTTCAGGCACAGAAATGACTTTAAACACACTTATTTTAGTTGAAAATGTCATAATTCACATCCAACAGTCATTTAGAGTCAAAAGATTAAATGTTAAAATTTCATCCATATTGACCATTTTGGGATCGTTCGACAGGTCCGGAGTCATCGTTTTTCATCCGAAAATTGATTTTTTGGACTGTACCAAAAATGATTCAAAATGTCAATTGGATCGTGCCTCATGTTGAATAACAACTTTTTAAACCCTCACAGTGACCAAAATTGCCATTTTTACAGAGTTTTGCTTACTCAAAAGCTTCAATTTTGACCCGTTTCAGGTACAGAAATGACTTTAAACACACTTATTTTAGTTGACAAAGTCATAATTCACATCCAACAGTAATTTAGAGTCAAAAGATTAAATGTTGAAATTTCATCATTATAGACCATTTTGGGATCGTTCGACAGGTCCGGAGTCATCGTTTTTCATCCAAAAATTTATTTTTTGGACTGTACCAAAAATGATTCAAAATGTCAATTGGATCGTGCCTCATGTTGAATAACCACTTTTTAAACCCTCACAGTGACCAAAATTGCCATTTTTACAGAGTTTTGCTTACTCAAAAGCTTTAATTTTGACCCGTTTCAGGCACAGAAATGACTTTAAACACACTTATTCTAGTTGACAAAGTCATAATTCACATCCAACAGTCACTTAGAGTCAAAAGAATAAATGTTAACATTTCATCATTATAGACCATTTTGGGAACGTTCGATAGGTCCGGAGTCATCGTTTTTCATCCGAAAATTGATTTTTTGGACTGTACCAAAAATGATTCAAAATGTCAATTGGATCGTTCCTCATGTTGAATAACCACTTTTTAAACCCTCACAATGACCAAAATTGCCATTTTTACAGAGTTTTGCTTACTCAAAAGCTTCAATTTCGACCCGTTTCAGGCACAGAAATGACTTTAAACACACTTATTTTAGTTGAAAAAGTCATAATTCACATCCAACAGTCATTTAGAGTCAAAAGATTAAATGTTAAAATTTCATCCATATTGACCATTTTGGGATCGTTCGACAGGTCCGGAGTCATCGTTTTTCATCCGAAAATTGATTTTTTGGACTGTACCAAAAATGATTCAAAATGTCAATTGGATCGTGCCTCATGTTGAATAACAACTTTTTAAACCCTCACAGTGACCAAAATTGCCATTTTTACAGAGTTTTGCTTACTCAAAAGCTTCAATTTTGACCCGTTTCAGGTACAGAAATGACTTTAAACACACTTATTTTAGTTGACAAAGTCATAATTCACATCCAACAGTAATTTAGAGTCAAAAGATTAAATGTTGAAATTTCATCATTATTGACCATTTTGGGATCGTTCGACAGGTCCGGAGTCATCGTTTTTCATCCGAAAATTGATTTTTTGGACTGTACCAAAAATGATTCAAAATGTCAATTGGATCGTGCCTCATGTTGAATAACCACTTTTTAAACCCTCACAGTGACCAAAATTGCCATTTTTACAGAGTTTTGCTTACTCAAAAGCTTCAATTTTGACCCGTTTCAGGCACAGAAATGACTTTAAACACACTTATTTTAGTTGACAAAGTCATAATTCACATCCAACAGTCATTTAGTGTCAAAAGATTAAATGTTAAAATTTCATCCATATTGACCATTTTGGGATCGTTCGACAGGTCCGGAGTCATCGTTTTTCATCCGAAAATTGATTTTTTGGACTGTACCAAAAATGATTCAAAATGTCAATTGGATCGTGCCTCATGTTGAATAACCACTTTTTAAACCCTCACAGTGACCAAAATTGCCATTTTTACAGAGTTTTGCTTACTCAAAAGCTTGAATTTTGACCCGTTTCAGGCACAGAAATGACTTTAAACACACTTATTTTAGTTGAAAAAGTCATAATTCACATCCAACAGTCATTTAGAGTCAAAAGATTAAATGTTAAAATTTCATCCATATTGACCATTTTGGGATCGTTCGACAGGTCCGGAGTCATCGTTTTTCATCCGAAAATTGATTTTTTGGACTGTACCAAAAATGATTCAAAATGTCAATTGGATCGTGCCTCATGTTGAATAACAACTTTTTAAACCCTCACAGTGACCAAAATTGCCATTTTTACAGAGTTTTGCTTACTCAAAAGCTTCAATTTTGACCCGTTTCAGGTACAGAAATGACTTTAAACACACTTATTTTAGTTGACAAAGTCATAATTCACATCCAACAGTAATTTAGAGTCAAAAGATTAAATGTTGAAATTTCATCATTATAGACCATTTTGGGATCGTTCGACAGGTCCGGAGTCATCGTTTTTCATCCGAAAATTGATTTTTTGGACTGTACCAAAAATGATTCAAAATGTCAATTGGATCGTGCCTCATGTTGAATAACCACTTTTTAAACCCTCACAGTGACCAAAATTGCCATTTTTACAGAGTTTTGCTTACTCAAAAGCTTTAATTTTGACCCGTTTCAGGCACAGAAATGACTTTAAACACACTTATTCTAGTTGACAAAGTCATAATTCACATCCAACAGTCATTTAGAGTCAAAAGAATAAATGTTAACATTTCATCATTATAGACCATTTTGGGAACGTTCGACAGGTCCGGAGTAAGCATGAGCGAATTTTGCGGATCTCGCGTTCGCGAATTTTGCGGATTTGCGGATTCGCAATCCGCAAAATCCGCGAATTCCCGCGAATTTGCGGATTTTTTTTTTTTTTGTGTTCGCCCGTGTTTCTGCCAGTTCGCGAGGGTTTTGTACACTTTCGCAAATTGCGAACTTACCTGTTGGGTCGCAAGTTTCGCGAACTCTTTGTTTCTACGTGTCCAGCCTGTTTGGGACACTCTTCTTCATCACTGCCACTCTCTGTCACCACTGCCACTCTCTGACTACTCATGCCACCCTCTGGCCCACCCATGCCACCCTCTGTTTCATCACCACACCCTCTGGTTGTCCAGTGTACATTATTTTCGGCAAAGCAAAGCACACCTTCCCTGCCTCAAGTGACCTGAATTAATTTGGGGCTGATTCATGTGTCACAGAATATTTTTTTAGCTGGCACCTGCTTCCTTAGTGCGCCCTGATTAGTGATCTTTTGCACTTGCTAAGTGCTTTCATTGTTGCAAAATTAGTTACAACACCTGCCCTGCCCCAACTGACAATAATGAATTAGGGGCTGATTAATGGATTTTAACTTCCAGCCTGGCTCCTGCTTGTCTCCCTTAGCTGTAATTCAGGACCTTTGTGGCATATGTGTAACTATTCTGAGGTTCAGAGCAGGGTCACATACTAGTTTCAACTGGCAACTGAACTCTGGAGGGGCCCCTCAGGAAGCACTCCAGGAAATGGCTACTAATGATGAGCCTGAACTTTTGAACCTGGTAAGTAGTTACTTTCAGTTTTGCTAAGATCGTATTTCTGCAATTTTGCACTTATTCGCGGGGCGCGAACTCACGCGAACAGTGCGAGCAGTGCGAGCAAAATCCGCTGCTCGCGGATTTGCGGATTTTGCGGGAAATTCGCAAATCTCGCGGATTGCGGATTTCCCGAAAATCCGCAAAATCCGCGAGCGGAACGGATTTTCCGCCCACGCCTAGTCCGGAGTCATCGTTTTTCATCCGAAAATTGATTTTTTGGACTGTACCAAAAATGATTCAAAATGTCAATTGGATCGTTCCTCATGTTGAATAACCACTTTTTAAACCCTCACAATGACCAAAATTGCCATTTTTACAGAGTTTTGCTTACTCAAAAGCTTCAATTTCGACCCGTTTCAGGCACAGAAATGACTTTAAACACACTTATTTTAGTTGAAAAAGTCATAATTCACATCCAACAGTCATTTAGTGTCAAAAGATTAAATGTTAAAATTTCATCCATATTGACCATTTTGGGATCGTTCGACAGGTCCGGAGTCATCGTTTTTCATCCGAAAATTGATTTTTTGGACTGTACCAAAAATGATTCAAAATGTCAATTGGTTCGTGCCTCATGTTGAATAACAACTTTTTAAACCCTCACAGTGACCAAAATTGCCATTTTTACAGAGTTTTGCTTACTCAAAAGCTTCAATTTTGACCCGTTTCAGGTACAGAAATGACTTTAAACACACTTATTTTAGTTGACAAAGTCATAATTCACATCCAACAGTAATTTAGAGTCAAAAGATTAAATGTTGAAATGTCATCATTATAGACCATTTTGGGATCGTTCGACAGGTCCGGAGTCATCGTTTTTCATCCGAAAATTGATTTTTTGGACTGTACCAAAAATGATTCAAAATGTCAATTAGATCGTGCCTCATGTTGAATAACCACTTTTTAAACCCTCACAGTGACCAAAATTGCCATTTTTACAGAGTTTTGCTTACTCAAAAGCTTCAATTTTGACCCGTTTCAGGCACAGAAATGACTTTAAACACACTTATTTTAGTTGACAAAGTCATAATTCACATCCAACAGTCATTTAGTGTCAAAAGATTAAATGTTAAAATTTCATCCATATTGACCATTTTGGGATCGTTCGACAGGTCCGGAGTCATCGTTTTTCATCTGAAAATTGATTTTTTGGACTGTACCAAAAATGATTCAAAATGTCAATTGGATCGTGCCTCATGTTGAATAACCACTTTTTAAACCCTCACAGTGACCAAAATTGCCATTTTTACAGAGTTTTGCTTACTCAAAAGCTTGAATTTTGACCCGTTTCAGGCACAGAAATGACTTTAAACACACTTATTCTAGTTGACAAAGTCATAATTCACATCCAACAGTCATTTAGAGTCAAAAGATTAAATGTTAACATTTCATCATTATAGACCATTTTGGGAACGTTCGACAGGTCCGGAGTCATCGTTTTTCATCCGAAAATTGATTTTTTGGACTGTACCAAAAATGATTCAAAATGTCAATTGGATCATGCCTCATGTTGAATAACCACTTTTTAAACCCTCACAGTGACCAAAATTGTCATTTTTACAGAGTTTCGCTTACTCAAAAGCTTCAATTTTGACCCGTTTCAGGCACAGAAATGACTTTAAACACACTTATTTTAGTTGACAAAGTCATAATTCACATCCAACAGTAATTTAGAGTCAAAAGAATAAATGTTAAAATTTCATCATTATAGACCATTTTGCGATCGTTCGACAGGTCCGGAGTCATCGTTTTTCATCCGAAAATTGATTTTTTGGACTGTACCAAAAATGATTCAAAATGTCAATTGGACCATGCCTCATGTTGAATAACCACTTTTTAAACCCTCACAGTGACCAAAATTGCCATTTTTACAGAGTTTTGCTTACTCAAAAGCTTCCATTTTGACCCGTTTCAGGCACAGAAATGACTTTAAACACACTTATTCTAGTTGACAAAGTCATAATTCACATCCAACAGTCATTTAGAGTCAAAAGATTAAATGTTGAAATTTCATCATTATAGACCATTTTGGGATCGTTCGACAGGTCCGGAGTCATCGTTTTTCATCCGAAAATTGACTTTTTTGGACTGTACCAAAAATGATTCAAAATGTCAATTGGATCATGCCTCATGTTGAATAACCACTTTTTAAACCCTCACAGTGACCAAAATTGCAATTTTTACAGAGTTTTGCTTACTCAAAAGCTTCCATTTTGACCCGTTTCAGGCACAGAAATGACTTTAAACACACTTATTCTAGTTGACAAAGTCATAATTCACATCCAACAGTCATTTAGAGTCAAAAGATTAAATGTTAAAATTTCATCATTATAGACCATTTTGGGAACGTTCGACAGGTCCGGAGTCATCGTTTTTCATCCGAAAATTGATTTTTTGGACTGTACCAAAAATGATTCAAAATGTCAATTGGATCGTGTCTCATGTTGAATAACCACTTTTTAAACCCTCACAGTGACCAAAATTGCCATTTTTACAGAGTTTTGCTTACTCAAAAGCTTCAATTTTGACCCGTTTCAGGCACAGAAATGACTTTAAACACACTTATTTTAGTTGAAAAAGTCATAATTCACATCCAACAGTCATTTAGAGTCAAAAGATTAAATGTTGAAATTTCATCCATATTGACCATTTGGGATCGTTCGACAGGTCCGGAGTCATCGTTTTTCATCCGAAAATTGATTTTTGGACTGTACCAAAAATGATTCAAAATGTCAATTGGATCGTGCCTCATGTTGAATAACCACTTTTTAAACCCTCACAGTGACCAAAATTGCCATTTTTACAGAGTTTTGCTTACTCAAAAGCTTCAATTTTGACCCGTTTCAGGTACAGAAATGACTTTAAACACACTTATTCTAGTTGACAAAGTCATAATTCACATCCAACAGTCATTTAGAGTCAAAAGATTAAATGTTGAAATTTCATCATTATAGACCATTTTGGGATCGTTCGACAGGTCCGGAGTCATCGTTTTTCATCCGAAAATTGATTTTTGGACTGTACCAAAAATGATTCAAAATGTCAATTGGATCGTGCCTCATGTTGAATAACCACTTTTTAAACCCTCACAGTGACCAAAATTGCCATTTTTACAGAGTTTTGCTTACTCAAAAGCTTCAATTTTGACCCGTTTCAGGCACAGAAATGACTTTAAACACACTTATTTTAGTTGAGAAAGTCATAATTCACATCCAACAGTCATTTAGTGTCAAAAGATTAAATGTTAAAATTTCATCCATATTGACCATTTTGGGATCGTTTGACAGGTCCGGAGTCATCGTTTTTCATCCGAAAATTGATTTTTTGGACTGTACCAAAAATGATTCAAAATGTCAATTGGATCGTGCCTCATGTTGAATAACCACTTTTTAAACCCTCACAGTGACCAAAATTGCCATTTTTACAGAGTTTTGCTTACTCAAAAGCTTGGATTTTTGACCCGTTTCAGGCACAGGAATGACTTTAAACACACTTATTCTAGTTGACAAAGTCATAATTCACATCCAACAGTCATTTAGAGTCAAAAGATTAAATGTTAACATTTCATCATTATAGACCATTTTGGGAACGTTCGACAGGTCCGGAGTCATCGTTTTTCATCCGAAAATTGATTTTTTGGACTGTACCAAAAATGATTCAAAATGTCAATTGGATCGTGCCTCATGTTGAATAACAACTTTTTAAACCCTCACAGTGACCAAAATTGCCATTTTTACAGAGTTTTGCTTACTCAAAAGCTTCAATTTTGACCCGTTTCAGGTACAGAAATGACTTTAAACACACTTATTTTAGTTGACAAAGTCATAATTCACATCCAACAGTAATTTAGAGTCAAAAGATTAAATGTTGAAATTTCATCATTATAGACCATTTTGGGATCGTTCGACAGGTCCGGAGTCATCGTTTTTCATCCGAAAATTGATTTTTTGGACTGTACCAAAAATGATTCAAAATGTCAATTGGATCGTGCCTCATGTTGAATAACCACTTTTTAAACCCTCACAGTGACCAAAATTGCCATTTTTACAGAGTTTTGCTTACTCAAAAGCTTTAATTTTGACCCGTTTCAGGCACAGAAATGACTTTAAACACACTTATTCTAGTTGACAAAGTCATAATTCACATCCAACAGTCATTTAGAGTCAAAAGAATAAATGTTAACATTTCATCATTATAGACCATTTTGGGAACGTTCGACAGGTCCGGAGTAAGCATGAGCGAATTTTGCGGATCTCGCGTTCGCGAATTTTGCGGATTTGCGGATTCGCAATCCGCAAAATCCGCGAATTCCCGCGAATTTGCGGATTTTTTTTTTTTTTGTGTTCGCCCGTGTTTCTGCCAGTTCGCGAGGGTTTTGTACACTTTCGCAAATTGCGAACTTACCTGTTGGGTCGCAAGTTTCGCGAACTCTTTGTTTCTACGTGTCCAGCCTGTTTGGGACACTCTTCTTCATCACTGCCACTCTCTGTCACCACTGCCACTCTCTGACTACTCATGCCACCCTCTGGCCCACCCATGCCACCCTCTGTTTCATCACCACACCCTCTGGTTGTCCAGTGTACATTATTTTCGGCAAAGCAAAGCACACCTTCCCTGCCTCAAGTGACCTGAATTAATTTGGGGCTGATTCATGTGTCACAGAATATTTTTTTAGCTGGCACCTGCTTCCTTAGTGCGCCCTGATTAGTGATCTTTTGCACTTGCTAAGTGCTTTCATTGTTGCAAAATTAGTTACAACACCTGCCCTGCCCCAACTGACAATAATGAATTAGGGGCTGATTAATGGATTTTAACTTCCAGCCTGGCTCCTGCTTGTCTCCCTTAGCTGTAATTCAGGACCTTTGTGGCATATGTGTAACTATTCTGAGGTTCAGAGCAGGGTCACATACTAGTTTCAACTGGCAACTGAACTCTGGAGGGGCCCCTCAGGAAGCACTCCAGGAAATGGCTACTAATGATGAGCCTGAACTTTTGAACCTGGTAAGTAGTTACTTTCAGTTTTGCTAAGATCGTATTTCTGCAATTTTGCACTTATTCGCAGGGCGCGAACTCACGCGAACAGTGCGAGCAGTGCGAGCAAAATCCGCTGCTCGCGGATTTGCGGATTTTGCGGGAAATTCGCAAATCTCGCGGATTGCGGATTTCCCGAAAATCCGCAAAATCCGCGAGCGGAACGGATTTTCCGCCCACGCCTAGTCCGGAGTCATCGTTTTTCATCCGAAAATTGATTTTTTGGACTGTACCAAAAATGATTCAAAATGTCAATTGGATCGTTCCTCATGTTGAATAACCACTTTTTAAACCCTCACAATGACCAAAATTGCCATTTTTACAGAGTTTTGCTTACTCAAAAGCTTCAATTTCGACCCGTTTCAGGCACAGAAATGACTTTAAACACACTTATTTTAGTTGAAAAAGTCATAATTCACATCCAACAGTCATTTAGTGTCAAAAGATTAAATGTTAAAATTTCATCCATATTGACCATTTTGGGATCGTTCGACAGGTCCGGAGTCATCGTTTTTCATCCGAAAATTGATTTTTTGGACTGTACCAAAAATGATTCAAAATGTCAATTGGTTCGTGCCTCATGTTGAATAACAACTTTTTAAACCCTCACAGTGACCAAAATTGCCATTTTTACAGAGTTTTGCTTACTCAAAAGCTTCAATTTTGACCCGTTTCAGGTACAGAAATGACTTTAAACACACTTATTTTAGTTGACAAAGTCATAATTCACATCCAACAGTAATTTAGAGTCAAAAGATTAAATGTTGAAATGTCATCATTATAGACCATTTTGGGATCGTTCGACAGGTCCGGAGTCATCGTTTTTCATCCGAAAATTGATTTTTTGGACTGTACCAAAAATGATTCAAAATGTCAATTAGATCGTGCCTCATGTTGAATAACCACTTTTTAAACCCTCACAGTGACCAAAATTGCCATTTTTACAGAGTTTTGCTTACTCAAAAGCTTCAATTTTGACCCGTTTCAGGCACAGAAATGACTTTAAACACACTTATTTTAGTTGACAAAGTCATAATTCACATCCAACAGTCATTTAGTGTCAAAAGATTAAATGTTAAAATTTCATCCATATTGACCATTTTGGGATCGTTCGACAGGTCCGGAGTCATCGTTTTTCATCCGAAAATTGATTTTTTGGACTGTACCAAAAATGATTCAAAATGTCAATTGGATCGTGCCTCATGTTGAATAACCACTTTTTAAACCCTCACAGTGACCAAAATTGCCATTTTTACAGAGTTTTGCTTACTCAAAAGCTTGAATTTTGACCCGTTTCAGGCACAGAAATGACTTTAAACACACTTATTCTAGTTGACAAAGTCATAATTCACATCCAACAGTCATTTAGAGTCAAAAGATTAAATGTTAACATTTCATCATTATAGACCATTTTGGGAACGTTCGACAGGTCCGGAGTCATCGTTTTTCATCCGAAAATTGATTTTTTGGACTGTACCAAAAATGATTCAAAATGTCAATTGGATCATGCCTCATGTTGAATAACCACTTTTTAAACCCTCACAGTGACCAAAATTGTCATTTTTACAGAGTTTCGCTTACTCAAAAGCTTCAATTTTGACCCGTTTCAGGCACAGAAATGACTTTAAACACACTTATTTTAGTTGACAAAGTCATAATTCACATCCAACAGTAATTTAGAGTCAAAAGAATAAATGTTAAAATTTCATCATTATAGACCATTTTGCGATCGTTCGACAGGTCCGGAGTCATCGTTTTTCATCCGAAAATTGATTTTTTGGACTGTACCAAAAATGATTCAAAATGTCAATTGGATCATGCCTCATGTTGAATAACCACTTTTTAAACCCTCACAGTGACCAAAATTGCCATTTTTACAGAGTTTTGCTTACTCAAAAGCTTCCATTTTGACCCGTTTCAGGCACAGAAATGACTTTAAACACACTTATTCTAGTTGACAAAGTCATAATTCACATCCAACAGTCATTTAGAGTCAAAAGATTAAATGTTGAAATTTCATCATTATAGACCATTTTGGGATCGTTCGACAGGTCCGGAGTCATCGTTTTTCATCCGAAAATTGACTTTTTTGGACTGTACCAAAAATGATTCAAAATGTCAATTGGATCATGCCTCATGTTGAATAACCACTTTTTAAACCCTCACAGTGACCAAAATTGCAATTTTTACAGAGTTTTGCTTACTCAAAAGCTTCCATTTTGACCCGTTTCAGGCACAGAAATGACTTTAAACACACTTATTCTAGTTGACAAAGTCATAATTCACATCCAACAGTCATTTAGAGTCAAAAGATTAAATGTTAAAATTTCATCATTATAGACCATTTTGGGAACGTTCGACAGGTCCGGAGTCATCGTTTTTCATCCGAAAATTGATTTTTTGGACTGTACCAAAAATGATTCAAAATGTCAATTGGATCGTGTCTCATGTTGAATAACCACTTTTTAAACCCTCACAGTGACCAAAATTGCCATTTTTACAGAGTTTTGCTTACTCAAAAGCTTCAATTTTGACCCGTTTCAGGCACAGAAATGACTTTAAACACACTTATTTTAGTTGAAAAAGTCATAATTCACATCCAACAGTCATTTAGAGTCAAAAGATTAAATGTTGAAATTTCATCCATATTGACCATTTGGGATCGTTCGACAGGTCCGGAGTCATCGTTTTTCATCCGAAAATTGATTTTTGGACTGTACCAAAAATGATTCAAAATGTCAATTGGATCGTGCCTCATGTTGAATAACCACTTTTTAAACCCTCACAGTGACCAAAATTGCCATTTTTACAGAGTTTTGCTTACTCAAAAGCTTCAATTTTGACCCGTTTCAGGTACAGAAATGACTTTAAACACACTTATTCTAGTTGACAAAATCATAATTCACATCCAACAGTCATTTAGAGTCAAAAGATTAAATGTTGAAATTTCATCATTATAGACCATTTTGGGATCGTTCGACAGGTCCGGAGTCATCGTTTTTCATCCGAAAATTGATTTTTGGACTGTACCAAAAATGATTCAAAATGTCAATTGGATCGTGCCTCATGTTGAATAACCACTTTTTAAACCCTCACAGTGACCAAAATTGCCATTTTTACAGAGTTTTGCTTACTCAAAAGCTTCAATTTTGACCCGTTTCAGGCACAGAAATGACTTTAAACACACTTATTTTAGTTGAGAAAGTCATAATTCACATCCAACAGTCATTTAGTGTCAAAAGATTAAATGTTAAAATTTCATCCATATTGACCATTTTGGGATCGTTCGACAGGTCCGGAGTCATCGTTTTTCATCCGAAAATTGATTTTTTGGACTGTACCAAAAATGATTCAAAATGTCAATTGGATCGTGCCTCATGTTGAATAACCACTTTTTAAACCCTCACAGTGACCAAAATTGCCATTTTTACAGAGTTTTGCTTACTCAAAAGCTTGGATTTTTGACCCGTTTCAGGCACAGGAATGACTTTAAACACACTTATTCTAGTTGACAAAGTCATAATTCACATCCAACAGTCATTTAGAGTCAAAAGATTAAATGTTAACATTTCATCATTATAGACCATTTTGGGAACGTTCGACAGGTCCGGAGTCATCGTTTTTCATCCGAAAATTGATTTTTTGGACTGTACCAAAAATGATTCAAAATGTCAATTGGATCATGCCTCATGTTGAATAACCACTTTTTAAACCCTCACAGTGACCAAAATTGCCATTTTTACAGAGTTTTGCTTACTCAAAAGCTTGGATTTTTGACCCGTTTCAGGCACAGGAATGACTTTAAACACACTTATTCTAGTTGACAAAGTCATAATTCACATCCAACAGTCATTTAGAGTCAAAAGAATAAATGTTAAAATTTCATCATTATAGACCATTTTGGGATCGTTCGACAGGTCCGGAGTCATCGTTTTTCATCCGAAAATTGATTTTTTGGACTGTACCAAAAATGATTCAAAATGTCAATTGGATAGTGCCTCATGTTGAATAACCACTTTTTAAACCCTCACAGTGACCAAAATTGCCATTTTTACAGAGTTTTGCTTACTCAAAAGCTTCAATTTTGACCCGTTTCAGGCACAGAAATGACTTTAAACACACTTATTTTAGTTGACAAAGTCATAATTCACATCCAACAGTAATTTAGAGTCAAAAGAATAAATGTTAAAATTTCATCATTATAGACCATTTTGGGATCGTTCGACAGGTCCGGAGTCATCGTTTTTCATCCGAAAATTGATTTTTTGGACTGTACCAAAAATGATTCAAAATGTCAATTGGATCATGCCTCATGTTGAATAACCACTTTTTAAACCCTCACAGTGACCAAAATTGCCATTTTTACAGAGTTTTGCTTACTCAAAAGCTTCCATTTTGACCCGTTTCAGGCACAGAAATGACTTTAAACACACTTATTCTAGTTGACAAAGTCATAATTCACATCCAACAGTCATTTAGAGTCAAAAGATTAAATGTTGAAATTTCATCATTATAGACCATTTTGGGATCGTTCGACAGGTCCGGAGTCATCGTTTTTCATCCGAAAATTGACTTTTTTGGACTGTACCAAAAATGATTCAAAATGTCAATTGGATCATGCCTCATGTTGAATAACCACTTTTTAAACCCTCACAGTGACCAAAATTGCAATTTTTACAGAGTTTTGCTTACTCAAAAGCTTCCATTTTGACCCGTTTCAGGCACAGAAATGACTTTAAACACACTTATTCTAGTTGACAAAGTCATAATTCACATCCAACAGTCATTTAGAGTCAAAAGATTAAATGTTAAAATTTCATCATTATAGACCATTTTGGGATCGTTCGACAGGTCCGGAATCATCGTTTTTTTCCGAAAATTGATTTTTTGGACTGTACCAAAAATGATTCAAAATGTCAATTGGATCGTGCCTCATGTTGAATAACCACTTTTTAAACCCTCACAGTGACCAAAATTGCCATTTTTGCAGAGTTTTGCTTGCTCAAAAGCTTCAATTTTGACCCGTTTCAGGCACAGAAATGACTTTAAACACACTTATTCTAGTTGACAAAGTCATAATTCACATCCAACAGTCATTTAGAGTCAAAAGATTAAATGTTGAAATTTCATCCATATTGACCATTTGGGATCGTTCGACAGGTCCGGAGTCATCGTTTTTCATCCGAAAATTGATTTTTGGACTGTACCAAAAATGATTCAAAATGTCAATTGGATCGTGCCTCATGTTGAATAACCACTTTTTAAACCCTCACAGTGACCAAAATTGCCTTTTTTGCAGAGTTTTTCTTACTCAAAAGCTTTAATTTTGACCCGTTTCAGGCACAGAAATGACTTTAAACACACTTATTCTAGTTGACAAAGTCATAATTCACACCCAACAGTCATTTAGAGTCAAAAGAATAAATGTTAACATTTCATCATTATAGACCATTTTGGGAACGTCGACAGGTCCGGAGTCATCGTTTTTCATCCGAAAATTGATTTTTTGGACTGTACCAAAAATGATTCAAAATGTCAATTGGATCGTTCCTCATGTTGAATAACCACTTTTTAAACCCTCACAGTGACCAAAATTGCCATTTTTAAAGAGTTTTGCTTACTCAAAAGCTTCAATTTTGACCCGTTTCAGGCACAGAAATGACTTTAAACACACTTATTTTAGTTGACAAAGTCATAATTCACATCCAACAGTAATTTAGAGTCAAAAGAATAAATGTTAAAATTTCATCATTATAGACCATTTTGGGATCGTTCGACAGGTCCGGAGTCATCGTTTTTCATCCGAAAATTGATTTTTTGGACTGTACCAAAAATGATTCAAAATGTCAATTGGATCATGCCTCATGTTGAATAACCACTTTTTAAACCCTCACAGTGACCAAAATTGCCATTTTTACAGAGTTTTGCTTACTCAAAAGCTTCCATTTTGACCCGTTTCAGGCACAGAAATGACTTTAAACACACTTATTCTAGTTGACAAAGTCATAATTCACATCCAACAGTCATTTAGAGTCAAAAGATTAAATGTTGAAATTTCATCATTATAGACCATTTTGGGATCGTTCGACAGGTCCGGAGTCATCGTTTTTCATCCGAAAATTGATTTTTTGGACTGTACCAAAAATGATTCAAAATGTCAATTGGATCATGCTTCATGTTGAATAACCACTTTTTAAACCCTCACAGTGACCAAAATTGCAATTTTTACAGAGTTTTGCTTACTCAAAAGCTTCCATTTTGACCCGTTTCAGGCACAGAAATGACTTTAAACACACTTATTCTAGTTGACAAAGTCATAATTCACATCCAACAGTCATTTAGAGTCAAAAGATTAAATGTTAAAATTTCATCATTATAGACCATTTTGGGATCGTTCGACAGGTCCGGAGTCATCGTTTTTCATCCGAAAATTGATTTTTTGGACTGTACCAAAAATGATTCAAAATGTCAATTGGATCGTTCCTCATGTTGAATAACCACTTTTTAAACCCTCAGAGTGACCAAAATTGCCATTTTTACAGAGTTTTGCTTACTCAAAAGCTTCAATTTTGACCCATTTCAGGCACAGAAATGACTTTAAACACACTTATTTTAGTTGACAAAGTCATAATTCACATCCAACAATCATTTAGAGTCAAAAGATTAAATGTTAAAATTTCATCCATATTGACCATTTTGGGATCGTTCGACAGGTCCGGAGTCATCGTTTTTCATCCGAAAATTGATTTTTTGGACTGTACCAAAAATTATTCAAAATGTCAATTGGATCGTCCCTCATGTTGAATAACCACTTTTTAAACCCTCACAGTGACCAAAATTTCCATTTTTACAGAGTTTTGCTTACTCAAAAGCTTCAATTTTGACCCGTTTCAGGCACAGAAATGACTTTAACCACTTGGCTGCTAAGGCAATATTTTTCTTTTCATTGATTTTCCATTGAAATCAATGGAAAGTCCATGACGAGTTACCCTTGTCATTAGCGGCGAAGAGGTTAAACACACTTATTTTAGTTGACAAAGTCATAATTCACATCCAACAGTCATTTAGAGTCAAAAGATTAAATGTTGAAATTTCATCATTATAGACCATTTTGGGATCGTTCGACAGGCCGGAGTCATCGTTTTTCATCCGAAAATTGATTTTTTGGACTGTACCAAAAATGATTCAAAATGTCAATTGGATCGTGCCTCATGTTGAATAACCACTTTTTAAACCCTCACAGTGACCAAAATTGCCATTTTTACAGAGTTTTGCTTACTCAAAAGCTTCCATTTTGACCCGTTTCAAGCACAGAAATGACTTTAAACACACTTATTCTAGTTGACAAAGTCATAATTCACATCCAACAGTCATTTAGAGTCAAAAGATTAAATGTTGAAATTTCATCATTATAGACCATTTTGGGATCGTTCGACAGGTCCGGAGTCATCGTTTTTCATCCGAAAATTGATTTTTTGGACTGTACCAAAAATGATTCAAAATGTCAATTGGATCGTGCCTCATGTTGAATAACCACTTTTTAAACCCTCACAGTGACCAAAATTGCCATTTTTACAGAGTTTTGCTTGCTCAAAAGCTTCAATTTTGACTCGTTTCAGGCACAGAAATGACTTTAAACACACTTATTCTAGTTGACAAAGTCATAATTTACATCCAACAGTCATTTAGAGTCAAAAGATTAAATGTTAACATTTCATCATTATAGACCATTTTGGGAACGTTCGACAGGTCCGGAGTCATCGTTTTTCATCCGAAAATTGATTTTTTGGACTGTACCAAAAATGATTCAAAATGTCAATTGGATCGTGCCTCATGTTGAATAACCACTTTTTAAACCCTCACAGTGACCAAAATTGCCATTTTTACAGAGTTTTGCTTGCTCAAAAGCTTCAATTTTGACCCGTTTCAGGCACAGAAATGACTTTAAACACACTTATTCTAGTTGACAAAGTCATAATTCACATCCAACAGTCATTTAGAGTCAAAAGATTAAATGTTGAAATTTCATCCATATTGACCATTTGGGATCGTTCGACAGGTCCGGAGTCATCGTTTTTCATCCGAAAATTGATTTTTGGACTGTACCAAAAATGATTCAAAATGTCAATTGGATCGTGCCTCATGTTGAATAACCACTTTTTAAACCCTCACAGTGACCAAAATTGCCTTTTTTGCAGAGTTTTTCTTACTCAAAAGCTTTAATTTTGACCCGTTTCAGGCACAGAAATGACTTTAAACACACTTATTCTAGTTGACAAAGTCATAATTCACATCCAACAGTCATTTAGAGTCAAAAGAATAAATGTTAACATTTCATCATTATAGACCATTTTGGGAACGTCGACAGGTCCGGAGTCATCGTTTTTCATCCGAAAATTGATTTTTTGGACTGTACCAAAAATGATTCAAAATGTCAATTGGATCGTTCCTCATGTTGAATAACCACTTTTTAAACCCTCACAGTGACCAAAATTGCCATTTTTAAAGAGTTTTGCTTACTCAAAAGCTTCAATTTTGACCCGTTTCAGGCACAGAAATGACTTTAAACACACTTATTTTAGTTGACAAAGTCATAATTCACATCCAACAGTAATTTAGAGTCAAAAGAATAAATGTTAAAATTTCATCATTATAGACCATTTTGGGATCGTTCGACAGGTCCGGAGTCATCGTTTTTCATCCGAAAATTGATTTTTTGGACTGTACCAAAAATGATTCAAAATGTCAATTGGATCATGCCTCATGTTGAATAACCACTTTTTAAACCCTCACAGTGACCAAAATTGCCATTTTTACAGAGTTTTGCTTACTCAAAAGCTTCCATTTTGACCCGTTTCAGGCACAGAAATGACTTTAAACACACTTATTCTAGTTGACAAAGTCATAATTCACATCCAACAGTCATTTAGAGTCAAAAGATTAAATGTTGAAATTTCATCATTATAGACCATTTTGGGATCGTTCGACAGGTCCGGAGTCATCGTTTTTCATCCGAAAATTGATTTTTTGGACTGTACCAAAAATGATTCAAAATGTCAATTGGATCATGCTTCATGTTGAATAACCACTTTTTAAACCCTCACAGTGACCAAAATTGCAATTTTTACAGAGTTTTGCTTACTCAAAAGCTTCCATTTTGACCCGTTTCAGGCACAGAAATGACTTTAAACACACTTATTCTAGTTGACAAAGTCATAATTCACATCCAACAGTCATTTAGAGTCAAAAGATTAAATGTTAAAATTTCATCATTATAGACCATTTTGGGATCGTTCGACAGGTCCGGAGTCATCGTTTTTCATCCGAAAATTGATTTTTTGGACTGTACCAAAAATGATTCAAAATGTCAATTGGATCGTTCCTCATGTTGAATAACCACTTTTTAAACCCTCAGAGTGACCAAAATTGCCATTTTTACAGAGTTTTGCTTACTCAAAAGCTTCAATTTTGACCCATTTCAGGCACAGAAATGACTTTAAACACACTTATTTTAGTTGACAAAGTCATAATTCACATCCAACAGTCATTTAGAGTCAAAAGATTAAATGTTAAAATTTCATCCATATTGACCATTTTGGGATCGTTCGACAGGTCCGGAGTCATCGTTTTTCATCCGAAAATTGATTTTTTGGACTGTACCAAAAATTATTCAAAATGTCAATTGGATCGTCCCTCATGTTGAATAACCACTTTTTAAACCCTCACAGTGACCAAAATTTCCATTTTTACAGAGTTTTGCTTACTCAAAAGCTTCAATTTTGACCCGTTTCAGGCACAGAAATGACTTTAAACACACTTATTTTAGTTGACAAAGTCATAATTCACATCCAACAGTCATTTAGAGTCAAAAGATTAAATGTTGAAATTTCATCATTATAGACCATTTTGGGATCGTTCGACAGGCCGGAGTCATCGTTTTTCATCCGAAAATTGATTTTTTGGACTGTACCAAAAATGATTCAAAATGTCAATTGGATCGTGCCTCATGTTGAATAACCACTTTTTAAACCCTCACAGTGACCAAAATTGCCATTTTTACAGAGTTTTGCTTACTCAAAAGCTTCCATTTTGACCCGTTTCAAGCACAGAAATGACTTTAAACACACTTATTCTAGTTGACAAAGTCATAATTCACATCCAACAGTCATTTAGAGTCAAAAGATTAAATGTTGAAATTTCATCATTATAGACCATTTTGGGATCGTTCGACAGGTCCGGAGTCATCGTTTTTCATCCGAAAATTGATTTTTTGGACTGTACCAAAAATGATTCAAAATGTCAATTGGATCGTGCCTCATGTTGAATAACCACTTTTTAAACCCTCACAGTGACCAAAATTGCCATTTTTACAGAGTTTTGCTTGCTCAAAAGCTTCAATTTTGACTCGTTTCAGGCACAGAAATGACTTTAAACACACTTATTCTAGTTGACAAAGTCATAATTTACATCCAACAGTCATTTAGAGTCAAAAGATTAAATGTTAACATTTCATCATTATAGACCATTTTGGGAACGTTCGACAGGTCCGGAGTCATCGTTTTTCATCCGAAAATTGATTTTTTGGACTGTACCAAAAATGATTCAAAATGTCAATTGGATCGTTCCTCATGTTGAATAACCACTTTTTAAACCCTCACAGTGACCAAAATTGCCATTTTTACAGAGTTTTGCTTACTCAAAAGCTTCAATTTTGACCCGTTTCAGGCACAGAAATGACTTTAAACACACTTATTTTAGTTGACAAAGTCATAATTCACATCCAACAGTCATTTAGAGTCAAAAGATTAAATGTTAAAATTTCATCCATATTGACCATTTTGGGATCGTTCGACAGGTCCGGAGTCATCGTTTTTCATCCAAAAATTGATTTTTTGGACTGTACCAAAAATTATTCAAAATGTCAATTGGATCGTGCCTCATGTTGAATAACCACTTTTTAAACCCTCACAGTGACCAAAATTGCCATTTTTACAGAGTTTTGCTTACTCAAAAGCTTCAATTTTGACCCGTTTCAGGCACAGAAATGACTTTAAACACACTTATTTTAGTTGACAAAGTCATAATTCACATCCAACAGTCATTTAGAGTCAAAAGATTAAATGTTAAAATTTCATCCATATTGACCATTTTGGGATTGTTCGACAGGTCCGGAGTCATTGTTTTTCATCCGAAAATTGTTTTTTTGGACTGTACCAAAAATGATTCAAAATGTCAATTGGATCGTGCCTCATGTTGAATAACCACTTTTTAAACCCTCACAGTGACCAAAATTGCCATTTTTACAGAGTTTTGCTTACTCAAAAGCTTCAATTTTGACCCGTTTCAGGCACAGAAATGACTTTAAACACACTTATTTTAGTTGAAAAAGTCATAATTCACATCCAACAGTCATTTAGAGTCAAAAGATTAAATGTTAAAATTTCATCCATATTGACCATTTTGGGATCGTTCGACAGGTCCGGAGTCATCGTTTTTCATCCGAAAATTGATTTTTTGGACTGTACCAAAAATGATTCAAAATGTCAATTGGATCGTGCCTCATGTTGAATAACAACTTTTTAAACCCTCACAGTGACCAAAATTGCCATTTTTACAGAGTTTTGCTTACTCAAAAGCTTCAATTTTGACCCGTTTCAGGTACAGAAATGACTTTAAACACACTTATTTTAGTTGACAAAGTCATAATTCACATCCAACAGTAATTTAGAGTCAAAAGATTAAATGTTGAAATTTCATCATTATAGACCATTTTGGGATCGTTCGACAGGTCCGGAGTCATCGTTTTTCATCCGAAAATTGATTTTTTGGACTGTACCAAAAATGATTCAAAATGTCAATTGGATCGTGCCTCATGTTGAATAACCACTTTTTAAACCCTCACAGTGACCAAAATTGCCATTTTTACAGAGTTTTGCTTACTCAAAAGCTTCCATTTTGACCCGTTTCAAGCACAGAAATGACTTTAAACACACTTATTCTAGTTGACAAAGTCATAATTCACATCCAACAGTCATTTAGAGTCAAAAGATTAAATGTTAACATTTCATCATTATAGACCATTTTGGGAACGTTCGACAGGTCCGGAGTCATCGTTTTTCATCCGAAAATTGATTTTTTGGACTGTACCAAAAATGATTCAAAATGTCAATTGGATCGTTCCTCATGTTGAATAACCACTTTTTAAACCCTCACAGTGATCAAAATTGCCATTTTTACAGAGTTTTGCTTACTCAAAAGCTTCAATTTTGACCCGTTTCAGGCACAGAAATGACTTTAAACACACTTATTTTAGTTGACAAAGTCATAATTCACATCCAACAGTCATTTAGAGTCAAAAGATTAAATGTTAAAATTTCATCCATATTGACCATTTTGGGATCGTTCGACAGGTCCGGAGTCATCGTTTTTCATCCGAAAATTGATTTTTTGGACTGTACCAAAAATTATTCAAAATGTCAATTGGATCGTGCCTCATGTTGAATAACCACTTTTCAAACCCTCACAGTGACCAAAATTGCCATTTTTACAGAGTTTTGCTTACTCAAAAGCTTCAATTTTGACCCGTTTCAGGCACAGAAATGACTTTAAACACACTTATTTTAGTTGACAAAGTCATAATTCACATCCAACAGTCATTTAGAGTCAAAAGATTAAATGTTGAAATTTCATCATTATAGACCATTTTGGGATCGTTCGACAGGCCGGAGTCATCGTTTTTCATCCGAAAATTGATTTTTTGGACTGTACCAAAAATGATTCAAAATGTCAATTGGATCGTGCCTCATGTTGAATAACCACTTTTCAAACCCTCACAGTGACCAAAATTGCCATTTTTACAGAGTTTTGCTTACTCAAAAGCTTCCATTTTGACCCGTTTCAAGCACAGAAAGGACTTTAAACACACTTATTCTAGTTGACAAAGTCATAATTTACATCCAACAGTCATTTAGAGTCAAAAGATTAAATGTTGAAATTTCATCATTATAGACCATTTTGGGATCGTTCGACAGGTCCGGAGTCATCGTTTTTCATCCGAAAATTGATTTTTTGGACTGTACCAAAAATGATTCAAAATGTCAATTGGATCGTGCCTCATGTTGAATAACCACTTTTTAAACCCTCACAGTGACCAAAATTGCCATTTTTACAGAGTTTTGCTTGCTCAAAAGCTTCAATTTTGACTCGTTTCAGGCACAGAAATGACTTTAAACACACTTATTCTAGTTGACAAAGTCATAATTCACATCCAACAGTCATTTAGAGTCAAAAGATTAAATGTTAACATTTCATCATTATAGACCATTTTGGGAACGTTCGACAGGTCCGGAGTCATCGTTTTTCATCCGAAAATTGATTTTTTGGACTGTACCAAAAATGATTCAAAATATCAATTGGATCGTTCCTCATGTTGAATAACCACTTTTTAAACCCTCACAGTGACCAAAATTGCCATTTTTACTGAGTTTTGCTTACTCAAAAGCTTCAATTTTGACCCGTTTCAGGCACAGAAATGACTTTAAACACACTTATTTTAGTTGACAAAGTCATAATTCACATCCAACAGTCATTTAGAGTCAAAAGATTAAATGTTAAAATTTCATCCATATTGACCATTTTGGGATCGTTCGACAGGTCCGGAGTCATCGTTTTTCATCCAAAAATTGATTTTTTGGACTGTACCAAAAATTATTCAAAATGTCAATTGGATCGTGCCTCATGTTGAATAACCACTTTTTAAACCCTCACAGTGACCAAAATTGCCATTTTTACAGAGTTTTGCTTACTCAAAAGCTTCAATTTTGACCCGTTTCAGGCACAGAAATGACTTTAAACACACTTATTTTAGTTGACAAAGTCATAATTCACATCCAACAGTCATTTAGAGTCAAAAGATTAAATGTTAAAATTTCATCCATATTGACCATTTTGGGATTGTTCGACAGGTCCGGAGTCATTGTTTTTCATCCGAAAATAGTTTTTTTGGACTGGACCAAAAATGATTCAAAATGTCAATTGGATCGTGTCTCATGTTGAATAACCACTTTTTAAACCCTCACAGTGACCAAAATTGCCATTTTTACAGAGTTTTGCTTACTCAAAAGCTTCAATTTTGACCCGTTTCAGGCACAGAAATGACTTTAAACACACTTATTTTAGTTGAAAAAGTCATAATTCACATCCAACAGTCATTTAGAGTCAAAAGATTAAATGTTGAAATTTCATCCATATTGACCATTTGGGATCGTTCGACAGGTCCGGAGTCATCGTTTTTCATCCGAAAATTGATTTTTTGGACTGTACCAAAAATGATTCAAAATGTCAATTGGATCGTTCCTCATGTTGAATAACCACTTTTTAAACCCTCACAGTGACCAAAATTGCCATTTTTACAGAGTTTTGCTTACTCAAAAGCTTCAATTTTGACCCGTTTCAGGCACAGAAATGACTTTAAACACACTTATTTTAGTTGAAAAAGTCATAATTCACATCCAACAGTCATTTAGAGTCAAAAGATTAAATGTTAAAATTTCATCCATATTGACCATTTTGGGATCGTTCGACAGGTCGGGAGTCATCGTTTTTCATCCGAAAATTGATTTTTTGGACTGTACCAAAAATGATTCAAAATGTCAATTGGATCGTGCCTCATGTTGAATAACCACTTTTTAAACCCTCACAGTGACCAAAATTGCCATTTTTACAGAGTTATGCTTACTCAAAAGCTTCAATTTTGACCCGTTTCAGGTACAGAAATGACTTTAAACACACTTATTTTAGTTGACAAAGTCATAATTCACATCCAACAGTAATTTAGAGTCAAAAGATTAAATGTTGAAATTTCATCATTATAGACCATTTTGGGATCGTTCGACAGGTCCGGAGTCATCGTTTTTCATCCGAAAATTGATTTTTTGGACTGTACCAAAAATGATTCAAAATGTCAATTGGATCGTGCCTCATGTTGAATAACCACTTTTTAAACCCTTACAGTGACCAAAATTGCCATTTTTACAGAGTTTTGCTTACTCAAAAGCTTCAATTTTGACCCGTTTCAGGCACAGAAATGACTTTAAACACACTTATTTTAGTTGACAAAGTCATAATTCACATCCAACAGTCATTTAGTGTCAAAACATTAAATGTTAAAATTTCATCCATATTGACCATTTTGGGATCGTTCGACAGGTCCGGAGTCATCGTTTTTCATCCGAAAATTGATTTTTTGGACTGTACCAAAAATGATTCAAAATGTCAATTGGATCGTGCCTCATGTTGAATAACCACTTTTTAAACCCTCACAGTGACCAAAATTGCCATTTTTACAGAGTTTTGCTTACTCAAAAGCTTGAATTTTGACCCGTTTCAAGCACAGAAATGACTTTAAACACACTTATTCTAGTTGACAAAGTCATAATTCACATCCAACAGTCATTTAGAGTCAAAAGATTAAATGTTAACATTTCATCACTATAGACCATTTTGGGAACGTTCGACAGGTCCGGAGTCATCGTTTTCATCCGAAAATTGATTTTTTGGACTGTACCAAAAATGATTCAAAGTGTCAACTGGATCATGCCTCATGTTGAATAACCACTTTTTAAACCCTCACAGTGACCAAAATTGTCATTTGTACAGAGTTTCGCTTACTCAAAAGCTTCAATTTTGACCCGTTTCAGGCACAGAATGGACTTTAAGCACACTTATTTTAGTTGACAAAGTCATAATTCACATCCAACAGTAATTTAGAGTCAAAAGATTAAATGTTAAAATTTCATCATTATAGACCATTTTGGGATCGTTCGACAGGTCCAGAGTCATCGTTTTTCATCCGAAAATTGATTTTTTGGACTGTACCAAAAATGATTCAAAATGTCAATTGGATCGTGCCTCATGTTGAATAACCACTTTTTAAACCCTCACAGTGACCAAAATTGCCATTTTTACAGAGTTTTGCTTACTCAAAAGCTTCAATTTTGACCCGTTTCAGGCACAGAAATGACTTTAAACACACTTATTTTAGTTGACAAAGTCATAATTCACATCCAACAGTCATTTAGAGTCAAAAGATTAAATGTTAAAATTTCATCCATATTGACCATTTTGGGATTGTTCGACAGGTCCGGAGTCATTGTTTTTCATCCGAAAATTGTTTTTTTGGACTGTACCAAAAATGATTCAAAATGTCAATTGGATCGTGCCTCATGTTGAATAACCACTTTTTAAACCCTCACAGTGACCAAAATTGCCATTTTTACAGAGTTTTGCTTACTCAAAAGCTTCAATTTTGACCCGTTTCAGGCACAGAAATGACTTTAAACACACTTATTTTAGTTGACAAAGTCATAATTCACATCCAACAGTCATTTAGAGTCAAAAGATTAAATGTTGAAATTTCATCATTATAGACCATTTTGGGATCGTTCGACAGGTCCGGAGTCATCGTTTTTCATCCGAAAATTGATTTTTTGGACTGTACCAAAAATGATTAAAAATGTCAATTGGATCGTGCCTCATGTTGAATAACCACTTTTTAAACCCTCACAGTGACCAAAATTGCCATTTTTACAGAGTTTTGCTTACTCAAAAGCTTCCATTTTGACCCGTTTCAAGCACAGAAATGACTTTAAACACACTTATTCTAGTTGACAAAGTCATAATTCACATCCAACAGTCATTTAGAGTCAAAAGATTAAATGTTAACATTTCATCATTATAGACCATTTTGGGAACGTTCGACAGGTCCGGAGTCATCGTTTTTCATCCGAAAATTGATTTTTTGGACTGTACCAAAAATGATTCAAAATGTCAATTGGATCGTTCCTCATGTTGAATAACCACTTTTTAAACCCTCACAGTGATCAAAATTGCCATTTTTACAGAGTTTTGCTTACTCAAAAGCTTCAATTTTGACCCGTTTCAGGCACAGAAATGACTTTAAACACACTTATTTTAGTTGACAAAGTCATAATTCACATCCAACAGTCATTTAGAGTCAAAAGATTAAATGTTAAAATTTCATCCATATTGACCATTTTGGGATCGTTCGACAGGTCCGGAGTCATCGTTTTTCATCCGAAAATTGATTTTTTGGACTGTACCAAAAATTATTCAAAATGTCAATTGGATCGTCCCTCATGTTGAATAACCACTTTTTAAACCCTCACAGTGACCAAAATTGCCATTTTTACAGAGTTTTGCTTACTCAAAAGCTTCAATTTTGACCCGTTTCAGGCACAGAAATGACTTTAAACACACTTATTTTAGTTGACAAAGTCATAATTCACATCCAACAGTCATTTAGAGTCAAAAGATTAAATGTTGAAATTTCATCATTATAGACCATTTTGGGATCGTTCGACAGGCCGGAGTCATCGTTTTTCATCCGAAAATTGATTTTTTGGACTGTACCAAAAATGATTCAAAATGTCAATTGGATCGTGCCTCATGTTGAATAACCACTTTTTAAACCCTCACAGTGACCAAAATTGCCATTTTTACAGAGTTTTGCTTACTCAAAAGCTTCCATTTTGACCCGTTTCAAGCACAGAAAGGACTTTAAACACACTTATTCTAGTTGACAAAGTCATAATTTACATCCAACAGTCATTTAGAGTCAAAAGATTAAATGTTGAAATTTCATCATTATAGACCATTTTGGGATCGTTCGACAGGTCCGGAGTCATCGTTTTTCATCCGAAAATTGATTTTTTGGACTGTACCAAAAATGATTCAAAATGTCAATTGGATCGTGCCTCATGTTGAATAACCACTTTTTAAACCCTCACAGTGACCAAAATTGCCATTTTTACAGAGTTTTGCTTGCTCAAAAGCTTCAATTTTGACTCGTTTCAGGCACAGAAATGACTTTAAACACACTTATTCTAGTTGACAAAGTCATAATTCACATCCAACAGTCATTTAGAGTCAAAAGATTAAATGTTAACATTTCATCATTATAGACCATTTTGGGAACGTTCGACAGGTCCGGAGTCATCGTTTTTCATCCGAAAATTGATTTTTTGGACTGTACCAAAAATGATTCGAAATATCAATTGGATCGTTCCTCATGTTGAATAACCACTTTTTAAACCCTCACAGTGACCAAAATTGCCATTTTAACAGAGTTTTGCTTACTCAAAAGCTTCAATTTTGACCCGTTTCAGGCACAGAAATGACTTTAAACACACTTATTTTAGTTGACAAAGTCATAATTCACATCCAACAGTCATTTAGAGTCAAAAGATTAAATGTTAAAATTTCATCCATATTGACCATTTTGGGATCGTTCGACAGGTCCGGAGTCATCGTTTTTCATCCAAAAATTGATTTTTTGGACTGTACCAAAAATTATTCAAAATGTCAATTGGATCGTGCCTCATGTTGAATAACCACTTTTCAAACCCTCACAGTGACCAAAATTGCCATTTTTACAGAGTTTTGCTTACTCAAAAGCTTCAATTTTGACCCGTTTCAGGCACAGAAATGACTTTAAACACACTTATTTTAGTTGACAAAGTCATAATTCACATCCAACAGTCATTTAGAGTCAAAAGATTAAATGTTAAAATTTCATCCATATTGACCATTTTGGGATTGTTCGACAGGTCCGGAGTCATTGTTTTTCATCCGAAAATTGTTTTTTTGGACTGGACCAAAAATGATTCAAAATGTCAATTGGATCGTGTCTCATGTTGAATAACCACTTTTTAAACCCTCACAGTGACCAAAATTGCCATTTTTACAGAGTTTTGCTTACTCAAAAGCTTCAATTTTGACCCGTTTCAGGCACAGAAATGACTTTAAACACACTTATTTTAGTTGAAAAAGTCATAATTCACATCCAACAGTCATTTAGAGTCAAAAGATTAAATGTTGAAATTTCATCCATATTGACCATTTGGGATCGTTCGACAGGTCCGGAGTCATCGTTTTTCATCCGAAAATTGATTTTTTGGACTGTACCAAAAATGATTCAAAATGTCAATTGGATCGTTCCTCATGTTGAATAACCACTTTTTAAACCCTCACAGTGACCAAAATTGCCATTTTTACAGAGTTTTGCTTACTCAAAAGCTTCAATTTTGACCCGTTTCAGGCACAGAAATGACTTTAAACACACTTATTTTAGTTGAAAAAGTCATAATTCACATCCAACAGTCATTTAGAGTCAAAAGATTAAATGTTAAAATTTCATCCATATTGACCATTTTGGGATCGTTCGACAGGTCCGGAGTCATCGTTTTTCATCCGAAAATTGATTTTTTGGACTGTACCAAAAATGATTCAAAATGTCAATTGGATCGTGCCTCATGTTGAATAACCACTTTTTAAACCCTCACAGTGACCAAAATTGCCATTTTTACAGAGTTTTGCTTACTCAAAAGCTTCAATTTTGACCTGTTTCAGGTACAGAAATGACTTTAAACACACTTATTTTAGTTGACAAAGTCATAATTCACATCCAACAGTAATTTAGAGTCAAAAGATTAAATGTTGAAATTTCATCATTATAGACCATTTTGGGATCGTTCGACAGGTCCGGAGTCATCGTTTTTCATCCGAAAATTGATTTTTTGGACTGTACCAAAAATGATTCAAAATGTCAATTGGATCGTGCCTCATGTTGAATAACCACTTTTTAAACCCTTACAGTGACCAAAATTGCCATTTTTACAGAGTTTTGCTTACTCAAAAGCTTCAATTTTGACCCGTTTCAGGCACAGAAATGACTTTAAACACACTTATTTTAGTTGACAAAGTCATAATTCACATCCAACAGTCATTTAGTGTCAAAAGATTAAATGTTAAAATTTCATCCATATTGACCATTTTGGGATCGTTCGACAGGTCCGGAGTCATCGTTTTTCATCCGAAAATTGATTTTTTGGACTGTACCAAAAATGATTCAAAATGTCAATTGGATCGTGCCTCATGTTGAATAACCACTTTTTAAACCCTCACAGTGACCAAAATTGCCATTTTTACAGAGTTTTGCTTACTCAAAAGCTTGAATTTTGACCCGTTTCAAGCACAGAAATGACTTTAAACACACTTATTCTAGTTGACAAAGTCATAATTCACATCCAACAGTCATTTAGAGTCAAAAGATTAAATGTTAACATTTCATCACTATAGACCATTTTGGGAACGTTCGACAGGTCCGGAGTCATCGTTTTCATCCGAAAATTGATTTTTTGGACTGTACCAAAAATGATTCAAAGTGTCAACTGGATCATGCCTCATGTTGAATAACCACTTTTTAAACCCTCACAGTGACCAAAATTGTCATTTGTACAGAGTTTCGCTTACTCAAAAGCTTCAATTTTGACCCGTTTCAGGCACAGAATGGACTTTAAGCACACTTATTTTAGTTGACAAAGTCATAATTCACATCCAACAGTAATTTAGAGTCAAAAGATTAAATGTTAAAATTTCATCATTATAGACCATTTTGGGATCGTTCGACAGGTCCAGAGTCATCGTTTTTCATCCGAAAATTGATTTTTTTGGACTGTACCAAAAATGATTCAAAATGTCAATTGGATCATGCCTCATGTTGAATAACCACTTTTGAAACCCTCACAGTGACCAAAATTGCCAATTTTACAGAGTTTTGCTTACTCAAAAGCTTCAATTTTGACCCGTTTCAGGCACAGAAATGACTTTAAACACACTTATTTTAGTTGACAAAGTCATAATTCACATCCAACAGTCATTTAGAGTCAAAAGATTAAATGTTAAAATTTCATCCATATTGACCATTTTGGGATCGTTCGACAGGTCCGGAGTCATCGTTTTTCATCCGAAAATTGATTTTTTGGACTGTACCAAAAATTATTCAAAATGTCAATTGGATCGTGCCTCATGTTGAATAACCACTTTTTAAACCCTCACAGTGACCAAAATTGCCATTTTTACAGAGTTTTGCTTACTCAAAAGCTTCAATTTTGACCCGTTTCAGGCACAGAAATGACTTTAAACACACTTATTTTAGTTGACAAAGTCATAATTCACATCCAACAGTCATTTAGAGTCAAAAGATTAAATGTTGAAATTTCATCATTATAGACCATTTTGGGATCGTTCGACAGGTCCGGAGTCATCGTTTTTCATCCGAAAATTGATTTTTTGGACTGTACCAAAAATGATTCAAAATGTCAATTGGATCGTGTCTCGTGTTGAATAACCACTTTTTAAACCCTCACAGTGACCAAAATTGCCATTTTTACAGAGTTTTGCTTACTCAAAAGCTTCAATTTTGACCCGTTTCAGGCACAGAAATGACTTTAAACACACTTATTTTAGTTGACAAAGTCATAATTCACATCCAACAGTAATTTAGAGTCAAAAGATTAAATGTTAAAATTTCATCTATATTGACCATTTTGGGATCGTTCGACAGGTCCGGAGTCATCGTTTTTCATCCGAAAATTGATTTTTTGGACTGTACCAAAAATTATTCAAAATGTCAATTGGATCGTCCCTCATGTTGAATAACCACTTTTTAAACCCTCACAGTGACCAAAATTGCCATTTTTACAGAGTTTTGCTTACTCAAAAGCTTCAATTTTGACCCGTTTCAGGCACAGAAATGACTTTAAACACACTTATTCTAGTTGACAAAGTCATAATTCACATCCAACAGTCATTTAGAGTCAAAAGATTAAATGTTGAAATTTCATCATTATAGACCATTTTGGGGTCGTTCGACAGGTCCGGAGTCATCGTTTTTCATCCGAAAATTGATTTTTTGGACTGTACCAAAAATGATTCAAAATGTCAATTGGATCATGCCTCATGTTGAATAACCACTTTATAAACCCTCACAGTGACCAAAATTGCCATTTTTACAGAGTTTTGCTTACTCAAAAGCTTCCATTTTGACCCGTTTCAGGCACAGAAATGACTTTAAACACACTTATTCTAGTTGACAAAGTCATAATTCACATCCAACAGTCATCAACAGTCATTAGAGGTCAAAGATTAAATGTTAAAATTTCATCATTATAGACCAGTTTGGGAACGTTCGACAGGTCCGGAGTCATCGTTTTCATCCGAAAATTGATTTTTTGGACTGTACCAAAAATGATTCAAAATGTCAATTGGATCGTTCCTCATGTTGAATAACCACTTTTAAACCCTCACAGTGACCAAAATTGCCATTTTACAGAGTTTTGCTTACTCAAAAGCTTCAATTTTGACCCATTTCAGGCACAGAAATGACTTTAAACACACTTATTTTAGTTGACAAAGTCATAATTCACATCCAACAGTCATTTAGCGTCAAAAGATTAAATGTTAAAATTTCATCCATATTGACCATTTGGGATCGTTCGACAGGTCCGGAGTCATTGTTTTTCATCCGAAAATTGATTTTTGGACTGTACCAAAAATGGATTCAAAATGTCAATTGGATCGTGTCTCGTGTTGAATAACCAACTTTTTAAACCCTCACAGTGACCAAAATTGCCATTTTACAGAGTTTTGCTTACTCAAAAGCTTCAATTTTGACCCGTTTCAGGCACAGAAATGACTTTAAACACACTTATTTTAGTTGACAAAGTCATAATTCACATCCAACAGTAATTTAGAGTCAAAAGAATAAATGTTAAAATTTCATCATTATAGACCATTTTGGGATCGTTCGACAGGTCCGGAGTCAACGTTTTTCATCCGAAAATTGATTTTTTGGACTGTACCAAAAATGATTCAAAATGTCAATTGGATCATGCCTTCATGTTGAATAACCACTTTTTAAACCCTCACAATGACCAAAATTGCCATTTTTACAGAGTTTTGCTTACTCAAAAAGCTTCCATTTTGACCCGTTTCAGGCACAGAAATGACTTTAAACTCACTATTCTAGTTGACAAAGTCATAATTCACATCCAACAGTCATTTAGAGTCAAAAGATTAAATGTTGAAATTTCATCATTATAGACCATTTTGGGATCGTTCGACAGGTCCGGAGTCATCGTTTTTCATCCGAAAATTGATTTTTTGGACTGTACCAAAATGATTCAAAATGTCAATTGGATCGTGCCTCATGTTGAATAACCACTTTTTAAACCCTCACAGTGACAAAATTGCCATTTTTACAGAGTTTTCTTAATTAAAAGCTTCATTTTGACCCGTTCAGGCACAGAAATGACTTTAAACACACTTATTTTAGTGACAAAGTCATAATTCCCATCCAACAGTCATTTAGAGTCAAAAGATTAAATGTTAAAATTTCATCATTATAGACCATTTTGGGATCGTTCGACAGGTCCGGAGTCATCGTTTTTCATCCGAAAATTGATTTTTTGGACTGTACCAAAAATGATTCAAAATGTCAATTGGATCGTGCCTCATGTTGAATAATCACTTTTTAAACCCTCACAGTGACCAAAATTGCCATTTTTACATAGTTTTGCTTACTCAAAAGCTTCAATTTTGACCCGTTTCAGGCACAGAAATGACTTTAAACACACTTATTTTAGTTGACAAAGTCATAATTCACATCCAACAGTAATTTAGAGTCAAAAGAATAAATGTTAAAATTTCATCATTATAGACCATTTTGGGATCGTTCGACAGGTCCGGAGTCATCGTTTTTCATCCGACAATTGATTTTTTGGACTGTACCAAAAATGATTCAAAATGTCAATTGGATCATGCCTCATGTTGAATAACCACTTTTTAAACCCTCACAATGACCAAAATTGCCATTTTTACAGAGTTTTGCTTACTCAAAAGCTTCCATTTTGACCCGTTTCAGGCACAGAAATGACTTTAAACACACTTATTCTAGTTGACAAAGTCATAATTCACATCCAACAGTCATTTAGAGTCAAAAGATTAAATGTTGAAATTTCATCATTATAGACCATTTTGGGATCGTTCGACAGGTCCGGAGTCATCGTTTTTCATCCGAAAATTGATTTTTTGGACTGTACCAAAAATGATTCAAAATGTCAATTGGATCGTGCCTCATGTTGAATAACCACTTTTTAAACCCTCACAGTGACCAAAATTGCCATTTTTACAGAGTTTTGCTTACTCAAAAGCTTCAATTTTGACCCGTTTCAGGCACAGAAATGACTTTAAACACACTTATTCTAGTTGACAAAGTCATAATTCACATCCAACAGTCATTTAGTGTCAAAAGATCAAATGTTAACATTTCATCATTATAGACCATTTTGGGAACGTTCGACAGGTCCGGAGTCATCGTTTTTCATCCGAAAATTGATTTTTTGGACTGTACCAAAAACGATTCAAAATGTCAATTGGATCGTGCCTCATGTTGAATAACCACTTTTTAAACCCTCACAGTGACCAAAATTGCCATTTTTACAGAGTTTTGCTTACTCAAAAGCTTCAATTTTGACCCGTTTCAGGCACAGAAATGACTTTAAACACACTTATTTTAGTTGACAAAGTCATAATTCACATCCAACAGTCATTTAGAGTCAAAAGATTAAATGTTGAAATTTCATCATTATAGACCATTTTGGGATCGTTCAAAAGGTCCGGAGTCATCGTTTTTCATCCGAAAATTGATTTTTTGGACTGTACCAAAAATGATTCAAAATGTCAATTGGATCGTGCCTCATGTTGAATAACCACTTTTTAAACCCTCACAGTGACCAAAATTGCCATTTTTACAGAGTTTTGCTTGCTCAAAAGCTTCAATTTTGACCCGTTTCAGGCACAGAAATGACTTTAAACACACTTATTCTAGTTGACAAAGTCATAATTCACATCCAACAGTCATTTAGAGTCAAAAGATTAAATGTTAAAATTTCATCATTATAGACCATTTTGGGAACGTTCGACAGGTCCGGAGTCATCGTTTTTCATCCGAAAATTGATTTTTTGGACTGTACCAAAAATGATTCAAAATGTCAATTGGATCATGCCTCATGTTGAATAACCACTTTTGAAACCCTCACAGTGACCAAAATTGCCAATTTTACAGAGTTTTGCTTACTCAAAAGCTTCTATTTTGACCCGTTTCAGGCACAGAAATGACTTTAAACACACTTATTTTAGTTGACAAAGTCATAATTCACATCCAACAGTCATTTAGAGTCAAAAGATTAAATGTTAAAATTTCATCCATATTGACCATTTTGGGATCGTTCGACAGGTCCGGAGTCATCGTTTTTCATCCAAAAATTGATTTTTTGGACTGTACCAAAAATTTATTCAAAATGTCAATTGGATCGTGCCTCATGTTGAATAACCACTTTTTAAACCCTCACAGTGACCAAAATTGCCATTTTTACAGAGTTTTGCTTACTCAAAAGCTTCAATTTTGACCCGTTTCAGGCACAGAAATGACTTTAAACACACTTATTTTAGTTGACAAAGTCATAATTCACATCCAACAGTCATTTAGAGTCAAAAGATTAAATGTTAAAATTTCATCCATATTGACCATTTTGGGATTGTTCGACAGGTCCGGAGTCATTGTTTTTCATCCGAAAATTGTTTTTTTGGACTGTACCAAAAATGATTCAAAATGTCAATTGGATCGTGCCTCATGTTGAATAACCACTTTTTAAACCCTCACAGTGACCAAAATTGCCATTTTTACAGAGTTTTGCTTACTCAAAAGCTTCAATTTTGACCCGTTTCAGGCACAGAAATGACTTTAAACACACTTATTTTAGTTGACAAAGTCATAATTCACATCCAACAGTCATTTAGAGTCAAAAGATTAAATGTTGAAATTTCATCATTATAGACCATTTTGGGATCGTTCGACAGGTCCGGAGTCATCGTTTTTCATCCGAAAATTGATTTTTTGGACTGTACCAAAAATGATTCAAAATGTCAATTGGATCGTGCCTCATGTTGAATAACCACTTTTTAAACCCTCACAGTGACCAAAATTGCCATTTTTACAGAGTTTTGCTTACTCAAAAGCTTCCATTTTGACTCGTTTCAAGCACAGAAATGACTTTAAACACACTTATTCTAGTTGACAAAGTCATAATTCACATCCAACAGTCATTTAGAGTCAAAAGATTAAATGTTAACATTTCATCATTATAGACCATTTTGGGAACGTTCGACAGGTCCGGAGTCATCGTTTTTCATCCGAAAATTGATTTTTTGGACTGTACCAAAAATGATTCAAAATGTCAATTGGATCGTTCCTCATGTTGAATAACCACTTTTTAAACCCTCACAGTGATCAAAATTGCCATTTTTACAGAGTTTTGCTTACTCAAAAGCTTCAATTTTGACCCGTTTCAGGCACAGAAATGACTTTAAACACACTTATTTTAGTTGACAAAGTCATAATTCACATCCAACAGTCATTTAGAGTCAAAAGATTAAATGTTAAAATTTCATCCATATTGACCATTTTGGGATCGTTCGACAGGTCCGGAGTCATCGTTTTTCATCCGAAAATTGATTTTTTGGACTGTACCAAAAATTATTCAAAATGTCAATTGGATCGTCCCTCATGTTGAATAACCACTTTTTAAACCCTCACAGTGACCAAAATTGCCATTTTTACAGAGTTTTGCTTACTCAAAAGCTTCAATTTTGACCCGTTTCAGGCACAGAAATGACTTTAAACACACTTATTTTAGTTGACAAAGTCATAATTCACATCCAACAGTCATTTAGAGTCAAAAGATTAAATGTTGAAATTTCATCATTATAGACCATTTTGGGATCGTTCGACAGGCCGGAGTCATCGTTTTTCATCCGAAAATTGATTTTTTGGACTGTACCAAAAATGATTCAAAATGTCAATTGGATCGTGCCTCATGTTGAATAACCACTTTTTAAACCCTCACAGTGACCAAAATTGCCATTTTTACAGAGTTTTGCTTACTCAAAAGCTTCCATTTTGACCCGTTTCAAGCACAGAAAGGACTTTAAACACACTTATTCTAGTTGACAAAGTCATAATTTACATCCAACAGTCATTTAGAGTCAAAAGATTAAATGTTGAAATTTCATCATTATAGACCATTTTGGGATCGTTCGACAGGTCCGGAGTCATCGTTTTTCATCCGAAAATTGATTTTTTGGACTGTACCAAAAATGATTCAAAATGTCAATTGGATCGTGCCTCATGTTGAATAACCACTTTTTAAACCCTCACAGTGACCAAAATTGCCATTTTTACAGAGTTTTGCTTGCTCAAAAGCTTCAATTTTGACTCGTTTCAGGCACAGAAATGACTTTAAACACACTTATTCTAGTTGACAAAGTCATAATTCACATCCAACAGTCATTTAGAGTCAAAAGATTAAATGTTAACATTTCATCATTATAGACCATTTTGGGAACGTTCGACAGGTCCGGAGTCATCGTTTTTCATCCGAAAATTGATTTTTTGGACTGTACCAAAAATGATTCAAAATGTCAATTGGATCGTGCCTCATGTTGAATAACCACTTTTTAAACCCTCACAGTGACCAAAATTGCCATTTTTACAGAGTTTTGCTTAATTAAAAGCTTCCATTTTGACCCGTTTCAGGCACAGAAATGACTTTAAACACACTTATTTTAGTTGACAAAGTCATAATTCCCATCCAACAGTCATTTAGAGTCAAAAGATTAAATGTTAAAATTTCATCATTATAGACCATTTTGGGATCGTTCGACAGGTCCGGAGTCATCGTTTTTCATCCGAAAATTGATTTTTTGGACTGTACCAAAAATGATTCAAAATGTCAATTGGATCGTGCCTCATGTTGAATAATCACTTTTTAAACCCTCACAGTGACCAAAATTGCCATTTTTACATAGTTTTGCTTACTCAAAAGCTTCAATTTTGACCCGTTTCAGGCACAGAAATGACTTTAAACACACTTATTTTAGTTGACAAAGTCATAATTCACATCCAACAGTCATTTAGAGTCAAAAGATTAAATGTTGAAATTTCATCATTATAGACCATTTTGGGATCGTTCAAAAGGTCCGGAGTCATCGTTTTTCATCCGAAAATTGATTTTTTGGACTGTACCAAAAATGATTCAAAATGTCAATTGGATCGTGCCTCATGTTGAATAACCACTTTTTAAACCCTCACAGTGACCAAAATTGCCATTTTTACAGAGTTTTGCTTGCTCAAAAGCTTCAATTTTGACCCGTTTCAGGCACAGAAATGACTTTAAACACACTTATTCTAGTTGACAAAGTCATAATTCACATCCAACAGTCATTTAGAGTCAAAAGATTAAATGTTAAAATTTCATCATTATAGACCATTTTGGGAACGTTCGACAGGTCCGGAGTCATCGTTTTTCATCCGAAAATTGATTTTTTGGACTGTACCAAAAATGATTCAAAATGTCAATTGGATCATGCCTCATGTTGAATAACCACTTTTGAAACCCTCACAGTGACCAAAATTGCCAATTTTACAGAGTTTTGCTTACTCAAAAGCTTCTATTTTGACCCGTTTCAGGCACAGAAATGACTTTAAACACACTTATTTTAGTTGACAAAGTCATAATTCACATCCAACAGTCATTTAGAGTCAAAAGATTAAATGTTAAAATTTCATCCATATTGACCATTTTGGGATCGTTCGACAGGTCCGGAGTCATCGTTTTTCATCCAAAAATTGATTTTTTGGACTGTACCAAAAATTTATTCAAAATGTCAATTGGATCGTGCCTCATGTTGAATAACCACTTTTTAAACCCTCACAGTGACCAAAATTGCCATTTTTACAGAGTTTTGCTTACTCAAAAGCTTCAATTTTGACCCGTTTCAGGCACAGAAATGACTTTAAACACACTTATTTTAGTTGACAAAGTCATAATTCACATCCAACAGTCATTTAGAGTCAAAAGATTAAATGTTAAAATTTCATCCATATTGACCATTTTGGGATTGTTCGACAGGTCCGGAGTCATTGTTTTTCATCCGAAAATTGTTTTTTTGGACTGTACCAAAAATGATTCAAAATGTCAATTGGATCGTGCCTCATGTTGAATAACCACTTTTTAAACCCTCACAGTGACCAAAATTGCCATTTTTACAGAGTTTTGCTTACTCAAAAGCTTCAATTTTGACCCGTTTCAGGCACAGAAATGACTTTAAACACACTTATTTTAGTTGACAAAGTCATAATTCACATCCAACAGTCATTTAGAGTCAAAAGATTAAATGTTGAAATTTCATCATTATAGACCATTTTGGGATCGTTCGACAGGTCCGGAGTCATCGTTTTTCATCCGAAAATTGATTTTTTGGACTGTACCAAAAATGATTCAAAATGTCAATTGGATCGTGCCTCATGTTGAATAACCACTTTTTAAACCCTCACAGTGACCAAAATTGCCATTTTTACAGAGTTTTGCTTACTCAAAAGCTTCCATTTTGACTCGTTTCAAGCACAGAAATGACTTTAAACACACTTATTCTAGTTGACAAAGTCATAATTCACATCCAACAGTCATTTAGAGTCAAAAGATTAAATGTTAACATTTCATCATTATAGACCATTTTGGGAACGTTCGACAGGTCCGGAGTCATCGTTTTTCATCCGAAAATTGATTTTTTGGACTGTACCAAAAATGATTCAAAATGTCAATTGGATCGTTCCTCATGTTGAATAACCACTTTTTAAACCCTCACAGTGATCAAAATTGCCATTTTTACAGAGTTTTGCTTACTCAAAAGCTTCAATTTTGACCCGTTTCAGGCACAGAAATGACTTTAAACACACTTATTTTAGTTGACAAAGTCATAATTCACATCCAACAGTCATTTAGAGTCAAAAGATTAAATGTTAAAATTTCATCCATATTGACCATTTTGGGATCGTTCGACAGGTCCGGAGTCATCGTTTTTCATCCGAAAATTGATTTTTTGGACTGTACCAAAAATTATTCAAAATGTCAATTGGATCGTCCCTCATGTTGAATAACCACTTTTTAAACCCTCACAGTGACCAAAATTGCCATTTTTACAGAGTTTTGCTTACTCAAAAGCTTCAATTTTGACCCGTTTCAGGCACAGAAATGACTTTAAACACACTTATTTTAGTTGACAAAGTCATAATTCACATCCAACAGTCATTTAGAGTCAAAAGATTAAATGTTGAAATTTCATCATTATAGACCATTTTGGGATCGTTCGACAGGCCGGAGTCATCGTTTTTCATCCGAAAATTGATTTTTTGGACTGTACCAAAAATGATTCAAAATGTCAATTGGATCGTGCCTCATGTTGAATAACCACTTTTTAAACCCTCACAGTGACCAAAATTGCCATTTTTACAGAGTTTTGCTTACTCAAAAGCTTCCATTTTGACCCGTTTCAAGCACAGAAAGGACTTTAAACACACTTATTCTAGTTGACAAAGTCATAATTTACATCCAACAGTCATTTAGAGTCAAAAGATTAAATGTTGAAATTTCATCATTATAGACCATTTTGGGATCGTTCGACAGGTCCGGAGTCATCGTTTTTCATCCGAAAATTGATTTTTTGGACTGTACCAAAAATGATTCAAAATGTCAATTGGATCGTGCCTCATGTTGAATAACCACTTTTTAAACCCTCACAGTGACCAAAATTGCCATTTTTACAGAGTTTTGCTTGCTCAAAAGCTTCAATTTTGACTCGTTTCAGGCACAGAAATGACTTTAAACACACTTATTCTAGTTGACAAAGTCATAATTCACATCCAACAGTCATTTAGAGTCAAAAGATTAAATGTTAACATTTCATCATTATAGACCATTTTGGGAACGTTCGACAGGTCCGGAGTCATCGTTTTTCATCCGAAAATTGATTTTTTGGACTGTACCAAAAATGATTCAAAATGTCAATTGGATCGTGCCTCATGTTGAATAACCACTTTTTAAACCCTCACAGTGACCAAAATTGCCATTTTTACAGAGTTTTGCTTAATTAAAAGCTTCCATTTTGACCCGTTTCAGGCACAGAAATGACTTTAAACACACTTATTTTAGTTGACAAAGTCATAATTCCCATCCAACAGTCATTTAGAGTCAAAAGATTAAATGTTAAAATTTCATCATTATAGACCATTTTGGGATCGTTCGACAGGTCCGGAGTCATCGTTTTTCATCCGAAAATTGATTTTTTGGACTGTACCAAAAATGATTCAAAATGTCAATTGGATCGTGCCTCATGTTGAATAATCACTTTTTAAACCCTCACAGTGACCAAAATTGCCATTTTTACATAGTTTTGCTTACTCAAAAGCTTCAATTTTGACCCGTTTCAGGCACAGAAATGACTTTAAACACACTTATTTTAGTTGACAAAGTCATAATTCACATCCAACAGTAATTTAGAGTCAAAAGAATAAATGTTAAAATTTCATCATTATAGACCATTTTGGGATCGTTCGACAGGTCCGGAGTCATCGTTTTTCATCCGACAATTGATTTTTTGGACTGTACCAAAAATGATTCAAAATGTCAATTGGATCATGCCTCATGTTGAATAACCACTTTTTAAACCCTCACAATGACCAAAATTGCCATTTTTACAGAGTTTTGCTTACTCAAAAGCTTCCATTTTGACCCGTTTCAGGCACAGAAATGACTTTAAACACACTTATTCTAGTTGACAAAGTCATAATTCACATCCAACAGTCATTTAGAGTCAAAAGATTAAATGTTGAAATTTCATCATTATAGACCATTTTGGGATCGTTCGACAGGTCCGGAGTCATCGTTTTTCATCCGAAAATTGATTTTTTGGACTGTACCAAAAATGATTCAAAATGTCAATTGGATCGTGCCTCATGTTGAATAACCACTTTTTAAACCCTCACAGTGACCAAAATTGCCATTTTTACAGAGTTTTGCTTACTCAAAAGCTTCAATTTTGACCCGTTTCAGGCACAGAAATGACTTTAAACACACTTATTCTAGTTGACAAAGTCATAATTCACATCCAACAGTCATTTAGTGTCAAAAGATCAAATGTTAACATTTCATCATTATAGACCATTTTGGGAACGTTCGACAGGTCCGGAGTCATCGTTTTTCATCCGAAAATTGATTTTTTGGACTGTACCAAAAACGATTCAAAATGTCAATTGGATCGTGCCTCATGTTGAATAACCACTTTTTAAACCCTCACAGTGACCAAAATTGCCATTTTTACAGAGTTTTGCTTACTCAAAAGCTTCAATTTTGACCCGTTTCAGGCACAGAAATGACTTTAAACACACTTATTTTAGTTGACAAAGTCATAATTCACATCCAACAGTCATTTAGAGTCAAAAGATTAAATGTTGAAATTTCATCATTATAGACCATTTTGGGATCGTTCAAAAGGTCCGGAGTCATCGTTTTTCATCCGAAAATTGATTTTTTGGACTGTACCAAAAATGATTCAAAATGTCAATTGGATCGTGCCTCATGTTGAATAACCACTTTTTAAACCCTCACAGTGACCAAAATTGCCATTTTTACAGAGTTTTGCTTGCTCAAAAGCTTCAATTTTGACCCGTTTCAGGCACAGAAATGACTTTAAACACACTTATTCTAGTTGACAAAGTCATAATTCACATCCAACAGTCATTTAGAGTCAAAAGATTAAATGTTAAAATTTCATCATTATAGACCATTTTGGGAACGTTCGACAGGTCCGGAGTCATCGTTTTTCATCCGAAAATTGATTTTTTGGACTGTACCAAAAATGATTCAAAATGTCAATTGGATCATGCCTCATGTTGAATAACCACTTTTGAAACCCTCACAGTGACCAAAATTGCCAATTTTACAGAGTTTTGCTTACTCAAAAGCTTCTATTTTGACCCGTTTCAGGCACAGAAATGACTTTAAACACACTTATTTTAGTTGACAAAGTCATAATTCACATCCAACAGTCATTTAGAGTCAAAAGATTAAATGTTAAAATTTCATCCATATTGACCATTTTGGGATCGTTCGACAGGTCCGGAGTCATCGTTTTTCATCCGAAAATTGTTTTTTTGGACTGTACCAAAAATGATTCAAAATGTCAATTGGATCGTGCCTCATGTTGAATAACCACTTTTTAAACCCTCACAGTGACCAAAATTGCCATTTTTACAGAGTTTTGCTTACTCAAAAGCTTCAATTTTGACCCGTTTCAGGCACAGAAATGACTTTAAACACACTTATTTTAGTTGACAAAGTCATAATTCACATCCAACAGTCATTTAGAGTCAAAAGATTAAATGTTGAAATTTCATCATTATAGACCATTTTGGGATCGTTCGACAGGTCCGGAGTCATCGTTTTTCATCCGAAAATTGATTTTTTGGACTGTACCAAAAATGATTCAAAATGTCAATTGGATCGTGCCTCATGTTGAATAACCACTTTTTAAACCCTCACAGTGACCAAAATTGCCATTTTTACAGAGTTTTGCTTACTCAAAAGCTTCCATTTTGACTCGTTTCAAGCACAGAAATGACTTTAAACACACTTATTCTAGTTGACAAAGTCATAATTCACATCCAACAGTCATTTAGAGTCAAAAGATTAAATGTTAACATTTCATCATTATAGACCATTTTGGGAACGTTCGACAGGTCCGGAGTCATCGTTTTTCATCCGAAAATTGATTTTTTGGACTGTACCAAAAATGATTCAAAATGTCAATTGGATCGTTCCTCATGTTGAATAACCACTTTTTAAACCCTCACAGTGATCAAAATTGCCATTTTTACAGAGTTTTGCTTACTCAAAAGCTTCAATTTTGACCCGTTTCAGGCACAGAAATGACTTTAAACACACTTATTTTAGTTGACAAAGTCATAATTCACATCCAACAGTCATTTAGAGTCAAAAGATTAAATGTTAAAATTTCATCCATATTGACCATTTTGGGATCGTTCGACAGGTCCGGAGTCATCGTTTTTCATCCGAAAATTGATTTTTTGGACTGTACCAAAAATTATTCAAAATGTCAATTGGATCGTCCCTCATGTTGAATAACCACTTTTTAAACCCTCACAGTGACCAAAATTGCCATTTTTACAGAGTTTTGCTTACTCAAAAGCTTCAATTTTGACCCGTTTCAGGCACAGAAATGACTTTAAACACACTTATTTTAGTTGACAAAGTCATAATTCACATCCAACAGTCATTTAGAGTCAAAAGATTAAATGTTGAAATTTCATCATTATAGACCATTTTGGGATCGTTCGACAGGCCGGAGTCATCGTTTTTCATCCGAAAATTGATTTTTTGGACTGTACCAAAAATGATTCAAAATGTCAATTGGATCGTGCCTCATGTTGAATAACCACTTTTTAAACCCTCAGAGTGACCAAAATTGCCATTTTTACAGAGTTTTGCTTACTCAAAAGCTTCCATTTTGACCCGTTTCAAGCACAGAAAGGACTTTAAACACACTTATTCTAGTTGACAAAGTCATAATTTACATCCAACAGTCATTTAGAGTCAAAAGATTAAATGTTGAAATTTCATCATTATAGACCATTTTGGGATCGTTCGACAGGTCCGGAGTCATCGTTTTTCATCCGAAAATTGATTTTTTGGACTGTACCAAAAATGATTCAAAATGTCAATTGGATCGTGCCTCATGTTGAATAACCACTTTTTAAACCCTCACAGTGACCAAAATTGCCATTTTTACAGAGTTTTGCTTGCTCAAAAGCTTCAATTTTGACTCGTTTCAGGCACAGAAATGACTTTAAACACACTTATTCTAGTTGACAAAGTCATAATTCACATCCAACAGTCATTTAGAGTCAAAAGATTAAATGTTAACATTTCATCATTATAGACCATTTTGGGAACGTTCGACAGGTCCGGAGTCATCGTTTTTCATCCGAAAATTGATTTTTTGGACTGTACCAAAAATGATTCAAAATATCAATTGGATCGTTCCTCATGTTGAATAACCACTTTTTAAACCCTCACAGTGACCAAAATTGCCATTTTTACAGAGTTTTGCTTACTCAAAAGCTTCAATTTTGACCCGTTTCAGGCACAGAAATGACTTTAAACACACTTATTTTAGTTGACAAAGTCATAATTCACATCCAACAGTCATTTAGAGTCAAAAGATTAAATGTTAAAATTTCATCCATATTGACCATTTTGGGATCGTTCGACAGGTCCGGAGTCATCGTTTTTCATCCAAAAATTGATTTTTTGGACTGTACCAAAAATTATTCAAAATGTCAATTGGATCGTGCCTCATGTTGAATAACCACTTTTTAAACCCTCACAGTGACCAAAATTGCCATTTTTACAGAGTTTTGCTTACTCAAAAGCTTCAATTTTGACCCGTTTCAGGCACAGAAATGACTTTAAACACACTTATTTTAGTTGACAAAGTCATAATTCACATCCAACAGTCATTTAGAGTCAAAAGATTAAATGTTAAAATTTCATCCATATTGACCATTTTGGGATTGTTCGACAGGTCCGGAGTCATTGTTTTTCATCCGAAAATTGTTTTTTTGGACTGGACCAAAAATGATTCAAAATGTCAATTGGATCGTGTCTCATGTTGAATAACCACTTTTTAAACCCTCACAGTGACCAAAATTGCCATTTTTACAGAGTTTTGCTTACTCAAAAGCTTCAATTTTGACCCGTTTCAGGCACAGAAATGACTTTAAACACACTTATTTTAGTTGAAAAAGTCATAATTCACATCCAACAGTCATTTAGAGTCAAAAGATTAAATGTTGAAATTTCATCCATATTGACCATTTGGGATCGTTCGACAGGTCCGGAGTCATCGTTTTTCATCCGAAAATTGATTTTTTGGACTGTACCAAAAATGATTCAAAATGTCAATTGGATCGTTCCTCATGTTGAATAACCACTTTTTAAACCCTCACAGTGACCAAAATTGCCATTTTTACAGAGTTTTGCTTACTCAAAAGCTTCAATTTTGACCCGTTTCAGGCACAGAAATGACTTTAAACACACTTATTTTAGTTGAAAAAGTCATAATTCACATCCAACAGTCATTTAGAGTCAAAAGATTAAATGTTAAAATTTCATCCATATTGACCATTTTGGGATCGTTCGACAGGTCCGGAGTCATCGTTTTTCATCCGAAAATTGATTTTTTGGACTGTACCAAAAATGATTCAAAATGTCAATTGGATCGTGCCTCATGTTGAATAACCACTTTTTAAACCCTCACAGTGACCAAAATTGCCATTTTTACAGAGTTTTGCTTACTCAAAAGCTTCAATTTTGACCTGTTTCAGGTACAGAAATGACTTTAAACACACTTATTTTAGTTGACAAAGTCATAATTCACATCCAACAGTAATTTAGAGTCAAAAGATTAAATGTTGAAATTTCATCATTATAGACCATTTTGGGATCGTTCGACAGGTCCGGAGTCATCGTTTTTCATCCGAAAATTGATTTTTTGGACTGTACCAAAAATGATTCAAAATGTCAATTGGATCGTGCCTCATGTTGAATAACCACTTTTTAAACCCTTACAGTGACCAAAATTGCCATTTTTACAGAGTTTTGCTTACTCAAAAGCTTCAATTTTGACCCGTTTCAGGCACAGAAATGACTTTAAACACACTTATTTTAGTTGACAAAGTCATAATTCACATCCAACAGTCATTTAGTGTCAAAAGATTAAATGTTAAAATTTCATCCATATTGACCATTTTGGGATCGTTCGACAGGTCCGGAGTCATCGTTTTTCATCCGAAAATTGATTTTTTGGACTGTACCAAAAATGATTCAAAATGTCAATTGGATCGTGCCTCATGTTGAATAACCACTTTTTAAACCCTCACAGTGACCAAAATTGCCATTTTTACAGAGTTTTGCTTACTCAAAAGCTTGAATTTTGACCCGTTTCAAGCACAGAAATGACTTTAAACACACTTATTCTAGTTGACAAAGTCATAATTCACATCCAACAGTCATTTAGAGTCAAAAGATTAAATGTTAACATTTCATCACTATAGACCATTTTGGGAACGTTCGACAGGTCCGGAGTCATCGTTTTCATCCGAAAATTGATTTTTTGGACTGTACCAAAAATGATTCAAAGTGTCAACTGGATCATGCCTCATGTTGAATAACCACTTTTTAAACCCTCACAGTGACCAAAATTGTCATTTGTACAGAGTTTCGCTTACTCAAAAGCTTCAATTTTGACCCGTTTCAGGCACAGAATGGACTTTAAGCACACTTATTTTAGTTGACAAAGTCATAATTCACATCCAACAGTAATTTAGAGTCAAAAGATTAAATGTTAAAATTTCATCATTATAGACCATTTTGGGATCGTTCGACAGGTCCAGAGTCATCGTTTTTCATCCGAAAATTGATTTTTTTGGACTGTACCAAAAATGATTCAAAATGTCAATTGGATCATGCCTCATGTTGAATAACCACTTTTGAAACCCTCACAGTGACCAAAATTGCCAATTTTACAGAGTTTTGCTTACTCAAAAGCTTCAATTTTGACCCGTTTCAGGCACAGAAATGACTTTAAACACACTTATTTTAGTTGACAAAGTCATAATTCACATCCAACAGTCATTTAGAGTCAAAAGATTAAATGTTAAAATTTCATCCATATTGACCATTTTGGGATCGTTCGACAGGTCCGGAGTCATCGTTTTTCATCCGAAAATTGATTTTTTGGACTGTACCAAAAATTATTCAAAATGTCAATTGGATCGTGCCTCATGTTGAATAACCACTTTTTAAACCCTCACAGTGACCAAAATTGCCATTTTTACAGAGTTTTGCTTACTCAAAAGCTTCAATTTTGACCCGTTTCAGGCACAGAAATGACTTTAAACACACTTATTTTAGTTGACAAAGTCATAATTCACATCCAACAGTCATTTAGAGTCAAAAGATTAAATGTTGAAATTTCATCATTATAGACCATTTTGGGATCGTTCGACAGGTCCGGAGTCATCGTTTTTCATCCGAAAATTGATTTTTTGGACTGTACCAAAAATGATTCAAAATGTCAATTGGATCGTGTCTCGTGTTGAATAACCACTTTTTAAACCCTCACAGTGACCAAAATTGCCATTTTTACAGAGTTTTGCTTACTCAAAAGCTTCAATTTTGACCCGTTTCAGGCACAGAAATGACTTTAAACACACTTATTTTAGTTGACAAAGTCATAATTCACATCCAACAGTAATTTAGAGTCAAAAGATTAAATGTTAAAATTTCATCTATATTGACCATTTTGGGATCGTTCGACAGGTCCGGAGTCATCGTTTTTCATCCGAAAATTGATTTTTTGGACTGTACCAAAAATTATTCAAAATGTCAATTGGATCGTCCCTCATGTTGAATAACCACTTTTTAAACCCTCACAGTGACCAAAATTGCCATTTTTACAGAGTTTTGCTTACTCAAAAGCTTCAATTTTGACCCGTTTCAGGCACAGAAATGACTTTAAACACACTTATTCTAGTTGACAAAGTCATAATTCACATCCAACAGTCATTTAGAGTCAAAAGATTAAATGTTGAAATTTCATCATTATAGACCATTTTGGGGTCGTTCGACAGGTCCGGAGTCATCGTTTTTCATCCGAAAATTGATTTTTTGGACTGTACCAAAAATGATTCAAAATGTCAATTGGATCATGCCTCATGTTGAATAACCACTTTATAAACCCTCACAGTGACCAAAATTGCCATTTTTACAGAGTTTTGCTTACTCAAAAGCTTCCATTTTGACCCGTTTCAGGCACAGAAATGACTTTAAACACACTTATTCTAGTTGACAAAGTCATAATTCACATCCAACAGTCATTTAGAGTCAAAAGATTAAATGTTAAAATTTCATCATTATAGACCAGTTTGGGAACGTTCGACAGGTCCGGAGTCATCGTTTTTCATCCGAAAATTGATTTTTTGGACTGTACCAAAAATGATTCAAAATGTCAATTGGATCGTTCCTCATGTTGAATAACCACTTTTTAAACCCTCACAGTGACCAAAATTGCCATTTTTACAGAGTTTTGCTTACTCAAAAGCTTCAATTTTGACCCATTTCAGGCACAGAAATGACTTTAAACACACTTATTTTAGTTGACAAAGTCATAATTCACATCCAACAGTCATTTAGCGTCAAAAGATTAAATGTTAAAATTTCATCCATATTGACCATTTTGGGATCGTTCGACAGGTCCGGAGTCATTGTTTTTCATCCGAAAATTGATTTTTTGGACTGTACCAAAAATGATTCAAAATGTCAATTGGATCGTGTCTCGTGTTGAATAACCACTTTTTAAACCCTCACAGTGACCAAAATTGCCATTTTTACAGAGTTTTGCTTACTCAAAAGCTTCAATTTTGACCCGTTTCAGGCACAGAAATGACTTTAAACACACTTATTTTAGTTGACAAAGTCATAATTCACATCCAACAGTAATTTAGAGTCAAAAGAATAAATGTTAAAATTTCATCATTATAGACCATTTTGGGATCGTTCGACAGGTCCGGAGTCATCGTTTTTCATCAGAAAATTGATTTTTTGGACTGTACCAAAAATGATTCAAAATGTCAATTGGATCATGCCTCATGTTGAATAACCACTTTTTAAACCCTCACAATGACCAAAATTGCCATTTTTACAGAGTTTTGCTTACTCAAAAGCTTCCATTTTGACCCGTTTCAGGCACAGAAATGACTTTAAACACACTTATTCTAGTTGACAAAGTCATAATTCACATCCAACAGTCATTTAGAGTCAAAAGATTAAATGTTGAAATTTCATCATTATAGACCATTTTGGGATCGTTCGACAGGTCCGGAGTCATCGTTTTTCATCCGAAAATTGATTTTTTGGACTGTACCAAAAATGATTCAAAATGTCAATTGGATCGTGCCTCATGTTGAATAACCACTTTTTAAACCCTCACAGTGACCAAAATTGCCATTTTTACAGAGTTTTGCTTAATTAAAAGCTTCCATTTTGACCCGTTTCAGGCACAGAAATGACTTTAAACACACTTATTTTAGTTGACAAAGTCATAATTCCCATCCAACAGTCATTTAGAGTCAAAAGATTAAATGTTAAAATTTCATCATTATAGACCATTTTGGGATCGTTCGACAGGTCCGGAGTCATCGTTTTTCATCCGAAAATTGATTTTTTGGACTGTACCAAAAATGATTCAAAATGTCAATTGGATCGTGCCTCATGTTGAATAATCACTTTTTAAACCCTCACAGTGACCAAAATTGCCATTTTTACATAGTTTTGCTTACTCAAAAGCTTCAATTTTGACCCGTTTCAGGCACAGAAATGACTTTAAACACACTTATTTTAGTTGACAAAGTCATAATTCACATCCAACAGTAATTTAGAGTCAAAAGAATAAATGTTAAAATTTCATCATTATAGACCATTTTGGGATCGTTCGACAGGTCCGGAGTCATCGTTTTTCATCCGACAATTGATTTTTTGGACTGTACCAAAAATGATTCAAAATGTCAATTGGATCATGCCTCATGTTGAATAACCACTTTTTAAACCCTCACAATGACCAAAATTGCCATTTTTACAGAGTTTTGCTTACTCAAAAGCTTCCATTTTGACCCGTTTCAGGCACAGAAATGACTTTAAACACACTTATTCTAGTTGACAAAGTCATAATTCACATCCAACAGTCATTTAGAGTCAAAAGATTAAATGTTGAAATTTCATCATTATAGACCATTTTGGGATCGTTCGACAGGTCCGGAGTCATCGTTTTTCATCCGAAAATTGATTTTTTGGACTGTACCAAAAATGATTCAAAATGTCAATTGGATCGTGCCTCATGTTGAATAACCACTTTTTAAACCCTCACAGTGACCAAAATTGCCATTTTTACAGAGTTTTGCTTACTCAAAAGCTTCAATTTTGACCCGTTTCAGGCACAGAAATGACTTTAAACACACTTATTCTAGTTGACAAAGTCATAATTCACATCCAACAGTCATTTAGTGTCAAAAGATCAAATGTTAACATTTCATCATTATAGACCATTTTGGGAACGTTCGACAGGTCCGGAGTCATCGTTTTTCATCCGAAAATTGATTTTTTGGACTGTACCAAAAACGATTCAAAATGTCAATTGGATCGTGCCTCATGTTGAATAACCACTTTTTAAACCCTCACAGTGACCAAAATTGCCATTTTTACAGAGTTTTGCTTACTCAAAAGCTTCAATTTTGACCCGTTTCAGGCACAGAAATGACTTTAAACACACTTATTTTAGTTGACAAAGTCATAATTCACATCCAACAGTCATTTAGAGTCAAAAGATTAAATGTTGAAATTTCATCATTATAGACCATTTTGGGATCGTTCAAAAGGTCCGGAGTCATCGTTTTTCATCCGAAAATTGATTTTTTGGACTGTACCAAAAATGATTCAAAATGTCAATTGGATCGTGCCTCATGTTGAATAACCACTTTTTAAACCCTCACAGTGACCAAAATTGCCATTTTTACAGAGTTTTGCTTGCTCAAAAGCTTCAATTTTGACCCGTTTCAGGCACAGAAATGACTTTAAACACACTTATTCTAGTTGACAAAGTCATAATTCACATCCAACAGTCATTTAGAGTCAAAAGATTAAATGTTAAAATTTCATCATTATAGACCATTTTGGGAACGTTCGACAGGTCCGGAGTCATCGTTTTTCATCCGAAAATTGATTTTTTGGACTGTACCAAAAATGATTCAAAATGTCAATTGGATCATGCCTCATGTTGAATAACCACTTTTGAAACCCTCACAGTGACCAAAATTGCCAATTTTACAGAGTTTTGCTTACTCAAAAGCTTCTATTTTGACCCGTTTCAGGCACAGAAATGACTTTAAACACACTTATTTTAGTTGACAAAGTCATAATTCACATCCAACAGTCATTTAGAGTCAAAAGATTAAATGTTAAAATTTCATCCATATTGACCATTTTGGGATCGTTCGACAGGTCCGGAGTCATCGTTTTTCATCCAAAAATTGATTTTTTGGACTGTACCAAAAATTTATTCAAAATGTCAATTGGATTGTGCCTCATGTTGAATAACCACTTTTTAAACCCTCACAGTGACCAAAATTGCCATTTTTACAGAGTTTTGCTTACTCAAAAGCTTCAATTTTGACCCGTTTCAGGCACAGAAATGACTTTAAACACACTTATTTTAGTTGACAAAGTCATAATTCACATCCAACAGTCATTTAGAGTCAAAAGATTAAATGTTAAAATTTCATCCATATTGACCATTTTGGGATTGTTCGACAGGTCCGGAGTCATTGTTTTTCATCCGAAAATTGTTTTTTTGGACTGTACCAAAAATGATTCAAAATGTCAATTGGATCGTGCCTCATGTTGAATAACCACTTTTTAAACCCTCACAGTGACCAAAATTGCCATTTTTACAGAGTTTTGCTTACTCAAAAGCTTCAATTTTGACCCGTTTCAGGCACAGAAATGACTTTAAACACACTTATTTTAGTTGACAAAGTCATAATTCACATCCAACAGTCATTTAGAGTCAAAAGATTAAATGTTGAAATTTCATCATTATAGACCATTTTGGGATCGTTCGACAGGTCCGGAGTCATCGTTTTTCATCCGAAAATTGATTTTTTGGACTGTACCAAAAATGATTCAAAATGTCAATTGGATCGTGCCTCATGTTGAATAACCACTTTTTAAACCCTCACAGTGACCAAAATTGCCATTTTTACAGAGTTTTGCTTACTCAAAAGCTTCCATTTTGACTCGTTTCAAGCACAGAAATGACTTTAAACACACTTATTCTAGTTGACAAAGTCATAATTCACATCCAACAGTCATTTAGAGTCAAAAGATTAAATGTTAACATTTCATCATTATAGACCATTTTGGGAACGTTCGACAGGTCCGGAGTCATCGTTTTTCATCCGAAAATTGATTTTTTGGACTGTACCAAAAATGATTCAAAATGTCAATTGGATCGTTCCTCATGTTGAATAACCACTTTTTAAACCCTCACAGTGATCAAAATTGCCATTTTTACAGAGTTTTGCTTACTCAAAAGCTTCAATTTTGACCCGTTTCAGGCACAGAAATGACTTTAAACACACTTATTTTAGTTGACAAAGTCATAATTCACATCCAACAGTCATTTAGAGTCAAAAGATTAAATGTTAAAATTTCATCCATATTGACCATTTTGGGATCGTTCGACAGGTCCGGAGTCATCGTTTTTCATCCGAAAATTGATTTTTTGGACTGTACCAAAAATTATTCAAAATGTCAATTGGATCGTCCCTCATGTTGAATAACCACTTTTTAAACCCTCACAGTGACCAAAATTGCCATTTTTACAGAGTTTTGCTTACTCAAAAGCTTCAATTTTGACCCGTTTCAGGCACAGAAATGACTTTAAACACACTTATTTTAGTTGACAAAGTCATAATTCACATCCAACAGTCATTTAGAGTCAAAAGATTAAATGTTGAAATTTCATCATTATAGACCATTTTGGGATCGTTCGACAGGCCGGAGTCATCGTTTTTCATCCGAAAATTGATTTTTTGGACTGTACCAAAAATGATTCAAAATGTCAATTGGATCGTGCCTCATGTTGAATAACCACTTTTTAAACCCTCACAGTGACCAAAATTGCCATTTTTACAGAGTTTTGCTTACTCAAAAGCTTCCATTTTGACCCGTTTCAAGCACAGAAAGGACTTTAAACACACTTATTCTAGTTGACAAAGTCATAATTTACATCCAACAGTCATTTAGAGTCAAAAGATTAAATGTTGAAATTTCATCATTATAGACCATTTTGGGATCGTTCGACAGGTCCGGAGTCATCGTTTTTCATCCGAAAATTGATTTTTTGGACTGTACCAAAAATGATTCAAAATGTCAATTGGATCGTGCCTCATGTTGAATAACCACTTTTTAAACCCTCACAGTGACCAAAATTGCCATTTTTACAGAGTTTTGCTTGCTCAAAAGCTTCAATTTTGACTCGTTTCAGGCACAGAAATGACTTTAAACACACTTATTCTAGTTGACAAAGTCATAATTCACATCCAACAGTCATTTAGAGTCAAAAGATTAAATGTTAACATTTCATCATTATAGACCATTTTGGGAACGTTCGACAGGTCCGGAGTCATCGTTTTTCATCCGAAAATTGATTTTTTGGACTGTACCAAAAATGATTCAAAATGTCAATTGGATCGTGCCTCATGTTGAATAACCACTTTTTAAACCCTCACAGTGACCAAAATTGCCATTTTTACAGAGTTTTGCTTAATTAAAAGCTTCCATTTTGACCCGTTTCAGGCACAGAAATGACTTTAAACACACTTATTTTAGTTGACAAAGTCATAATTCCCATCCAACAGTCATTTAGAGTCAAAAGATTAAATGTTAAAATTTCATCATTATAGACCATTTTGGGATCGTTCGACAGGTCCGGAGTCATCGTTTTTCATCCGAAAATTGATTTTTTGGACTGTACCAAAAATGATTCAAAATGTCAATTGGATCGTGCCTCATGTTGAATAATCACTTTTTAAACCCTCACAGTGACCAAAATTGCCATTTTTACATAGTTTTGCTTACTCAAAAGCTTCAATTTTGACCCGTTTCAGGCACAGAAATGACTTTAAACACACTTATTTTAGTTGACAAAGTCATAATTCACATCCAACAGTAATTTAGAGTCAAAAGAATAAATGTTAAAATTTCATCATTATAGACCATTTTGGGATCGTTCGACAGGTCCGGAGTCATCGTTTTTCATCCGACAATTGATTTTTTGGACTGTACCAAAAATGATTCAAAATGTCAATTGGATCATGCCTCATGTTGAATAACCACTTTTTAAACCCTCACAATGACCAAAATTGCCATTTTTACAGAGTTTTGCTTACTCAAAAGCTTCCATTTTGACCCGTTTCAGGCACAGAAATGACTTTAAACACACTTATTCTAGTTGACAAAGTCATAATTCACATCCAACAGTCATTTAGAGTCAAAAGATTAAATGTTGAAATTTCATCATTATAGACCATTTTGGGATCGTTCGACAGGTCCGGAGTCATCGTTTTTCATCCGAAAATTGATTTTTTGGACTGTACCAAAAATGATTCAAAATGTCAATTGGATCGTGCCTCATGTTGAATAACCACTTTTTAAACCCTCACAGTGACCAAAATTGCCATTTTTACAGAGTTTTGCTTACTCAAAAGCTTCAATTTTGACCCGTTTCAGGCACAGAAATGACTTTAAACACACTTATTCTAGTTGACAAAGTCATAATTCACATCCAACAGTCATTTAGTGTCAAAAGATCAAATGTTAACATTTCATCATTATAGACCATTTTGGGAACGTTCGACAGGTCCGGAGTCATCGTTTTTCATCCGAAAATTGATTTTTTGGACTGTACCAAAAACGATTCAAAATGTCAATTGGATCGTGCCTCATGTTGAATAACCACTTTTTAAACCCTCACAGTGACCAAAATTGCCATTTTTACAGAGTTTTGCTTACTCAAAAGCTTCAATTTTGACCCGTTTCAGGCACAGAAATGACTTTAAACACACTTATTTTAGTTGACAAAGTCATAATTCACATCCAACAGTCATTTAGAGTCAAAAGATTAAATGTTGAAATTTCATCATTATAGACCATTTTGGGATCGTTCAAAAGGTCCGGAGTCATCGTTTTTCATCCGAAAATTGATTTTTTGGACTGTACCAAAAATGATTCAAAATGTCAATTGGATCGTGCCTCATGTTGAATAACCACTTTTTAAACCCTCACAGTGACCAAAATTGCCATTTTTACAGAGTTTTGCTTGCTCAAAAGCTTCAATTTTGACCCGTTTCAGGCACAGAAATGACTTTAAACACACTTATTCTAGTTGACAAAGTCATAATTCACATCCAACAGTCATTTAGAGTCAAAAGATTAAATGTTAAAATTTCATCATTATAGACCATTTTGGGAACGTTCGACAGGTCCGGAGTCATCGTTTTTCATCCGAAAATTGATTTTTTGGACTGTACCAAAAATGATTCAAAATGTCAATTGGATCATGCCTCATGTTGAATAACCACTTTTGAAACCCTCACAGTGACCAAAATTGCCAATTTTACAGAGTTTTGCTTACTCAAAAGCTTCTATTTTGACCCGTTTCAGGCACAGAAATGACTTTAAACACACTTATTTTAGTTGACAAAGTCATAATTCACATCCAACAGTCATTTAGAGTCAAAAGATTAAATGTTAAAATTTCATCCATATTGACCATTTTGGGATCGTTCGACAGGTCCGGAGTCATCGTTTTTCATCCGAAAATTGTTTTTTTGGACTGTACCAAAAATGATTCAAAATGTCAATTGGATCGTGCCTCATGTTGAATAACCACTTTTTAAACCCTCACAGTGACCAAAATTGCCATTTTTACAGAGTTTTGCTTACTCAAAAGCTTCAATTTTGACCCGTTTCAGGCACAGAAATGACTTTAAACACACTTATTTTAGTTGACAAAGTCATAATTCACATCCAACAGTCATTTAGAGTCAAAAGATTAAATGTTGAAATTTCATCATTATAGACCATTTTGGGATCGTTCGACAGGTCCGGAGTCATCGTTTTTCATCCGAAAATTGATTTTTTGGACTGTACCAAAAATGATTCAAAATGTCAATTGGATCGTGCCTCATGTTGAATAACCACTTTTTAAACCCTCACAGTGACCAAAATTGCCATTTTTACAGAGTTTTGCTTACTCAAAAGCTTCCATTTTGACTCGTTTCAAGCACAGAAATGACTTTAAACACACTTATTCTAGTTGACAAAGTCATAATTCACATCCAACAGTCATTTAGAGTCAAAAGATTAAATGTTAACATTTCATCATTATAGACCATTTTGGGAACGTTCGACAGGTCCGGAGTCATCGTTTTTCATCCGAAAATTGATTTTTTGGACTGTACCAAAAATGATTCAAAATGTCAATTGGATCGTTCCTCATGTTGAATAACCACTTTTTAAACCCTCACAGTGATCAAAATTGCCATTTTTACAGAGTTTTGCTTACTCAAAAGCTTCAATTTTGACCCGTTTCAGGCACAGAAATGACTTTAAACACACTTATTTTAGTTGACAAAGTCATAATTCACATCCAACAGTCATTTAGAGTCAAAAGATTAAATGTTAAAATTTCATCCATATTGACCATTTTGGGATCGTTCGACAGGTCCGGAGTCATCGTTTTTCATCCGAAAATTGATTTTTTGGACTGTACCAAAAATTATTCAAAATGTCAATTGGATCGTCCCTCATGTTGAATAACCACTTTTTAAACCCTCACAGTGACCAAAATTGCCATTTTTACAGAGTTTTGCTTACTCAAAAGCTTCAATTTTGACCCGTTTCAGGCACAGAAATGACTTTAAACACACTTATTTTAGTTGACAAAGTCATAATTCACATCCAACAGTCATTTAGAGTCAAAAGATTAAATGTTGAAATTTCATCATTATAGACCATTTTGGGATCGTTCGACAGGCCGGAGTCATCGTTTTTCATCCGAAAATTGATTTTTTGGACTGTACCAAAAATGATTCAAAATGTCAATTGGATCGTGCCTCATGTTGAATAACCACTTTTTAAACCCTCAGAGTGACCAAAATTGCCATTTTTACAGAGTTTTGCTTACTCAAAAGCTTCCATTTTGACCCGTTTCAAGCACAGAAAGGACTTTAAACACACTTATTCTAGTTGACAAAGTCATAATTTACATCCAACAGTCATTTAGAGTCAAAAGATTAAATGTTGAAATTTCATCATTATAGACCATTTTGGGATCGTTCGACAGGTCCGGAGTCATCGTTTTTCATCCGAAAATTGATTTTTTGGACTGTACCAAAAATGATTCAAAATGTCAATTGGATCGTGCCTCATGTTGAATAACCACTTTTTAAACCCTCACAGTGACCAAAATTGCCATTTTTTACAGAGTTTTGCTTGCTCAAAAGCTTCAATTTTGACTCGTTTCAGGCACAGAAATGACTTTAAACACACTTATTCTAGTTGACAAAGTCATAATTCACATCCAACAGTCATTTAGAGTCAAAAGATTAAATGTTAACATTTCATCATTATAGACCATTTTGGGGAACGTTCGACAGGTCCGGAGTCATCGTTTTTCATCCGAAAATTGATTTTTTGGACTGTACCAAAAATGATTCCAAAATATCAATTGGATCGTTCCTCATGTTGAATAACCACTTTTTAAACCCCTCACAGTGACCAAAATTGCCATTTTTACAGAGTTTTGCTTACTCAAAAGCTTCAATTTTGACCCGTTTCAGGCACAGAAATGACTTTAAACACACTTATTTTAGTTGACAAAGTCATAATTCACATCCAACAGTCATTTAGAGTCAAAAGATTAAATGTTAAAATTTCATCCATATTGACCATTTTGGGATCGTTCGACAGGTCCGGAGTCATCGTTTTTCATCCAAAAATTGATTTTTTGGACTGTACCAAAAATTATTCAAAATGTCAATTGGATCGTGCCTCATGTTGAATAACCACTTTTTAAACCCTCACAGTGACCAAAATTGCCATTTTTACAGAGTTTTGCTTACTCAAAAGCTTCAATTTTGACCCGTTTCAGGCACAGAAATGACTTTAAACACACTTATTTTAGTTGACAAAGTCATAATTCACATCCAACAGTCATTTAGAGTCAAAAGATTAAATGTTAAAATTTCATCCATATTGACCATTTTGGGATTGTTCGACAGGTCCGGAGTCATTGTTTTTCATCCGAAAATTGTTTTTTTGGACTGGACCAAAAATGATTCAAAATGTCAATTGGATCGTGTCTCATGTTGAATAACCACTTTTTAAACCCTCACAGTGACCAAAATTGCCATTTTTACAGAGTTTTGCTTACTCAAAAGCTTCAATTTTGACCCGTTTCAGGCACAGAAATGACTTTAAACACACTTATTTTAGTTGAAAAAGTCATAATTCACATCCAACAGTCATTTAGAGTCAAAAGATTAAATGTTGAAATTTCATCCATATTGACCATTTGGGATCGTTCGACAGGTCCGGAGTCATCGTTTTTCATCCGAAAATTGATTTTTTGGACTGTACCAAAAAATGATTCAAAATGTCAATTGGATCGTTCCTCATGTTGAATAACCACTTTTTAAACCCTCACAGTGACCAAAATTGCCATTTTTACAGAGTTTTGCTTACTCAAAAGCTTCAATTTTGACCCGTTTCAGGCACAGAAATGACTTTGAACACACTTATTTTAGTTGAAAAAGTCATAATTCACATCCAACAGTCATTTAGAGTCAAAAGATTAAATGTTAAAATTTCATCCATATTGACCATTTTGGGATCGTTCGACAGGTCCGGAGTCATCGTTTTTCATCCGAAAATTGATTTTTTGGACTGTACCAAAAATGATTCAAAATGTCAATTGGATCGTGCCTCATGTTGAATAACCACTTTTTAAACCCTCACAGTGACCAAAATTGCCATTTTTACAGAGTTTTGCTTACTCAAAAGCTTCAATTTTGACCTGTTTCAGGTACAGAAATGACTTTAAACACACTTATTTTAGTTGACAAAGTCATAATTCACATCCAACAGTAATTTAGAGTCAAAAGATTAAATGTTGAAATTTCATCATTATAGACCATTTTGGGATCGTTCGACAGGTCCGGAGTCATCGTTTTTCATCCGAAAATTGATTTTTTGGACTGTACCAAAAATGATTCAAAATGTCAATTGGATCGTGCCTCATGTTGAATAACCACTTTTTAAACCCTTACAGTGACCAAAATTGCCATTTTTACAGAGTTTTGCTTACTCAAAAGCTTCCATTTTGACCCGTTTCAGGCACAGAAATGACTTTAAACACACTTATTCTAGTTGACAAAGTCATAATTCACATCCAACAGTCATTTAGAGTCAAAAGATTAAATGTTGAAATTTCATCATTATAGACCATTTTGGGGTCGTTCGACAGGTCCGGAGTCATCGTTTTTCATCCGAAAATTGATTTTTTGGACTGTACCAAAAATGATTCAAAATGTCAATTGGATCATGCCTCATGTTGAATAACCACTTTATAAACCCTCACAGTGACCAAAATTGCCATTTTTACAGAGTTTTGCTTACTCAAAAGCTTCCATTTTGACCCGTTTCAGGCACAGAAATGACTTTAAACACACTTATTCTAGTTGACAAAGTCATAATTCACATCCAACAGTCATTTAGAGTCAAAAGATTAAATGTTAAAATTTCATCATTATAGACCAGTTTGGGAACGTTCGACAGGTCCGGAGTCATCGTTTTTCATCCGAAAATTGATTTTTTGGACTGTACCAAAAATGATTCAAAATGTCAATTGGATCGTTCCTCATGTTGAATAACCACTTTTTAAACCCTCACAGTGACCAAAATTGCCATTTTTACAGAGTTTTGCTTACTCAAAAGCTTCAATTTTGACCCATTTCAGGCACAGAAATGACTTTAAACACACTTATTTTAGTTGACAAAGTCATAATTCACATCCAACAGTCATTTAGCGTCAAAAGATTAAATGTTAAAATTTCATCCATATTGACCAATTTGGGATCGTTCGACAGGTCCGGAGTCATTGTTTTTCATCCGAAAATTGATTTTTTGGACTGTACCAAAAATGATTCAAAATGTCAATTGGATCGTGTCTCGTGTTGAATAACCACTTTTTAAACCCTCACAGTGACCAAAATTGCCATTTTTACAGAGTTTTGCTTACTCAAAAGCTTCAATTTTGACCCGTTTCAGGCACAGAAATGACTTTAAACACACTTATTTTAGTTGACAAAGTCATAATTCACATCCAACAGTAATTTAGAGTCAAAAGAATAAATGTTAAAATTTCATCATTATAGACCATTTTGGGATCGTTCGACAGGTCCGGAGTCATCGTTTTTCATCCGAAAATTGATTTTTTGGACTGTACCAAAAATGATTCAAAATGTCAATTGGATCATGCCTCATGTTGAATAACCACTTTTTAAACCCTCACAATGACCAAAATTGCCATTTTTACAGAGTTTTGCTTACTCAAAAGCTTCCATTTTGACCCGTTTCAGGCACAGAAATGACTTTAAACACACTTATTCTAGTCGACAAAGTCATAATTCACATCCAACAGTCATTTAGAGTCAAAAGATTAAATGTTGAAATTTCATCATTATAGACCATTTTGGGATCATTCGACAGGTCCGGAGTCATCGTTTTTCATCCGAAAATTGATTTTTTGGACTGTACCAAAAATGATTCAAAATGTCAATTGGATCGTGCCTCATGTTGAATAACCACTTTTTAAACCCTCACAGTGACCAAAATTGCCATTTTTACAGAGTTTTGCTTAATTAAAAGCTTCCATTTTGACCCGTTTCAGGCACAGAAATGACTTTAAACACACTTATTTTAGTTGACAAAGTCATAATTCCCATCCAACAGTCATTTAGAGTCAAAAGATTAAATGTTAAAATTTCATCATTATAGACCATTTTGGGATCGTTCGACAGGTCCGGAGTCATCGTTTTTCATCCGAAAATTGATTTTTTGGACTGTACCAAAAATGATTCAAAATGTCAATTGGATCGTGCCTCATGTTGAATAATCACTTTTTAAACCCTCACAGTGACCAAAATTGCCATTTTTACATAGTTTTGCTTACTCAAAAGCTTCAATTTTGACCCGTTTCAGGCACAGAAATGACTTTAAACACACTTATTTTAGTTGACAAAGTCATAATTCACATCCAACAGTAATTTAGAGTCAAAAGAATAAATGTTAAAATTTCATCATTATAGACCATTTTGGGATCGTTCGACAGGTCCGGAGTCATCGTTTTTCATCCGACAATTGATTTTTTGGACTGTACCAAAAATGATTCAAAATGTCAATTGGATCATGCCTCATGTTGAATAACCACTTTTTAAACCCTCACAATGACCAAAATTGCCATTTTTACAGAGTTTTGCTTACTCAAAAGCTTCCATTTTGACCCGTTTCAGGCACAGAAATGACTTTAAACACACTTATTCTAGTTGACAAAGTCATAATTCACATCCAACAGTCATTTAGAGTCAAAAGATTAAATGTTGAAATTTCATCATTATAGACCATTTTGGGATCGTTCGACAGGTCCGGAGTCATCGTTTTTCATCCGAAAATTGATTTTTTGGACTGTACCAAAAATGATTCAAAATGTCAATTGGATCGTGCCTCATGTTGAATAACCACTTTTTAAACCCTCACAGTGACCAAAATTGCCATTTTTACAGAGTTTTGCTTACTCAAAAGCTTCAATTTTGACCCGTTTCAGGCACAGAAATGACTTTAAACACACGTATTCTAGTTGACAAAGTCATAATTCACATCCAACAGTCATTTAGTGTCAAAAGATCAAATGTTAACATTTCATCATTATAGACCATTTTGGGAACGTTCGACAGGTCCGGAGTCATCGTTTTTCATCCGAAAATTAATTTTTTGGACTGTACCAAAAACGATTCAAAATGTCAATTGGATCGTGCCTCATGTTGAATAACCACTTTTTAAACCCTCACAGTGACCAAAATTGCCATTTTTACAGAGTTTTGCTTACTCAAAAGCTTCAATTTTGACCCGTTTCAGGCACAGAAATGACTTTAAACACACTTATTTTAGTTGACAAAGTCATAATTCACATCCAACAGTCATTTAGAGTCAAAAGATTAAATGTTGAAATTTCATCATTATAGACCATTTTGGGATCGTTCAAAAGGTCCGGAGTCATCGTTTTTCATCCGAAAATTGATTTTTTGGACTGTACCAAAAATGATTCAAAATGTCAATTGGATCGTGCCTCATGTTGAATAACCACTTTTTAAACCCTCACAGTGACCAAAATTGCCATTTTTACAGAGTTTTGCTTGCTCAAAAGCTTCAATTTTGACCCGTTTCAGGCACAGAAATGACTTTAAACACACTTATTCTAGTTGACAAAGTCATAATTCACATCCAACAGTCATTTAGAGTCAAAAGATTAAATGTTAAAATTTCATCATTATAGACCATTTTGGGAACGTTCGACAGGTCCGGAGTCATCGTTTTTCATCCGAAAATTGATTTTTTGGACTGTACCAAAAATGATTCAAAATGTCAATTGGATCATGCCTCATGTTGAATAACCACTTTTGAAACCCTCACAGTGACCAAAATTGCTAATTTTACAGAGTTTTGCTTACTCAAAAGCTTCTATTTTGACCCGTTTCAGGCACAGAAATGACTTTAAACACACTTATTTTAGTTGACAAAGTCATAATTCACATCCAACAGTCATTTAGAGTCAAAAGATTAAATGTTAACATTTCATCATTATAGACCATTTTGGGAACGTTCGACAGGTCCGGAATCATCGTTTTTCATCCGAAAATTGATTTTTTGGACTGTACCAAAAATGATTCAAAATGTCAATTGGATCGTTCCTCATGTTGAATAACCACTTTTTAAACCCTCACAGTGATCAAAATTGCCATTTTTACAGAGTTTTGCTTACTCAAAAGCTTCAATTTTGACCCGTTTCAGGCACAGAAATGACTTTAAACACACTTATTTTAGTTGACAAAGTCATAATTCACATCCAACAGTCATTTAGAGTCAAAAGATTAAATGTTAAAATTTCATCCATATTGACCATTTTGGGATCGTTCGACAGGTCCGGAGTCATCGTTTTTCATCCGAAAATTGATTTTTTGGACTGTACCAAAAATTATTCAAAATGTCAATTGGATCGTCCCTCATGTTGAATAACCACTTTTTAAACCCTCACAGTGACCAAAATTGCCATTTTTACAGAGTTTTGCTTACTCAAAAGCTTCAATTTTGACCCGTTTCAGGCACAGAAATGACTTTAAACACACTTATTTTAGTTGACAAAGTCATAATTCACATCCAACAGTCATTTAGAGTCAAAAGATTAAATGTTGAAATTTCATCATTATAGACCATTTTGGGATCGTTCGACAGGCCGGAGTCATCGTTTTTCATCCGAAAATTGATTTTTTGGACTGTACCAAAAATGATTCAAAATGTCAATTGGATCGTGCCTCATGTTGAATAACCACTTTTTAAACCCTCACAGTGACCAAAATTGCCATTTTTACAGAGTTTTGCTTACTCAAAAGCTTCCATTTTGACCCGTTTCAAGCACAGAAAGGACTTTAAACACACTTATTCTAGTTGACAAAGTCATAATTTACATCCAACAGTCATTTAGAGTCAAAAGATTAAATGTTGAAATTTCATCATTATAGACCATTTTGGGATCGTTCGACAGGTCCGGAGTCATCGTTTTTCATCCGAAAATTGATTTTTTGGACTGTACCAAAAATGATTCAAAATGTCAATTGGATCGTGCCTCATGTTGAATAACCACTTTTTAAACCCTCACAGTGACCAAAATTGCCATTTTTACAGAGTTTTGCTTGCTCAAAAGCTTCAATTTTGACTCGTTTCAGGCACAGAAATGACTTTAAACACACTTATTCTAGTTGACAAAGTCATAATTCACATCCAACAGTCATTTAGAGTCAAAAGATTAAATGTTAACATTTCATCATTATAGACCATTTTGGGAACGTTCGACAGGTCCGGAGTCATCGTTTTTCATCCGAAAATTGATTTTTTGGACTGTACCAAAAATGATTCAAAATATCAATTGGATCGTTCCTCATGTTGAATAACCACTTTTTAAACCCTCACAGTGACCAAAATTGCCATTTTTACAGAGTTTTGCTTACTCAAAAGCTTCAATTTTGACCCGTTTCAGGCACAGAAATGACTTTAAACACACTTATTTTAGTTGACAAAGTCATAATTCACATCCAACAGTCATTTAGAGTCAAAAGATTAAATGTTAAAATTTCATCCATATTGACCATTTTGGGATCGTTCGACAGGTCCGGAGTCATCGTTTTTCATCCAAAAATTGATTTTTTGGACTGTACCAAAAATTATTCAAAATGTCAATTGGATCGTGCCTCATGTTGAATAACCACTTTTTAAACCCTCACAGTGACCAAAATTGCCATTTTTACAGAGTTTTGCTTACTCAAAAGCTTCAATTTTGACCCGTTTCAGGCACAGAAATGACTTTAAACACACTTATTTTAGTTGACAAAGTCATAATTCACATCCAACAGTCATTTAGAGTCAAAAGATTAAATGTTAAAATTTCATCCATATTGACCATTTTGGGATTGTTCGACAGGTCCGGAGTCATTGTTTTTCATCCGAAAATTGATTTTTTGGACTGGACCAAAAATGATTCAAAATGTCAATTGGATCGTGTCTCATGTTGAATAACCACTTTTTAAACCCTCAGAGTGACCAAAATTGCCATTTTTACAGAGTTTTGCTTACTCAAAAGCTTCAATTTTGACCCGTTTCAGGCACAGAAATGACTTTAAACACACTTATTTTAGTTGAAAAAGTCATAATTCACATCCAACAGTCATTTAGAGTCAAAAGATTAAATGTTGAAATTTCATCCATATTGACCATTTGGGATCGTTCGACAGGTCCGGAGTCATCGTTTTTCATCCGAAAATTGATTTTTTGGACTGTACCAAAAATGATTCAAAATGTCAATTGGATCGTTCCTCATGTTGAATAACCACTTTTTAAACCCTCACAGTGACCAAAATTGCCATTTTTAAAGAGTTTTGCTTACTCAAAAGCTTCAATTTTGACCCGTTTCAGGCACAGAAATGACTTTAAACACACTTATTTTAGTTGAAAAAGTCATAATTCACATCCAACAGTCATTTAGAGTCAAAAGATTAAATGTTAAAATTTCATCCATATTGACCATTTTGGGATCGTTCGACAGGTCCGGAGTCATCGTTTTTCATCCGAAAATTGATTTTTTGGACTGTACCAAAAATGATTCAAAATGTCAATTGGATCGTGCCTCATGTTGAATAACCACTTTTTAAACCCTCACAGTGACCAAAATTGCCATTTTTACAGAGTTTTGCTTACTCAAAAGCTTCAATTTTGACCCGTTTCAGGTACAGAAATGACTTTAAACACACTTATTTTAGTTGACAAAGTCATAATTCACATCCAACAGTAATTTAGAGTCAAAAGATTAAATGTTGAAATTTCATCATTATAGACCATTTTGGGATCGTTCGACAGGTCCGGAGTCATCGTTTTTCATCCGAAAATTGATTTTTTGGACTGTACCAAAAATGATTCAAAATGTCAATTGGATCGTGCCTCATGTTGAATAACCACTTTTTAAACCCTTACAGTGACCAAAATTGCCATTTTTACAGAGTTTTGCTTACTCAAAAGCTTCAATTTTGACCCGTTTCAGGCACAGAAATGACTTTAAACACACTTATTTTAGTTGACAAAGTCATAATTCACATCCAACAGTCATTTAGTGTCAAAAGATTAAATGTTAAAATTTCATCCATATTGACCATTTTGGGATCCTTCGACAGGTCCGGAGTCATCGTTTTTCATCCGAAAATTGATTTTTTGGACTGTACCAAAAATGATTCAAAATGTCAATTGGATCGTGCCTCATGTTGAATAACCACTTTTTAAACCCTCACAGTGACCAAAATTGCCATTTTTACAGAGTTTTGCTTACTCAAAAGCTTGAATTTTGACCCGTTTCAAGCACAGAAATGACTTTAAACACACTTATTCTAGTTGACAAAGTCATAATTCACATCCAACAGTCATTTAGAGTCAAAAGATTAAATGTTAACATTTCATCACTATAGACCATTTTGGGAACGTTCGACAGGTCCGGAGTCATCGTTTTCATCCGAAAATTGATTTTTTGGACTGTACCAAAAATGATTCAAAGTGTCAACTGGATCATGCCTCATGTTGAATAACCACTTTTTAAACCCTCACAGTGACCAAAATTGTCATTTGTACAGAGTTTCGCTTACTCAAAAGCTTCAATTTTGACCCGTTTCAGGCACAGAATGGACTTTAAGCACACTTATTTTAGTTGACAAAGTCATAATTCACATCCAACAGTAATTTAGAGTCAAAAGATTAAATGTTAAAATTTCATCATTATAGACCATTTTGGGATCGTTCATCCGAAAATTGATTTTTTGGACTGTACCAAAAATGATTCAAAATGTCAATTGGATCATGCCTCATGTTGAATAACCACTTTTGAAACCCTCACAGTGACCAAAATTGCCAATTTTACAGAGTTTTGCTTACTCAAAAGCTTCAATTTTGACCCGTTTCAGGCACAGAAATGACTTTAAACACACTTATTTTAGTTGACAAAGTCATAATTCACATCCAACAGTCATTTAGAGTCAAAAGATTAAATGTTAAAATTTCATCCATATTGACCATTTTGGGATCGTTCGACAGGTCCGGAGTCATCGTTTTTCATCCGAAAATTGATTTTTTGGACTGTACCAAAAATTATTCAAAATGTCAATTGGATCGTGCCTCATGTTGAATAACCACTTTTTAAACCCTCACAGTGACCAAAATTGCCATTTTTACAGAGTTTTGCTTACTCAAAAGCTTCAATTTTGACCCGTTTCAGGCACAGAAATGACTTTAAACACACTTATTTTAGTTGACAAAGTCATAATTCACATCCAACAGTCATTTAGAGTCAAAAGATTAAATGTTGAAATTTCATCATTATAGACCATTTTGGGATCGTTCGACAGGTCCGGAGTCATCGTTTTTCATCCGAAAATTGATTTTTTGGACTGTACCAAAAATGATTCAAAATGTCAATTGGATCGTTCCTCATGTTGAATAACCACTTTTTAAACCCTCACAGTGACCAAAATTGCCATTTTTACAGAGTTTTGCTTACTTAAAAGCTTCAATTTTGACCCATTTCAGGCACAGAAATGACTTTAAACACACTTATTTTAGTTGACAAAGTCATAATTCACATCCAACAGTAATTTAGAGTCAAAAGAATAAATGTTAAAATTTCATCATTATAGACCATTTTGGGATCGTTCGACAGGTCCGGAGTCATCGTTTTTCATCCGAAAATTGATTTTTTGGACTGTACCAAAAATGATTCAAAATGTCAATTGGATCATGCCTCATGTTGAATAACCACTTTATAAACCCTCACAGTGACCAAAATTGCCATTTTTACAGAGTTTTGCTTACTCAAAAGCTTCCATTTTGACCCGTTTCAGGCACAGAAATGACTTTAAACACACTTATTCTAGTTGACAAAGTCATAATTCACATCCAACAGTCATTTAGAGTCAAAAGATTAAATGTTAAAATTTCATCATTATAGACCATTTTGGGATCGTTCGACAGGTCCGGAGTCATCGTTTTTCATCCGAAAATTGATTTTTTGGACTGTACCAAAAATGATTCAAAATGTCAATTGGATCATGCCTCATGTTGAATAACCACTTTTTAAACCCTCACAGTGACCAAAATTGCCATTTTTACAGAGTTTTGCTTGCTCAAAAGCTTCAATTTTGACCCGTTTCAGGCACAGAAATGACTTTAAACACACTTATTCTAGTTGACAAAGTCATAATTCACATCCAACAGTCATTTAGAGTCAAAAGATTAAATGTTAAAATTTCATCATTATAGACCAGTTTGGGAACGTTCGACAGGTCCGGAGTCATCGTTTTTCATCCGAAAATTGATTTTTTGGACTGTACCAAAAATGATTCAAAATGTCAATTGGATCGTTCCTCATGTTGAATAACCACTTTTTAAACCCTCACAGTGACCAAAATTGCCATTTTTACAGAGTTTTGCTTACTCAAAAGCTTCAATTTTGACCCATTTCAGGCACAGAAATGACTTTAAACACACTTATTTTAGTTGACAAAGTCATAATTCACATCCAACAGTCATTTAGCGTCAAAAGATTAAATGTTAAAATTTCATCCATATTGACCATTTTGGGATCGTTCGACAGGTCCGGAGTCATTGTTTTTCATCCGAAAATTGATTTTTTGGACTGTACCAAAAATGATTCAAAATGTCAATTGGATCGTGTCTCGTGTTGAATAACCACTTTTTAAACCCTCACAGTGACCAAAATTGCCATTTTTACAGAGTTTTGCTTACTCAAAAGCTTGAATTTTGACCCGTTTCAAGCACAGAAATGACTTTAAACACACTTATTCTAGTTGACAAAGTCATAATTCACATCCAACAGTCATTTAGAGTCAAAAGATTAAATGTTAACATTTCATCACTATAGACCATTTTGGGAACGTTCGACAGGTCCGGAGTCATCGTTTTCATCCGAAAATTGATTTTTTGGACTGTACCAAAAATGATTCAAAGTGTCAACTGGATCATGCCTCATGTTGAATAACCACTTTTTAAACCCTCACAGTGACCAAAATTGTCATTTGTACAGAGTTTCGCTTACTCAAAAGCTTCAATTTTGACCCGTTTCAGGCACAGAATGGACTTTAAGCACACTTATTTTAGTTGACAAAGTCATAATTCACATCCAACAGTAATTTAGAGTCAAAAGATTAAATGTTAAAATTTCATCATTATAGACCATTTTGGGATCGTTCATCCGAAAATTGATTTTTTGGACTGTACCAAAAATGATTCAAAATGTCAATTGGATCATGCCTCATGTTGAATAACCACTTTTGAAACCCTCACAGTGACCAAAATTGCCAATTTTACAGAGTTTTGCTTACTCAAAAGCTTCAATTTTGACCCGTTTCAGGCACAGAAATGACTTTAAACACACTTATTTTAGTTGACAAAGTCATAATTCACATCCAACAGTCATTTAGAGTCAAAAGATTAAATGTTAAAATTTCATCCATATTGACCATTTTGGGATCGTTCGACAGGTCCGGAGTCATCGTTTTTCATCCGAAAATTGATTTTTTGGACTGTACCAAAAATTATTCAAAATGTCAATTGGATCGTGCCTCATGTTGAATAACCACTTTTTAAACCCTCACAGTGACCAAAATTGCCATTTTTACAGAGTTTTGCTTACTCAAAAGCTTCAATTTTGACCCGTTTCAGGCACAGAAATGACTTTAAACACACTTATTTTAGTTGACAAAGTCATAATTCACATCCAACAGTCATTTAGAGTCAAAAGATTAAATGTTGAAATTTCATCATTATAGACCATTTTGGGATCGTTCGACAGGTCCGGAGTCATCGTTTTTCATCCGAAAATTGATTTTTTGGACTGTACCAAAAATGATTCAAAATGTCAATTGGATCGTTCCTCATGTTGAATAACCACTTTTTAAACCCTCACAGTGACCAAAATTGCCATTTTTACAGAGTTTTGCTTACTTAAAAGCTTCAATTTTGACCCATTTCAGGCACAGAAATGACTTTAAACACACTTATTTTAGTTGACAAAGTCATAATTCACATCCAACAGTAATTTAGAGTCAAAAGAATAAATGTTAAAATTTCATCATTATAGACCATTTTGGGATCGTTCGACAGGTCCGGAGTCATCGTTTTTCATCCGAAAATTGATTTTTTGGACTGTACCAAAAATGATTCAAAATGTCAATTGGATCATGCCTCATGTTGAATAACCACTTTATAAACCCTCACAGTGACCAAAATTGCCATTTTTACAGAGTTTTGCTTACTCAAAAGCTTCCATTTTGACCCGTTTCAGGCACAGAAATGACTTTAAACACACTTATTCTAGTTGACAAAGTCATAATTCACATCCAACAGTCATTTAGAGTCAAAAGATTAAATGTTAAAATTTCATCATTATAGACCATTTTGGGATCGTTCGACAGGTCCGGAGTCATCGTTTTTCATCCGAAAATTGATTTTTTGGACTGTACCAAAAATGATTCAAAATGTCAATTGGATCATGCCTCATGTTGAATAACCACTTTTTAAACCCTCACAGTGACCAAAATTGCCATTTTTACAGAGTTTTGCTTGCTCAAAAGCTTCAATTTTGACCCGTTTCAGGCACAGAAATGACTTTAAACACACTTATTCTAGTTGACAAAGTCATAATTCACATCCAACAGTCATTTAGAGTCAAAAGATTAAATGTTAAAATTTCATCATTATAGACCAGTTTGGGAACGTTCGACAGGTCCGGAGTCATCGTTTTTCATCCGAAAATTGATTTTTTGGACTGTACCAAAAATGATTCAAAATGTCAATTGGATCGTTCCTCATGTTGAATAACCACTTTTTAAACCCTCACAGTGACCAAAATTGCCATTTTTACAGAGTTTTGCTTACTCAAAAGCTTCAATTTTGACCCATTTCAGGCACAGAAATGACTTTAAACACACTTATTTTAGTTGACAAAGTCATAATTCACATCCAACAGTCATTTAGCGTCAAAAGATTAAATGTTAAAATTTCATCCATATTGACCATTTTGGGATCGTTCGACAGGTCCGGAGTCATTGTTTTTCATCCGAAAATTGATTTTTTGGACTGTACCAAAAATGATTCAAAATGTCAATTGGATCGTGTCTCGTGTTGAATAACCACTTTTTAAACCCTCACAGTGACCACAATTGCCATTTTTACAGAGTTTTGCTTACTCAAAAGCTTCAATTTTGACCCGTTTCAGGCACAGAAATGACTTTAAACACACTTATTTTAGTTGAAAAAGTCATAATTCACATCCAACAGTCATTTAGAGTCAAAAGATTAAATGTTGAAATTTCATCCATATTGACCATTTGGGATCGTTCGACAGGTCCGGAGTCATCGTTTTTCATCCGAAAATTGATTTTTGGACTGTACCAAAAATGATTCAAAATGTCAATTGGATCGTGCCTCATGTTGAATAACCACTTTTTAAACCCTCACAGTGACCAAAATTGCCATTTTTACAGAGTTTTGCTTACTCAAAAGCTTTAATTTTGACCCGTTTCAGGCACAGAAATGACTTTAAACACACTTATTCTAGTTGACAAAGTCATAATTCACATCCAACAGTCATTTAGAGTCAAAAGAATAAATGTTAACATTTCATCATTATAGACCATTTTGGGAACGTTCGACAGGTCCGGAGTCATCGTTTTTCATCCGAAAATTGATTTTTTGGACTGTACCAAAAATGATTCAAAATGTCAATTGGATCGTTCCTCATGTTGAATAACCACTTTTTAAACCCTCACAGTGACCAAAATTGCCATTTTTACAGAGTTTTGCTTACTCAAAAGCTTCAATTTTGACCCGTTTCAGGCACAGAAATGACTTTAAACACACTTATTTTAGTTGACAAAGTCATAATTCACATCCAACAGTCATTTAGAGTTAAAAGATTAAATGTTAAAATTTCATCATTATAGACCATTTTGGGATCGTTCGACAGGTTCGGAGTCATCGTTTTTCATCCGAAAATTGATTTTTTGGACTGTACCAAAAATGATTCAAAATGTCAATTGGATCGTGCCTCATGTTGAATAACCACTTTTTAAACCCTCACAGTGACCAAAATTGCCATTTTTACATAGTTTTGCTTACTCAAAAGCTTCAATTTTGACCCGTTTCAGGCACAGAAATGACTTTAAACACACTTATTTTAGTTGACAAAGTCATAATTCACATCCAACAGTAATTTAGAGTCAAAAGAATAAATGTTAAAATTTCATCATTATAGACCATTTTGGAATCGTTCGACAGGTCCGGAGTCATCGTTTTTCATCCGAAAATTGATTTTTTGGACTGTACCAAAAATGATTAAAAATGTCAATTGGATCATGCCTCATGTTGAATAACCACTTTTTAAACCCTCACAATGACCAAAATTGCCATTTTTACAGAGTTTTGCTTACTCAAAAGCTTCCATTTTGACCCGTTTCAGGCACAGAAATGACTTTAAACACACTTATTCTAGTTGACAAAGTCATAATTCACATCCAACAGTCATTTAGAGTCAAAAGATTAAATGTTGAAATTTCATCATTATAGACCATTTTGGGATCGTTCGACAGGTCCGGAGTCATCGTTTTTCATCCGAAAATTGATTTTTTGGACTGTACCAAAAATGATTCAAAATGTCAATTGGATCGTGCCTCATGTTGAATAACCACTTTTTAAACCCTCACAGTGACCAAAATTGCCATTTTTACAGAGTTTTGCTTAATTAAAAGCTTCCATTTTGACCCGTTTCAGGCACAGAAATGACTTTAAACACACTTATTTTAGTTGACAAAGTCATAATTCCCATCCAACAGTCATTTAGAGTCAAAAGATTAAATGTTAAAATTTCATCATTATAGACCATTTTGGGATCGTTCGACAGGTCCGGAGTCATCGTTTTTCATCCGAAAATTGATTTTTTGGACTGTACCAAAAATGATTCAAAATGTCAATTGGATCGTGCCTCATGTTGAATAATCACTTTTTAAACCCTCACAGTGACCAAAATTGCCATTTTTACATAGTTTTGCTTACTCAAAAGCTTCAATTTTGACCCGTTTCAGGCACAGAAATGACTTTAAACACACTTATTTTAGTTGACAAAGTCATAATTCACATCCAACAGTAATTTAGAGTCAAAAGAATAAATGTTAAAATTTCATCATTATAGACCATTTTGGGATTGTTCGACAGGTCCGGAGTCATCGTTTTTCATCCGACAATTGATTTTTTGGACTGTACCAAAAATGATTCAAAATGTCAATTGGATCATGCCTCATGTTGAATAACCACTTTTTAAACCCTCACAATGACCAAAATTGCCATTTTTACAGAGTTTTGCTTACTCAAAAGCTTCCATTTTGACCCGTTTCAGGCACAGAAATGACTTTAAACACACTTATTCTAGTTGACAAAGTCATAATTCACATCCAACAGTCATTTAGAGTCAAAAGATTAAATGTTGAAATTTCATCATTATAGACCATTTTGGGATCGTTCGACAGGTCCGGAGTCATCGTTTTTCATCCGAAAATTGATTTTTTGGACTGTACCAAAAATGATTCAAAATGTCAATTGGATCGTTCCTCATGTTGAATAACCACTTTTTAAACCCTCACAGTGACCAAAATTGCCATTTTTACAGAGTTTTGCTTACTCAAAAGCTTCAATTTTGACCCATTTCAGGCACAGAAATGACTTTAAACACACTTATTTTAGTTGAAAAAGTCATAATTCACATCCAACAGTCATTTAGAGTCAAAAGATTAAATGTTGAAATTTCATCCATATTGACCATTTGGGATCGTTCGACAAGTCCGGAGTCATCGTTTTTCATCCGAAAATTGATTTTTTGGACTGTACCAAAAATGATTCAAAATGTCAATTGGATCGTGCCTCATGTTGAATAACCACTTTTTAAACCCTCACAGTGACAAAATTGCCATTTTTACAGAGTTTTGCTTACTCAAAAGCTTTAATTTTGACCCGTTTCAGGCACAGAAATTACTTTAAACACACTTATTCTAGTTGACAAAGTCATAATTCACATCCAACAGTCATTTAGAGTCAAAAGAATAAATGTTAACATTTCATCATTATAGACCATTTTGGGAACGTTCGACAGGTCCGGAGTCATCGTTTTTCATCCGAAAATTGATTTTTTGGACTGTACCAAAAATGATTCAAAATGTCAATTGGATCGTGCCTCATGTTGAATAACCACTTTTTAAACCCTCACAGTGACCAAAATTGCCATTTTTACAGAGTTTTGCTTACTCAAAAGCTTCAATTTTGACCCGTTTCAGGTACAGAAATGACTTTAAACACACTTATTTTAGTTGACAAAGTCATAATTCACATCCAACAGTAATTTAGAGTCAAAAGATTAAATGTTGAAATTTCATCATTATAGACCATTTTGGGATCGTTCGACAGGTCCGGAGTCATCGTTTTTCATCCGAAAATTGATTTTTTGGACTGTACCAAAAATGATTCAAAATGTCAATTGGATCGTGCCTCATGTTGAATAACCACTTTTTAAACCCTTACAGTGACCAAAATTGCCATTTTTACAGAGTTTTGCTTACTCAAAAGCTTCAATTTTGACCCGTTTCAGGCACAGAAATGACTTTAAACACACTTATTTTAGTTGACAAAGTCATAATTCACATCCAACAGTCATTTAGTGTCAAAAGATTAAATGTTAAAATTTCATCCATATTGACCATTTTGGGATCCTTCGACAGGTCCGGAGTCATCGTTTTTCATCCGAAAATTGATTTTTTGGACTGTACCAAAAATGATTCAAAATGTCAATTGGATCATGCCTCATGTTGAATAACCACTTTATAAACCCTCACAGTGACCAAAATTGCCATTTTTACAGAGTTTTGCTTACTCAAAAGCTTCCATTTTGACCCGTTTCAGGCACAGAAATGACTTTAAACACACTTATTCTAGTTGACAAAGTCATAATTCACATCCAACAGTCATTTAGAGTCAAAAGATTAAATGTTAAAATTTCATCATTATAGACCATTTTGGGATCGTTCGACAGGTCCGGAGTCATCGTTTTTCATCCGAAAATTGATTTTTTGGACTGTACCAAAAATGATTCAAAATGTCAATTGGATCATGCCTCATGTTGAATAACCACTTTTTAAACCCTCACAGTGACCAAAATTGCCATTTTTACAGAGTTTTGCTTGCTCAAAAGCTTCAATTTTGACCCGTTTCAGGCACAGAAATGACTTTAAACACACTTATTCTAGTTGACAAAGTCATAATTCACATCCAACAGTCATTTAGAGTCAAAAGATTAAATGTTAAAATTTCATCATTATAGACCAGTTTGGGAACGTTCGACAGGTCCGGAGTCATCGTTTTTCATCCGAAAATTGATTTTTTGGACTGTACCAAAAATGATTCAAAATGTCAATTGGATCGTTCCTCATGTTGAATAACCACTTTTTAAACCCTCACAGTGACCAAAATTGCCATTTTTACAGAGTTTTGCTTACTCAAAAGCTTCAATTTTGACCCATTTCAGGCACAGAAATGACTTTAAACACACTTATTTTAGTTGACAAAGTCATAATTCACATCCAACAGTCATTTAGCGTCAAAAGATTAAATGTTAAAATTTCATCCATATTGACCATTTTGGGATCGTTCGACAGGTCCGGAGTCATTGTTTTTCATCCGAAAATTGATTTTTTGGACTGTACCAAAAATGATTCAAAATGTCAATTGGATCGTGTCTCGTGTTGAATAACCACTTTTTAAACCCTCACAGTGACCAAAATTGCCATTTTTACAGAGTTTTGCTTACTCAAAAGCTTCAATTTTGACCCGTTTCAGGCACAGAAATGACTTTAAACACACTTATTTTAGTTGAAAAAGTCATAATTCACATCCAACAGTCATTTAGAGTCAAAAGATTAAATGTTGAAATTTCATCCATATTGACCATTTGGGATCGTTCGACAGGTCCGGAGTCATCGTTTTTCATCCGAAAATTGATTTTTGGACTGTACCAAAAATGATTCAAAATGTCAATTGGATCGTGCCTCATGTTGAATAACCACTTTTTAAACCCTCACAGTGACCAAAATTGCCATTTTTACAGAGTTTTGCTTACTCAAAAGCTTTAATTTTGACCCGTTTCAGGCACAGAAATGACTTTAAACACACTTATTCTAGTTGACAAAGTCATAATTCACATCCAACAGTCATTTAGAGTCAAAAGAATAAATGTTAACATTTCATCATTATAGACCATTTTGGGAACGTTCGACAGGTCCGGAGTCATCGTTTTTCATCCGAAAATTGATTTTTTGGACTGTACCAAAAATGATTCAAAATGTCAATTGGATCGTTCCTCATGTTGAATAACCACTTTTTAAACCCTCACAGTGACCAAAATTGCCATTTTTACAGAGTTTTGCTTACTCAAAAGCTTCAATTTTGACCCGTTTCAGGCACAGAAATGACTTTAAACACACTTATTTTAGTTGACAAAGTCATAATTCACATCCAACAGTCATTTAGAGTTAAAAGATTAAATGTTAAAATTTCATCATTATAGACCATTTTGGGATCGTTCGACAGGTCCGGAGTCATCGTTTTTCATCCGAAAATTGATTTTTTGGACTGTACCAAAAATGATTCAAAATGTCAATTGGATCGTGCCTCATGTTGAATAACCACTTTTTAAACCCTCACAGTGACCAAAATTGCCATTTTTACATAGTTTTGCTTACTCAAAAGCTTCAATTTTGACCCGTTTCAGGCACAGAAATGACTTTAAACACACTTATTTTAGTTGACAAAGTCATAATTCACATCCAACAGTAATTTAGAGTCAAAAGAATAAATGTTAAAATTTCATCATTATAGACCATTTTGGGATCGTTCGACAGGTCCGGAGTCATCGTTTTTCATCCGAAAATTGATTTTTTGGACTGTACCAAAAATGATTAAAAATGTCAATTGGATCATGCCTCATGTTGAATAACCACTTTTTAAACCCTCACAATGACCAAAATTGCCATTTTTACAGAGTTTTGCTTACTCAAAAGCTTCCATTTTGACCCGTTTCAGGCACAGAAATGACTTTAAACACACTTATTCTAGTTGACAAAGTCATAATTCACATCCAACAGTCATTTAGAGTCAAAAGATTAAATGTTGAAATTTCATCATTATAGACCATTTTGGGATCGTTCGACAGGTCCGGAGTCATCGTTTTTCATCCGAAAATTGATTTTTTGGACTGTACCAAAAATGATTCAAAATGTCAATTGGATCGTGCCTCATGTTGAATAACCACTTTTTAAACCCTCACAGTGACCAAAATTGCCATTTTTACAGAGTTTTGCTTAATTAAAAGCTTCCATTTTGACCCGTTTCAGGCACAGAAATGACTTTAAACACACTTATTTTAGTTGACAAAGTCATAATTCCCATCCAACAGTCATTTAGAGTCAAAAGATTAAATGTTAAAATTTCATCATTATAGACCATTTTGGGATCGTTCGACAGGTCCGGAGTCATCGTTTTTCATCCGAAAATTGATTTTTTGGACTGTACCAAAAATGATTCAAAATGTCAATTGGATCGTGCCTCATGTTGAATAATCACTTTTTAAACCCTCACAGTGACCAAAATTGCCATTTTTACATAGTTTTGCTTACTCAAAAGCTTCAATTTTGACCCGTTTCAGGCACAGAAATGACTTTAAACACACTTATTTTAGTTGACAAAGTCATAATTCACATCCAACAGTAATTTAGAGTCAAAAGAATAAATGTTAAAATTTCATCATTATAGACCATTTTGGGATTGTTCGACAGGTCCGGAGTCATCGTTTTTCATCCGACAATTGATTTTTTGGACTGTACCAAAAATGATTCAAAATGTCAATTGGATCATGCCTCATGTTGAATAACCACTTTTTAAACCCTCACAATGACCAAAATTGCCATTTTTACAGAGTTTTGCTTACTCAAAAGCTTCCATTTTGACCCGTTTCAGGCACAGAAATGACTTTAAACACACTTATTCTAGTTGACAAAGTCATAATTCACATCCAACAGTCATTTAGAGTCAAAAGATTAAATGTTGAAATTTCATCATTATAGACCATTTTGGGATCGTTCGACAGGTCCGGAGTCATCGTTTTTCATCCGAAAATTGATTTTTTGGACTGTACCAAAAATGATTCAAAATGTCAATTGGATCGTGCCTCATGTTGAATAACCACTTTTTAAACCCTCACAGTGACCAAAATTGCCATTTTTACAGAGTTTTGCTTACTCAAAAGCTTCAATTTTGACCCGTTTCAGGCACAGAAATGACTTTAAACACACTTATTCTAGTTGACAAAGTCATAATTCACATCCAACAGTCATTTAGTGTCAAAAGATCAAATGTTAACATTTCATCATTATAGACCATTTTGGGAACGTTCGACAGGTCCGGAGTCATCGTTTTTCATCCGAAAATTGATTTTTTGGACTGTACCAAAAACGATTCAAAATGTCAATTGGATCGTGCCTCATGTTGAATAACCACTTTTTAAACCCTCACAGTGACCAAAATTGCCATTTTTACAGAGTTTTGCTTACTCAAAAGCTTCAATTTTGACCCGTTTCAGGCACAGAAATGACTTTAAACACACTTATTTTAGTTGACAAAGTCATAATTCACATCCAACAGTCATTTAGAGTCAAAAGATTAAATGTTAAAATTTCATCATTATAGACCATTTTGGGATCGTTCGACAGGTCCGGAGTCATCGTTTTTTATCCGAAAATTGATTTTTTGGACTGTACCAAAAATGATTCAAAATGTCAATTGGATCATGCCTCATGTTGAATAACCACTTTTTAAACCCTCACAGTGACCAAAATTGTCATTTTTACAGAGTTTCGCTTACTCAAAAGCTTCAATTTTGACCCGTTTCAGGCACAGAATGGACTTTAAGCACACTTATTTTAGTTGACAAAGTCATAATTCACATCCAACAGTAATTTAGAGTCAAAAGATTAAATGTTAAAATTTCATCATTATAGACCATTTTGGGATCGTTCGACAGGTCCGGAGTCATCGTTTTTCATCCGAAAATTGATTTTTTGGACTGTACCAAAAATGATTCAAAATGTCAATTGGATCATGCCTCATGTTGAATAACCACTTTTGAAACCCTCACAGTGACCAAAATTGCCATTTTTACAGAGTTTTGCTTACTCAAAAGCTTCAATTTTGACCCGTTTCAGGCACAGAAATGACTTTAAACACACTTATTTTAGTTGACAAAGTCATAATTCACATCCAACAGTCATTTAGAGTCAAAAGATTAAATGTTGAAATTTCATCATTATAGACCATTTTGGGATCGTTCGACAGGTCTGGAGTCATCGTTTTTCATCCGAAAATTGATTTTTTGGACTGTACCAAAAATGATTCAAAATGTCAATTGGATCGTGCCTCATGTTGAATAACCACTTTTTAAACCCTCACAGTGACCAAAATTGCCATTTTTACAGAGTTTTGCTTACTCAAAAGCTTCAATTTTGACCCGTTTCAGGCACAGAAATGACTTTAAACACACTTATTCTAGTTGACAAAGTCATAATTCACATCCAACAGTCATTTAGTGTCAAAAGATTAAATGTTAACATTTCATCATTATAGACCATTTTGGGAACGTTCGACAGGTCCGGAGTCATCGTTTTTCATCCGAAAATTGATTTTTTGGACTGTACCAAAAACGATTCAAAATGTCAATTGGATCGTGCCTCATGTTGAATAACCACTTTTTAAACCCTCACAGTGACCAAAATTGCCATTTTTACAGAGTTTTGCTTACTCAAAAGCTTCAATTTTGACCCGTTTCAGGCACAGAAATGACTTTAAACACACTTATTTTAGTTGACAAAGTCATAATTCACATCCAACAGTCATTTAGAGTCAAAAGATTAAATGTTAAAATTTCATCATTATAGACCATTTTGGGATCGTTCGACAGGTCCGGAGTCATCGTTTTTCATCCGAAAATTGATTTTTTGGACTGTACCAAAAATGATTCAAAATGTCCATTGGATCATGCCTCATGTTGAATAACCACTTTTGAAACCCTCACAGTGACCAAAATTGCCATTTTTACAGAGTTTTGCTTACTCAAAAGCTTCAATTTTGACCCGTTTCAGGCACAGAAATGACTTTAAACACACTTATTTTAGTTGACAAAGTCATAATTCACATCCAACAGTCATTTAGAGTCAAAAGATTAAATGTTGAAATTTCATCATTATAGACCATTTTGGGATCGTTCGACAGGTCCAGAGTCATCGTTTTTCATCCGAAAATTGATTTTTTGGACTGTACCAAAAATGATTCAAAATGTCAATTGGATCGTGCCTCATGTTGAATAACCACTTTTTAAACCCTCACAGTGACCAAAATTGCCATTTTTACAGAGTTTTGCTTACTCAAAAGCTTCAATTTTGACCCGTTTCAGGCACAGAAATGACTTTAAACACACTTATTTTAGTTGACAAAGTCATAATTCACATCCAACAGTAATTTAGAGTCAAAAGAATAAATGTTAAAATTTCATCATTATAGACCATTTTGAGATTGTTCGACAGGTCCGGAGTCATCGTTTTTCATCCGAAAATTGATTTTTTGGACTGTACCAAAAATGATTCAAAATGTCAATTGGATCATGGCTCATGTTGAATAACCACTTTTTAAACCCTCACAGTGACCAAAATTGCCATTTTTACAGAGTTTTGCTTACTCAAAAGCTTCCATTTTGACCCGTTTCAGGCACAGAAATGACTTTAAACACACTTATTCTAGTTGACAAAGTCATAATTCACATCCAACAGTAATTTAGGGTCGAAAGAATAAATGTTAAAATTTCATCATTATAGACCATTTTGGGATCATTCGACAGGTCCGGAGTCATTGTTTTTCATCCGAAAATTGATTTTTTGGACTGTACCAAAAATGATTCAAAATGTCAATTGGATCATGCCTCATGTTGAATAACCACTTTTTAAACCCTCACAGTGACCAAAATTGCCATTTTTACAGAGTTTTGCTTACTCAAAAGCTTCCATTTTGACCCGTTTCAGGCACAGAAATGACTTTAAACACACTTATTCTAGTTGACAAAGTCATAATTCACATCCAACAGTCATTTAGAGTAAAGATTAAATGTTAAAATTTCATCATTATAGACCATTTTGGGATCGTTCGACAGGTCCGGAGTCATCGTTTTTTATCCGAAAATTGATTTTTTGGACTGTACCAAAAATGATTCAAAATGTCAATTGGATCGTGCCTCATGTTGAATAACCACTTTTTAAACCCTCACAGTGACCAAAATTGCCATTTTTACAGAGTTTTGCTTGCTCAAAAGCTTCAATTTTGACCCGTTACAGGAACAGAAATGACTTTAAACACACTTATTCTAGTTGACAAAGTCATAATTCACATCCAACAGTCATTTAGAGTCAAAAGATTAAATGTTAAAATTTCATCCATATTGACCATTTTGGGATCGTTCGACGGGTCCGGAGTCATTGTTTTTCATCCGAAAATTGATTTTTTGGACCTTACCAAAAATGATTCAAAATGTCAATTGGATCGTGCCTCATGTTGTATAACCACTTTTTAAACCCTCACAGTGACCAAAATTGCCATTTTTACAGAGTTTTGCTTACTCAAAAGCTTCAATTTTGACCTGTTTCAGGCACAGAAATGACTTTAAACACACTTATTTTAGTTGAAAAAGTCATAATTCACATCCAACAGTCATTTAGAGTCAAAAGATTAAATGTTGAAATTTCATCCATATTGACCATTTGGGATCGTTCGACAAGTCCGGAGTCATCGTTTTTCATCCGAAAATTGATTTTTTGGACTGTACCAAAAATGATTCAAAATGTCAATTGGATCGTGCCTCATGTTGAATAACCACTTTTTAAACCCTCACAGTGACAAAATTGCCATTTTTACAGAGTTTTGCTTACTCAAAAGCTTTAATTTTGACCCGTTTCAGGCACAGAAATTACTTTAAACACACTTATTCTAGTTGACAAAGTCATAATTCACATCCAACAGTCATTTAGAGTCAAAAGAATAAATGTTAACATTTCATCATTATAGACCATTTTGGGAACGTTCGACAGGTCCGGAGTCATCGTTTTTCATCCGAAAATTGATTTTTTGGACTGTACCAAAAATGATTCAAAATGTCAATTGGATCGTGCCTCATGTTGAATAACCACTTTTTAAACCCTCACAGTGACCAAAATTGCCATTTTTACAGAGTTTTGCTTACTCAAAAGCTTTAATTTTGACCCGTTTCAGGCACAGAAATGACTTTAAACACACTTATTCTAGTTGACAAAGTCATAATTCACATCCAACAGTCATTTAGAGTCAAAAGAATAAATGTTAACATTTAATCATTATAGACCATTTTGGGAACGTTCAACAGGTCCTGAGTCATCGTTTTTCATCCGAAAATTGATTTTTTGGACTGTACCAAAAAGGATTCAAAATGTCAATTGGATCGTGCCTCATGTTGAATAACCACTTTTTAAACCCTCACAGTGACCAAAATTGCCATTTTTACAGAGTTTTGCTTACTCAAAAGCTTCAATTTTGACCCGTTTCAGGCACAGAAATGACTTTAAACACACTTATTTTAGTTGACAAAGTCATAATTCACATCCAACAGTAATTTAGAGTCAAAAGAATAAATGTTAAAATTTCATCATTATAGACCATTTTGGGATCGTTCGACAGGTCCGGAGTCATCGTTTTTCATCCGAAAATTGATTTTTTGGACTGTACCAAAAATGATTCAAAATGTCAATTGGATCATGCCTCATGTTGAATAACCACTTTTTAAACCCTCACAGTGACCAAAATTGCCATTTTTACAGAGTTTTGCTTACTCAAAAGCTTCAATTTTGACCCATTTCAGGCACAGAAATGACTTTAAACACACTTATTTTAGTTGACAAAGTCATAATTCACATCCAACAGTCATTTAGAGTCAAAAGATTAAATGTTAAAATTTCATCCATATTGACCATTTTGGGATTGTTCGACAGGTCCGGAGTCATTGTTTTTCATCCGAAAATTGTTTTTTTGGACTGTACCAAAAATGATTCAAAATGTCAATTGGATCGTGCCTCATGTTGAATAACCACTTTTTAAACCCTCACAGTGACCAAAATTTCCATTTTTACAGAGTTTCGCTTACTCAAAAGCTTCAATTTTGACCCATTTCAGGCGCAGAAATGACTTTAAACACACTTATTTTAGTTGACAAAGTCATAATTCACATCCAACAGTCATTTAGAGTCAAAAGATTAAATGTTGAAATTTCATCATTATAGACCATTTTGGGGTCGTTCGACAGGTCCGGAGTCATCGTTTTTCATCCGAAAATTGATTTTTTGGACTGTACCAAAAATGATTCAAAATGTCAATTGGATCATGCCTCATGTTGAATAACCACTTTTTAAACCCTCACAGTGACCAAAATTGCCATTTTTACAGAGTTTTGCTTACTCAAAAGCTTCAATTTTGACCCATTTCAGGCACAGAAATGACTTTAAACACACTTATTTAAGTTGACAAAGTCATAATTCACATCCAACAGTCATTTAGAGTCAAAAGATTAAATGTTAAAATTTCATCCATATTGACCATTTTGGGATCGTTCGACAGGTCCGGAGTCATTGTTTTTCATCCGAAAATTGATTTTTTGGACTGTACCAAAAATGATTCAAAATGTCAATTGGATCGTGTCTCGTGTTGAATAACCACTTTTTAAACCCTCACAGTGACCAAAATTGCCATTTTTACAGAGTTTTGCTTACTCAAAAGCTTCAATTTTGACCCGTTTCAGGCACAGAAATGACTTTAAACACACTTATTTTAGTTGAAAAAGTCATAATTCACATCCAACAGTCATTTAGAGTCAAAAGATTAAATGTTGAAATTTCATCCATATTGACCATTTGGGATCGTTCGACAGGTCCGGAGTCATCGTTTTTCATCCGAAAATTGATTTTTGGACTGTACCAAAAATGATTCAAAATGTCAATTGGATCGTGCCTCATGTTGAATAACCACTTTTTAAACCCTCACAGTGACCAAAATTGCCATTTTTACAGAGTTTTGCTTACTCAAAAGCTTCCATTTTGACCCGTTTCAAGCACAGAAATGACTTTAAACACACTTATTCTAGTTGACAAAGTCATAATTCACATCCAACAGTCATTTAGAGTCAAAAGATTAAATGTTGAAATTTCATCATTATAGACCATTTTGGGATCGTTCGACAGGTCCGGAGTCATCGTTTTTCATCCGAAAATTGATTTTTTGGACTGTACCAAAAATGATTCAAAATGTCAATTGGATCGTGCCTCATGTTGAATAACCACTTTTTAAACCCTCACAGTGACCAAAATTGCAATTTTTACAGAGTTTTGCTTGCTCAAAAGCTTCAATTTTGACTCGTTTCAGGCACAGAAATGACTTTAAACACACTTATTCTAGTTGACAAAGTCATAATTCACATCCAACAGTCATTTAGAGTGAAAAGATTAAATGTTAACATTTCATCATTATAGACCATTTTGGGAACGTTCGACAGGTCCGGAGTCATCGTTTTTCATCCGAAAATTGATTTTTTGGACTGTACCAAAAATGATTCAAAATGTCAATTGGATCGTGCCTCATGTTGAATAACCACTTTTTAAACCCTCACAGTGACCAAAATTGCCATTTTTACAGAGTTTTGCTTACTCAAAAGCTTCAATTTTGACCCGTTTCAGGCACAGAAATGACTTTAAACACACTTATTTTAGTTGACAAAGTCATAATTCACATCCAACAGTAATTTAGAGTCAAAAGAATAAATGTTAAAATTTCATCATTATAGACCATTTTGGGATTGTTCGACAGGTCCGGAGTCATCGTTTTTCATCCGAAAATTGATTTTTTGGACTGTACCAAAAATGATTCAAAATGTCAATTGGATCATGCCTCATGTTGAATAACCACTTTTTAAACCCTCACAGTGACCAAAATTGCCATTTTTACAGAGTTTTGCTTACTCAAAAGCTTCCATTTTGACCCGTTTCAGGCACAGAAATGACTTTAAACACACTTATTCTAGTTGACAAAGTCATAATTCACATCCAACAGTCATTTAGAGTCAAAAGATTAAATGTTGAAATTTCATCATTATAGACCATTTTGGGGTCGTTCGACAGGTCCGGAGTCATCGTTTTTCATCCGAAAATTGATTTTTTGGACTGTACCAAAAATGATTCAAAATGTCAATTGGATCATGCCTCATGTTGAATAACCACTTTATAAACCCTCACAGTGACCAAAATTGCCATTTTTACAGAGTTTTGCTTACTCAAAAGCTTCCATTTTGACCCGTTTCAGGCACAGAAATGACTTTAAACACACTTATTCTAGTTGACAAAGTCATAATTCACATCCAACAGTCATTTAGAGTCAAAAGATTAAATGTTAAAATTTCATCATTATAGACCATTTTGGGATCGTTCGACAGGTCCGGAGTCATCGTTTTTCATCCGAAAATTGATTTTTTGGACTGTACCAAAAATGATTCAAAATGTCAATTGGATCGTGCCTCATGTTGAATAACCACTTTTTAAACCCTCACAGTGACCAAAATTGCCATTTTTACAGAGTTTTGCTTGCTCAAAAGCTTCAATTTTGACCCGTTTCAGGCACAGAAATTACTTTAAACACACTTATTCTAGTTGACAAAGTCATAATTCACATCCAACAGTCATTTAGAGTCAAAAGATTAAATGTTAAAATTTCATCATTATAGACCAGTTTGGGAACGTTCGACAGGTCCGGAGTCATCGTTTTTCATCCGAAAATTGATTTTTTGGACTCTACCAAAAATGATTCAAAATGTCAATTGGATCGTTCCTCATGTTGAATAACCACTTTTTAAACCCTCACAGTGACCAAAATTGCCATTTTTACAGAGTTTTGCTTACTCAAAAGCTTCAATTTTGACCCATTTCAGGCACAGAAATGACTTTAAACACACTTATTTTAGTTGACAAAGTCATAATTCACATCCAACAGTCATTTAGAGTCAAAAGATTAAATGTTAAAATTTCATCCATATTGACCATTTTGGGATCGTTCGACAGGTCCGGAGTCATTGTTTTTCATCCGAAAATTGATTTTTTGGACTGTACCAAAAATGATTCAAAATGTCAATTGGATCGTGTCTCGTGTTGAATAACCACTTTTTAAACCCTCACAGTGACCAAAATTGCCATTTTTACAGAGTTTTGCTTACTCAAAAGCTTCAATTTTGACCCGTTTCAGGCACAGAAATGACTTTAAACACACTTATTTTAGTTGAAAAAGTCATAATTCACATCCAACAGTCATTTAGAGTCAAAAGATTAAATGTTGAAATTTCATCCATATTGGCCATTTGGGATCGTTCGACAGGTCCGGAGTCATCGTTTTTCATCCGAAAATTGATTTTTGGACTGTACCAAAAATGATTCAAAATGTCAATTGGATTGTGCCTCATGTTGAATAACCACTTTTTAAACCCTCACAGTGACCAAAATTGCCATTTTTACAGAGTTTTGCTTGCTCAAAAGCTTCAATTGTGACTCGTTTCAGGCACAGAAATGACTTTAAACACACTTATTCTAGTTGACAAAGTCATAATTCACATCCAACAGTCATTTAGAGTCAAAAGATTAAATGTTAACATTTCATCATTATAGACCATTTTGGGAACGATCGACAGGTCCGGAGTCATCGTTTTTCATCCGAAAATTGATTTTTTGGACTGTACCAAAAATGATTCAAAATGTCAATTGGATCGTTCCTCATGTTGAATAACCACTTTTTAAACCCTCACAGAGACCAAAATTGCCATTTTTACAGAGTTTTGCTTACTCAAAAGCTTCAATTTTGACCCGTTTCAGGCACAGAAATGACTTTAAACACACTTATTTTAGTTGAAAAAGTCATAATTCACATCCAACAGTCATTTAGAGTCAAAAGATTAAATGTTGAAATTTCATCCATATTGGCCATTTGGGATCGTTCGACAGGTCCGGAGTCATCGTTTTTCATCCGAAAATTGATTTTTTGGACTGTACCAAAAATGATTCAAAATGTCAATTGGATCGTGCCTCATGTTGAATAACCACTTTTTAAACCCTCACAGTGACCAAAATTGCCATTTTTACAGAGTTTTGCTTAATTAAAAGCTTCCATTTTGACCCGTTTCAGGCACAGAAATGACTTTAAACACACTTATTTTAGTTGACAAAGTCATAATTCCCATCCAACAGTCATTTAGAGTCAAAAGATTAAATGTTAAAATTTCATCATTATAGACCATTTTGGGATCGTTCGACAGGTCCGGAGTCATCGTTTTTCATCCGAAAATTGATTTTTTGGACTGTACCAAAAATGATTCAAAATGTCAATTGGATCGTGCCTCATGTTGAATAATCACTTTTTAAACCCTCACAGTGACCAAAATTGCCATTTTTACATAGTTTTGCTTACTCAAAAGCTTCAATTTTGACCCGTTTCAGGCACAGAAATGACTTTAAACACACTTATTTTAGTTGACAAAGTCATAATTCACATCCAACAGTAATTTAGAGTCAAAAGAATAAATGTTAAAATTTCATCATTATAGACCATTTTGGGATTGTTCGACAGGTCCGGAGTCATCGTTTTTCATCCGACAATTGATTTTTTGGACTGTACCAAAAATGATTCAAAATGTCAATTGGATCATGCCTCATGTTGAATAACCACTTTTTAAACCCTCACAATGACCAAAATTGCCATTTTTACAGAGTTTTGCTTACTCAAAAGCTTCCATTTTGACCCGTTTCAGGCACAGAAATGACTTTAAACACACTTATTCTAGTTGACAAAGTCATAATTCACATCCAACAGTCATTTAGAGTCAAAAGATTAAATGTTGAAATTTCATCATTATAGACCATTTTGGGATCGTTCGACAGGTCCGGAGTCATCGTTTTTCATCCGAAAATTGATTTTTTGGACTGTACCAAAAATGATTCAAAATGTCAATTGGATCGTGCCTCATGTTGAATAACCACTTTTTAAACCCTCACAGTGACCAAAATTGCCATTTTTACAGAGTTTTGCTTACTCAAAAGCTTCAATTTTGACCCGTTTCAGGCACAGAAATGACTTTAAACACACTTATTCTAGTTGACAAAGTCATAATTCACATCCAACAGTCATTTAGTGTCAAAAGATCAAATGTTAACATTTCATCATTATAGACCATTTTGGGAACGTTCGACAGGTCCGGAGTCATCGTTTTTCATCCGAAAATTGATTTTTTGGACTGTACCAAAAACGATTCAAAATGTCAATTGGATCGTGCCTCATGTTGAATAACCACTTTTTAAACCCTCACAGTGACCAAAATTGCCATTTTTACAGAGTTTTGCTTACTCAAAAGCTTCAATTTTGACCCGTTTCAGGCACAGAAATGACTTTAAACACACTTATTTTAGTTGACAAAGTCATAATTCACATCCAACAGTCATTTAGAGTCAAAAGATTAAATGTTAAAATTTCATCATTATAGACCATTTTGGGATCGTTCGACAGGTCCGGAGTCATCGTTTTTTATCCGAAAATTGATTTTTTGGACTGTACCAAAAATGATTCAAAATGTCAATTGGATCATGCCTCATGTTGAATAACCACTTTTTAAACCCTCACAGTGACCAAAATTGTCATTTTTACAGAGTTTCGCTTACTCAAAAGCTTCAATTTTGACCCGTTTCAGGCACAGAATGGACTTTAAGCACACTTATTTTAGTTGACAAAGTCATAATTCACATCCAACAGTAATTTAGAGTCAAAAGATTAAATGTTAAAATTTCATCATTATAGACCATTTTGGGATCGTTCGACAGGTCCGGAGTCATCGTTTTTCATCCGAAAATTGATTTTTTGGACTGTACCAAAAATGATTCAAAATGTCAATTGGATCATGCCTCATGTTGAATAACCACTTTTGAAACCCTCACAGTGACCAAAATTGCCATTTTTACAGAGTTTTGCTTACTCAAAAGCTTCAATTTTGACCCGTTTCAGGCACAGAAATGACTTTAAACACACTTATTTTAGTTGACAAAGTCATAATTCACATCCAACAGTCATTTAGAGTCAAAAGATTAAATGTTGAAATTTCATCATTATAGACCATTTTGGGATCGTTCGACAGGTCTGGAGTCATCGTTTTTCATCCGAAAATTGATTTTTTGGACTGTACCAAAAATGATTCAAAATGTCAATTGGATCGTGCCTCATGTTGAATAACCACTTTTTAAACCCTCACAGTGACCAAAATTGCCATTTTTACAGAGTTTTGCTTACTCAAAAGCTTCAATTTTGACCCGTTTCAGGCACAGAAATGACTTTAAACACACTTATTCTAGTTGACAAAGTCATAATTCACATCCAACAGTCATTTAGTGTCAAAAGATTAAATGTTAACATTTCATCATTATAGACCATTTTGGGAACGTTCGACAGGTCCGGAGTCATCGTTTTTCATCCGAAAATTGATTTTTTGGACTGTACCAAAAACGATTCAAAATGTCAATTGGATCGTGCCTCATGTTGAATAACCACTTTTTAAACCCTCACAGTGACCAAAATTGCCATTTTTACAGAGTTTTGCTTACTCAAAAGCTTCAATTTTGACCCGTTTCAGGCACAGAAATGACTTTAAACACACTTATTTTAGTTGACAAAGTCATAATTCACATCCAACAGTCATTTAGAGTCAAAAGATTAAATGTTAAAATTTCATCATTATAGACCATTTTGGGATCGTTCGACAGGTCCGGAGTCATCGTTTTTCATCCGAAAATTGATTTTTTGGACTGTACCAAAAATGATTCAAAATGTCCATTGGATCATGCCTCATGTTGAATAACCACTTTTGAAACCCTCACAGTGACCAAAATTGCCATTTTTACAGAGTTTTGCTTACTCAAAAGCTTCAATTTTGACCCGTTTCAGGCACAGAAATGACTTTAAACACACTTATTTTAGTTGACAAAGTCATAATTCACATCCAACAGTCATTTAGAGTCAAAAGATTAAATGTTGAAATTTCATCATTATAGACCATTTTGGGATCGTTCGACAGGTCCAGAGTCATCGTTTTTCATCCGAAAATTGATTTTTTGGACTGTACCAAAAATGATTCAAAATGTCAATTGGATCGTGCCTCATGTTGAATAACCACTTTTTAAACCCTCACAGTGACCAAAATTGCCATTTTTACAGAGTTTTGCTTACTCAAAAGCTTCAATTTTGACCCGTTTCAGGCACAGAAATGACTTTAAACACACTTATTTTAGTTGACAAAGTCATAATTCACATCCAACAGTAATTTAGAGTCAAAAGAATAAATGTTAAAATTTCATCATTATAGACCATTTTGAGATTGTTCGACAGGTCCGGAGTCATCGTTTTTCATCCGAAAATTGATTTTTTGGACTGTACCAAAAATGATTCAAAATGTCAATTGGATCATGGCTCATGTTGAATAACCACTTTTTAAACCCTCACAGTGACCAAAATTGCCATTTTTACAGAGTTTTGCTTACTCAAAAGCTTCCATTTTGACCCGTTTCAGGCACAGAAATGACTTTAAACACACTTATTCTAGTTGACAAAGTCATAATTCACATCCAACAGTAATTTAGGGTCGAAAGAATAAATGTTAAAATTTCATCATTATAGACCATTTTGGGATCATTCGACAGGTCCGGAGTCATTGTTTTTCATCCGAAAATTGATTTTTTGGACTGTACCAAAAATGATTCAAAATGTCAATTGGATCATGCCTCATGTTGAATAACCACTTTTTAAACCCTCACAGTGACCAAAATTGCCATTTTTACAGAGTTTTGCTTACTCAAAAGCTTCCATTTTGACCCGTTTCAGGCACAGAAATGACTTTAAACACACTTATTCTAGTTGACAAAGTCATAATTCACATCCAACAGTCATTTAGAGTAAAGATTAAATGTTAAAATTTCATCATTATAGACCATTTTGGGATCGTTCGACAGGTCCGGAGTCATCGTTTTTTATCCGAAAATTGATTTTTTGGACTGTACCAAAAATGATTCAAAATGTCAATTGGATCGTGCCTCATGTTGAATAACCACTTTTTAAACCCTCACAGTGACCAAAATTGCCATTTTTACAGAGTTTTGCTTGCTCAAAAGCTTCAATTTTGACCCGTTACAGGAACAGAAATGACTTTAAACACACTTATTCTAGTTGACAAAGTCATAATTCACATCCAACAGTCATTTAGAGTCAAAAGATTAAATGTTAAAATTTCATCCATATTGACCATTTTGGGATCGTTCGACGGGTCCGGAGTCATTGTTTTTCATCCGAAAATTGATTTTTTGGACCTTACCAAAAATGATTCAAAATGTCAATTGGATCGTGCCTCATGTTGTATAACCACTTTTTAAACCCTCACAGTGACCAAAATTGCCATTTTTACAGAGTTTTGCTTACTCAAAAGCTTCAATTTTGACCTGTTTCAGGCACAGAAATGACTTTAAACACACTTATTTTAGTTGAAAAAGTCATAATTCACATCCAACAGTCATTTAGAGTCAAAAGATTAAATGTTGAAATTTCATCCATATTGACCATTTGGGATCGTTCGACAAGTCCGGAGTCATCGTTTTTCATCCGAAAATTGATTTTTTGGACTGTACCAAAAATGATTCAAAATGTCAATTGGATCGTGCCTCATGTTGAATAACCACTTTTTAAACCCTCACAGTGACAAAATTGCCATTTTTACAGAGTTTTGCTTACTCAAAAGCTTTAATTTTGACCCGTTTCAGGCACAGAAATTACTTTAAACACACTTATTCTAGTTGACAAAGTCATAATTCACATCCAACAGTCATTTAGAGTCAAAAGAATAAATGTTAACATTTCATCATTATAGACCATTTTGGGAACGTTCGACAGGTCCGGAGTCATCGTTTTTCATCCGAAAATTGATTTTTTGGACTGTACCAAAAATGATTCAAAATGTCAATTGGATCGTGCCTCATGTTGAATAACCACTTTTTAAACCCTCACAGTGACCAAAATTGCCATTTTTACAGAGTTTTGCTTACTCAAAAGCTTTAATTTTGACCCGTTTCAGGCACAGAAATGACTTTAAACACACTTATTCTAGTTGACAAAGTCATAATTCACATCCAACAGTCATTTAGAGTCAAAAGAATAAATGTTAACATTTAATCATTATAGACCATTTTGGGAACGTTCAACAGGTCCTGAGTCATCGTTTTTCATCCGAAAATTGATTTTTTGGACTGTACCAAAAAGGATTCAAAATGTCAATTGGATCGTGCCTCATGTTGAATAACCACTTTTTAAACCCTCACAGTGACCAAAATTGCCATTTTTACAGAGTTTTGCTTACTCAAAAGCTTCAATTTTGACCCGTTTCAGGCACAGAAATGACTTTAAACACACTTATTTTAGTTGACAAAGTCATAATTCACATCCAACAGTAATTTAGAGTCAAAAGAATAAATGTTAAAATTTCATCATTATAGACCATTTTGGGATCGTTCGACAGGTCCGGAGTCATCGTTTTTCATCCGAAAATTGATTTTTTGGACTGTACCAAAAATGATTCAAAATGTCAATTGGATCATGCCTCATGTTGAATAACCACTTTTTAAACCCTCACAGTGACCAAAATTGCCATTTTTACAGAGTTTTGCTTACTCAAAAGCTTCAATTTTGACCCATTTCAGGCACAGAAATGACTTTAAACACACTTATTTTAGTTGACAAAGTCATAATTCACATCCAACAGTCATTTAGAGTCAAAAGATTAAATGTTAAAATTTCATCCATATTGACCATTTTGGGATTGTTCGACAGGTCCGGAGTCATTGTTTTTCATCCGAAAATTGTTTTTTTGGACTGTACCAAAAATGATTCAAAATGTCAATTGGATCGTGCCTCATGTTGAATAACCACTTTTTAAACCCTCACAGTGACCAAAATTTCCATTTTTACAGAGTTTCGCTTACTCAAAAGCTTCAATTTTGACCCATTTCAGGCGCAGAAATGACTTTAAACACACTTATTTTAGTTGACAAAGTCATAATTCACATCCAACAGTCATTTAGAGTCAAAAGATTAAATGTTGAAATTTCATCATTATAGACCATTTTGGGGTCGTTCGACAGGTCCGGAGTCATCGTTTTTCATCCGAAAATTGATTTTTTGGACTGTACCAAAAATGATTCAAAATGTCAATTGGATCATGCCTCATGTTGAATAACCACTTTTTAAACCCTCACAGTGACCAAAATTGCCATTTTTACAGAGTTTTGCTTACTCAAAAGCTTCAATTTTGACCCATTTCAGGCACAGAAATGACTTTAAACACACTTATTTAAGTTGACAAAGTCATAATTCACATCCAACAGTCATTTAGAGTCAAAAGATTAAATGTTAAAATTTCATCCATATTGACCATTTTGGGATCGTTCGACAGGTCCGGAGTCATTGTTTTTCATCCGAAAATTGATTTTTTGGACTGTACCAAAAATGATTCAAAATGTCAATTGGATCGTGTCTCGTGTTGAATAACCACTTTTTAAACCCTCACAGTGACCAAAATTGCCATTTTTACAGAGTTTTGCTTACTCAAAAGCTTCAATTTTGACCCGTTTCAGGCACAGAAATGACTTTAAACACACTTATTTTAGTTGAAAAAGTCATAATTCACATCCAACAGTCATTTAGAGTCAAAAGATTAAATGTTGAAATTTCATCCATATTGACCATTTGGGATCGTTCGACAGGTCCGGAGTCATCGTTTTTCATCCGAAAATTGATTTTTGGACTGTACCAAAAATGATTCAAAATGTCAATTGGATCGTGCCTCATGTTGAATAACCACTTTTTAAACCCTCACAGTGACCAAAATTGCCATTTTTACAGAGTTTTGCTTACTCAAAAGCTTCCATTTTGACCCGTTTCAAGCACAGAAATGACTTTAAACACACTTATTCTAGTTGACAAAGTCATAATTCACATCCAACAGTCATTTAGAGTCAAAAGATTAAATGTTGAAATTTCATCATTATAGACCATTTTGGGATCGTTCGACAGGTCCGGAGTCATCGTTTTTCATCCGAAAATTGATTTTTTGGACTGTACCAAAAATGATTCAAAATGTCAATTGGATCGTGCCTCATGTTGAATAACCACTTTTTAAACCCTCACAGTGACCAAAATTGCAATTTTTACAGAGTTTTGCTTGCTCAAAAGCTTCAATTTTGACTCGTTTCAGGCACAGAAATGACTTTAAACACACTTATTCTAGTTGACAAAGTCATAATTCACATCCAACAGTCATTTAGAGTGAAAAGATTAAATGTTAACATTTCATCATTATAGACCATTTTGGGAACGTTCGACAGGTCCGGAGTCATCGTTTTTCATCCGAAAATTGATTTTTTGGACTGTACCAAAAATGATTCAAAATGTCAATTGGATCGTGCCTCATGTTGAATAACCACTTTTTAAACCCTCACAGTGACCAAAATTGCCATTTTTACAGAGTTTTGCTTACTCAAAAGCTTCAATTTTGACCCGTTTCAGGCACAGAAATGACTTTAAACACACTTATTTTAGTTGACAAAGTCATAATTCACATCCAACAGTAATTTAGAGTCAAAAGAATAAATGTTAAAATTTCATCATTATAGACCATTTTGGGATTGTTCGACAGGTCCGGAGTCATCGTTTTTCATCCGAAAATTGATTTTTTGGACTGTACCAAAAATGATTCAAAATGTCAATTGGATCATGCCTCATGTTGAATAACCACTTTTTAAACCCTCACAGTGACCAAAATTGCCATTTTTACAGAGTTTTGCTTACTCAAAAGCTTCCATTTTGACCCGTTTCAGGCACAGAAATGACTTTAAACACACTTATTCTAGTTGACAAAGTCATAATTCACATCCAACAGTCATTTAGAGTCAAAAGATTAAATGTTGAAATTTCATCATTATAGACCATTTTGGGGTCGTTCGACAGGTCCGGAGTCATCGTTTTTCATCCGAAAATTGATTTTTTGGACTGTACCAAAAATGATTCAAAATGTCAATTGGATCATGCCTCATGTTGAATAACCACTTTATAAACCCTCACAGTGACCAAAATTGCCATTTTTACAGAGTTTTGCTTACTCAAAAGCTTCCATTTTGACCCGTTTCAGGCACAGAAATGACTTTAAACACACTTATTCTAGTTGACAAAGTCATAATTCACATCCAACAGTCATTTAGAGTCAAAAGATTAAATGTTAAAATTTCATCATTATAGACCATTTTGGGATCGTTCGACAGGTCCGGAGTCATCGTTTTTCATCCGAAAATTGATTTTTTGGACTGTACCAAAAATGATTCAAAATGTCAATTGGATCGTGCCTCATGTTGAATAACCACTTTTTAAACCCTCACAGTGACCAAAATTGCCATTTTTACAGAGTTTTGCTTGCTCAAAAGCTTCAATTTTGACCCGTTTCAGGCACAGAAATTACTTTAAACACACTTATTCTAGTTGACAAAGTCATAATTCACATCCAACAGTCATTTAGAGTCAAAAGATTAAATGTTAAAATTTCATCATTATAGACCAGTTTGGGAACGTTCGACAGGTCCGGAGTCATCGTTTTTCATCCGAAAATTGATTTTTTGGACTCTACCAAAAATGATTCAAAATGTCAATTGGATCGTTCCTCATGTTGAATAACCACTTTTTAAACCCTCACAGTGACCAAAATTGCCATTTTTACAGAGTTTTGCTTACTCAAAAGCTTCAATTTTGACCCATTTCAGGCACAGAAATGACTTTAAACACACTTATTTTAGTTGACAAAGTCATAATTCACATCCAACAGTCATTTAGAGTCAAAAGATTAAATGTTAAAATTTCATCCATATTGACCATTTTGGGATCGTTCGACAGGTCCGGAGTCATTGTTTTTCATCCGAAAATTGATTTTTTGGACTGTACCAAAAATGATTCAAAATGTCAATTGGATCGTGTCTCGTGTTGAATAACCACTTTTTAAACCCTCACAGTGACCAAAATTGCCATTTTTACAGAGTTTTGCTTACTCAAAAGCTTCAATTTTGACCCGTTTCAGGCACAGAAATGACTTTAAACACACTTATTTTAGTTGAAAAAGTCATAATTCACATCCAACAGTCATTTAGAGTCAAAAGATTAAATGTTGAAATTTCATCCATATTGGCCATTTGGGATCGTTCGACAGGTCCGGAGTCATCGTTTTTCATCCGAAAATTGATTTTTGGACTGTACCAAAAATGATTCAAAATGTCAATTGGATTGTGCCTCATGTTGAATAACCACTTTTTAAACCCTCACAGTGACCAAAATTGCCATTTTTACAGAGTTTTGCTTGCTCAAAAGCTTCAATTGTGACTCGTTTCAGGCACAGAAATGACTTTAAACACACTTATTCTAGTTGACAAAGTCATAATTCACATCCAACAGTCATTTAGAGTCAAAAGATTAAATGTTAACATTTCATCATTATAGACCATTTTGGGAACGATCGACAGGTCCGGAGTCATCGTTTTTCATCCGAAAATTGATTTTTTGGACTGTACCAAAAATGATTCAAAATGTCAATTGGATCGTTCCTCATGTTGAATAACCACTTTTTAAACCCTCACAGAGACCAAAATTGCCATTTTTACAGAGTTTTGCTTACTCAAAAGCTTCAATTTTGACCCGTTTCAGGCACAGAAATGACTTTAAACACACTTATTTTAGTTGACAAAGTCATAATTCACATCCAACAGTCATTTAGAGTCAAAAGATTAAATGTTAAAATTTCATCCATATTGACCATTTTGGGATCGTTCGACAGGTCCGGAGACATCGTTTTTCATCCAAAAATTGATTTTTTGGACTGTACCAAAAATTATTCAAAATGTCAATTGGATCGTGCCTCATGTTGAATAACCACTTTTTAAACCCTCACAGTGACCAAAATTGCCATTTTTACAGAGTTTTGCTTACTCAAAAGCTTCAATTTTGACCCGTTTCAGGCACAGAAATGACTTTAAACACACTTATTTTAGTTGACAAAGTCATAATTCACATCCAACAGTCATTTAGAGTCAAAAGATTAAATGTTGAAATTTCATCATTATAGACCATTTTGGGAACGTTCGACAGGTCCGGAGTCATCGTTTTTCATCCGAAAATTGATTTTTTGGACTGTACCAAAAATGATTCAAAATGTCAATTGGATCGTGCCTCATGTTGAATAACCACTTTTTAAACCCTCACAGTGACCAAAATTGCCATTTTTACAGAGTTTTGCTTACTCAAAAGCTTTAATTTTGACCCGTTTCAGGCACAGAAATGACTTTAAACACACTTATTCTAGTTGACAAAGTCATAATTCACATCCAACAGTCATTTAGAGTCAAAAGAATAAATGTTAACATTTCATCATTATAGACCATTTTGGGAACGTTCAACAGGTCCTGAGTCATCGTTTTTCATCCGAAAATTGATTTTTTGGACTGTACCAAAAAGGATTCAAAATGTCAATTGGATCGTGCCTCATGTTGAATAACCACTTTTTAAACCCTCACAGTGACCAAAATTGCCATTTTTACAGAGTTTTGCTTACTCAAAAGCTTCAATTTTGACCCGTTTCAGGCACAGAAATGACTTTAAACACACTTATTTTAGTTGACAAAGTCATAATTCACATCCAACAGTAATTTAGAGTCAAAAGAATAAATGTTAAAATTTCATCATTATAGACCATTTTGGGATCGTTCGACAGGTCCGGAGTCATCGTTTTTCATCCGAAAATTGATTTTTTGGACTGTACCAAAAATGATTCAAAATGTCAATTGGATCATGCCTCATGTTGAATAACCACTTTTTAAACCCTCACAGTGACCAAAATTGCCATTTTTACAGAGTTTTGCTTACTCAAAAGCTTCAATTTTGACCCATTTCAGGCACAGAAATGACTTTAAACACACTTATTTTAGTTGACAAAGTCATAATTCACATCCAACAGTCATTTAGAGTCAAAAGATTAAATGTTAAAATTTCATCCATATTGACCATTTTGGGATTGTTCGACAGGTCCGGAGTCATTGTTTTTCATCCGAAAATTGTTTTTTTGGACTGTACCAAAAATGATTCAAAATGTCAATTGGATCGTGCCTCATGTTGAATAACCACTTTTTAAACCCTCACAGTGACCAACATTTCCATTTTTACAGAGTTTCGCTTACTCAAAAGCTTCAATTTTGACCCATTTCAGGCGCAGAAATGACTTTAAACACACTTATTTTAGTTGACAAAGTCATAATTCACATCCAACAGTCATTTAGAGTCAAAAGATTAAATGTTGAAATTTCATCATTATAGACCATTTTGGGGTCGTTCGACAGGTCCGGAGTCATCGTTTTTCATCCGAAAATTGATTTTTTGGACTGTACCAAAAATGATTCAAAATGTCAATTGGATCATGCCTCATGTTGAATAACCACTTTTTAAACCCTCACAGTGACCAAAATTGCCATTTTTACAGAGTTTTGCTTGCTCAAAAGCTTCAATTTTGACCCGTTTCAGGCACAGAAATGACTTTAAACACACTTATTCTAGTTGACAAAGTCATAATTCACATCCAACAGTCATTTAGAGTCAAAAGATTAAATGTTAAAATTTCATCATTATAGACCAGTTTGGGAACGTTCGACAGGTCCGGAGTCATCGTTTTTCATCCGAAAATTGATTTTTTGGACTGTACCAAAAATGATTCAAAATGTCAATTGGATCGTTCCTCATGTTGAATAACCACTTTTTAAACCCTCACAGTGACCAAAATTGCCATTTTTACAGAGTTTTGCTTACTCAAAAGCTTCAATTTTGACCCATTTCAGGCACAGAAATGACTTTAAACACACTTATTTAAGTTGACAAAGTCATAATTCACATCCAACAGTCATTTAGAGTCAAAAGATTAAATGTTAAAATTTCATCCATATTGACCATTTTGGGATCGTTCGACAGGTCCGGAGTCATTGTTTTTCATCCGAAAATTGATTTTTTGGACTGTACCAAAAATGATTCAAAATGTCAATTGGATCGTGTCTCGTGTTGAATAACCACTTTTTAAACCCTCACAGTGACCAAAATTGCCATTTTTACAGAGTTTTGCTTACTCAAAAGCTTCAATTTTGACCCGTTTCAGGCACAGAAATGACTTTAAACACACTTATTTTAGTTGAAAAAGTCATAATTCACATCCAACAGTCATTTAGAGTCAAAAGATTAAATGTTGAAATTTCATCCATATTGACCATTTGGGATCGTTCGACAGGTCGGGAGTCATCGTTTTTCATCCGAAAATTGATTTTTGGACTGTACCAAAAATGATTCAAAATGTCAATTGGATCGTGCCTCATGTTGAATAACCACTTTTTAAACCCTCACAGTGACCAAAATTGCCATTTTTACAGAGTTTTGCTTACTCAAAAGCTTCCATTTTGACCCGTTTCAAGCACAGAAATGACTTTAAACACACTTATTCTAGTTGACAAAGTCATAATTCACATCCAACAGTCATTTAGAGTCAAAAGATTAAATGTTGAAATTTCATCATTATAGACCATTTTGGGATCGTTCGACAGGTCCGGAGTCATCGTTTTTCATCCGAAAATTGATTTTTTGGACTGTACCAAAAATGATTCAAAATGTCAATTGGATCGTGCCTCATGTTGAATAACCACTTTTTAAACCCTCACAGTGACCAAAATTGCAATTTTTACAGAGTTTTGCTTGCTCAAAAGCTTCAATTTTGACTCGTTTCAGGCACAGAAATGACTTTAAACACACTTATTCTAGTTGACAAAGTCATAATTCACATCCAACAGTCATTTAGAGTCAAAAGATTAAATGTTAACATTTCATCATTATAGACCATTTTGGGAACGTTCGACAGGTCTGGAGTCATCGTTTTTCATCCGAAAATTGATTTTTTGGACTGTACCAAAAATGATTCAAAATGTCAATTGGATCGTGCCTCATGTTGAATAACCACTTTTTAAACCCTCACAGTGACCAAAATTGCCATTTTTACAGAGTTTTGCTTACTCAAAAGCTTCAATTTTGACCCGTTTCAGGCACAGAAATGACTTTAAACACACTTATTTTAGTTGACAAAGTCATAATTCACATCCAACAGTAATTTAGAGTCAAAAGAATAAATGTTAAAATTTCATCATTATAGACCATTTTGGGATTGTTCGACAGGTCCGGAGTCATCGTTTTTCATCCGAAAATTGATTTTTTGGACTGTACCAAAAATGATTCAAAATGTCAATTGGATCATGCCTCATGTTGAATAACCACTTTTTAAACCCTCACAGTGACCAAAATTGCCATTTTTACAGAGTTTTGCTTACTCAAAAACTTCCATTTTGACCCGTTTCAGGCACAGAAATGACTTTAAACACACTTATTCTAGTTGACAAAGTCATAATTCACATCCAACAGTCATTTAGAGTCAAAAGATTAAATGTTGAAATTTCATCATTATAGACCATTTTGGGGTCGTTCGACAGGTCCGGAGTCATCGTTTTTCATCCGAAAATTGATTTTTTGGACTGTACCAAAAATGATTCAAAATGTCAATTGGATCATGCCTCATGTTGAATAACCACTTTATAAACCCTCACAGTGACCAAAATTGCCATTTTTACAGAGTTTTGCTTACTCAAAAGTTTCCATTTTGACCCGTTTCAGGCACAGAAATGACTTTAAACACACTTATTCTAGTTGACAAAGTCATAATTCACATCCAACAGTCATTTAGAGTCAAAAGATTAAATGTTAAAATTTCATCATTATAGACCATTTTGGGATCGTTCGACAGGTCCGGAGTCATCGTTTTTCATCCGAAAATTGATTTTTTGGACTGTACCAAAAATGATTCAAAATGTCAATTGGATCGTGCCTCATGTTGAATAACCACTTTTTAAACCCTCACAGTGACCAAAATTGCCATTTTTACAGAGTTTTGCTTGCTCAAAAGCTTCAATTTTGACCCGTTTCAGGCACAGAAATGACTTTAAACACACTTATTCTAGTTGACAAAGTCATAATTCACATCCAACAGTCATTTAGAGTCAAAAGATTAAATGTTAAAATTTCATCATTATAGACCAGTTTGGGAACGTTCGACAGGTCCGGAGTCATCGTTTTTCATCCGAAAATTGATTTTTTGGACTCTACCAAAAATGATTCAAAATGTCAATTGGATCGTTCCTCATGTTGAATAACCACTTTTTAAACCCTCACAGTGACCAAAATTGCCATTTTTACAGAGTTTTGCTTACTCAAAAGCTTCAATTTTGACCCATTTCAGGCACAGAAATGACTTTAAACACACTTATTTTAGTTGACAAAGTCATAATTCACATCCAACAGTCATTTAGAGTCAAAAGATTAAATGTTAAAATTTCATCCATATTGACCATTTTGGGATCGTTCGACAGGTCCGGAGTCATTGTTTTTCATCCGAAAATTGATTTTTTGGACTGTACCAAAAATGATTCAAAATGTCAATTGGATCGTGTCTCGTGTTGAATAACCACTTTTTAAACCCTCACAGTGACCAAAATTGCCATTTTTACAGAGTTTTGCTTACTCAAAAGCTTCAATTTTGACCCGTTTCAGGCACAGAAATGACTTTAAACACACTTATTTTAGTTGAAAAAGTCATAATTCACATCCAACAGTCATTTAGAGTCAAAAGATTAAATGTTGAAATTTCATCCATATTGGCCATTTGGGATCGTTCGACAGGTCCGGAGTCATCGTTTTTCATCCGAAAATTGATTTTTGGACTGTACCAAAAATGATTCAAAATGTCAATTGGATTGTGCCTCATGTTGAATAACCACTTTTTAAACCCTCACAGTGACCAAAATTGCCATTTTTACAGAGTTTTGCTTGCTCAAAAGCTTCAATTTTGACTCGTTTCAGGCACAGAAATGACTTTAAACACACTTATTCTAGTTGACAAAGTCATAATTCACATCCAACAGTCATTTAGAGTCAAAAGATTAAATGTTAACATTTCATCATTATAGACCATTTTGGGAACGTTCGACAGGTCCGGAGTCATCGTTTTTCATCCGAAAATTGATTTTTTGGACTGTACCAAAAATGATTCAAAATGTCAATTGGATCGTTCCTCATGTTGAATAACCACTTTTTAAACCCTCACAGAGACCAAAATTGCCATTTTTACAGAGTTTTGCTTACTCAAAAGCTTCAATTTTGACCCGTTTCAGGCACAGAAATGACTTTAAACACACTTATTTTAGTTGACAAAGTCATAATTCACATCCAACAGTCATTTAGAGTCAAAAGATTAAATGTTAACATTTCATCCATATTGACCATTTTGGGATCGTTCGACAGGTCCGGAGACATCGTTTTTCATCCAAAAATTGATTTTTTGGACTGTACCAAAAATTATTCAAAATGTCAATTGGATCGTGCCTCATGTTGAATAACCACTTTTTAAACCCTCACAGTGACCAAAATTGCCATTTTTACAGAGTTTTGCTTACTCAAAAGCTTCAATTTTGACCCGTTTCAGGCACAGAAATGACTTTAAACACACTTATTTTAGTTGACAAAGTCATAATTCACATCCAACAGTCATTTAGAGTCAAAAGATTAAATGTGGAAATTTCATCATTATAGACCATTTTGGGATCGTTCGACAGGTCCGGAGTCATCGTTTTTCATCCGAAAATTGATTTTTTGGACTGTACCAAAAATGATTCAAAATGTCAATTGGATCGTTCCTCATGTTGAATAACCACTTTTTAAACCCTCACAGTGACCAAAATTGCCATGTTTACAGAGTTTTGCTTACTCAAAAGCTTCAATTTTGACCCATTTCAGGCACAGAAATGACTTTAAACACACTTATTTTAGTTGAAAAAGTCATAATTCACATCCAACAGTCATTTAGAGTCAAAAGATTAAATGTTGAAATTTCATCCATATTGACCATTTGGGATCGTTCGACAAGTCCGGAGTCATCGTTTTTCATCCGAAAATTGATTTTTTGGACTGTACCAAAAATATTTCAAAATGTCAATTGGATCGTGCCTCATGTTGAATAACCACTTTTTAAACCCTCACAGTGACCAAAATTGCCATTTTTACAGAGTTTTGCTTACTCAAAAGCTTCAATTTTGACCCATTTCAGGCACAGAAATGACTTTAAACACACTTATTTTAGTTGACAAAGTCATAATTCACATCCAACAGTCATTTAGAGTCAAAAGATTAAATGTTAAAATTTCATCCATATTGACCATTTTGGGATCGTTCGACAGGTCCGGAGTCATTGTTTTTCATCCGAAAAAATTGATTTTTTGGACTGTACCAAAAATGATTCAAAATGTCAATTGGATCGTGTCTCGTGTTGAATAACCACTTTTTAAACCCTCACAGTGACCAAAATTGCCATTTTTACAGAGTTTTGCTTACTCAAAAGCTTCAATTTTGACCCGTTTCAGGCACAGAAATGACTTTAAACACACTTATTTTAGTTGAAAAAGTCATAATTCACATCCAACAGTCATTTAGAGTCAAAAGATTAAATGTTGAAATTTCATCCATATTGGCCATTTGGGATCGTTCGACAGGTCCGGAGTCATCGTTTTTCATCCGAAAATTGATTTTTGGACTGTACCAAAAATGATTCAAAATGTCAATTGGATTGTGCCTCATGTTGAATAACCACTTTTTAAACCCTCACAGTGACCAAAATTGCCATTTTTACAGAGTTTTGCTTGCTCAAAAGCTTCAATTTTGACTCGTTTCAGGCACAGAAATGACTTTAAACACACTTATTCTAGTTGACAAAGTCATAATTCACATCCAACAGTCATTTAGAGTCAAAAGATTAAATGTTAACATTTCATCATTATAGACCATTTTGGGAACGTTCGACAGGTCCGGAGTCATCGTTTTTCATCCGAAAATTGATTTTTTGGACTGTACCAAAAATGATTCAAAATGTCAATTGGATCGTTCCTCATGTTGAATAACCACTTTTTAAACCCTCACAGAGACCAAAATTGCCATTTTTACAGAGTTTTGCTTACTCAAAAGCTTCAATTTTGACCCGTTTCAGGCACAGAAATGACTTTAAACACACTTATTTTAGTTGACAAAGTCATAATTCACATCCAACAGTCATTTAGAGTCAAAAGATTAAATGTTAAAATTTCATCCATATTGACCATTTTGGGATCGTTCGACAGGTCCGGAGACATCGTTTTTCATCCAAAAATTGATTTTTTGGACTGTACCAAAAATTATTCAAAATGTCAATTGGATCGTGCCTCATGTTGAATAACCACTTTTTAAACCCTCACAGTGACCAAAATTGCCATTTTTACAGAGTTTTGCTTACTCAAAAGCTTCAATTTTGACCCATTTCAGGCACAGAAATGACTTTAAACACACTTATTTTAGTTGAAAAAGTCATAATTCACATCCAACAGTCATTTAGAGTCAAAAGATTAAATGTTGAAATTTCATCCATATTGACCATTTGGGATCGTTCGACAAGTCCGGAGTCATCGTTTTTCATCCGAAAATTGATTTTTTGGACTGTACCAAAAATGATTCAAAATGTCAATTGGATCGTTCCTCATGTTGAATAACCACTTTTTAAACCCTCACAGTGACCAAAATTGCCATGTTTACAGAGTTTTGCTTACTCAAAAGCTTCAATTTTGACCCATTTCAGGCACAGAAATGACTTTAAACACACTTATTTTAGTTGAAAAAGTCATAATTCACATCCAACAGTCATTTAGAGTCAAAAGATTAAATGTTGAAATTTCATCCATATTGACCATTTGGGATCGTTCGACAAGTCCGGAGTCATCGTTTTTCATCCGAAAATTGATTTTTTGGACTGTACCAAAAATGATTCAAAATGTCAATTGGATCGTGCCTCATGTTGAATAACCACTTTTTAAACCCTCACAGTGACAAAATTGCCATTTTTACAGAGTTTTGCTTACTCAAAAGCTTTAATTTTGACCCGTTTCAGGCACAGAAATTACTTTAAACACACTTATTTTAGTTGACAAAGTCATAATTCACATCCAACAGTCATTTAGAGTCAAAAGATTAAATGTTAAAATTTCATCCATATTGACCATTTTGGGATCGTTCGACAGGTCCGGAGTCATTGTTTTTCATCCGAAAATTGATTTTTTGGACTGTACCAAAAATGATTCAAAATGTCAATTGGATCGTGTCTCGTGTTGAATAACCACTTTTTAAACCCTCACAGTGACCAAAATTGCCATTTTTACAGAGTTTTGCTTACTCAAAAGCTTCAATTTTGACCTGTTTCAGGCACATAAATGACTTTAAACACACTTATTTTAGTTGAAAAAGTCATAATTCACATCCAACAGTCATTTAGAGTCAAAAGATTAAATGTTGAAATTTCATCCATATTGGCCATTTGGGATCGTTCGACAGGTCCGGAGTCATCGTTTTTCATCCGAAAATTGATTTTTGGACTGTACCAAAAATGATTCAAAATGTCAATTGGATTGTGCCTCATGTTGAATAACCACTTTTTAAACCCTCACAGTGACCAAAATTGCCATTTTTACAGAGTTTTGCTTGCTCAAAAGCTTCAATTTTGACTCGTTTCAGGCACAGAAATGACTTTAAACACACTTATTCTAGTTGACAAAGTCATAATTCACATCCAACAGTCATTTAGAGTCAAAAGATTAAATGTTAACATTTCATCATTATAGACCATTTTGGGAACGTTCGACAGGTCCGGAGTCATCGTTTTTCATCCGAAAATTGATTTTTTGGACTGTACCAAAAATGATTCAAAATGTCAATTGGATCGTTCCTCATGTTGAATAACCACTTTTTAAACCCTCACAGAGACCAAAATTGCCATTTTTACAGAGTTTTGCTTACTCAAAAGCTTCAATTTTGACCCGTTTCAGGCACAGAAATGACTTTAAACACACTTATTTTAGTTGACAAAGTCATAATTCACATCCAACAGTCATTTAGAGTCAAAAGATTAAATGTTAAAATTTCATCCATATTGACCATTTTGGGATCGTTCGACAGGTCCGGAGACATCGTTTTTCATCCAAAAATTGATTTTTTGGACTGTACCAAAAATTATTCAAAATGTCAATTGGATCGTGCCTCATGTTGAATAACCACTTTTTAAACCCTCACAGTGACCAAAATTGCCATTTTTACAGAGTTTTGCTTACTCAAAAGCTTCAATTTTGACCCGTTTCAGGCACAGAAATGACTTTAAACACACTTATTTTAGTTGACAAAGTCATAATTCACATCCAACAGTCATTTAGAGTCAAAAGATTAAATGTTGAAATTTCATCATTATAGACCATTTTGGGATCGTTCGACAGGTCCGGAGTCATCGTTTTTCATCCGAAAATTGATTTTTTGGACTGTACCAAAAATGATTCAAAATGTCAATTGGATCGTTCCTCATGTTGAATAACCACTTTTTAAACCCTCACAGTGACCAAAATTGCCATGTTTACAGAGTTTTGCTTACTCAAAAGCTTCAATTTTGACCCATTTCAGGCACAGAAATGACTTTAAACACACTTATTTTAGTTGACAAAGTCATAATTCACATCCAACAGTCATTTAGAGTCAAAAGATTAAATGTTGAAATTTCATCCATATTGACCATTTGGGATCGTTCGACAATTCCGGAGTCATCGTTTTTCATCCGAAAATTGATTTTTTGGACTGTACCAAAAATGATTCAAAATGTCAATTGGATCGTGCCTCATGTTGAATAACCACTTTTTAAACCCTCACAGTGACAAAATTGCCATTTTTACAGAGTTTTGCTTACTCAAAAGCTTTAATTTTGACCCGTTTCAGGCACAGAAATTACTTTAAACACACTTATTCTAGTTGACAAAGTCATAATTCACATCCAACAGTCATTTAGAGTCAAAAGAATAAATGTTAACATTTCATCATTATAGACCATTTTGGGAACGTTCGACAGGTCCGGAGTCATCGTTTTTCATCCGAAAATTGATTTTTTGGACTGTACCAAAAATGATTCAAAATGTCAATTGGATCGTGCCTCATGTTGAATAACCACTTTTTAAACCCTCACAGTGACCAAAATTGCCATTTTTACAGAGTTTTGCTTACTCAAAAGCTTTAATTTTGACCCGTTTCAGGCACAGAAATGACTTTAAACACACTTATTTTAGTTGACAAAGTCATAATTCACATCCAACAGTCATTTAGAGTCAAAAGATTAAATGTTAAAATTTCATCCATATTGACCATTTTGGGAACGTTCAACAGGTCCTGAGTCATCGTTTTTCATCCGAAAATTGATTTTTTGGACTGTACCAAAAAGGATTCAAAATGTCAATTGGATCGTGCCTCATGTTGAATAACCACTTTTTAAACCCTCACAGTGACCAAAATTGCCATTTTTACAGAGTTTTGCTTACTCAAAAGCTTCAATTTTGACCCGTTTCAGGCACAGAAATGACTTTAAACACACTTATTTTAGTTGACAAAGTCATAATTCACATCCAACAGTAATTTAGAGTCAAAAGAATAAATGTTAAAATTTCATCATTATAGACCATTTTGGGATCGTTCGACAGGTCCGGAGTCATCGTTTTTCATCCGAAAATTGATTTTTTGGACTGTACCAAAAATGATTCAAAATGTCAATTGGATCATGCCTCATGTTGAATAACCACTTTTTAAACCCTCACAGTGACCAAAATTGCCATTTTTACAGAGTTTTGCTTACTCAAAAGCTTCCATTTTGACCCATTTCAGGCACAGAAATGACTTTAAACACACTTATTCTAGTTGACAAAGTCATAATTCACATCCAACAGTCATTTAGAGTCAAAAGATTAAATGTTGAAATTTCATCATTATAGACCATTTTGGGATCGTTCGACAGGCCCGGAGTCATCGTTTTTCATCCGAAAATTGATTTTTTGGACCTTACCAAAAATGATTCAAAATGTCAATTGGATCGTGCCTCATGTTGAATAACCACTTTTTAAACCCTCACAGTGACCAAAATTGCCATTTTTACAGAGTTTTGCTTGCTCAAAAGCTTCAATTTTGACCCGTTTCAGGCACAGAAATGACTTTAAACACACTTATTCTAGTTGACAAAGTCATAATTCACATCCAACAGTCATTTAGAGTCAAAAGATTAAATGTTAACATTTCATCATTATAGACCATTTTGGGAACGTTCGACAGGTCCGGAGTCATCGTTTTTCATCCAAAAATTGATTTTTTGAACTGTACCAAAAATTATTCAAAATGTCAATTGGATCGTGCCTCATGTTGAATAACCACTTTTTAAACCCTCACAGTGACCAAAATTGCCATTTTTACAGAGTTTTGCTTACTCAAAAGCTTCAATTTTGACCCGTTTCAGGCACAGAAATGACTTTAAACACACTTATTTTAGTTGACAAAGTCATAATTCACATCCAACAGTCATTTAGAGTCAAAAGATTAAATGTTGAAATTTCATCATTATAGACCATTTTGGGATCGTTCGACAGGTCCGGAGTCATCGTTTTTCATCAGAAAATTGATTTTTTGGACTGTACCAAAAATGATTCAAAATGTCAATTGGATCGTTCCTCATGTTGAATAACCACTTTTTAAACCCTCACAGTGACCAAAATTGCCATGTTTACAGAGTTTTGCTTACTCAAAAGCTTCAATTTTGACCCATTTCAGGCACAGAAATGACTTTAAACACACTTATTTTAGTTGACAAAGTCATAATTCACATCCAACAGTCATTTAGAGTCAAAAGATTAAATGTTGAAATTTCATCCATATTGACCATTTGGGATCGTTCGACAAGTCCGGAGTCATCGTTTTTCATCCGAAAATTGATTTTTTGGACTGTACCAAAAATGATTCAAAATGTCAATTGGATCGTGCCTCATGTTGAATAACCACTTTTTAAACCCTCACCGTGACAAAATTGCCATTTTTACAGAGTTTTGCTTACTCAAAAGCTTTAATTTTGACCCGTTTCAGGCACAGAAATTACTTTAAACACACTTATTCTAGTTGACAAAGTCATAATTCACATCCAACAGTCATTTAGAGTCAAAAGAATAAATGTTAACATTTCATCATTATAGACCATTTTGGGAACGTTCGACAGGTCCGGAGTCATCGTTTTTCATCCGAAAATTGATTTTTTGGACTGTACCAAAAATGATTCAAAATGTCAATTGGATCGTGCCTCATGTTGAATAACCACTTTTTAAACCCTCACAGTGACCAAAATTGCCATTTTTACAGAGTTTTGCTTACTCAAAAGCTTTAATTTTGACCCGTTTCAGGCACAGAAATGACTTTAAACACACTTATTTTAGTTGACAAAGTCATAATTCACATCCAACAGTCATTTAGAGTCAAAAGATTAAATGTTAAAATTTCATCCATATTGACCATTTTGGGAACGTTCAACAGGTCCTGAGTCATCGTTTTTCATCCGAAAATTGATTTTTTGGACTGTACCAAAAAGGATTCAAAATGTCAATTGGATCGTGCCTCATGTTGAATAACCACTTTTTAAACCCTCACAGTGACCAAAATTGCCATTTTTACAGAGTTTTGCTTACTCAAAAGCTTCAATTTTGACCCGTTTCAGGCACAGAAATGACTTTAAACACACTTATTTTAGTTGACAAAGTCATAATTCACATCCAACAGTAATTTAGAGTCAAAAGAATAAATGTTAAAATTTCATCATTATAGACCATTTTGGGATCGTTCGACAGGTCCGGAGTCATCGTTTTTCATCCGAAAATTGATTTTTTGGACTGTACCAAAAATGATTCAAAATGTCAATTGGATCATGCCTCATGTTGAATAACCACTTTTTAAACCCTCACAGTGACCAAAATTGCCATTTTTACAGAGTTTTGCTTACTCAAAAGCTTCCATTTTGACCCATTTCAGGCACAGAAATGACTTTAAACACACTTATTCTAGTTGACAAAGTCATAATTCACATCCAACAGTCATTTAGAGTCAAAAGATTAAATGTTGAAATTTCATCATTATAGACCATTTTGGGATCGTTCGACAGGCCCGGAGTCATCGTTTTTCATCCGAAAATTGATTTTTTGGACCTTACCAAAAATGATTCAAAATGTCAATTGGATCGTGCCTCATGTTGAATAACCACTTTTTAAACCCTCACAGTGACCAAAATTGCCATTTTTACAGAGTTTTGCTTGCTCAAAAGCTTCAATTTTGACCCGTTTCAGGCACAGAAATGACTTTAAACACACTTATTCTAGTTGACAAAGTCATAATTCACATCCAACAGTCATTTAGAGTCAAAAGATTAAATGTTAACATTTCATCATTATAGACCATTTTGGGAACGTTCGACAGGTCCGGAGTCATCGTTTTTCATCCGAAAATTGATTTTTTGGACTGTACCAAAAATGATTCAAAATGTCAATTGGATCGTTCCTCATGTTGAATAACCACTTTTTAAACCCACACAGTGACCAAAATTGCCATTTTTACAGAGTTTTGCTTACTCAAAAGCTTCAATTTTGACCCGTTTCAGGCACAGAAATGACTTTAAACACACTTATTTTAGTTGACAAAGTCATAATTCACATCCAACAGTCATTTAGAGTCAAAAGATTAAATGTTGAAATTTCATCCATATTGACCATTTGGGATCGTTTGACAGGTCCGGAGTCATCGTTTTCCATCCGAAAATTGATTTTTTGGACTGTACCAAAAATGATTCAAAATGTCAATTGGATCGTGCCTCATGTTGAATAACCACTTTTTAAACCCTCACAGTGACCAAAATTGCCATTTTACAGAGTTTTGCTTACTCAAAAGCTTCAATTTTGACCCGTTTCAGGCACAGAAATGACTTTAAACACACTTATTTTAGTTGACAAAGTCATAATTCACATCCAACAGTAATTTAGAGTCAAAAGAATAAATGTTAAAATTTCATCATTATAGACCATTTTGGGATTGTTCGACAGGTCCGGAGTCATCGTTTTTCATCCGAAAATTGATTTTTTGGACTGTACCAAAAATGATTCAAAATGTCAATTGGATCATGCCTCATGTTGAATAACCACTTTTTAAACCCTCACAGTGACCAAAATTGCCATTTTTACAGAGTTTTGCTTACTCAAAAGCTTCCATTTTGACCCGTTTCAGGCACAGAAATGACTTTAAACACACTTATTCTAGTTGACAAAGTCATAATTCATATCCAACAGTCATTTAGAGTCAAAAGATTAAATGTTAAAATTTCATCATTATAGACCATTTTGGGATCGTTCGACAGGTCCGGAGTCATCGTTTTTCATCCGAAAATTGATATTTTGGACTGTACAAAAAATGATTCAAAATGTCAATTGGATCATGGCTCATGTTGAATAACCACTTTTTAAACCCTCACAGTGACCAAAATTGCCATTTTTACAGAGTTTTGCTTACTCAAAAGCTTCCATTTTGACCCGTTTCAGGCACAGAAATGACTTTAAACACACTTATTCTAGTTGACAAAGTCATAATTCACATCCAACAGTCATTAAGAGTCAAAAGATTAAATGTTAAAATTTCATCATTATAGACCATTTTGGGATCGTTCGACAGGTCCGGAGTCATCGTTTTTCATCCGAAAATTGATTTTTTGGACTGTACCAAAAATGATTCAAAATGTCAATTGGATCGTGCCTCATGTTGAATAACCACTTTTTAAACCCTCACAGTGACCAAAATTGCCATTTTTACAGAGTTTTGCTTACTCAAAAGCTTCAATTTTGACCCGTTTCAGGCACAGAAATGACTTTAAACACACTTATTTTAGTTGACAAAGTCATAATTCACATCCAACAGTAATTTAGGGTCAAAAGAATAAATGTTAAAATTTCATCATTATAGACCATTTTGGGATCGTTCGACAGGTCCGGAGTCATCGTTTTTCATCCGAAAATTGATTTTTTGGACTGTACCAAAAATGATTCAAAATGTCAATTGGATCATGCCTCATGTTGAATAACCACTTTTTAAACCCTCACAGTGACCAAAATTGCCATTTTTACAGAGTTTTGCTTACTCAAAAGCTTCCATTTTGACCCGTTTCAGGCACAGAAATGACTTTAAACACACTTATTCTAGTTGACAAAGTCATAATTCACATCCAACAGTCATTTAGAGTCAAAAGATTAAATGTTAAAATTTCATCATTATAGACCATTTTGGGATCGTTCGACAGGTCCGGAGTCATCGTTTTTTATCCGAAAATTGATTTTTTGGACTGTACCAAAAATGATTCAAAATATCAATTGGATCGTGCCTCATGTTGAATAACCACTTTTTAAACTCTCACAGTGACCAAAATTGCCATTTTTACAGAGTTTTGCTTGCTCAAAAGCTTCAATTTTGACCCGTTTCAGGAACAGAAATGACTTTAAACACACTTATTCTAGTTGACAAAGTCATAATTCACATCCAACAGTCATTTAGAGTCAAAAGATTAAATGTTAAAATTTCATCCATATTGACCATTTTGGGATCGTTCGACAGGTCCGGAGTCATTGTTTTTCATCCGAAAATTGATTTTTTGGACCTTACCAAAAATGATTCAAAATGTCAATTGGATCGTGCCTCATGTTGTATAACCACTTTTTAAACCCTCACAGTGACCAAAATTGCCATTTTTACAGAGTTTTGCTTACTCAAAAGCTTCAATTTTGACCCGTTTCAGGCACAGAAATGACTTTAAACACACTTATTTTAGTTGAAAAAGTCATAATTCACATCCAACAGTCATTTAGAGTCAAAAGATTAAATGTTGAAATTTCATCCATATTGACCATTTGGGATCGTTCGACAGGTCCGGAGTCATCGTTTTTCATCCGAAAATTGATTTTTTGGACTGTACCAAAAATGATTCAAAATGTCAATTGGATCGTGCCTCATGTTGAATAACCACTTTTTAAACCCTCACAGTGACCAAAATTGCCATTTTTACAGAGTTTTGCTTACTCAAAAGCTTTAATTTTGACCCGTTTCAGGCACAGAAATGACTTTAAACACACTTATTCTAGTTGACAAAGTCATAATTCACATCCAACAGTCATTTAGAGTCAAAAGATTAAATGTTAAAATTTCATCATTATAGACCATTTTGGGATCGTTCGACAGGTCCGGAGTCATTGTTTTTCATCCGAAAATTGATTTTTTGGACCTTACCAAAAATGATTCAAAATGTCAATTGGATCGTGCCTCATGTTGTATAACCACTTTTTAAACCCTCACAGTGACCAAAATTGCCATTTTTACAGAGTTTTGCTTACTCAAAAGCTTCAATTTTGACGCGTTTCAGGCACAGAAATTACTTTAAACACACTTATTCTAGTTGACAAAGTCATAATTCACATCCAACAGTCATTTAGAGTCAAAAGAATAAATGTTAACATTTCATCATTATAGACCATTTTGGGAACGTTCGACAGGTCCGGAGTCATCGTTTTTCATCCGAAAATTGATTTTTTGGACTGTACCAAAAATGAATCAAAATGTCAATTGGATCGTGCCTCATGTTGAATAACCACTTTTTAAACCCTCACAGTGACCAAAATTGCCATTTTTACAGAGTTTTGCTTACTCAAAAGCTTTAATTTTGACCCGTTTCAGGCACAGAAATGACTTTAAACACACTTATTTTAGTTGACAAAGTCATAATTCACATCCAACAGTCATTTAGAGTCAAAAGATTAAATGTTAAAATTTCATCCATATTGACCATTTTGGGAACGTTCAACAGGTCCTGAGTCATCGTTTTTCATCCGAAAATTGATTTTTTGGACTGTACCAAAAAGGATTCAAAATGTCAATTGGATCGTGCCTCATGTTGAATAACCACTTTTTAAACCCTCACAGTGACCAAAATTGCCATTTTTACAGAGTTTTGCTTACTCAAAAGCTTCAATTTTGACCCGTTTCAGGCACAGAAATGACTTTAAACACACTTATTTTAGTTGACAAAGTCATAATTCACATCCAACAGTAATTTAGAGTCAAAAGAATAAATGTTAAAATTTCATCATTATAGACCATTTTGGGATCGTTCGACAGGTCCGGAGTCATCGTTTTTCATCCGAAAATTGATTTTTTGGACTGTACCAAAAATGATTCAAAATGTCAATTGGATCATGCCTCATGTTGAATAACCACTTTTTAAACCCTCACAGTGACCAAAATTGCCATTTTTACAGAGTTTTGCTTACTCAAAAGCTTCCATTTTGACCCATTTCAGGCACAGAAATGACTTTAAACACACTTATTCTAGTTGACAAAGTCATAATTCACATCCAACAGTCATTTAGAGTCAAAAGATTAAATGTTGAAATTTCATCATTATAGACCATTTTGGGATCGTTCGACAGGCCCGGAGTCATCGTTTTTCATCCGAAAATTGATTTTTTGGACTGTACCAAAAATGATTCAAAATGTCAATTGGATCGTGCCTCATGTTGAATAACCACTTTTTAAACCCTCACAGTGACCAAAATTGCCATTTTTACAGAGTTTTGCTTGCTCAAAAGCTTCAATTTTGACCCGTTTCAGGCACAGAAATGACTTTAAACACACTTATTCTAGTTGACAAAGTCATAATTCACATCCAACAGTCATTTAGAGTCAAAAGATTAAATGTTAACATTTCATCATTATAGACCATTTTGGGAACGTTCGACAGGTCCGGAGTCATCGTTTTTCATCCGAAAATTGATTTTTTGGACTGTACCAAAAATGATTCAAAATGTCAATTGGATCGTTCCTCATGTTGAATAACAACTTTTTAAACCCACACAGTGACCAAAATTGCCATTTTTACAGAGTTTTGCTTACTCAAAAGCTTCAATTTTGACCCGTTTCAGGCACAGAAATGACTTTAAACACACTTATTTTAGTTGAAAAAGTCATAATTCACATCCAACAGTCATTTAGAGTCAAAAGATTAAATGTTGAAATTTCATCCATATTGACCATTTGGGATCGTTTGACAGGTCCGGAGTCATCGTTTTCCATCCGAAAATTGATTTTTTGGACTGTACCAAAAATGATTCAAAATGTCAATTGGATCGTGCCTCATGTTGAATAACCACTTTTTAAACCCTCGCAGTGACCAAAATTGCCATTTTACAGAGTTTTGCTTACTCAAAAGCTTCAATTTTGACCCGTTTCAGGCACAGAAATGACTTTAAACACACTTATTTTAGTTGACAAAGTCATAATTCACTTCCAACAGTAATTTAGAGTCAAAAGAATAAATGTTAAAATTTCATCATTATAGACCATTTTGGGATTGTTCGACAGGTCCGGAGTCATCGTTTTTCATCCGAAAATTGATTTTTTGGACTGTACCAAAAATGATTCAAAATGTCAATTGGATCATGCCTCATGTTGAATAACCACTTTTTAAACCCTCACAGTGACCAAAATTGCCATTTTTACAGAGTTTTGCTTACTCAAAAGCTTCCATTTTGACCCGTTTCAGGCACAGAAATGACTTTAAACACACTTATTCTAGTTGACAAAGTCATAATTCATATCCAACAGTCATTTAGAGTCAAAAGATTAAATGTTAAAATTTCATCATTATAGACCATTTTGGGATCGTTCGACAGGTCCGGAGTCATCGTTTTTCATCCGAAAATTGATTTTTTGGACTGTACAAAAAATGATTCAAAATGTCAATTGGATCATGGCTCATGTTGAATAACCACTTTTTAAACCCTCACAGTGACCAAAATTGCCATTTTTACAGAGTTTTGCTTACTCAAAAGCTTCCATTTTGACCCGTTTCAGGCACAGAAATGACTTTAAACACACTTATTCTAGTTGACAAAGTCATAATTCACATCCAACAGTCATTAAGAGTCAAAAGATTAAATGTTAAAATTTCATCATTATAGACCATTTTGGGATCGTTCGACAGGTCCGGAGTCATCGTTTTTCATCCGAAAATTGATTTTTTGGACTGTACCAAAAATAATTCAAAATGTCAATTGGATCGTGCCTCATGTTGAATAACCACTTTTTAAACCCTCACAGTGACCAAAATTGCCATTTTTACAGAGTTTTGCTTACTCAAAAGCTTCAATTTTGACCCGTTTCAGGCACAGAAATGACTTTAAACACACTTATTTTAGTTGACAAAGTCATAATTCACATCCAACAGTAATTTAGGGTCAAAAGAATAAATGTTAAAATTTCATCATTATAGACCATTTTGGGATCGTTCGACAGGTCCGGAGTCATCGTTTTTCATCCGAAAATTGATTTTTTGGACTGTACCAAAAATGATTCAAAATGTCAATTGGATCATGCCTCATGTTGAATAACCACTTTTTAAACCCTCACAGTGACCAAAATTGCCATTTTTACAGAGTTTTGCTTGCTCAAAAGCTTCAATTTTGACCCGTTTCAGGAACAGAAATGACTTTAAACACACTTATTCTAGTTGACAAAGTCATAATTCACATCCAACAGTCATTTAGAGTCAAAAGATTAAATGTTAAAATTTCATCCATATTGACCATTTTGGGATCGTTCGACAGGTCCGGAGTCATTGTTTTTCATCCGAAAATTGATTTTTTGGACCTTACCAAAAATGATTCAAAATGTCAATTGGATCGTGCCTCATGTTGTATAACCACTTTTTAAACCCTCACAGTGACCAAAATTGCCATTTTTACAGAGTTTTGCTTACTCAAAAGCTTCAATTTTGACCCGTTTCAGGCACAGAAATGACTTTAAACACACTTATTTTAGTTGAAAAAGTCATAATTCACATCCAACAGTCATTTAGAGTCAAAAGATTAAATGTTGAAATTTCATCCATATTGACCATTTGGGATCGTTCGACAGGTCCGGAGTCATCGTTTTTCATCCGAAAATTGATTTTTTGGACTGTACCAAAAATGATTCAAAATGTCAATTGGATCGTGCCTCATGTTGAATAACCACTTTTTAAACCCTCACAGTGACCAAAATTGCCATTTTTACAGAGTTTTGCTTACTCAAAAGCTTTAATTTTGACCCGTTTCAGGCACAGAAATTACTTTAAACACACTTATTCTAGTTGACAAAGTCATAATTCACATCCAACAGTCATTTAGAGTCAAAAGAATAAATGTTAACATTTCATCATTATAGACCATTTTGGGAACGTTCGACAGGTCCTGAGTCATCGTTTTTCATCCGAAAATTGATTTTTTGGACTGTACCAAAAATGATTCAAAATGCCAATTGGATCGTGCCTCATGTTGAATAACCACTTTTTAAACCATCACAGTGACCAAAATTGCCATTTTTACAGAGTTTTGCTTACTCAAAAGCTTCCATTTTGACCCGTTTCAGGCACAGAAATGACTTTAAACACACTTATTCTAGTTGACAAAGTCATAATTCACATCCAACAGTCATTTAGAGTCAAAAGATTAAATGTTGAAATTTCATCATTATAGACCATTTTGGGATCGTTCGACAGGTCCGGAGTCATCGTTTTTCATCCGAAAATTGATTTTTTGGACTGTACCAAAAATGATTCAAAATGTCAATTGGATCGTGCCTCATGTTGAATAACCACTTTTTAAACCCTCACAGTGACCAAAATTGCCATTTTTACAGAGTTTTGCTTGCTCAAAAGCTTCAATTTTGACCCGTTTCAGGCACAGAAATGACTTTAAACACACTTATTTTAGTTGACAAAGTAATAATTCACATCCAACAGTAATTTAGAGTCAAAAGAATAAATGTTAACATTTCATCATTATAGACCATTTTGGGATCGTTCGACAGGTCCGGAGTCATCGTTTTTCATCCGAAAATTGATTTTTTGGACTGTACCAAAAATGATTCAAAATGTCAATTGGATCATGCCTCATGTTGAATAACCACTTTTTAAACCCTCACAGTGACCAAAATTGCCATTTTTACAGAGATTTGCTTACTCAAAAGCTTCCATTTTGACCCGTTTCAGGCACAGAAATGACTTTAAACACACTTATTCTAGTTGACAAAGTCATAATTCACATCCAACAGTCATTTAGAGTCAAAAGATTAAATGTTAAAATTTCATCATTATAGACCATTTTGGGATCGTTCGACAGGTCCGGAGTCATCGTTTTTTATCCGAAAATTGATTTTTTGGACTGTACCAAAAATGATTCAAAATGTCAATTGGATCGTGCCTCATGTTGAATAACCACTTTTTAAACCCTCACAGTGACCAAAATTGCCATTTTTACAGAGTTTTGCTTGCTCAAAAGCTTCAATTTTGACCCGTTTCAGGAACAGAAATGACTTTAAACACACTTATTCTAGTTGACAAAGTCATAATTCACATCCAACAGTCATTTAGAGTCAAAAGATTAAATGTTAAAATTTCATCCATATTGACCATTTTGGGATCGTTCGACAGGTCCGGAGTCATTGTTTTTCATCCGAAAATTGATTTTTTGGACCTTACCAAAAATGATTCAAAATGTCAATTGGATCGTGCCTCATGTTGTATAACCACTTTTTAAACCCTCACAGTGACCAAAATTGCCATTTTTACAGAGTTTTGCTTACTCAAAAGCTTCAATTTTGACCCGTTTCAGGCACAGAAATGACTTTAAACACACTTATTTTAGTTGAAAAAGTCATAATTCACATCCAACAGTCATTTAGAGTCAAAAGATTAAATGTTGAAATTTCATCCATATTGACCATTTGGGATCGTTCGACAGGTCCGAAGTCATCGTTTTTCATCCGAAAATTGATTTTTTGGACTGTACCAAAAATTATTCAAAATGTCAATTGGATCGTGCCTCATGTTGAATAACCACTTTTTAAACCCTCACAGTGACCAAAATTGCCATTTTTACAGAGTTTTGCTTACTCAAAAGCTTTAATTTTGACCCGTTTCAGGCACAGAAATTACTTTAAACACACTTATTCTAGTTGACAAAGTCATAATTCACATCCAACAGTCATTTAGAGTCAAAAGAATAAATGTTAACATTTCATCATTATAGACCATTTTGGGAACGTTCGACAGGTCCTGAGTCATCGTTTTTCATCCGAAAATTGATTTTTTGGACTGTACCAAAAATGATTCAAAATGTCAATTGGATCGTGCCTCATGTTGAATAACCACTTTTTAAACCCTCACAGTGACCAAAATTGTCATTTTTACAGAGTTTTGCTTACTCAAAAGCTTCAATTTTGACCCGTTTCAGGCACAGAAATGACTTTAAACACACTTATTTTAGTTGACAAAGTCATAATTCACATCCAACAGTCATTTAGAGTCAAAAGATTAAATGTTAAAATTTCATCATTATAGACCAGTTTGGGAACGTTCGACAGGTCCGGAGTCATCGTTTTTCATCCGAAAATTGATTTTTTGGACTGTACCAAAAATGATTCAAAATGTCAATTGGATCGTTCCTCATGTTGAATAACCACTTTTTAAACCCTCACAGTGACCAAAATTGCCATTTTTACAGAGTTTTGCTTACTCAAAAGCTGCAATTTTGACCCATTTCAGGCACAGAAATGACTTTAAACACACTTATTTAAGTTGACAAAGTCATAATTCACATCCAACAGTCATTTAGAGTCAAAAGATTAAATGTTAAAATTTCATCCATATTGACCATTTTGGGATCGTTCGACAGGTCCGGAGTCATTGTTTTTCATCCGAAAATTGATTTTTTGGACTGTACCAAAAATGATTCAAAATGTCAATTGGATCGTGTCTCGTGTTGAATAACCACTTTTTAAACCCTCACAGTGACCAAAATTGCCATTTTTACAGAGTTTTGCTTACTCAAAAGCTTCAATTTTGACCCGTTTCAGGCACAGAAATGACTTTAAACACACTTATTTTAGTTGAAAAAGTCATAATTCACATCCAACAGTCATTTAGAGTCAAAAGATTAAATGTTGAAATTTCATCCATATTGACCATTTGGGATCGTTCGACAGGTCGGGAGTCATCGTTTTTCATCCGAAAATTGATTTTTGGACTGTACCAAAAATGATTCAAAATGTCAATTGGATCGTGCCTCATGTTGAATAACCACTTTTTAAACCCTCACAGTGACCAAAATTGCCATTTTTACAGAGTTTTGCTTACTCAAAAGCTTCCATTTTGACCCGTTTCAAGCACAGAAATGACTTTAAACACACTTATTCTAGTTGACAAAGTCATAATTCACATCCAACAGTCATTTAGAGTCAAAAGATTAAATGTTGAAATTTCATCATTATAGACCATTTTGGGATCGTTCGACAGGTCCGGAGTCATCGTTTTTCATCCGAAAATTGATTTTTTGGACTGTACCAAAAATGATTCAAAATGTCAATTGGATCGTGCATCATGTTGAATAACCACTTTTTAAACCCTCACAGTGACCAAAATTGCAATTTTTACAGAGTTTTGCTTGCTCAAAAGCTTCAATTTTGACTCGTTTCAGGCACAGAAATGACTTTAAACACACTTATTCTAGTTGACAAAGTCATAATTCACATCCAACAGTCATTTAGAGTCAAAAGATTAAATGTTAACATTTCATCATTATAGACCATTTTGGGAACGTTCGACAGGTCTGGAGTCATCGTTTTTCATCCGAAAATTGATTTTTTGGACTGTACCAAAAATGATTCAAAATGTCAATTGGATCGTGCCTCATGTTGAATAACCACTTTTTAAACCCTCACAGTGACCAAAATTGCCATTTTTACAGAGTTTTGCTTACTCAAAAGCTTCAATTTTGACCCGTTTCAGGCACAGAAATGACTTTAAACACACTTATTTTAGTTGACAAAGTCATAATTCACATCCAACAGTAATTTAGAGTCAAAAGAATAAATGTTAAAATTTCATCATTATAGACCATTTTGGGATTGTTCGACAGGTCCGGAGTCATCGTTTTTCATCCGAAAATTGATTTTTTGGACTGTACCAAAAATGATTCAAAATGTCAATTGGATCATGCCTCATGTTGAATAACCACTTTTTAAACCCTCACAGTGACCAAAATTGCCATTTTTACAGAGTTTTGCTTACTCAAAAACTTCCATTTTGACCCGTTTCAGGCACAGAAATGACTTTAAACACACTTATTCTAGTTGACAAAGTCATAATTCACATCCAACAGTCATTTAGAGTCAAAAGATTAAATGTTGAAATTTCATCATTATAGACCATTTTGGGGTCGTTCGACAGGTCCGGAGTCATCGTTTTTCATCCGAAAATTGATTTTTTGGACTGTACCAAAAATGATTCAAAATGTCAATTGGATCATGCCTCATGTTGAATAACCACTTTATAAACCCTCACAGTGACCAAAATTGCCATTTTTACAGAGTTTTGCTTACTCAAAAGTTTCCATTTTGACCCGTTTCAGGCACAGAAATGACTTTAAACACACTTATTCTAGTTGACAAAGTCATAATTCACATCCAACAGTCATTTAGAGTCAAAAGATTAAATGTTAAAATTTCATCATTATAGACCATTTTGGGATCGTTCGACAGGTCCGGAGTCATCGTTTTTCATCCGAAAATTGATTTTTTGGACTGTACCAAAAATGATTCAAAATGTCAATTGGATCGTGCCTCATGTTGAATAACCACTTTTTAAACCCTCACAGTGACCAAAATTGCCATTTTTACAGAGTTTTGCTTGCTCAAAAGCTTCAATTTTGACCCGTTTCAGGCACAGAAATGACTTTAAACACACTTATTCTAGTTGACAAAGTCATAATTCACATCCAACAGTCATTTAGAGTCAAAAGATTAAATGTTAAAATTTCATCATTATAGACCAGTTTGGGAACGTTCGACAGGTCCGGAGTCATCGTTTTTCATCCGAAAATTGATTTTTTGGACTCTACCAAAAATGATTCAAAATGTCAATTGGATCGTTCCTCATGTTGAATAACCACTTTTTAAACCCTCACAGTGACCAAAATTGCCATTTTTACAGAGTTTTGCTTACTCAAAAGCTTCAATTTTGACCCATTTCAGGCACAGAAATGACTTTAAACACACTTATTTTAGTTGACAAAGTCATAATTCACATCCAACAGTCATTTAGAGTCAAAAGATTAAATGTTAAAATTTCATCCATATTGACCATTTTGGGATCGTTCGACAGGTCCGGAGTCATTGTTTTTCATCCGAAAATTGATTTTTTGGACTGTACCAAAAATGATTCAAAATGTCAATTGGATCGTGTCTCGTGTTGAATAACCACTTTTTAAACCCTCACAGTGACCAAAATTGCCATTTTTACAGAGTTTTGCTTACTCAAAAGCTTCAATTTTGACCCGTTTCAGGCACAGAAATGACTTTAAACACACTTATTTTAGTTGAAAAAGTCATAATTCACATCCAACAGTCATTTAGAGTCAAAAGATTAAATGTTGAAATTTCATCCATATTGGCCATTTGGGATCGTTCGACAGGTCCGGAGTCATCGTTTTTCATCCGAAAATTGATTTTTGGACTGTACCAAAAATGATTCAAAATGTCAATTGGATTGTGCCTCATGTTGAATAACCACTTTTTAAACCCTCACAGTGACCAAAATTGCCATTTTTACAGAGTTTTGCTTGCTCAAAAGCTTCAATTTTGACTCGTTTCAGGCACAGAAATGACTTTAAACACACTTATTCTAGTTGACAAAGTCATAATTCACATCCAACAGTCATTTAGAGTCAAAAGATTAAATGTTAACATTTCATCATTATAGACCATTTTGGGAACGTTCGACAGGTCCGGAGTCATCGTTTTTCATCCGAAAATTGATTTTTTGGACTGTACCAAAAATGATTCAAAATGTCAATTGGATCGTTCCTCATGTTGAATAACCACTTTTTAAACCCTCACAGAGACCAAAATTGCCATTTTTACAGAGTTTTGCTTACTCAAAAGCTTCAATTTTGACCCGTTTCAGGCACAGAAATGACTTTAAACACACTTATTTTAGTTGACAAAGTCATAATTCACATCCAACAGTCATTTAGAGTCAAAAGATTAAATGTTAACATTTCATCCATATTGACCATTTTGGGATCGTTCGACAGGTCCGGAGACATCGTTTTTCATCCAAAAATTGATTTTTTGGACTGTACCAAAAATTATTCAAAATGTCAATTGGATCGTGCCTCATGTTGAATAACCACTTTTTAAACCCTCACAGTGACCAAAATTGCCATTTTTACAGAGTTTTGCTTACTCAAAAGCTTCAATTTTGACCCGTTTCAGGCACAGAAATGACTTTAAACACACTTATTTTAGTTGACAAAGTCATAATTCACATCCAACAGTCATTTAGAGTCAAAAGATTAAATGTGGAAATTTCATCATTATAGACCATTTTGGGATCGTTCGACAGGTCCGGAGTCATCGTTTTTCATCCGAAAATTGATTTTTTGGACTGTACCAAAAATGATTCAAAATGTCAATTGGATCGTTCCTCATGTTGAATAACCACTTTTTAAACCCTCACAGTGACCAAAATTGCCATGTTTACAGAGTTTTGCTTACTCAAAAGCTTCAATTTTGACCCATTTCAGGCACAGAAATGACTTTAAACACACTTATTTTAGTTGAAAAAGTCATAATTCACATCCAACAGTCATTTAGAGTCAAAAGATTAAATGTTGAAATTTCATCCATATTGACCATTTGGGATCGTTCGACAAGTCCGGAGTCATCGTTTTTCATCCGAAAATTGATTTTTTGGACTGTACCAAAAATATTTCAAAATGTCAATTGGATCGTGCCTCATGTTGAATAACCACTTTTTAAACCCTCACAGTGACCAAAATTGCCATTTTTACAGAGTTTTGCTTACTCAAAAGCTTCAATTTTGACCCATTTCAGGCACAGAAATGACTTTAAACACACTTATTTTAGTTGACAAAGTCATAATTCACATCCAACAGTCATTTAGAGTCAAAAGATTAAATGTTAAAATTTCATCCATATTGACCATTTTGGGATCGTTCGACAGGTCCGGAGTCATTGTTTTTCATCCGAAAAAATTGATTTTTTGGACTGTACCAAAAATGATTCAAAATGTCAATTGGATCGTGTCTCGTGTTGAATAACCACTTTTTAAACCCTCACAGTGACCAAAATTGCCATTTTTACAGAGTTTTGCTTACTCAAAAGCTTCAATTTTGACCCGTTTCAGGCACAGAAATGACTTTAAACACACTTATTTTAGTTGAAAAAGTCATAATTCACATCCAACAGTCATTTAGAGTCAAAAGATTAAATGTTGAAATTTCATCCATATTGGCCATTTGGGATCGTTCGACAGGTCCGGAGTCATCGTTTTTCATCCGAAAATTGATTTTTGGACTGTACCAAAAATGATTCAAAATGTCAATTGGATTGTGCCTCATGTTGAATAACCACTTTTTAAACCCTCACAGTGACCAAAATTGCCATTTTTACAGAGTTTTGCTTGCTCAAAAGCTTCAATTTTGACTCGTTTCAGGCACAGAAATGACTTTAAACACACTTATTCTAGTTGACAAAGTCATAATTCACATCCAACAGTCATTTAGAGTCAAAAGATTAAATGTTAACATTTCATCATTATAGACCATTTTGGGAACGTTCGACAGGTCCGGAGTCATCGTTTTTCATCCGAAAATTGATTTTTTGGACTGTACCAAAAATGATTCAAAATGTCAATTGGATCGTTCCTCATGTTGAATAACCACTTTTTAAACCCTCACAGAGACCAAAATTGCCATTTTTACAGAGTTTTGCTTACTCAAAAGCTTCAATTTTGACCCGTTTCAGGCACAGAAATGACTTTAAACACACTTATTTTAGTTGACAAAGTCATAATTCACATCCAACAGTCATTTAGAGTCAAAAGATTAAATGTTAAAATTTCATCCATATTGACCATTTTGGGATCGTTCGACAGGTCCGGAGACATCGTTTTTCATCCAAAAATTGATTTTTTGGACTGTACCAAAAATTATTCAAAATGTCAATTGGATCGTGCCTCATGTTGAATAACCACTTTTTAAACCCTCACAGTGACCAAAATTGCCATTTTTACAGAGTTTTGCTTACTCAAAAGCTTCAATTTTGACCCATTTCAGGCACAGAAATGACTTTAAACACACTTATTTTAGTTGAAAAAGTCATAATTCACATCCAACAGTCATTTAGAGTCAAAAGATTAAATGTTGAAATTTCATCCATATTGACCATTTGGGATCGTTCGACAAGTCCGGAGTCATCGTTTTTCATCCGAAAATTGATTTTTTGGACTGTACCAAAAATGATTCAAAATGTCAATTGGATCGTTCCTCATGTTGAATAACCACTTTTTAAACCCTCACAGTGACCAAAATTGCCATGTTTACAGAGTTTTGCTTACTCAAAAGCTTCAATTTTGACCCATTTCAGGCACAGAAATGACTTTAAACACACTTATTTTAGTTGAAAAAGTCATAATTCACATCCAACAGTCATTTAGAGTCAAAAGATTAAATGTTGAAATTTCATCCATATTGACCATTTGGGATCGTTCGACAAGTCCGGAGTCATCGTTTTTCATCCGAAAATTGATTTTTTGGACTGTACCAAAAATGATTCAAAATGTCAATTGGATCGTGCCTCATGTTGAATAACCACTTTTTAAACCCTCACAGTGACAAAATTGCCATTTTTACAGAGTTTTGCTTACTCAAAAGCTTTAATTTTGACCCGTTTCAGGCACAGAAATTACTTTAAACACACTTATTTTAGTTGACAAAGTCATAATTCACATCCAACAGTCATTTAGAGTCAAAAGATTAAATGTTAAAATTTCATCCATATTGACCATTTTGGGATCGTTCGACAGGTCCGGAGTCATTGTTTTTCATCCGAAAATTGATTTTTTGGACTGTACCAAAAATGATTCAAAATGTCAATTGGATCGTGTCTCGTGTTGAATAACCACTTTTTAAACCCTCACAGTGACCAAAATTGCCATTTTTACAGAGTTTTGCTTACTCAAAAGCTTCAATTTTGACCTGTTTCAGGCACATAAATGACTTTAAACACACTTATTTTAGTTGAAAAAGTCATAATTCACATCCAACAGTCATTTAGAGTCAAAAGATTAAATGTTGAAATTTCATCCATATTGGCCATTTGGGATCGTTCGACAGGTCCGGAGTCATCGTTTTTCATCCGAAAATTGATTTTTGGACTGTACCAAAAATGATTCAAAATGTCAATTGGATTGTGCCTCATGTTGAATAACCACTTTTTAAACCCTCACAGTGACCAAAATTGCCATTTTTACAGAGTTTTGCTTGCTCAAAAGCTTCAATTTTGACTCGTTTCAGGCACAGAAATGACTTTAAACACACTTATTCTAGTTGACAAAGTCATAATTCACATCCAACAGTCATTTAGAGTCAAAAGATTAAATGTTAACATTTCATCATTATAGACCATTTTGGGAACGTTCGACAGGTCCGGAGTCATCGTTTTTCATCCGAAAATTGATTTTTTGGACTGTACCAAAAATGATTCAAAATGTCAATTGGATCGTTCCTCATGTTGAATAACCACTTTTTAAACCCTCACAGAGACCAAAATTGCCATTTTTACAGAGTTTTGCTTACTCAAAAGCTTCAATTTTGACCCGTTTCAGGCACAGAAATGACTTTAAACACACTTATTTTAGTTGACAAAGTCATAATTCACATCCAACAGTCATTTAGAGTCAAAAGATTAAATGTTAAAATTTCATCCATATTGACCATTTTGGGATCGTTCGACAGGTCCGGAGACATCGTTTTTCATCCAAAAATTGATTTTTTGGACTGTACCAAAAATTATTCAAAATGTCAATTGGATCGTGCCTCATGTTGAATAACCACTTTTTAAACCCTCACAGTGACCAAAATTGCCATTTTTACAGAGTTTTGCTTACTCAAAAGCTTCAATTTTGACCCGTTTCAGGCACAGAAATGACTTTAAACACACTTATTTTAGTTGACAAAGTCATAATTCACATCCAACAGTCATTTAGAGTCAAAAGATTAAATGTTGAAATTTCATCATTATAGACCATTTTGGGATCGTTCGACAGGTCCGGAGTCATCGTTTTTCATCCGAAAATTGATTTTTTGGACTGTACCAAAAATGATTCAAAATGTCAATTGGATCGTTCCTCATGTTGAATAACCACTTTTTAAACCCTCACAGTGACCAAAATTGCCATGTTTACAGAGTTTTGCTTACTCAAAAGCTTCAATTTTGACCCATTTCAGGCACAGAAATGACTTTAAACACACTTATTTTAGTTGACAAAGTCATAATTCACATCCAACAGTCATTTAGAGTCAAAAGATTAAATGTTGAAATTTCATCCATATTGACCATTTGGGATCGTTCGACAATTCCGGAGTCATCGTTTTTCATCCGAAAATTGATTTTTTGGACTGTACCAAAAATGATTCAAAATGTCAATTGGATCGTGCCTCATGTTGAATAACCACTTTTTAAACCCTCACAGTGACAAAATTGCCATTTTTACAGAGTTTTGCTTACTCAAAAGCTTTAATTTTGACCCGTTTCAGGCACAGAAATTACTTTAAACACACTTATTCTAGTTGACAAAGTCATAATTCACATCCAACAGTCATTTAGAGTCAAATGAATAAATGTTAACATTTCATCATTATAGACCATTTTGGGAACGTTCGACAGGTCCGGAGTCATCGTTTTTCATCCGAAAATTGATTTTTTGGACTGTACCAAAAATGATTCAAAATGTCAATTGGATCGTGCCTCATGTTGAATAACCACTTTTTAAACCCTCACAGTGACCAAAATTGCCATTTTTACAGAGTTTTGCTTACTCAAAAGCTTTAATTTTGACCCGTTTCAGGCACAGAAATGACTTTAAACACACTTATTTTAGTTGACAAAGTCATAATTCACATCCAACAGTCATTTAGAGTCAAAAGATTAAATGTTAAAATTTCATCCATATTGACCATTTTGGGAACGTTCAACAGGTCCTGAGTCATCGTTTTTCATCCGAAAATTGATTTTTTGGACTGTACCAAAAAGGATTCAAAATGTCAATTGGATCGTGCCTCATGTTGAATAACCACTTTTTAAACCCTCACAGTGACCAAAATTGCCATTTTTACAGAGTTTTGCTTACTCAAAAGCTTCAATTTTGACCCGTTTCAGGCACAGAAATGACTTTAAACACACTTATTTTAGTTGACAAAGTCATAATTCACATCCAACAGTAATTTAGAGTCAAAAGAATAAATGTTAAAATTTCATCATTATAGACCATTTTGGGATCGTTCGACAGGTCCGGAGTCATCGTTTTTCATCCGAAAATTGATTTTTTGGACTGTACCAAAAATGATTCAAAATGTCAATTGGATCATGCCTCATGTTGAATAACCACTTTTTAAACCCTCACAGTGACCAAAATTGCCATTTTTACAGAGTTTTGCTTACTCAAAAGCTTCCATTTTGACCCATTTCAGGCACAGAAATGACTTTAAACACACTTATTCTAGTTGACAAAGTCATAATTCACATCCAACAGTCATTTAGAGTCAAAAGATTAAATGTTGAAATTTCATCATTATAGACCATTTTGGGATCGTTCGACAGGCCCGGAGTCATCGTTTTTCATCCGAAAATTGATTTTTTGGACCTTACCAAAAATGATTCAAAATGTCAATTGGATCGTGCCTCATGTTGAATAACCACTTTTTAAACCCTCACAGTGACCAAAATTGCCATTTTTACAGAGTTTTGCTTGCTCAAAAGCTTCAATTTTGACCCGTTTCAGGCACAGAAATGACTTTAAACACACTTATTCTAGTTGACAAAGTCATAATTCACATCCAACAGTCATTTAGAGTCAAAAGATTAAATGTTAACATTTCATCATTATAGACCATTTTGGGAACGTTCGACAGGTCCGGAGTCATCGTTTTTCATCCAAAAATTGATTTTTTGAACTGTACCAAAAATTATTCAAAATGTCAATTGGATCGTGCCTCATGTTGAATAACCACTTTTTAAACCCTCACAGTGACCAAAATTGCCATTTTTACAGAGTTTTGCTTACTCAAAAGCTTCAATTTTGACCCGTTTCAGGCACAGAAATGACTTTAAACACACTTATTTTAGTTGACAAAGTCATAATTCACATCCAACAGTCATTTAGAGTCAAAAGATTAAATGTTGAAATTTCATCATTATAGACCATTTTGGGATCGTTCGACAGGTCCGGAGTCATCGTTTTTCATCAGAAAATTGATTTTTTGGACTGTACCAAAAATGATTCAAAATGTCAATTGGATCGTTCCTCATGTTGAATAACCACTTTTTAAACCCTCACAGTGACCAAAATTGCCATGTTTACAGAGTTTTGCTTACTCAAAAGCTTCAATTTTGACCCATTTCAGGCACAGAAATGACTTTAAACACACTTATTTTAGTTGACAAAGTCATAATTCACATCCAACAGTCATTTAGAGTCAAAAGATTAAATGTTGAAATTTCATCCATATTGACCATTTGGGATCGTTCGACAAGTCCGGAGTCATCGTTTTTCATCCGAAAATTGATTTTTTGGACTGTACCAAAAATGATTCAAAATGTCAATTGGATCGTGCCTCATGTTGAATAACCACTTTTTAAACCCTCACCGTGACAAAATTGCCATTTTTACAGAGTTTTGCTTACTCAAAAGCTTTAATTTTGACCCGTTTCAGGCACAGAAATTACTTTAAACACACTTATTCTAGTTGACAAAGTCATAATTCACATCCAACAGTCATTTAGAGTCAAAAGAATAAATGTTAACATTTCATCATTATAGACCATTTTGGGAACGTTCGACAGGTCCGGAGTCATCGTTTTTCATCCGAAAATTGATTTTTTGGACTGTACCAAAAATGATTCAAAATGTCAATTGGATCGTGCCTCATGTTGAATAACCACTTTTTAAACCCTCACAGTGACCAAAATTGCCATTTTTACAGAGTTTTGCTTACTCAAAAGCTTTAATTTTGACCCGTTTCAGGCACAGAAATGACTTTAAACACACTTATTTTAGTTGACAAAGTCATAATTCACATCCAACAGTCATTTAGAGTCAAAAGATTAAATGTTAAAATTTCATCCATATTGACCATTTTGGGAACGTTCAACAGGTCCTGAGTCATCGTTTTTCATCCGAAAATTGATTTTTTGGACTGTACCAAAAAGGATTCAAAATGTCAATTGGATCGTGCCTCATGTTGAATAACCACTTTTTAAACCCTCACAGTGACCAAAATTGCCATTTTTACAGAGTTTTGCTTACTCAAAAGCTTCAATTTTGACCCGTTTCAGGCACAGAAATGACTTTAAACACACTTATTTTAGTTGACAAAGTCATAATTCACATCCAACAGTAATTTAGAGTCAAAAGAATAAATGTTAAAATTTCATCATTATAGACCATTTTGGGATCGTTCGACAGGTCCGGAGTCATCGTTTTTCATCCGAAAATTGATTTTTTGGACTGTACCAAAAATGATTCAAAATGTCAATTGGATCATGCCTCATGTTGAATAACCACTTTTTAAACCCTCACAGTGACCAAAATTGCCATTTTTACAGAGTTTTGCTTACTCAAAAGCTTCCATTTTGACCCATTTCAGGCACAGAAATGACTTTAAACACACTTATTCTAGTTGACAAAGTCATAATTCACATCCAACAGTCATTTAGAGTCAAAAGATTAAATGTTGAAATTTCATCATTATAGACCATTTTGGGATCGTTCGACAGGCCCGGAGTCATCGTTTTTCATCCGAAAATTGATTTTTTGGACCTTACCAAAAATGATTCAAAATGTCAATTGGATCGTGCCTCATGTTGAATAACCACTTTTTAAACCCTCACAGTGACCAAAATTGCCATTTTTACAGAGTTTTGCTTGCTCAAAAGCTTCAATTTTGACCCGTTTCAGGCACAGAAATGACTTTAAACACACTTATTCTAGTTGACAAAGTCATAATTCACATCCAACAGTCATTTAGAGTCAAAAGATTAAATGTTAACATTTCATCATTATAGACCATTTTGGGAACGTTCGACAGGTCCGGAGTCATCGTTTTTCATCCGAAAATTGATTTTTTGGACTGTACCAAAAATGATTCAAAATGTCAATTGGATCGTTCCTCATGTTGAATAACCACTTTTTAAACCCACACAGTGACCAAAATTGCCATTTTTACAGAGTTTTGCTTACTCAAAAGCTTCAATTTTGACCCGTTTCAGGCACAGAAATGACTTTAAACACACTTATTTTAGTTGACAAAGTCATAATTCACATCCAACAGTCATTTAGAGTCAAAAGATTAAATGTTGAAATTTCATCCATATTGACCATTTGGGATCGTTTGACAGGTCCGGAGTCATCGTTTTCCATCCGAAAATTGATTTTTTGGACTGTACCAAAAATGATTCAAAATGTCAATTGGATCGTGCCTCATGTTGAATAACCACTTTTTAAACCCTCACAGTGACCAAAATTGCCATTTTACAGAGTTTTGCTTACTCAAAAGCTTCAATTTTGACCCGTTTCAGGCACAGAAATGACTTTAAACACACTTATTTTAGTTGACAAAGTCATAATTCACATCCAACAGTAATTTAGAGTCAAAAGAATAAATGTTAAAATTTCATCATTATAGACCATTTTGGGATTGTTCGACAGGTCCGGAGTCATCGTTTTTCATCCGAAAATTGATTTTTTGGACTGTACCAAAAATGATTCAAAATGTCAATTGGATCATGCCTCATGTTGAATAACCACTTTTTAAACCCTCACAGTGACCAAAATTGCCATTTTTACAGAGTTTTGCTTACTCAAAAGCTTCCATTTTGACCCGTTTCAGGCACAGAAATGACTTTAAACACACTTATTCTAGTTGACAAAGTCATAATTCATATCCAACAGTCATTTAGAGTCAAAAGATTAAATGTTAAAATTTCATCATTATAGACCATTTTGGGATCGTTCGACAGGTCCGGAGTCATCGTTTTTCATCCGAAAATTGATATTTTGGACTGTACAAAAAATGATTCAAAATGTCAATTGGATCATGGCTCATGTTGAATAACCACTTTTTAAACCCTCACAGTGACCAAAATTGCCATTTTTACAGAGTTTTGCTTACTCAAAAGCTTCCATTTTGACCCGTTTCAGGCACAGAAATGACTTTAAACACACTTATTCTAGTTGACAAAGTCATAATTCACATCCAACAGTCATTAAGAGTCAAAAGATTAAATGTTAAAATTTCATCATTATAGACCATTTTGGGATCGTTCGACAGGTCCGGAGTCATCGTTTTTCATCCGAAAATTGATTTTTTGGACTGTACCAAAAATGATTCAAAATGTCAATTGGATCGTGCCTCATGTTGAATAACCACTTTTTAAACCCTCACAGTGACCAAAATTGCCATTTTTACAGAGTTTTGCTTACTCAAAAGCTTCAATTTTGACCCGTTTCAGGCACAGAAATGACTTTAAACACACTTATTTTAGTTGACAAAGTCATAATTCACATCCAACAGTAATTTAGGGTCAAAAGAATAAATGTTAAAATTTCATCATTATAGACCATTTTGGGATCGTTCGACAGGTCCGGAGTCATCGTTTTTCATCCGAAAATTGATTTTTTGGACTGTACCAAAAATGATTCAAAATGTCAATTGGATCATGCCTCATGTTGAATAACCACTTTTTAAACCCTCACAGTGACCAAAATTGCCATTTTTACAGAGTTTTGCTTACTCAAAAGCTTCCATTTTGACCCGTTTCAGGCACAGAAATGACTTTAAACACACTTATTCTAGTTGACAAAGTCATAATTCACATCCAACAGTCATTTAGAGTCAAAAGATTAAATGTTAAAATTTCATCATTATAGACCATTTTGGGATCGTTCGACAGGTCCGGAGTCATCGTTTTTTATCCGAAAATTGATTTTTTGGACTGTACCAAAAATGATTCAAAATATCAATTGGATCGTGCCTCATGTTGAATAACCACTTTTTAAACTCTCACAGTGACCAAAATTGCCATTTTTACAGAGTTTTGCTTGCTCAAAAGCTTCAATTTTGACCCGTTTCAGGAACAGAAATGACTTTAAACACACTTATTCTAGTTGACAAAGTCATAATTCACATCCAACAGTCATTTAGAGTCAAAAGATTAAATGTTAAAATTTCATCCATATTGACCATTTTGGGATCGTTCGACAGGTCCGGAGTCATTGTTTTTCATCCGAAAATTGATTTTTTGGACCTTACCAAAAATGATTCAAAATGTCAATTGGATCGTGCCTCATGTTGTATAACCACTTTTTAAACCCTCACAGTGACCAAAATTGCCATTTTTACAGAGTTTTGCTTACTCAAAAGCTTCAATTTTGACCCGTTTCAGGCACAGAAATGACTTTAAACACACTTATTTTAGTTGAAAAAGTCATAATTCACATCCAACAGTCATTTAGAGTCAAAAGATTAAATGTTGAAATTTCATCCATATTGACCATTTGGGATCGTTCGACAGGTCCGGAGTCATCGTTTTTCATCCGAAAATTGATTTTTTGGACTGTACCAAAAATGATTCAAAATGTCAATTGGATCGTGCCTCATGTTGAATAACCACTTTTTAAACCCTCACAGTGACCAAAATTGCCATTTTTACAGAGTTTTGCTTACTCAAAAGCTTTAATTTTGACCCGTTTCAGGCACAGAAATGACTTTAAACACACTTATTCTAGTTGACAAAGTCATAATTCACATCCAACAGTCATTTAGAGTCAAAAGATTAAATGTTAAAATTTCATCATTATAGACCATTTTGGGATCGTTCGACAGGTCCGGAGTCATTGTTTTTCATCCGAAAATTGATTTTTTGGACCTTACCAAAAATGATTCAAAATGTCAATTGGATCGTGCCTCATGTTGTATAACCACTTTTTAAACCCTCACAGTGACCAAAATTGCCATTTTTACAGAGTTTTGCTTACTCAAAAGCTTCAATTTTGACGCGTTTCAGGCACAGAAATTACTTTAAACACACTTATTCTAGTTGACAAAGTCATAATTCACATCCAACAGTCATTTAGAGTCAAAAGAATAAATGTTAACATTTCATCATTATAGACCATTTTGGGAACGTTCGACAGGTCCGGAGTCATCGTTTTTCATCCGAAAATTGATTTTTTGGACTGTACCAAAAATGAATCAAAATGTCAATTGGATCGTGCCTCATGTTGAATAACCACTTTTTAAACCCTCACAGTGACCAAAATTGCCATTTTTACAGAGTTTTGCTTACTCAAAAGCTTTAATTTTGACCCGTTTCAGGCACAGAAATGACTTTAAACACACTTATTTTAGTTGACAAAGTCATAATTCACATCCAACAGTCATTTAGAGTCAAAAGATTAAATGTTAAAATTTCATCCATATTGACCATTTTGGGAACGTTCAACAGGTCCTGAGTCATCGTTTTTCATCCGAAAATTGATTTTTTGGACTGTACCAAAAAGGATTCAAAATGTCAATTGGATCGTGCCTCATGTTGAATAACCACTTTTTAAACCCTCACAGTGACCAAAATTGCCATTTTTACAGAGTTTTGCTTACTCAAAAGCTTCAATTTTGACCCGTTTCAGGCACAGAAATGACTTTAAACACACTTATTTTAGTTGACAAAGTCATAATTCACATCCAACAGTAATTTAGAGTCAAAAGAATAAATGTTAAAATTTCATCATTATAGACCATTTTGGGATCGTTCGACAGGTCCGGAGTCATCGTTTTTCATCCGAAAATTGATTTTTTGGACTGTACCAAAAATGATTCAAAATGTCAATTGGATCATGCCTCATGTTGAATAACCACTTTTTAAACCCTCACAGTGACCAAAATTGCCATTTTTACAGAGTTTTGCTTACTCAAAAGCTTCCATTTTGACCCATTTCAGGCACAGAAATGACTTTAAACACACTTATTCTAGTTGACAAAGTCATAATTCACATCCAACAGTCATTTAGAGTCAAAAGATTAAATGTTGAAATTTCATCATTATAGACCATTTTGGGATCGTTCGACAGGCCCGGAGTCATCGTTTTTCATCCGAAAATTGATTTTTTGGACTGTATCAAAAATGATTCAAAATGTCAATTGGATCGTGCCTCATGTTGAATAACCACTTTTTAAACCCTCACAGTGACCAAAATTGCCATTTTTACAGAGTTTTGCTTGCTCAAAAGCTTCAATTTTGACCCGTTTCAGGCACAGAAATGACTTTAAACACACTTATTCTAGTTGACAAAGTCATAATTCACATCCAACAGTCATTTAGAGTCAAAAGATTAAATGTTAACATTTCATCATTATAGACCATTTTGGGAACGTTCGACAGGTCCGGAGTCATCGTTTTTCATCCGAAAATTGATTTTTTGGACTGTACCAAAAATGATTCAAAATGTCAATTGGATCGTTCCTCATGTTGAATAACCACTTTTTAAACCCACACAGTGACCAAAATTGCCATTTTTACAGAGTTTTGCTTACTCAAAAGCTTCAATTTTGACCCGTTTCAGGCACAGAAATGACTTTAAACACACTTATTTTAGTTGAAAAAGTCATAATTCACATCCAACAGTCATTTAGAGTCAAAAGATTAAATGTTGAAATTTCATCCATATTGACCATTTGGGATCGTTTGACAGGTCCGGAGTCATCGTTTTCCATCCGAAAATTGATTTTTTGGACTGTACCAAAAATGATTCAAAATGTCAATTGGATCGTGCCTCATGTTGAATAACCACTTTTTAAACCCTCGCAGTGACCAAAATTGCCATTTTACAGAGTTTTGCTTACTCAAAAGCTTCAATTTTGACCCGTTTCAGGCACAGAAATGACTTTAAACACACTTATTTTAGTTGACAAAGTCATAATTCACTTCCAACAGTAATTTAGAGTCAAAAGAATAAATGTTAAAATTTCATCATTATAGACCATTTTGGGATTGTTCGACAGGTCCGGAGTCATCGTTTTTCATCCGAAAATTGATTTTTTGGACTGTACCAAAAATGATTCAAAATGTCAATTGGATCATGCCTCATGTTGAATAACCACTTTTTAAACCCTCACAGTGACCAAAATTGCCATTTTTACAGAGTTTTGCTTACTCAAAAGCTTCCATTTTGACCCGTTTCAGGCACAGAAATGACTTTAAACACACTTATTCTAGTTGACAAAGTCATAATTCATATCCAACAGTCATTTAGAGTCAAAAGATTAAATGTTAAAATTTCATCATTATAGACCATTTTGGGATCGTTCGACAGGTCCGGAGTCATCGTTTTTCATCCGAAAATTGATTTTTTGGACTGTACAAAAAATGATTCAAAATGTCAATTGGATCATGGCTCATGTTGAATAACCACTTTTTAAACCCTCACAGTGACCAAAATTGCCATTTTTACAGAGTTTTGCTTACTCAAAAGCTTCCATTTTGACCCGTTTCAGGCACAGAAATGACTTTAAACACACTTATTCTAGTTGACAAAGTCATAATTCACATCCAACAGTCATTAAGAGTCAAAAGATTAAATGTTAAAATTTCATCATTATAGACCATTTTGGGATCGTTCGACAGGTCCGGAGTCATCGTTTTTCATCCGAAAATTGATTTTTTGGACTGTACCAAAAATAATTCAAAATGTCAATTGGATCGTGCCTCATGTTGAATAACCACTTTTTAAACCCTCACAGTGACCAAAATTGCCATTTTTACAGAGTTTTGCTTACTCAAAAGCTTCAATTTTGACCCGTTTCAGGCACAGAAATGACTTTAAACACACTTATTTTAGTTGACAAAGTCATAATTCACATCCAACAGTAATTTAGGGTCAAAAGAATAAATGTTAAAATTTCATCATTATAGACCATTTTGGGATCGTTCGACAGGTCCGGAGTCATCGTTTTTCATCCGAAAATTGATTTTTTGGACTGTACCAAAAATGATTCAAAATGTCAATTGGATCATGCCTCATGTTGAATAACCACTTTTTAAACCCTCACAGTGACCAAAATTGCCATTTTTACAGAGTTTTGCTTGCTCAAAAGCTTCAATTTTGACCCGTTTCAGGAACAGAAATGACTTTAAACACACTTATTCTAGTTGACAAAGTCATAATTCACATCCAACAGTCATTTAGAGTCAAAAGATTAAATGTTAAAATTTCATCCATATTGACCATTTTGGGATCGTTCGACAGGTCCGGAGTCATTGTTTTTCATCCGAAAATTGATTTTTTGGACCTTACCAAAAATGATTCAAAATGTCAATTGGATCGTGCCTCATGTTGTATAACCACTTTTTAAACCCTCACAGTGACCAAAATTGCCATTTTTACAGAGTTTTGCTTACTCAAAAGCTTCAATTTTGACCCGTTTCAGGCACAGAAATGACTTTAAACACACTTATTTTAGTTGAAAAAGTCATAATTCACATCCAACAGTCATTTAGAGTCAAAAGATTAAATGTTGAAATTTCATCCATATTGACCATTTGGGATCGTTCGACAGGTCCGGAGTCATCGTTTTTCATCCGAAAATTGATTTTTTGGACTGTACCAAAAATGATTCAAAATGTCAATTGGATCGTGCCTCATGTTGAATAACCACTTTTTAAACCCTCACAGTGACCAAAATTGCCATTTTTACAGAGTTTTGCTTACTCAAAAGCTTTAATTTTGACCCGTTTCAGGCACAGAAATTACTTTAAACACACTTATTCTAGTTGACAAAGTCATAATTCACATCCAACAGTCATTTAGAGTCAAAAGAATAAATGTTAACATTTCATCATTATAGACCATTTTGGGAACGTTCGACAGGTCCTGAGTCATCGTTTTTCATCCGAAAATTGATTTTTTGGACTGTACCAAAAATGATTCAAAATGCCAATTGGATCGTGCCTCATGTTGAATAACCACTTTTTAAACCATCACAGTGACCAAAATTGCCATTTTTACAGAGTTTTGCTTACTCAAAAGCTTCCATTTTGACCCGTTTCAGGCACAGAAATGACTTTAAACACACTTATTCTAGTTGACAAAGTCATAATTCACATCCAACAGTCATTTAGAGTCAAAAGATTAAATGTTGAAATTTCATCATTATAGACCATTTTGGGATCGTTCGACAGGTCCGGAGTCATCGTTTTTCATCCGAAAATTGATTTTTTGGACTGTACCAAAAATGATTCAAAATGTCAATTGGATCGTGCCTCATGTTGAATAACCACTTTTTAAACCCTCACAGTGACCAAAATTGCCATTTTTACAGAGTTTTGCTTGCTCAAAAGCTTCAATTTTGACCCGTTTCAGGCACAGAAATGACTTTAAACACACTTATTTTAGTTGACAAAGTAATAATTCACATCCAACAGTAATTTAGAGTCAAAAGAATAAATGTTAACATTTCATCATTATAGACCATTTTGGGATCGTTCGACAGGTCCGGAGTCATCGTTTTTCATCCGAAAATTGATTTTTTGGACTGTACCAAAAATGATTCAAAATGTCAATTGGATCATGCCTCATGTTGAATAACCACTTTTTAAACCCTCACAGTGACCAAAATTGCCATTTTTACAGAGATTTGCTTACTCAAAAGCTTCCATTTTGACCCGTTTCAGGCACAGAAATGACTTTAAACACACTTATTCTAGTTGACAAAGTCATAATTCACATCCAACAGTCATTTAGAGTCAAAAGATTAAATGTTAAAATTTCATCATTATAGACCATTTTGGGATCGTTCGACAGGTCCGGAGTCATCGTTTTTTATCCGAAAATTGATTTTTTGGACTGTACCAAAAATGATTCAAAATGTCAATTGGATCGTGCCTCATGTTGAATAACCACTTTTTAAACCCTCACAGTGACCAAAATTGCCATTTTTACAGAGTTTTGCTTGCTCAAAAGCTTCAATTTTGACCCGTTTCAGGAACAGAAATGACTTTAAACACACTTATTCTAGTTGACAAAGTCATAATTCACATCCAACAGTCATTTAGAGTCAAAAGATTAAATGTTAAAATTTCATCCATATTGACCATTTTGGGATCGTTCGACAGGTCCGGAGTCATTGTTTTTCATCCGAAAATTGATTTTTTGGACCTTACCAAAAATGATTCAAAATGTCAATTGGATCGTGCCTCATGTTGTATAACCACTTTTTAAACCCTCACAGTGACCAAAATTGCCATTTTTACAGAGTTTTGCTTACTCAAAAGCTTCAATTTTGACCCGTTTCAGGCACAGAAATGACTTTAAACACACTTATTTTAGTTGAAAAAGTCATAATTCACATCCAACAGTCATTTAGAGTCAAAAGATTAAATGTTGAAATTTCATCCATATTGACCATTTGGGATCGTTCGACAGGTCCGAAGTCATCGTTTTTCATCCGAAAATTGATTTTTTGGACTGTACCAAAAATTATTCAAAATGTCAATTGGATCGTGCCTCATGTTGAATAACCACTTTTTAAACCCTCACAGTGACCAAAATTGCCATTTTTACAGAGTTTTGCTTACTCAAAAGCTTCAATTTTGACCCGTTTCAGGCACAGAAATGACTTTAAACACACTTATTTTAGTTGACAAAGTCATAATTCACATCCAACAGTAATTTAGAGTCAAAAGAATAAATGTTAAAATTTCATCATTATAGACCATTTTGGGATCGTTCGGCAGGTCCGGAGTCATCGTTTTTCATCCGAAAATTGATTTTTTGGACTGTACCAAAAATGATTCAAAATGTCAATTGGATCGTGCCTCATGTTGAATAACCACTTTTTAAACCCTCACAGTGACCAAAATTGCCATTTTTACAGAGTTTTGCTTACTCAAAAGCTTCCATTTTGACCCGTTTCAGGCACAGAAATGACTTTAAACACACTTATTCTAGTTGACAAAGTCATAATTCACATCCAACAGTCATTTAGAGTCAAAAGATTAAATGTTGAAATTTCATCATTATAGACCATTTTGGGATCGTTCGACAGGTCCGGAGTCATCGTTTTTCATCCGAAAATTGATTTTTTGGACTGTACCAAAAATGATTCAAAATGTCAATTGGATCGTGCCTCATGTTGAATAACCACTTTTTAAACCCTCACAGTGACCAAAATTGCCATTTTTACAGAGTTTTGCTTGCTCAAAAGCTTCAATTTTGACCCGTTTCAGGCACAGAAATGACTTTAAACACACTTATTCTAGTTGACAAAGTCATAATTCACATCCAACAGTCATTTAGAGTCAAAAGATTAAATGTTAACATTTCATCATTATAGACCATTTTGGGAACGTTCGACAGGTCCGGAGTCATCGTTTTTCATCCGAAAATTGATTTTTTGGACTGTACCAAAAATGATTCAAAATGTCAATTGGATCGTTCCTCATGTTGAAAAACCACTTTTTAAACCCTCACAGTGACCAAAATTGCCATTTTTACAGAGTTTTGCTTACTCAAAAGCTTCAATTTTGACCCGTTTCAGGCACAGAAATGACTTTAAACACACTTATTTTAGTTGAAAAAGTCATAATTCACATCCAACAGTCATTTAGAGTCAAAAGATTAAATGTTGAAATTTCATCCATATTGACCATTTGGGATCGTTTGACAGGTCCGGAGTCATCGTTTTTCATCCGAAAATTGATTTTTTGGACTGTACCAAAAATGATTCAAAATGTCAATTGGATCGTGCCTCATGTTGAATAACCACTTTTTAAACCCTCACAGTGACCAAAATTGCCATTTTACAGAGTTTTGCTTACTCAAAAGCTTCCATTTTGACCCGTTTCAGGCACAGAAATGACTTTAAACACACTTATTCTAGTTGACAAAGTCATAATTCACATCCAACAGTCATTTAGAGTCAAAAGATTAAATGTTGAAATTTCATCATTATAGACCATTTTGGGATCGTTCGACAGGTCCGGAGTCATCGTTTTTCATCCGAAAATTGATTTTTTGGACTGTACCAAAAATGATTCAAAATGTCAATTGGATCGTGCCTCATGTTGAATAACCACTTTTTAAACCCTCACAGTGACCAAAATTGCCATTTTTACAGAGTTTTGCTTACTCAAAAGCTTCCATTTTGACCCGTTTCAGGCACAGAAATGACTTTAAACACACTTATTCTAGTTGACAAAGTCATAATTCACATCCAACAGTCATTTAGAGTCAAAAGATTAAATGTTAAAATTTCATCATTATAGACCATTTTGGGATCGTTCGACAGGTCCGGAGTCATCGTTTTTCATCCGAAAATTGATTTTTTGGACTGTACAAAAAATGATTCAAAATGTCAATTGGATCATGGCTCATGTTGAATAACCACTTTTTAAACCCTCACAGTGACCAAAATTGCCATTTTTACAGAGTTTTGCTTACTCAAAAGCTTCCATTTTGACCCGTTTCAGGCACAGAAATGACTTTAAACACACTTATTCTAGTTGACAAAGTCATAATTCACATCCAACAGTCATTAAGAGTCAAAAGATTAAATGTTAAAATTTCATCATTATAGACCATTTTGGGATCGTTCGACAGGTCCGGAGTCATCGTTTTTCATCCGAAAATTGATTTTTTGGACTGTACCAAAAATGATTTAAAATGTCAATTGGATCGTGCCTCATGTTGAATAACCACTTTTTAAACCCTCACAGTGACCAAAATTGCCTTTTTTACAGAGTTTTGCTTACTCAAAAGCTTCAATTTTGACCCGTTTCAGGCACAGAAATGACTTTAAACACACTTATTTTAGTTGACAAAGTCATAATTCACATCCAACAGTAATTTAGGGTCAAAAGAATAAATGTTAAAATTTCATCATTATAGACCATTTTGGGATCGTTCGACAGGTCCGGAGTCATCGTTTTTCATCCGAAAATTGATTTTTTGGACTGTACCAAAAATGATTCAAAATGTCAATTGGATCATGCCTCATGTTGAATAACCACTTTTTAAACCCTCACAGTGACCAAAATTGCCATTTTTACAGAGTTTTGCTTACTCAAAAGCTTCCATTTTGACCCGTTTCAGGCACAGAAATGACTTTAAACACACTTATTCTAGTTGACAAAGTCATAATTCACATCCAACAGTCATTTAGAGTCAAAAGATTAAATGTTAAAATTTCATCATTATAGACCATTTTGGGATCGTTCGACAGGTCCGGAGTCATCGTTTTTCATCCGAAAATTGATTTTTTGGACTGTCCCAAAAATGATTCAAAATGTCAATTGGATCATGCCTCATGTTGAATAACCACTTTTTAAACCCTCACAATGACCAAAATTGCCATTTTTACAGAGTTTTGCTTACTCAAAAGCTTCCATTTTGACCCGTTTCAGGCACAGAAATGACTTTAAACACACTTATTCTAGTTGACAAAGTCATAATTCACATCCAACAGTCATTTAGAGTCAAAAGATTAAATGTTGAAATTTCATCATTATAGACCATTTTGGGATCGTTCGACAGGTCCGGAGTCATCGTTTTTCATCCGAAAATTGATTTTTTGGACTGTACCAAAAATGATTCAAAATGTCAATTGGATCGTGCCTCATGTTGAATAACCACTTTTTAAACCCTCACAGTGACCAAAATTGCCATTTTTACAGAGTTTTGCTTACTCAAAAGCTTCCATTTTGACCCGTTTCAGGCACAGAAATGACTTTAAACACACTTATTCTAGTTGACAAAGTCATAATTCACATCCAACAGTCATTTAGAGTCAAAAGATTAAATGTTAAAATTTCATCATTATAGACCATTTTGGGATCGTTCGACAGGTCCGGAGTCATCGTTTTTCATCCGAAAATTGATTTTTTGGACTGTACAAAAAATGATTCAAAATGTCAATTGGATCATGGCTCATGTTGAATAACCACTTTTTAAACCCTCACAGTGACCAAAATTGCCATTTTTACAGAGTTTTGCTTACTCAAAAGCTTCCATTTTGACCCGTTTCAGGCACAGAAATGACTTTAAACACACTTATTCTAGTTGACAAAGTCATAATTCACATCCAACAGTCATTAAGAGTCAAAAGATTAAATGTTAAAATTTCATCATTATAGACCATTTTGGGATCGTTCGACAGGTCCGGAGTCATCGTTTTTCATCCGAAAATTGATTTTTTGGACTGTACCAAAAATGATTCAAAATGTCAATTGGATCGTGCCTCATGTTGAATAACCACTTTTTAAACCCTCACAGTGACCAAAATTGCCATTTTTACAGAGTTTTGCTTACTCAAAAGCTTCAATTTTGACCCGTTTCAGGCACAGAAATGACTTTAAACACACTTATTTTAGTTGACAAAGTCATAATTCACATCCAACAGTAATTTAGGGTCAAAAGAATAAATGTTAAAATTTCATCATTATAGACCATTTTGGGATCGTTCGACAGGTCCGGAGTCATCGTTTTTCATCCGAAAATTGATTTTTTGGACTGTACCAAAAATGATTCAAAATGTCAATTGGATCATGCCTCATGTTGAATAACCACTTTTTAAACCCTCACAGTGACCAAAATTGCCATTTTTACAGAGTTTTGCTTACTCAAAAGCTTCCATTTTGACCCGTTTCAGGCACAGAAATGACTTTAAACACACTTATTCTAGTTGACAAAGTCATAATTCACATCCAACAGTCATTTAGAGTCAAAAGATTAAATGTTAAAATTTCATCATTATAGACCATTTGGGATCGTTCGACAGGTCCGGAGTCATCGTTTTTTATCCGAAAATTGATTTTTTGGACTGTACCAAAAATGATTCAAAATGTCAATTGGATCGTGCCTCATGTTGAATAACCACTTTTTAAACCCTCACAGTGACCAAAATTGCCATTTTTACAGAGTTTTGCTTGCTCAAAAGCTTCAATTTTGACCCGTTTCAGGAACAGAAATGACTTTAAACACACTTATTCTAGTTGACAAAGTCATAATTCACATCCAACAGTCATTTAGAGTCAAAAGATTAAATGTTAAAATTTCATCCATATTGACCATTTTGGGATCGTTCGACAGGTCCGGAGTCATTGTTTTTCATCCGAAAATTGATTTTTTTGACCTTACCAAAAATGATTCAAAATGTCAATTGGATCGTGCCTCATGTTGTATAACCACTTTTTAAACCCTCACAGTGACCAAAATTGCCATTTTTACAGAGTTTTGCTTACTCAAAAGCTTCCATTTTGACCCGTTTCAGGCACAGAAATGACTTTAAACACACTTATTCTAGTTGACAAAGTCATAATTCACATCCAACAGTCATTTAGAGTCAAAAGATTAAATGTTAAAATTTCATCATTATAGACCATTTTGGGATCGTTCGACAGGTCCGGAGTCATCGTTTTTTATCCGAAAATTGATTTTTTGGACTGTACCAAAAATGATTCAAAATGTCAATTGGATCGTGCCTCATGTTGAATAACCACTTTTTAAACCCTCACAGTGACCAAAATTGCCATTTTTACAGAGTTTTGCTTGCTCAAAAGCTTCAATTTTGACCCGTTTCAGGAACAGAAATGACTTTAAACACACTTATTCTAGTTGACAAAGTCATAATTCACATCCAACAGTCATTTAGAGTCAAAAGATTAAATGTTAATATTTCATCCATATTGACCATTTTGGGATCGTTCGACAGGTCCGGAGTCATTGTTTTTCATCCGAAAATTGATTTTTTTGACCTTACCAAAAATGATTCAAAATGTCAATTGGATCGTGCCTCATGTTGTATAACCACTTTTTAAACCCTCACAGTGACCAAAATTGCCATTTTTACAGAGTTTTGCTTACTCAAAAGCTTCAATTTTGACCCGTTTCAGGCACAGAAATGACTTTAAACACACTTATTTTAGTTGAAAAAGTCATAATTCACATCCAACAGTCATTTAGAGTCAAAAGATTAAATGTTGAAATTTCATCCATATTGACCATTTGGGATCGTTCGACAGGTCCGGAGTCATCGTTTTTCATCCGAAAATTGATTTTTTGGACTGTACCAAAAATGATTCAAAATGTCAATTGGATCGTGCCTCATGTTGAATAACCACTTTTTAAACCCTCACAGTGACCAAAATTGCCATTTTTACAGAGTTTTGCTTACTCAAAAGCTTTAATTTTGAACCGTTTCAGGCACAGAAATTACTTTAAACACACTTATTCTAGTTGACAAAGTCATAATTCACATCCAACAGTCATTTAGAGTCAAAAGAATAAATGTTAACATTTCATCATTATAGACCATTTTGGGAACGTTCGACAGGTCCGGAGTCATCGTTTTTCATCCGAAAATTGATTTTTTGGACTGTACCAAAAATGATTCAAAATGTCAATTGGATCGTGCCTCATGTTGAATAACCACTTTTTAAACCCTCACAGTGACCAAAATTGCCATTTTTACAGAGTTTTGCTTACTCAAAAGCTTTAATTATGACCCGTTTCAGGCACAGAAATGACTTTAAACACACTTATTCTAGTTGACAAAGTCATAATTCACATCCAACAGTCATTTAGAGTCAAAAGAATAAATGTTAACATTTCATCATTATAGACCATTTTGGGAACGTTCGACAGGTCCTGAGTCATCGCTTTTCATCCGAAAATTGATTTTTTGGACTGTACCAAAAATGATTCAAAATGTCAATTGGATCGTGCCTCATGTTGAATAACCACTTTTTAAACCCTCACAGTGACCAAAATTGCCATTTTTACAGAGTTTTGCTTACTCAAAAGCTTCAATTTTGACCCGTTTCAGGCACAGAAATGACTTTAAACACACTTATTTTAGTTGACAAAGTCATAATTCACATCCAACAGTAATTTAGAGTCAAAAGAATAAATGTTAAAATGTCATCATTATAGACCATTTTGGGATCGTTCGACAGGTCCGGAGTCATCGTTTTTCATCCGAAAATTGATTTTTTGGACTGTACCAAAAATGATTCAAAATGTCAATTGGATCATGCCTCATGTTGAATAACCACTTTTTAAACCCTCACAGTGACCAAAATTGCCATTTTTACAGAGTTTTGCTTACTCAAAAGCTTCCATTTTGACCCGTTTCAGGCACAGAAATGACTTTAAACACACTTATTCTAGTTGACAAAGTCATAATTCACATCCAACAGTCATTTAGAGTCAAAAGATTAAATGTTGAAATTTCATCATTATAGACCATTTTGGGATCGTTCGACAGGTCCGGAGTCATCGTTTTTCATCCGAAAATTGATTTTTTGGACTGTACCAAAAATGATTCAAAATGTCAATTGGATCGTGCCTCATGTTGAATAACCACTTTTTAAACCCTCACAGTGACCAAAATTTCCATTTTTACAGAGTGTTGCTTGCTCAAAAGCTTCAATTTTGACCCGTTTCAGGCACAGAAATGACTTTAAACACACTTATTTTAGTTGACAAAGTCATAATTCACATCCAACAGTCATTTAGAGTCAAAAGATTAAATGTTGAAATTTCATCATTATAGACCATTTTGGGATCGTTCGACAGGTCCGGAGTCATCGTTTTTCATCCGAAAATTGATTTTTTGGACTGTACCAAAAATGATTCAAAATGTCAATTGGATCGTGCCTCATGTTGAATAACCACTTTTTAAACCCTCACAGTGACCAAAATTGCCATTTTTACAGAGTTTTGCTTACTCAAAAGCTTCAATTTTGACCCGTTTCAGGCACAGAAATGACTTTAAACACACTTATTTTAGTTGAAAAAGTCATAATTCACATCCAACAGTCATTTAGAGTCAAAAGATTAAATGTTGTAATTTCATCCATATTGACCATTTGAGATCGTTTGACAGGTCCGGAGTCATCGTTTTTCATCCGAAAATTGATTTTTTGGACTGTACCAAAAATGATTCAAAATGTCAATTGGATCGTGCCTCATGTTGAATAACCACTTTTTAAACCCTCTCAGTGACCAAAATTGCCATTTTTACAGAGTTTTGCTTACTCAAAAACTTCAATTTTGACCCGTTTCAGTCACAGAAATGACTTTAAACACACTTATTTTAGTTGACAAAGTCATAATTCACATCCAACAGTAATTTAGAGTCAAAAGAATAAATGTTAAAATTTCATCATTATAGACCATTTTGGGATTGTTCGACAGGTCCGGAGTCATCGTTTTTCATCCGAAAATTGATTTTTTGGACTGTACCAAAAATGATTCAAAATGTCAATTGGATCATGCCTCATGTTGAATAACCACTTTTTAAACCCTCACAGTGACCAAAATTGCCATTTTTACAGAGTTTTGCTTACTCAAAAGCTTCCATTTTGACCCGTTTCAGGCACAGAAATGACTTTAAACACACGTATTCTAGTTGACAAAGTCATTATTCACATCCAACAGTCATTTAGAGTCAAAAGATTAAATGTTAAAATTTCATCATTATAGACCATTTTGGGATCGTTCGACAGGTCCGGAGTCATCGTTTTTCATCCGAAAATTGATTTTTTGGACTGTACCAAAAATGATTCAAAATGTCAATTGGATCATGCCTCATGTTGAATAACCACTTTTGAAACCCTCACAGTGACCAAAATTGCCATTTTTACAGAGTTTTGCTTACTCAAAAGCTTCAATTTTGACCCGTTTCAGGCACAGAAATGACTTTAAACACACTTATTTTAGTTGACAAAGTCATAATTCACATCCAACAGTCATTTAGAGTCAAAAGATTAAATGTTGAAATTTCATCATTATAGACCATTTTGGGATCGTTCGACAGGTCCGGAGTCATCGTTTTTCATCCGAAAATTGATTTTTTGGACTGTACCAAAAATGATTCAAAATGTCAATTGGATCGTGCCTCATGTTGAATAACCACTTTTTAAACCCTCACAGTGACCAAAATTGCCATTTTTACAGAGTTTTGCTTACTCAAAAGCTTCAATTTTGACCCGTTTCAGGCACAGAAATGACTTTAAACACACTTATTTTAGTTGACAAAGTCATAATTCACATCCAACAGTAATTTAGAGTCAAAAGAATAAATGTTAAAATTTCATCATTATAGACCATTTTGGGATTGTTCGACAGGTCCGGAGTCATCGTTTTTCATCCGAAAATTGATTTTTTGGACTGTACCAAAAATGATTCAAAATGTCAATTGGATCATGCCTCATGTTGAATAACCACTTTTTAAACCCTCACAGTGACCAAAATTGCCATTTTTACAGAGTTTTGCTTACTCAAAAGCTTCCATTTTGACCCGTTTCAGGCACAGAAATGACTTTAAATACACTTATTCTAGTTGACAAAGTCATAATTCACATCCAATAGTAATTTAGGGTCGAAAGAATAAATGTTAAAATTTCATCATTATAGACCATTTTGGGATCGTTCGACAGGTCCGGAGTCATCGTTTTTTATCCGAAAATTGATTTTTTGGACTGTACCAAAAATGATTCAAAATGTCAATTGGATCATGTCTCATGTTGAATAACCACTTTTTAAACCCTCACAGTGACCAAAATTGCCATTTTTACAGAGTTTTGCTTACTCAAAAGCTTCCATTTTGACCCGTTTCAGGCACAGAAATGACTTTAAACACACTTATTCTAGTTGACAAAGTCATAATTCACATCCAACAGTCATTTAGAGTCAAAAGATTAAATGTTAAAATTTCATCATTATAGACCATTTTGGGATCGTTCGACAGGTCCGGAGTCATCGTTTTTTATCCGAAAATTGATTTTTTGGACTGTACCAAAAATGATTCAAAATGTCAATTGGATCGTGCCTCATGTTGAATAACCACTTTTTAAACCCTCACAGTGACCAAAATTGCCATTTTTACAGAGTTTTGCTTGCTCAAAAGCTTCAATTTTGACCCGTTTCAGGAACAGAAATGACTTTAAACACACTTATTCTAGTTGACAAAGTCATAATTCACATCCAACAGTCATTTAGAGTCAAAAGATTAAATGTTAAAATTTCATCCATATTGACCATTTTGGGATCGTTCGACAGGTCCGGAGTCATTGTTTTTCATCCGAAAATTGATTTTTTGGACCTTACCAAAAATGATTCAAAATGCCAATTGGATCGTGCCTCATGTTGTATAACCACTTTTTAAACCCTCACAGTGACCAAAATTGCCATTTTTACAGAGTTTTGCTTACTCAAAAGCTTCAATTTTGACCCGTTTCAGGCACAGAAATGACTTTAAACACACTTATTTTAGTTGAAAAAGTCATAATTCACATCCAACAGTCATTTAGAGTCAAAAGATTAAATGTTGAAATTTCATCCATATTGACCATTTGGGATCGTTCGACAGGTCCGGAGTCATCGTTTTTCATCCGAAAATTGATTTTTTGGACTGTACCAAAAATGATTCAAAATGTCAAATGGATCGTGCCTCATGTTGAATAACCACTTTTTAAACCCTCACAGTGACCAAAATTGCCATTTTTACAGAGTTTTGCTTACTCAAAAGCTTTAATTTTGACCCGTTTCAGGCACAGAAATTACTTTAAACACACTTATTCTAGTTGACAAAGTCATAATTCACATCCAACAGTCATTTAGAGTCAAAAGATTAAATGTTGAAATTTCATCATTATAGACCATTTTGGGATCGTTCGACAGGTCCGGAGTCATCGTTTTTCATCCGAAAATTGATTTTTTGGACTGTACCAAAAATGATTCAAAATGTCAATTGGATCGTGCCTCATGTTGAATAACCACTTTTTAAACCCTCACAGTGACCAAAATTTCCATTTTTACAGAGTGTTGCTTGCTCAAAAGCTTCAATTTTGACCCGTTTCAGGCACAGAAATGACTTTAAACACACTTATTTTAGTTGACAAAGTCATAATTCACATCCAACAGTCATTTAGAGTCAAAAGATTAAATGTTGAAATTTCATCATTATAGACCATTTTGGGATCGTTCGACAGGTCCGGAGTCATCGTTTTTCATCCGAAAATTGATTTTTTGGACTGTACCAAAAATGATTCAAAATGTCAATTGGATCGTGCCTCATGTTGAATAACCACTTTTTAAACCCTCACAGTGACCAAAATTGCCATTTTTACAGAGTTTTGCTTACTCAAAAGCTTCAATTTTGACCCGTTTCAGGCACAGAAATGACTTTAAACACACTTATTTTAGTTGAAAAAGTCATAATTCACATCCAACAGTCATTTAGAGTCAAAAGATTAAATGTTGTAATTTCATCCATATTGACCATTTGAGATCGTTTGACAGGTCCGGAGTCATCGTTTTTCATCCGAAAATTGATTTTTTGGACTGTACCAAAAATGATTCAAAATGTCAATTGGATCGTGCCTCATGTTGAATAACCACTTTTTAAACCCTCTCAGTGACCAAATTTGCCATTTTTACAGAGTTTTGCTTACTCAAAAACTTCAATTTTGACCCGTTTCAGTCACAGAAATGACTTTAAACACACTTATTTTAGTTGACAAAGTCATAATTCACATCCAACAGTAATTTAGAGTCAAAAGAATAAATGTTAAAATTTCATCATTATAGACCATTTTGGGATTGTTCGACAGGTCCGGAGTCATCGTTTTTCATCCGAAAATTGATTTTTTGGACTGTACCAAAAATGATTCAAAATGTCAATTGGATCATGCCTCATGTTGAATAACCACTTTTTAAACCCTCACAGTGACCAAAATTGCCATTTTTACAGAGTTTTGCTTACTCAAAAGCTTCCATTTTGACCCGTTTCAGGCACAGAAATGACTTTAAACACACGTATTCTAGTTGACAAAGTCATAATTCACATCCAACAGTCATTTAGAGTCAAAAGATTAAATGTTAAAATTTCATCATTATAGACCATTTTGGGATCGTTCGACAGGTCCGGAGTCATCGTTTTTCATCCGAAAATTGATTTTTTGGACTGTACCAAAAATGATTCAAAATGTCAATTGGATCATGCCTCATGTTGAATAACCACTTTTGAAACCCTCACAGTGACCAAAATTGCCATTTTTACAGAGTTTTGCTTACTCAAAAGCTTCAATTTTGACCCGTTTCAGGCACAGAAATGACTTTAAACACACTTATTTTAGTTGACAAAGTCATAATTCACATCCAACAGTCATTTAGAGTCAAAAGATTAAATGTTGAAATTTCATCATTATAGACCATTTTGGGATCGTTCGACAGGTCCGGAGTCATCGTTTTTCATCCGAAAATTGATTTTTTGGACTGTACCAAAAATGATTCAAAATGTCAATTGGATCGTGCCTCATGTTGAATAACCACTTTTTAAACCCTCACAGTGACCAAAATTGCCATTTTTACAGAGTTTTGCTTACTCAAAAGCTTCAATTTTGACCCGTTTCAGGCACAGAAATGACTTTAAACACACTTATTTTAGTTGACAAAGTCATAATTCACATCCAACAGTAATTTAGAGTCAAAAGAATAAATGTTAAAATTTCATCATTATAGACCATTTTGGGATTGTTCGACAGGTCCGGAGTCATCGTTTTTCATCCGAAAATTGATTTTTTGGACTGTACCAAAAATGATTCAAAATGTCAATTGGATCATGCCTCATGTTGAATAACCACTTTTTAAACCCTCACAGTGACCAAAATTGCCATTTTTACAGAGTTTTGCTTACTCAAAAGCTTCCATTTTGACCCGTTTCAGGCACAGAAATGACTTTAAATACACTTATTCTAGTTGACAAAGTCATAATTCACATCCAATAGTAATTTAGGGTCGAAAGAATAAATGTTAAAATTTCATCATTATAGACCATTTTGGGATCGTTCGACAGGTCCGGAGTCATCGTTTTTTATCCGAAAATTGATTTTTTGGACTGTACCAAAAATGATTCAAAATGTCAATTGGATCATGTCTCATGTTGAATAACCACTTTTTAAACCCTCACAGTGACCAAAATTGCCATTTTTACAGAGTTTTGCTTACTCAAAAGCTTCCATTTTGACCCGTTTCAGGCACAGAAATGACTTTAAACACACTTATTCTAGTTGACAAAGTCATAATTCACATCCAACAGTCATTTAGAGTCAAAAGATTAAATGTTAAAATTTCATCATTATAGACCATTTTGGGATCGTTCGACAGGTCCGGAGTCATCGTTTTTTATCCGAAAATTGATTTTTTGGACTGTACCAAAAATGATTCAAAATGTCAATTGGATCGTGCCTCATGTTGAATAACCACTTTTTAAACCCTCACAGTGACCAAAATTGCCATTTTTACAGAGTTTTGCTTGCTCAAAAGCTTCAATTTTGACCCGTTTCAGGAACAGAAATGACTTTAAACACACTTATTCTAGTTGACAAAGTCATAATTCACATCCAACAGTCATTTAGAGTCAAAAGATTAAATGTTAAAATTTCATCCATATTGACCATTTTGGGATCGTTCGCCAGGTCCGGAGTGATTGTTTTTCATCCGAAAATTGATTTTTTGGACCTTACCAAAAATGATTCAAAATGCCAATTGGATCGTGCCTCATGTTGTATAACCACTTTTTAAACCCACACAGTGACCAAAATTGCCATTTTTACAGAGTTTTGCTTACTCAAAAGCTTCAATTTTGACCCGTTTCAGGCACAGAAATGACTTTAAACACACTTATTTTAGTTGAAAAAGTCATAATTCACATCCAACAGTCATTTAGAGTCAAAAGATTAAATGTTGAAATTTCATCCATATTGACCATTTGGGATCGTTCGACAGGTCCGGAGTCATCGTTTTTCATCCGAAAATTGATTTTTTGGACTGTACCAAAAATGATTCAAAATGTCAAATGGATCGTGCCTCATGTTGAATAACCACTTTTTAAACCCTCACAGTGACCAAAATTGCCATTTTTACAGAGTTTTGCTTACTCAAAAGCTTTAATTTTGACCCGTTTCAGGCACAGAAATTACTTTAAACACACTTATTCTAGTTGACAAAGTCATAATTCACATCCAACAGTCATTTAGAGTCAAAAGAATAAATGTTAACATTTCATCATTATAGACCATTTTGGGAACGTTCGACAGGTCCTGAGTCATCGTTTTTCATCCGAAAATTGATTTTTTGGACTGTACCAAAAATGATTCAAAATGTCAATTGGATCGTGCCTCATGTTGAATAACCACTTTTTAAACCCTCACAGTGACCAAAATTGCCATTTTTACAGAGTTTTGCTTACTCAAAAGCTTCAATTTTGACCCGTTTCAGGCACAGAAATGACTTTAAACACACTTATTTTAGTTGACAAAGTCATAATTCACATCCAACAGTAATTTAGAGTCAAAAGAATAAATGTTAAAATTTCATCATTATAGACCATTTTGGGATCGTTCGACAGGTCCGGAGTCATCGTTTTTCATCCGAAAATTTATTTTTTGGACTGTACCAAAAATGATTCAAAATGTCAATTGGATCATGCCTCATGTTGAATAACCACTTTTTAAACCCTCACAGTGACCAAAATTGCCATTTTTACAGAGTTTTGCTTACTCAAAAGCTTCCATTTTGACCCGTTTCAGGCACAGAAATGACTTTAAACACACTTATTCTAGTTGACAAAGTCATAATTCACATCCAACAGTCATTTAGAGTCAAAAGATTAAATGTTGAAATTTCATCATTATAGACCATTTTGGGATCGTTCGACAGGTCCGGAGTCATCGTTTTTCATCCGAAAATTGATTTTTTGGACTGTACCAAAAATGATTCAAAATGTCAATTGGATCGTTCCTCATGTTGAATAACCACTTTTTAAACCCTCACAGTGACCAAAATTGCCATTTTTACAGAGTTTTGCTTACTCAAAAGCTTCAATTTTGACCCGTTTCAGGCACAGAAATGACTTTAAACACACTTATTTTAGTTGAAAAAGTCATAATTCACATCCAACAGTCATTTAGAGTCAAAAGATTAAATGTTGAAATTTCATCCATATTGACCATTTGGGATCGTTTGACAGGTCCGGAGTCATCGTTTTTCATCCGAAAATTGATTTTTTGGACTGTACCAAAAATGATTCAAAATGTCAATTGGATCGTGCCTCATGTTGAATAACCACTTTTTAAACCCTCACAGTGACCAAAATTGCCATTTTACAGAGTTTTGCTTACTCAAAAGCTTCAATTTTGACCCGTTTCAGGCACAGAAATGACTTTAAACACACTTATTTTAGTTGACAAAGTCATAATTCACATTCAACAGTAATTTAGAGTCAAAAGAATAAATGTTAAAATTTCATCATTATAGACCATTTTGGGATTGTTCGACAGGTCCGGAGTCATCGTTTTTCATCCGAAAATTGATTTTTTGGACTGTACCAAAAATGATTCAAAATGTCAATTGGATCATGCCTCATGTTGAATAACCACTTTTTAAACCCTCACAGTGACCAAAATTGCCATTTTTACAGAGTTTTGCTTACTCAAAAGCTTCCATTTTGACCCGTTTCAGGCACAGAAATGACTTTAAACACACTTATTCTAGTTGACAAAGTCATAATTCACATCCAATAGTAATTTAGGGTCGAAAGAATAAATGTTAAAATTTCATCATTATAGACCATTTTGGGATCGTTCGACAGGTCCGGAGTCATCATTTTTCATCCGAAAATTGATTTTTTGGACTGTACCAAAAATGATTCAAAATGTCAATTGGATCATGCCTCATGTTGAATAACCACTTTTTAAACCCTCACAGTGACCAAAATTGCCATTTTTACAGAGTTTTGCTTACTCAAAAGCTTCCATTTTGACCCGTTTCAGGCACAGAAATGACTTTAAACACACTTATTCTTGTTGACAAAGTCATAATTCACATCCAACAGTCATTTAGAGTCAAAAGATTAAATGTTGAAATTTCATCATTATAGACCATTTTGGGATCGTTCGACAGGTCCGGAGTCATCGTTTTTCATCCGAAAATTGATTTTTTGGACTGTACCAAAAATGATTCAAAATGTCAATTGGATCATGCCTCATGTTGAATAACCACTTTTTAAACCCTCACAGTGACCAAAATTGCAATTTTTACAGAGTTTTGCTTGCTCAAAATCTTCAATTTTGACCCGTTTCAGGCACAGAAATGACTTTAAACACACTTATTCTAGTTGACAAAGCCATAATTCACATCCAACAGTCATTTAGAGTCAAAAGATTAAATGTTAAAATTTCATCATTATAGACCATTTTGGGAACGTTCGACAGGTCCGGAGTCATCGTTTTTCATCCGAAAATTGATTTTTTGGACTGTACCAAAAATGATTCAAAATGTCAATTGGATCGTTCCTCATGTTGAATAACCACTTTTTAAACCCTCAGAGTGACCAAAATTGCCATTTTTACAGAGTTTTGCTTACTCAAAAGCTTCAATTTTGACCCATTTCAGGGACAGAAATGACTTTAAACACACTTATTTTAGTTGACAAAGTCATAATTCACATCCAACAGTCATTTAGAGTCAAAAGATTAAATGTTGAAATTTCATCCATATTGACCATTTGGGATCGTTCGACAGGTCCGGAGTCATCGTTTTTCATCCGAAAATTGATTTTTGGACTGTACCAAAAATGATTCAAAATGTCAATTGGATCGTGCCTCATGTTGAATAACCCCTTTTTAAACCCTCACAGTGACCAAAATTGCCATTTTTACAGAGTTTTGCTTACTCAAAAGCTTTAATTTTGACCCGTTTCAGGCACAGAAATGACTTAAACACACTTATTCTAGTTGACAAAGTCATAATTCACATCCAACAGTCATTTAGAGTCAAAAGAATAAATGTTAAAATTTCATCATTATAGACCATTTTGGGAACGTTCGACAGGTCCGGAGTCATCGTTTTTCATCCGAAAATTGATTTTTTGGACTGTACCAAAAATGATTCAAAATGTCAATTGGATCGTTCCTCATGTTGAATAACCACTATTTAAACCCTCAGAGTGACCAAAATTGCCATTTTTACAGAGTTTTGCTTACTCAAAAGCTTCAATTTTGACCCATTTCAGGCACAGAAATGACTTTAAACACACTTATTTTAGTTGACAAAGTCATAATTCACATCCAACAGTCATTTAGAGTCAAAAGATTAAATGTTAAAATTTCATCCATATTGACCATTTTGGGATCGTTCGACAGGTCCGGAGTCATTGTTTTTCATCCGAAAATTTATTTTTTGGACTGTACCAAAAATGATTCAAAATGTCAATTGGATCGTGTCTCATGTTGAATAACCACTTTTTAAACCCTCACAGTGACCAAAATTGCCATTTTTACAGAGTTTTGCTTACTCAAAAGCTTCAATTTTGACCCGTTTCAGGCACAGAAATGACTGTAAACACATTTATTTTAGTTGACAAAGTCATAATTCACATCCAACAGTAATTTAGAGTCAAAAGAATAAATGTTAAAATTTCATCATTATAGACCATTTTGGGATCGTTCGACAGGTCCGGAGTCATCGTTTTTCATCCGAAAATTGATTTTTTGGACTGTACCAAAAATGATTCAAAATGTCAATTGGATCGTTCCTCATGTTGAATAAACACTTTTTAAACCCTCACAGTGACCAAAATTGCCATTTTTACAGAGTTTTGCTTGCTCAAAAGCTTCAATTTTGACCCGTTTCAGGAACAGAAATGACTTTAAACACACTTATTCTAGTTGAAAAAGTCATAATTCACATCCAACAGTCATTTAGAGTCAAAAGATTAAATGTTGAAATTTCATCCATATTGACCATTTGGGATCGTTCGACAGGTCCGGAGTCATCGTTTTTCATCCGAAAATTGATTTTTTGGACTGTACCAAAAATGATTCAAAATGTCAATTGGATCGTGCCTCATGTTGAATAACCACTTTTTAAACCCTCACAGTGACCAAAATTGCCATTTTTACAGAGTTTTGCTTACTCAAAAGCTTCCATTTTGACCCGTTTCAGGCACAGAAATGACTTTAAACACACTTATTCTAGTTGACAAAGTCATAATTCACATCCAACAGTCATTTAGAGTCAAAAGATTAAATGTTAAAATTTCATCATTATAGACCATTTTGGGAACGTTCGACAGGTCCGGAGTCATCGTTTTTCATCCGAAAATTGATTTTTTGGACTGTACCAAAAATGATTTAAAATGTCAATTGGATCGTGCCTCATGTTGAATAACCACTTTTTAAACCCTCACAGTGACCAAAATTGCCATTTTTACAGAGTTTTGCTTACTCAAAAGCTTTAATTATGACCCGTTTCAGGCACAGAAATGACTTTAAACACACTTATTCTAGTTGACAAAGTCATAATTCACATCCAACAGTCATTTAGAGTCAAAAGAATAAATGTTAACATTTCATCATTATAGACCATTTTGGGAACGTTCGACAGGTCCTGAGTCATCGCTTTTCATCCGAAAATTGATTTTTTGGACTGTACCAAAAATGATTCAAAATGTCAATTGGATCGTGCCTCATGTTGAATAACCACTTTTTAAACCCTCACAGTGACCAAAATTGCCATTTTTACAGAGTTTTGCTTACTCAAAAGCTTCAATTTGGACCCGTTTCAGGCACAGAAATGACTTTAAACACACTTATTTTAGTTGACAAAGTCATAATTCACATCCAACAGTAATTTAGAGTCAAAAGAATAAATGTTAAAATTTCATCATTATAGACCATTTTGGGATCGTTCGACAGGTCCGGAGTCATCGTTTTTCATCCGAAAATTGATTTTTTGGACTGTACCAAAAATGATTCAAAATGTCAATTGGATCATGCCTCATGTTGAATAACCACTTTTTAAACCCTCACAGTGACCAAAATTGCCATTTTTACAGAGTTTTGCTTACTCAAAAGCTTCCATTTTGACCCGTTTCAGGCACAGAAATGACTTTAAACACACTTATTCTAGTTGACAAAGTCATAATTCACATCCAACAGTCATTTAGAGTCAAAAGATTAAATGTTGAAATTTCATCATTATAGACCATTTTGGGATCGTTCGACAGGTCCGGAGTCATCGTTTTTCATCCGAAAATTGATTTTTTGGACTGTACCAAAAATGATTCAAAATGTCAATTGGATCGTGCCTCATGTTGAATAACCACTTTTTAAACCCTCACAGTGACCAAAATTGCCATTTTTACAGAGTTTTGCTTACTCAAAAGCTTCAATTTTGACCCGTTTCAGGCACAGAAATGACTTTAAACACACTTATTTTAGTTGAAAAAGTCATAATTCACATCCAACAGTCATTTAGAGTCAAAAGATTAAATGTTGAAATTTCATCCATATTGACCATTTGGGATCGTTTGACAGGTCCGGAGTCATCGTTTTTCATCCGAAAATTGATTTTTTGGACTGTACCAAAAATGATTCAAAATGTCAATTGGATCGTGCCTCATGTTGAATAACCACTTTTTAAACCCTCACAGTGACCAAAATTGCCATTTTTACAGAGTTTTGCTTACTCAAAAGCTTCAATTTTGACCCGTTTCAGTCACAGAAATGACTTTAAACACACTTATTTTAGTTGACAAAGTCATAATTCACATCCAACAGTAATTTAGAGTCAAAAGAATAAATGTTAAAATTTCATCATTATAGACCATTTTGGGATTGTTCGACAGGTCCGGAGTCATGGTTTTTCATCCGAAAATTGATTTTTTGGACTGTACCAAAAATGATTCAAAATGTCAATTGGATCATGCCTCATGTTGAATAACCACTTTTTAAACCCTCACAGTGACCAAAATTGCCATTTTTACAGAGTTTTGCTTACTCAAAAGCTTCCATTTTGACCCGTTTCAGGCACAGAAATGACTTTAAACACACGTATTCTAGTTGACAAAGTCATAATTCACATCCAACAGTCATTTAGAGTCAAAAGATTAAATGTTAAAATTTCATCATTATAGACCATTTTGGGATCGTTCGACAGGTCCGGAGTCATCGTTTTTCATCCGAAAATTGATTTTTTGGACTGTACCAAAAATGATTCAAAATGTCAATTGGATCATGCCTCATGTTGAATAACCACTTTTTAAACCCTCACAGTGACCAAAATTGCCATTTTTACAGAGTTTTGCTTACTCAAAAGCTTCAATTTTGACCCGTTTCAGGCACAGAAATGACTTTAAACACACTTATTTTAGTTGACAAAGTCATAATTCACATCCAACAGTCATTTAGAGTCAAAAGATTAAATGTTGAAATTTCATCATTATAGACCATTTTGGGATCGTTCGACAGGTCCGGAGTCATCGTTTTTCATCCGAAAATTGATTTTTTGGACTGTACCAAAAATGATTCAAAATGTCAATTGGATCGTGCCTCATGTTGAATAACCACTTTTTAAACCCTCACAGTGACCAAAATTGCCATTTTTACAGAGTTTTGCTTACTCAAAAGCTTCCATTTTGACCCGTTTCAGGCACAGAAATGACTTTAAACACACGTATTCTAGTTGACAAAGTCATAATTCACATCCAACAGTCATTTAGAGTCAAAAGATTAAATGTTAAAATTTCATCATTATAGACCATTTTGGGATCGTTCGACAGGTCCGGAGTCATCGTTTTTCATCCGAAAATTGATTTTTTGGACTGTACCAAAAATGATTCAAAATGTCAATTGGATCATGCCTCATGTTGAATAACCACTTTTTAAACCCTCACAGTGACCAAAATTGCCATTTTTACAGAGTTTTGCTTACTCAAAAGCTTCAATTTTGACCCGTTTCAGGCACAGAAATGACTTTAAACACACTTATTTTAGTTGACAAAGTCATAATTCACATCCAACAGTCATTTAGAGTCAAAAGATTAAATGTTGAAATTTCATCATTATAGACCATTTTGGGATCGTTCGACAGGTCCGGAGTCATCGTTTTTCATCCGAAAATTGATTTTTTGGACTGTACCAAAAATGATTCAAAATGTCAATTGGATCGTGCCTCATGTTGAATAACCACTTTTTAAACCCTCACAGTGACCAAAATTGCCATTTTTACAGAGTTTTGCTTACTCAAAAGCTTCAATTTTGACCCGTTTCAGGCACAGAAATGACTTTAAACACACTTATTTTAGTTGACAAAGTCATAATTCACATCCAACAGTAATTTAGAGTCAAAAGAATAAATGTTAAAATTTCATCATTATAGACCATTTTGGGATTGTTCGACAGGTCCGGAGTCATCGTTTTTCATCCGAAAATTGATTTTTTGGACTGTACCAAAAATGATTCAAAATGTCAATTGGATCATGCCTCATGTTGAATAACCACTTTTTAAACCCTCACAGTGACCAAAATTGCCATTTTTACAGAGTTTTGCTTACTCAAAAGCTTCCATTTTGACCCGTTTCAGGCACAGAAATGACTTTAAACACACTTATTCTAGTTGACAAAGTCATAATTCACATCCAATAGTAATTTAGGGTCGAAAGAATAAATGTTAAAATTTCATCATTATAGACCATTTTGGGATCGTTCGACAGGTCCGGAGTCATCGTTTTTCATCCGAAAATTGATTTTTTGGACTGTACCAAAAATGATTCAAAATGTCAATTGGATCATGCCTCATTTTGAATAACCACTTTTTAAACCCTCACAGTGACCAAAATTGCCATTTTTACAGAGTTTTGCTTACTCAAAAGCTTCCATTTTGACCCGTTTCAGGCACAGAAATGACTTTAAACACACTTATTCTAGTTGACAAAGTCATAATTCACATCCAACAGTCATTTAGAGTCAAAAGATTAAATGTTAAAATTTCATCATTATAGACCATTTTGGGATCGTTCGACAGGTCCGGAGTCATCGTTTTTTATCCGAAAATTGATTTTTTGGACTGTACCAAAAATGATTCAAAATGTCAATTGGATCGTGCCTCATGTTGAATAACCACTTTTTAAACCCTCACAGTGACCAAAATTGCCATTTTTACAGAGTTTTGCTTGCTCAAAAGCTTCAATTTTGACCCGTTTCAGGAACAGAAATGACTTTAAACACACTTATTCTAGTTGACAAAGTCATAATTCACATCCAACAGTCATTTAGAGTCAAAAGATTAAATGTTAAAATTTCATCCATATTGACCATTTTGGGATCGTTCGACAGGTCCGGAGTCATTGTTTTTCATCCGAAAATTGATTTTTTGGACCTTACCAAAAATGATTCAAAATGTCAATTGGATCGTGCCTCATGTTGTATAACCACTTTTTAAACCCTCACAGTGACCAAAATTGCCATTTTTACAGAGTTTTGCTTACTCAAAAGCTTCAATTTTGACCCGTTTCAGGCACAGAAATGGCTTTAAACACACTTATTTTAGTTGACAAAGTCATAATTCACATCCAACAGTCATTTAGAGTCAAAAGATTAAATGTTGAAATTTCATCCATATTGACCATTTGGGATCGTTCGACAGGTCCGGAGTCATCGTTTTTCATCCGAAAATTGATTTTTTGGACTGTACCAAAAATGATTCAAAATGTCAATTGGATCGTGCCTCATGTTGAATAACCACTTTTTAAACCCTCACAGTGACCAAAATTGCCATTTTTACAGCGTTTTGCTTACTCAAAAGCTTCAATTTTGACCCGTTTCAGGCACAGAAATTACTTTGAACACACTTATTCTAGTTGACAAAGTCATAATTCACATCCAACAGTCATTTAGAGTCAAAAGAATAAATGTTAACATTTCATCATTATAGACCATTTTGGGAACGTTCGACAGGTCCTGAGCCATCGTTTTTCATCCGAAAATTGATTTTTTGGACTGTACCAAAAATGATTCAAAATGTCAATTGGATCGTGCCTCATGTTGAATAACCACTTTTTAAACCCTCACAGTGACCAAAATTGCCATTTTTACAGCGTTTTGCTTACTCAAAAGCTTCAATTTTGACCCGTTTCAGGCACAGAAATGACTTTAAACACACTTATTTTAGTTGACAAAGTCATAATTCACATCCAACAGTAATTTAGAGTCAAAAGAATAAATGTTAAAATTTCATCATTATAGACCATTTTGGGATCGTTCGAGAGGTCCAGAGTCATCGTTTTTCATCCGAAAATTGATTTTTTGGACTGTACCAAAAATGATTCAAAATGTCAATTGGATCATGCCTCATGTTGAATAACCACTTTTTAAACCCTCACAGTGACCAAAATTGCCATTTTTACAGAGTTTTGCTTACTCAAAAGCTTCAATTTTGACCCGTTTCAGGCACAGAAATGACTTTAAACACACTTATTTTAGTTGACAAAGTCATAATTCACATCCAACAGTAATTTAGGGTCAAAAGAATAAATGTTAAAATTTCATCATTATAGACCATTTTGGGATCGTTCGACAGGTCCGGAGTCATCGTTTTTCATCCGAAAATTGATTTTTTGGACTGTACCAAAAATGATTCAAAATGTCAATTGGATCATGCCTCATGTTGAATAACCACTTTTTAAACCCTCACAGTGACCAAAATTGCCATTTTTACAGAGTTTTGCTTACTCAAAAGCTTCCATTTTGACCCGTTTCAGGCACAGAAATGACTTTAAACACACTTATTCTAGTTGACAAAGTCATAATTCACATCCAACAGTCATTTAGAGTCAAAAGATTAAATGTTAAAATTTCATCATTATAGACCATTTTGGGATCGTTCGACAGGTCCGGAGTCATCGTTTTTTATCCGAAAATTGATTTTTTGGACTGTACCAAAAATGATTCAAAATGTCAATTGGATCGTGCCTCATGTTGAATAACCACTTTTTAAACTCTCACAGTGACCAAAATTGCCATTTTTACAGAGTTTTGCTTGCTCAAAAGCTTCAATTTTGACCCGTTTCAGGAACAGAAATGACTTTAAACACACTTATTCTAGTTGACAAAGTCATAATTCACATCCAACAGTCATTTAGAGTCAAAAGATTAAATGTTAAAATTTCATCCATATTGACCATTTTGGGATCGTTCGACAGGTCCGGAGTCATTGTTTTTCATCCGAAAATTGATTTTTTGGACCTTACCAAAAATGATTCAAAATGTCAATTGGATCGTGCCTCATGTTGTATAACCACTTTTTAAACCCTCACAGTGACCAAAATTGCCATTTTTACAGAGTTTTGCTTACTCAAAAGCTTCAATTTTGACCCGTTTCAGGCACAGAAATGACTTTAAACACACTTATTTTAGTTGAAAAAGTCATAATTCACATCCAACAGTCATTTAGAGTCAAAAGATTAAATGTTGAAATTTCATCCATATTGACCATTTGGGATCGTTCGACAGGTCCGGAGTCATCGTTTTTCATCCGAAAATTGATTTTTTGGACTGTACCAAAAATGATTCAAAATGTCAATTGGATCGTGCCTCATGTTGAATAACCACTTTTTAAACCCTCACAGTGACCAAAATTGCCATTTTTACAGAGTTTTGCTTACTCAAAAGCTTTAATTTTGACCCGTTTCAGGCACAGAAATTACTTTAAACACACTTATTCTAGTTGACAAAGTCATAATTCACATCCAACAGTCATTTAGAGTCAAAAGAATAAATGTTAACATTTCATCATTATAGACCATTTTGGGAACGTTCGACAGGTCCTGAGTCATCGTTTTTCATCCGAAAATTGATTTTTTGGACTGTACCAAAAATGATTCAAAATGCCAATTGGATCGTGCCTCATGTTGAATAACCACTTTTTAAACCATCACAGTGACCAAAATTGCCATTTTTACAGAGTTTTGCTTACTCAAAAGCTTCCATTTTGACCCGTTTCAGGCACAGAAATGACTTTAAACACACTTATTCTAGTTGACAAAGTCATAATTCACATCCAACAGTCATTTAGAGTCAAAAGATTAAATGTTGAAATTTCATCATTATAGACCATTTTGGGATCGTTCGACAGGTCCGGAGTCATCGTTTTTCATCCGAAAATTGATTTTTTGGACTTTACCAAAAATGATTCAAAATGTCAATTGGATCGTGCCTCATGTTGAATAACCACTTTTTAAACCCTCACAGTGACCAACATTGCCATTTTTACAGAGTTTTGCTTGCTCAAAAGTTTCAATTTTGACCCGTTTCAGGCACAGAAATGACTTTAAACACACTTATTTTAGTTGACAAAGTAATAATTCACATCCAACAGTAATTTAGAGTCAAAAGAATAAATGTTAACATTTCATCATTATAGACCATTTTGGGATCGTTCGACAGGTCCGGAGTCATCGTTTTTCATCCGAAAATTGATTTTTTGGACTGTACCAAAAATGATTCAAAATATCAATTGGATCATGCCTCATGTTGAATAACCACTTTTTAAACCCTCACAGTGACCAAAATTGCCATTTTTACAGAGTTTTGCTTACTCAAAAGCTTCCATTTTGACCCGTTTCAGGCACAGAAATGACTTTAAACACACTTATTCTAGTTGACAAAGTCATAATTCACATCCAATAGTAATTTAGGGTCGAAAGAATAAATGTTAAAATTTCATCATTATAGACCATTTTGGGATCGTTCGACAGGTCCGGAGTCATCGTTTTTCATCCGAAAATTGATTTTTTGGACTGTACCAAAAATGATTCAAAATGTCAATTGGATCATGCCTCATGTTGAATAACCACTTTTTAAACCCTCACAGTGACCAAAATTGCCATTTTTACAGAGATTTGCTTACTCAAAAGCTTCCATTTTGACCCGTTTCAGGCACAGAAATGACTTTAAACACACTTATTCTAGTTGACAAAGTCATAATTCACATCCAACAGTCATTTAGAGTCAAAAGATTAAATGTTAAAATTTCATCATTATAGACCATTTTGGGATCGTTCGACAGGTCCGGAGTCATCGTTTTTTATCCGAAAATTGATTTTTTGGACTGTACCAAAAATGATTCAAAATGTCAATTGGATCGTGCCTCATGTTGAATAACCACTTTTTAAACCCTCACAGTGACCAAAATTGCCATTTTTACAGAGTTTTGCTTGCTCAAAAGCTTCAATTTTGACCCGTTTCAGGAACAGAAATGACTTTAAACACACTTATTCTAGTTGACAAAGTCATAATTCACATCCAACAGTCATTTAGAGTCAAAAGATTAAATGTTAAAATTTCATCCATATTGACCATTTTGGGATCGTTCGACAGGTCCGGAGTCATTGTTTTTCATCCGAAAATTGATTTTTTGGACCTTACCAAAAATGATTCAAAATGTCAATTGGATCGTGCCTCATGTTGTATAACCACTTTTTAAACCCTCACAGTGACCAAAATTGCCATTTTTACAGAGTTTTGCTTACTCAAAAGCTTCAATTTTGACCCGTTTCAGGCACAGAAATGACTTTAAACACACTTATTTTAGTTGAAAAAGTCATAATTCACATCCAACAGTCATTTAGAGTCAAAAGATTAAATGTTGAAATTTCATCCATATTGACCATTTGGGATCGTTCGACAGGTCCGAAGTCATCGTTTTTCATCCGAAAATTGATTTTTTGGACTGTACCAAAAATGATTCAAAATGTCAATTGGATCGTGCCTCATGTTGAATAACCACTTTTTAAACCCTCACAGTGACCAAAATTGCCATTTTTACAGAGTTTTGCTTACTCAAAAGCTTTAATTTTGACCCGTTTCAGGCACAGAAATTACTTTAAACACACTTATTCTAGTTGACAAAGTCATAATTCACATCCAACAGTCATTTAGAGTCAAAAGAATAAATGTTAACATTTCATCATTATAGACCATTTTGGGAACGTTCGACAGGTCCTGAGTCATCGTTTTTCATCCGAAAATTGATTTTTTGGACTGTACCAAAAATGATTCAAAATGTCAATTGGATCGTGCCTCATGTTGAATAACCACTTTTTAAACCCTCACAGTGACCAAAATTGCCATTTTTACAGAGTTTTGCTTACTCAAAAGCTTCAATTTTGACCCGTTTCAGGCACAGAAATGACTTTAAACACACTTATTTTAGTTGACAAAGTCATAATTCACATCCAACAGTAATTTAGAGTCAAAAGAATAAATGTTAAAATTTCATCATTATAGACCATTTTGGGATCGTTCGACAGGTCCGGAGTCATCGTTTTTCATCCGAAAATTGATTTTTTGGACTGTACCAAAAATGATTCAAAATGTCAATTGGATCGTGCCTCATGTTGAATAACCACTTTTTAAACCCTCACAGTGACCAAAATTGCCATTTTTACAGAGTTTTGCTTACTCAAAAGCTTCCATTTTGACCCGTTTCAGGCACAGAAATGACTTTAAACACACTTATTCTAGTTGACAAAGTCATAATTCACATCCAACAGTCATTTAGAGTCAAAAGATTAAATGTTGAAATTTCATCATTATAGACCATTTTGGGATCGTTCGACAGGTCCGGAGTCATCGTTTTTCATCCGAAAATTGATTTTTTGGACTGTACCAAAAATGATTCAAAATGTCAATTGGATCGTGCCTCATGTTGAATAACCACTTTTTAAACCCTCACAGTGACCAAAATTGCCATTTTTACAGAGTTTTGCTTGCTCAAAAGCTTCAATTTTGACCCGTTTCAGGCACAGAAATGACTTTAAACACACTTATTCTAGTTGACAAAGTCATAATTCACATCCAACAGTCATTTAGAGTCAAAAGATTAAATGTTAACATTTCATCATTATAGACCATTTTGGGAACGTTCGACAGGTCCGGAGTCATCGTTTTTCATCCGAAAATTGATTTTTTGGACTGTACCAAAAATGATTCAAAATGTCAATTGGATCGTTCCTCATGTTGAATAACCACTTTTTAAACCCTCACAGTGACCAAAATTGCCATTTTTACAGAGTTTTGCTTACTCAAAAGCTTCAATTTTGACCCGTTTCAGGCACAGAAATGACTTTAAACACACTTATTTTAGTTGAAAAAGTCATAATTCACATCCAACAGTCATTTAGAGTCAAAAGATTAAATGTTGAAATTTCATCCATATTGACCATTTGGGATCGTTCGACAGGTCCGAAGTCATCGTTTTTCATCCGAAAATTGATTTTTTGGACTGTACCAAAAATGATTCAAAATGTCAATTGGATCGTGCCTCATGTTGAATAACCACTTTTTAAACCCTCACAGTGACCAAAATTGCCATTTTTACAGAGTTTTGCTTACTCAAAAGCTTTAATTTTGACCCGTTTCAGGCACAGAAATTACTTTAAACACACTTATTCTAGTTGACAAAGTCATAATTCACATCCAACAGTCATTTAGAGTCAAAAGAATAAATGTTAACATTTCATCATTATAGACCATTTTGGGAACGTTCGACAGGTCCTGAGTCATCGTTTTTCATCCGAAAATTGATTTTTTGGACTGTACCAAAAATGATTCAAAATGTCAATTGGATCGTGCCTCATGTTGAATAACCACTTTTTAAACCCTCACAGTGACCAAAATTGCCATTTTTACAGAGTTTTGCTTACTCAAAAGCTTCAATTTTGACCCGTTTCAGGCACAGAAATGACTTTAAACACACTTATTTTAGTTGACAAAGTCATAATTCACATCCAACAGTAATTTAGAGTCAAAAGAATAAATGTTAAAATTTCATCATTATAGACCATTTTGGGATCGTTCGACAGGTCCGGAGTCATCGTTTTTCATCCGAAAATTGATTTTTTGGACTGTACCAAAAATGATTCAAAATGTCAATTGGATCGTGCCTCATGTTGAATAACCACTTTTTAAACCCTCACAGTGACCAAAATTGCCATTTTTACAGAGTTTTGCTTACTCAAAAGCTTCCATTTTGACCCGTTTCAGGCACAGAAATGACTTTAAACACACTTATTCTAGTTGACAAAGTCATAATTCACATCCAACAGTCATTTAGAGTCAAAAGATTAAATGTTGAAATTTCATCATTATAGACCATTTTGGGATCGTTCGACAGGTCCGGAGTCATCGTTTTTCATCCGAAAATTGATTTTTTGGACTGTACCAAAAATGATTCAAAATGTCAATTGGATCGTGCCTCATGTTGAATAACCACTTTTTAAACCCTCACAGTGACCAAAATTGCCATTTTTACAGAGTTTTGCTTGCTCAAAAGCTTCAATTTTGACCCGTTTCAGGCACAGAAATGACTTTAAACACACTTATTCTAGTTGACAAAGTCATAATTCACATCCAACAGTCATTTAGAGTCAAAAGATTAAATGTTAACATTTCATCATTATAGACCATTTTGGGAACGTTCGACAGGTCCGGAGTCATCGTTTTTCATCCGAAAATTGATTTTTTGGACTGTACCAAAAATGATTCAAAATGTCAATTGGATCGTTCCTCATGTTGAATAACCACTTTTTAAACCCTCACAGTGACCAAAATTGCCATTTTTACAGAGTTTTGCTTACTCAAAAGCTTCAATTTTGACCCGTTTCAGGCACAGAAATGACTTTAAACACACTTATTTTAGTTGAAAAAGTCATAATTCACATCCAACAGTCATTTAGAGTCAAAAGATTAAATGTTGAAATTTCATCCATATTGACCATTTGGGATCGTTTGACAGGTCCGGAGTCATCGTTTTTCATCCGAAAATTGATTTTTTGGACTGTACCAAAAATGATTCAAAATGTCAATTGGATCGTGCCTCATGTTGAATAACCACTTTTTAAACCCTCACAGTGACCAAAATTGCCATTTTACAGAGTTTTGCTTACTCAAAAGCTTCAATTTTGACCCGTTTCAGGCACAGAAATGACTTTAAACACACTTATTTTAGTTGACAAAGTCATAATTCACATCCAACAGTAATTTAGAGTCAAAAGAATAAATGTTAAAATTTCATCATTATAGACCATTTTGGGATCGTTCGACAGGTCCGGAGTCATCGTTTTTCATCCGAAAATTGATTTTTTGGACTGTCCCAAAAATGATTCAAAATGTCAATTGGATCATGCCTCATGTTGAATAACCACTTTTTAAACCCTCACAATGACCAAAATTGCCATTTTTACAGAGTTTTGCTTACTCAAAAGCTTCCATTTTGACCCGTTTCAGGCACAGAAATGACTTTAAACACACTTATTCTAGTTGACAAAGTCATAATTCACATCCAACAGTCATTTAGAGTCAAAAGATTAAATGTTGAAATTTCATCATTATAGACCATTTTGGGATCGTTCGACAGGTCCGGAGTCATCGTTTTTCATCCGAAAATTGATTTTTTGGACTGTACCAAAAATGATTCAAAATGTCAATTGGATCGTGCCTCATGTTGAATAACCACTTTTTAAACCCTCACAGTGACCAAAATTGCCATTTTTACAGAGTTTTGCTTACTCAAAAGCTTCCATTTTGACCCGTTTCAGGCACAGAAATGACTTTAAACACACTTATTCTAGTTGACAAAGTCATAATTCACATCCAACAGTCATTTAGAGTCAAAAGATTAAATGTTAAAATTTCATCATTATAGACCATTTTGGGATCGTTCGACAGGTCCGGAGTCATCGTTTTTCATCCGAAAATTGATTTTTTGGACTGTACAAAAAATGATTCAAAATGTCAATTGGATCATGGCTCATGTTGAATAACCACTTTTTAAACCCTCACAGTGACCAAAATTGCCATTTTTACAGAGTTTTGCTTACTCAAAAGCTTCCATTTTGACCCGTTTCAGGCACAGAAATGACTTTAAACACACTTATTCTAGTTGACAAAGTCATAATTCACATCCAACAGTCATTAAGAGTCAAAAGATTAAATGTTAAAATTTCATCATTATAGACCATTTTGGGATCGTTCGACAGGTCCGGAGTCATCGTTTTTCATCCGAAAATTGATTTTTTGGACTGTACCAAAAATGATTCAAAATGTCAATTGGATCGTGCCTCATGTTGAATAACCACTTTTTAAACCCTCACAGTGACCAAAATTGCCATTTTTACAGAGTTTTGCTTACTCAAAAGCTTCAATTTTGACCCGTTTCAGGCACAGAAATGACTTTAAACACACTTATTTTAGTTGACAAAGTCATAATTCACATCCAACAGTAATTTAGGGTCAAAAGAATAAATGTTAAAATTTCATCATTATAGACCATTTTGGGATCGTTCGACAGGTCCGGAGTCATCGTTTTTCATCCGAAAATTGATTTTTTGGACTGTACCAAAAATGATTCAAAATGTCAATTGGATCATGCCTCATGTTGAATAACCACTTTTTAAACCCTCACAGTGACCAAAATTGCCATTTTTACAGAGTTTTGCTTACTCAAAAGCTTCCATTTTGACCCGTTTCAGGCACAGAAATGACTTTAAACACACTTATTCTAGTTGACAAAGTCATAATTCACATCCAACAGTCATTTAGAGTCAAAAGATTAAATGTTAAAATTTCATCATTATAGACCATTTTGGGATCGTTCGACAGGTCCGGAGTCATCGTTTTTTATCCGAAAATTGATTTTTTGGACTGTACCAAAAATGATTCAAAATGTCAATTGGATCGTGCCTCATGTTGAATAACCACTTTTTAAACCCTCACAGTGACCAAAATTGCCATTTTTACAGAGTTTTGCTTGCTCAAAAGCTTCAATTTTGACCCGTTTCAGGAACAGAAATGACTTTAAACACACTTATTCTAGTTGACAAAGTCATAATTCACATCCAACAGTCATTTAGAGTCAAAAGATTAAATGTTAAAATTTCATCCATATTGACCATTTTGGGATCGTTCGACAGGTCCGGAGTCATTGTTTTTCATCCGAAAATTGATTTTTTTGACCTTACCAAAAATGATTCAAAATGTCAATTGGATCGTGCCTCATGTTGTATAACCACTTTTTAAACCCTCACAGTGACCAAAATTGCCATTTTTACAGAGTTTTGCTTACTCAAAAGCTTCAATTTTGACCCGTTTCAGGCACAGAAATGACTTTAAACACACTTATTTTAGTTGAAAAAGTCATAATTCACATCCAACAGTCATTTAGAGTCAAAAGATTAAATGTTGAAATTTTATCCATATTGACCATTTGGGATCGTTCGACAGGTCCGGAGTCATCGTTTTTCATCCGAAAATTGATTTTTTGGACTGTACCAAAAATGATTCAAAATGTCAATTGGATCGTGCCTCATGTTGAATAACCACTTTTTAAACCCTCACAGTGACCAAAATTGCCATTTTTACAGAGTTTTGCTTACTCAAAAGCTTTAATTTTGAACCGTTTCAGGCACAGAAATTACTTTAAACACACTTATTCTAGTTGACAAAGTCATAATTCACATCCAACAGTCATTTAGAGTCAAAAGAATAAATGTTAACATTTCATCATTATAGACCATTTTGGGAACGTTCGACAGGTCCGAAGTCATCGTTTTTCATCCGAAAATTGATTTTTTGGACTGTACCAAAAATGATTCAAAATGTCAATTGGATCGTGCCTCATGTTGAATAACCACTTTTTAAACCCTCACAGTGACCAAAATTGCCATTTTTACAGAGTTTTGCTTACTCAAAAGCTTTAATTATGACCCGTTTCAGGCACAGAAATGACTTTAAACACACTTATTCTAGTTGACAAAGTCATAATTCACATCCAACAGTCATTTAGAGTCAAAAGAATAAATGTTAACATTTCATCATTATAGACCATTTTGGGAACGTACGACAGGTCCTGAGTCATCGCTTTTCATCCGAAAATTGATTTTTTGGACTGTACCAAAAATGATTCAAAATGTCAATTGGATCGTGCCTCATGTTGAATAACCACTTTTTAAACCCTCACAGTGACCAAAATTGCCATTTTTACAGAGTTTTGCTTACTCAAAAGCTTCAATTTTGACCCGTTTCAGGCACAGAAATGACTTTAAACACACTTATTTTAGTTGACAAAGTCATAATTCACATCCAACAGTAATTTAGAGTCAAAAGAATAAATGTTAAAATGTCATCATTATAGACCATTTTGGGATCGTTCGACAGGTCCGGAGTCATCGTTTTTCATCCGAAAATTGATTTTTTGGACTGTACCAAAAATGATTCAAAATGTCAATTGGATCATGCCTCATGTTGAATAACCACTTTTTAAACCCTCACAGTGACCAAAATTGCCATTTTTACAGAGTTTTGCTTACTCAAAAGCTTCCATTTTGACCCGTTTCAGGCACAGAAATGACTTTAAACACACTTATTCTAGTTGACAAAGTCATAATTCACATCCAACAGTCATTTAGAGTCAAAAGATTAAATGTTGAAATTTCATCATTATAGACCATTTTGGGATCGTTCGACAGGTCCGGAGTCATCGTTTTTCATCCGAAAATTGATTTTTTGGACTGTACCAAAAATGATTCAAAATGTCAATTGGATCGTGCCTCATGTTGAATAACCACTTTTTAAACCCTCACAGTGACCAAAATTGCCATTTTTACAGAGTTTTGCTTACTCAAAAGCTTCAATTTTGACCCGTTTCAGGCACAGAAATGACTTTAAACACACTTATTTTAGTTGAAAAAGTCATAATTCACATCCAACAGTCATTTAGAGTCAAAAGATTAAATGTTGTAATTTCATCCATATTGACCATTTGAGATCGTTTGACAGGTCCGGAGTCATCGTTTTTCATCCGAAAATTGATTTTTTGGACTGTACCAAAAATGATTCAAAATGTCAATTGGATCGTGCCTCATGTTGAATAACCACTTTTTAAACCCTCTCAGTGACCAAAATTGCCATTTTTACAGAGTTTTGCTTACTCAAAAACTTCAATTTTGACCCGTTTCAGTCACAGAAATGACTTTAAACACACTTATTTTAGTTGACAAAGTCATAATTCACATCCAACAGTAATTTAGAGTCAAAAGAATAAATGTTAAAATTTCATCATTATAGACCATTTTGGGATTGTTCGACAGGTCCGGAGTCATCGTTTTTCATCCGAAAATTGATTTTTTGGACTGTACCAAAAATGATTCAAAATGTCAATTGGATCATGCCTCATGTTGAATAACCACTTTTTAAACCCTCACAGTGACCAAAATTGCCATTTTTACAGAGTTTTGCTTACTCAAAAGCTTCCATTTTGACCCGTTTCAGGCACAGAAATGACTTTAAACACACTTATTTTAGTTGACAAAGTCATAATTCACATCCAACAGTAATTTAGAGTCAAAAGAATAAATGTTAAAATTTCATCATTATAGACCATTTTGGGATTGTTCGACAGGTCCGGAGTCATCGTTTTTCATCCGAAAATTGATTTTTTGGACTGTACCAAAAATGATTCAAAATGTCAATTGGATCATGCCTCATGTTGAATAACCACTTTTTAAACCCTCACAGTGACCAAAATTGCCATTTTTACAGAGTTTTGCTTACTCAAAAGCTTCCATTTTGACCCGTTTCAGGCACAGAAATGACTTTAAATACACTTATTCTAGTTGACAAAGTCATAATTCACATCCAATAGTAATTTAGGGTCGAAAGAATAAATGTTAAAATTTCATCATTATAGACCATTTTGGGATCGTTCGACAGGTCCGGAGTCATCGTTTTTTATCCGAAAATTGATTTTTTGGACTGTACCAAAAATGATTCAAAATGTCAATTGGATCATGTCTCATGTTGAATAACCACTTTTTAAACCCTCACAGTGACCAAAATTGCCATTTTTACAGAGTTTTGCTTACTCAAAAGCTTCCATTTTGACCCGTTTCAGGCACAGAAATGACTTTAAACACACTTATTCTAGTTGACAAAGTCATAATTCACATCCAACAGTCATTTAGAGTCAAAAGATTAAATGTTAAAATTTCATCATTATAGACCATTTTGGGATCGTTCGACAGGTCCGGAGTCATCGTTTTTTATCCGAAAATTGATTTTTTGGACTGTACCAAAAATGATTCAAAATGTCAATTGGATCGTGCCTCATGTTGAATAACCACTTTTTAAACCCTCACAGTGACCAAAATTGCCATTTTTACAGAGTTTTGCTTGCTCAAAAGCTTCAATTTTGACCCGTTTCAGGAACAGAAATGACTTTAAACACACTTATTCTAGTTGACAAAGTCATAATTCACATCCAACAGTCATTTAGAGTCAAAAGATTAAATGTTAAAATTTCATCCATATTGACCATTTTGGGATCGTTCGACAGGTCCGGAGTCATTGTTTTTCATCCGAAAATTGATTTTTTGGACCTTACCAAAAATGATTCAAAATGCCAATTGGATCGTGCCTCATGTTGTATAACCACTTTTTAAACCCTCACAGTGACCAAAATTGCCATTTTTACAGAGTTTTGCTTACTCAAAAGCTTCAATTTTGACCCGTTTCAGGCACAGAAATGACTTTAAACACACTTATTTTAGTTGAAAAAGTCATAATTCACATCCAACAGTCATTTAGAGTCAAAAGATTAAATGTTGAAATTTCATCCATATTGACCATTTGGGATCGTTCGACAGGTCCGGAGTCATCGTTTTTCATCCGAAAATTGATTTTTTGGACTGTACCAAAAATGATTCAAAATGTCAAATGGATCGTGCCTCATGTTGAATAACCACTTTTTAAACCCTCACAGTGACCAAAATTGCCATTTTTACAGAGTTTTGCTTACTCAAAAGCTTTAATTTTGACCCGTTTCAGGCACAGAAATTACTTTAAACACACTTATTCTAGTTGACAAAGTCATAATTCACATCCAACAGTCATTTAGAGTCAAAAGAATAAATGTTAACATTTCATCATTATAGACCATTTTGGGAACGTTCGACAGGTCCTGAGTCATCGTTTTTCATCCGAAAATTGATTTTTTGGACTGTACCAAAAATGATTCAAAATGTCAATTGGATCGTGCCTCATGTTGAATAACCACTTTTTAAACCCTCACAGTGACCAAAATTGCCATTTTTACAGAGTTTTGCTTACTCAAAAGCTTCAATTTTGACCCGTTTCAGGCACAGAAATGACTTTAAACACACTTATTTTAGTTGACAAAGTCATAATTCACATCCAACAGTAATTTAGAGTCAAAAGAATAAATGTTAAAATTTCATCATTATAGACCATTTTGGGATCGTTCGACAGGTCCGGAGTCATCGTTTTTCATCCGAAAATTTATTTTTTGGACTGTACCAAAAATGATTCAAAATGTCAATTGGATCATGCCTCATGTTGAATAACCACTTTTTAAACACTCACAGTGACCAAAATTGCCATTTTTACAGAGTTTTGCTTACTCAAAAGCTTCCATTTTGACCCGTTTCAGGCACAGAAATGACTTTAAACACACTTATTCTAGTTGACAAAGTCATAATTCACATCCAACAGTCATTTAGAGTCAAAAGATTAAATGTTGAAATTTCATCATTATAGACCATTTTGGGATCGTTCGACAGGTCCGGAGTCATCGTTTTTCATCCGAAAATTGATTTTTTGGACTGTACCAAAAATGATTCAAAATGTCAATTGGATCGTGCCTCATGTTGAATAACCACTTTTTAAACCCTCACAGTGACCAAAATTGCCATTTTTACAGAGTTTTGCTTGCTCAAAAGCTTCAATTTTGACCCGTTTCAGGCACAGAAATGACTTTAAACACACTTATTCTAGTTGACAAAGTCATAATTCACATCCAACAGTCATTTAGAGTCAAAAGATTAAATGTTAACATTTCATCATTATAGACCATTTTGGGAACGTTCGACAGGTCCGGAGTCATCGTTTTTCATCCGAAAATTGATTTTTTGGACTGTACCAAAAATGATTCAAAATGTCAATTGGATCGTTCCTCATGTTGAATAACCACTTTTTAAACCCTCACAGTGACCAAAATTGCCATTTTACAGAGTTTTGCTTACTCAAAAGCTTCAATTTTGACCCGTTTCAGGCACAGAAATGACTTTAAACACACTTATTTTAGTTGACAAAGTCATAATTCACATCCAACAGTAATTTAGAGTCAAAAGAATAAATGTTAAAATTTCATCATTATAGACCATTTTGGGATCGTTCGACAGGTCCGGAGTCATCGTTTTTCATCCGAAAATTGATTTTTTGGACTGTCCCAAAAATGATTCAAAATGTCAATTGGATCATGCCTCATGTTGAATAACCACTTTTTAAACCCTCACAATGACCAAAATTGCCATTTTTACAGAGTTTTGCTTACTCAAAAGCTTCCATTTTGACCCGTTTCAGGCACAGAAATGACTTTAAACACACTTATTCTAGTTGACAAAGTCATAATTCACATCCAACAGTCATTTAGAGTCAAAAGATTAAATGTTGAAATTTCATCATTATAGACCATTTTGGGATCGTTCGACAGGTCCGGAGTCATCGTTTTTCATCCGAAAATTGATTTTTTGGACTGTACCAAAAATGATTCAAAATGTCAATTGGATCGTGCCTCATGTTGAATAACCACTTTTTAAACCCTCACAGTGACCAAAATTGCCATTTTTACAGAGTTTTGCTTACTCAAAAGCTTCCATTTTGACCCGTTTCAGGCACAGAAATGACTTTAAACACACTTATTCTAGTTGACAAAGTCATAATTCACATCCAACAGTCATTTAGAGTCAAAAGATTAAATGTTAAAATTTCATCATTATAGACCATTTTGGGATCGTTCGACAGGTCCGGAGTCATCGTTTTTCATCCGAAAATTGATTTTTTGGACTGTACAAAAAATGATTCAAAATGTCAATTGGATCATGGCTCATGTTGAATAACCACTTTTTAAACCCTCACAGTGACCAAAATTGCCATTTTTACAGAGTTTTGCTTACTCAAAAGCTTCCATTTTGACCCGTTTCAGGCACAGAAATGACTTTAAACACACTTATTCTAGTTGACAAAGTCATAATTCACATCCAACAGTCATTAAGAGTCAAAAGATTAAATGTTAAAATTTCATCATTATAGACCATTTTGGGATCGTTCGACAGGTCCGGAGTCATCGTTTTTCATCCGAAAATTGATTTTTTGGACTGTACCAAAAATGATTCAAAATGTCAATTGGATCGTGCCTCATGTTGAATAACCACTTTTTAAACCCTCACAGTGACCAAAATTGCCATTTTTACAGAGTTTTGCTTACTCAAAAGCTTCAATTTTGACCCGTTTCAGGCACAGAAATGACTTTAAACACACTTATTTTAGTTGACAAAGTCATAATTCACATCCAACAGTAATTTAGGGTCAAAAGAATAAATGTTAAAATTTCATCATTATAGACCATTTTGGGATCGTTCGACAGGTCCGGAGTCATCGTTTTTCATCCGAAAATTGATTTTTTGGACTGTACCAAAAATGATTCAAAATGTCAATTGGATCATGCCTCATGTTGAATAACCACTTTTTAAACCCTCACAGTGACCAAAATTGCCATTTTTACAGAGTTTTGCTTACTCAAAAGCTTCCATTTTGACCCGTTTCAGGCACAGAAATGACTTTAAACACACTTATTCTAGTTGACAAAGTCATAATTCACATCCAACAGTCATTTAGAGTCAAAAGATTAAATGTTAAAATTTCATCATTATAGACCATTTTGGGATCGTTCGACAGGTCCGGAGTCATCGTTTTTTATCCGAAAATTGATTTTTTGGACTGTACCAAAAATGATTCAAAATGTCAATTGGATCGTGCCTCATGTTGAATAACCACTTTTTAAACCCTCACAGTGACCAAAATTGCCATTTTTACAGAGTTTTGCTTGCTCAAAAGCTTCAATTTTGACCCGTTTCAGGAACAGAAATGACTTTAAACACACTTATTCTAGTTGACAAAGTCATAATTCACATCCAACAGTCATTTAGAGTCAAAAGATTAAATGTTAAAATTTCATCCATATTGACCATTTTGGGATCGTTCGACAGGTCCGGAGTCATTGTTTTTCATCCGAAAATTGATTTTTTTGACCTTACCAAAAATGATTCAAAATGTCAATTGGATCGTGCCTCATGTTGTATAACCACTTTTTAAACCCTCACAGTGACCAAAATTGCCATTTTTACAGAGTTTTGCTTACTCAAAAGCTTCAATTTTGACCCGTTTCAGGCACAGAAATGACTTTAAACACACTTATTTTAGTTGAAAAAGTCATAATTCACATCCAACAGTCATTTAGAGTCAAAAGATTAAATGTTGAAATTTTATCCATATTGACCATTTGGGATCGTTCGACAGGTCCGGAGTCATCGTTTTTCATCCGAAAATTGATTTTTTGGACTGTACCAAAAATGATTCAAAATGTCAATTGGATCGTGCCTCATGTTGAATAACCACTTTTTAAACCCTCACAGTGACCAAAATTGCCATTTTTACAGAGTTTTGCTTACTCAAAAGCTTTAATTTTGAACCGTTTCAGGCACAGAAATTACTTTAAACACACTTATTCTAGTTGACAAAGTCATAATTCACATCCAACAGTCATTTAGAGTCAAAAGAATAAATGTTAACATTTCATCATTATAGACCATTTTGGGAACGTTCGACAGGTCCGAAGTCATCGTTTTTCATCCGAAAATTGATTTTTTGGACTGTACCAAAAATGATTCAAAATGTCAATTGGATCGTGCCTCATGTTGAATAACCACTTTTTAAACCCTCACAGTGACCAAAATTGCCATTTTTACAGAGTTTTGCTTACTCAAAAGCTTTAATTATGACCCGTTTCAGGCACAGAAATGACTTTAAACACACTTATTCTAGTTGACAAAGTCATAATTCACATCCAACAGTCATTTAGAGTCAAAAGAATAAATGTTAACATTTCATCATTATAGACCATTTTGGGAACGTTCGACAGGTCCTGAGTCATCGCTTTTCATCCGAAAATTGATTTTTTGGACTGTACCAAAAATGATTCAAAATGTCAATTGGATCGTGCCTCATGTTGAATAACCACTTTTTAAACCCTCACAGTGACCAAAATTGCCATTTTTACAGAGTTTTGCTTACTCAAAAGCTTCAATTTTGACCCGTTTCAGGCACAGAAATGACTTTAAACACACTTATTTTAGTTGACAAAGTCATAATTCACATCCAACAGTAATTTAGAGTCAAAAGAATAAATGTTAAAATGTCATCATTATAGACCATTTTGGGATCGTTCGACAGGTCCGGAGTCATCGTTTTTCATCCGAAAATTGATTTTTTGGACTGTACCAAAAATGATTCAAAATGTCAATTGGATCATGCCTCATGTTGAATAACCACTTTTTAAACCCTCACAGTGACCAAAATTGCCATTTTTACAGAGTTTTGCTTACTCAAAAGCTTCCATTTTGACCCGTTTCAGGCACAGAAATGACTTTAAACACACTTATTCTAGTTGACAAAGTCATAATTCACATCCAACAGTCATTTAGAGTCAAAAGATTAAATGTTGAAATTTCATCATTATAGACCATTTTGGGATCGTTCGACAGGTCCGGAGTCATCGTTTTTCATCCGAAAATTGATTTTTTGGACTGTACCAAAAATGATTCAAAATGTCAATTGGATCGTGCCTCATGTTGAATAACCACTTTTTAAACCCTCACAGTGACCAAAATTGCCATTTTTACAGAGTTTTGCTTACTCAAAAGCTTCAATTTTGACCCGTTTCAGGCACAGAAATGACTTTAAACACACTTATTTTAGTTGAAAAAGTCATAATTCACATCCAACAGTCATTTAGAGTCAAAAGATTAAATGTTGTAATTTCATCCATATTGACCATTTGAGATCGTTTGACAGGTCCGGAGTCATCGTTTTTCATCCGAAAATTGATTTTTTGGACTGTACCAAAAATGATTCAAAATGTCAATTGGATCGTGCCTCATGTTGAATAACCACTTTTTAAACCCTCTCAGTGACCAAAATTGCCATTTTTACAGAGTTTTGCTTACTCAAAAACTTCAATTTTGACCCGTTTCAGTCACAGAAATGACTTTAAACACACTTATTTTAGTTAACAAAGTCATAATTCACATCCAACAGTAATTTAGAGTCAAAAGAATAAATGTTAAAATTTCATCATTATAGACCATTTTGGGATTGTTCGACAGGTCCGGAGTCATCGTTTTTCATCCGAAAATTGATTTTTTGGACTGTACCAAAAATGATTCAAAATGTCAATTGGATCATGCCTCATGTTGAATAACCACTTTTTAAACCCTCACAGTGACCAAAATTGCCATTTTTACAGAGTTTTGCTTACTCAAAAGCTTCCATTTTGACCCGTTTCAGGCACAGAAATGACTTTAAACACACTTATTTTAGTTGACAAAGTCATAATTCACATCCAACAGTAATTTAGAGTCAAAAGAATAAATGTTAAAATTTCATCATTATAGACCATTTTGGGATTGTTCGACAGGTCCGGAGTCATCGTTTTTCATCCGAAAATTGATTTTTTGGACTGTACCAAAAATGATTCAAAATGTCAATTGGATCATGCCTCATGTTGAATAACCACTTTTTAAACCCTCACAGTGACCAAAATTGCCATTTTTACAGAGTTTTGCTTACTCAAAAGCTTCCATTTTGACCCGTTTCAGGCACAGAAATGACTTTAAATACACTTATTCTAGTTGACAAAGTCATAATTCACATCCAATAGTAATTTAGGGTCGAAAGAATAAATGTTAAAATTTCATCATTATAGACCATTTTGGGATCGTTCGACAGGTCCGGAGTCATCGTTTTTTATCCGAAAATTGATTTTTTGGACTGTACCAAAAATGATTCAAAATGTCAATTGGATCATGTCTCATGTTGAATAACCACTTTTTAAACCCTCACAGTGACCAAAATTGCCATTTTTACAGAGTTTTGCTTACTCAAAAGCTTCCATTTTGACCCGTTTCAGGCACAGAAATGACTTTAAACACACTTATTCTAGTTGACAAAGTCATAATTCACATCCAACAGTCATTTAGAGTCAAAAGATTAAATGTTAAAATTTCATCATTATAGACCATTTTGGGATCGTTCGACAGGTCCGGAGTCATCGTTTTTTATCCGAAAATTGATTTTTTGGACTGTACCAAAAATGATTCAAAATGTCAATTGGATCGTGCCTCATGTTGAATAACCACTTTTTAAACCCTCACAGTGACCAAAATTGCCATTTTTACAGAGTTTTGCTTGCTCAAAAGCTTCAATTTTGACCCGTTTCAGGAACAGAAATGACTTTAAACACACTTATTCTAGTTGACAAAGTCATAATTCACATCCAACAGTCATTTAGAGTCAAAAGATTAAATGTTAAAATTTCATCCATATTGACCATTTTGGGATCGTTCGACAGGTCCGGAGTCATTGTTTTTCATCCGAAAATTGATTTTTTGGACCTTACCAAAAATGATTCAAAATGCCAATTGGATCGTGCCTCATGTTGTATAACCACTTTTTAAACCCTCACAGTGACCAAAATTGCCATTTTTACAGAGTTTTGCTTACTCAAAAGCTTCAATTTTGACCCGTTTCAGGCACAGAAATGACTTTAAACACACTTATTTTAGTTGAAAAAGTCATAATTCACATCCAACAGTCATTTAGAGTCAAAAGATTAAATGTTGAAATTTCATCCATATTGACCATTTGGGATCGTTCGACAGGTCCGGAGTCATCGTTTTTCATCCGAAAATTGATTTTTTGGACTGTACCAAAAATGATTCAAAATGTCAAATGGATCGTGCCTCATGTTGAATAACCACTTTTTAAACCCTCACAGTGACCAAAATTGCCATTTTTACAGAGTTTTGCTTACTCAAAAGCTTTAATTTTGACCCGTTTCAGGCACAGAAATTACTTTAAACACACTTATTCTAGTTGACAAAGTCATAATTCACATCCAACAGTCATTTAGAGTCAAAAGAATAAATGTTAACATTTCATCATTATAGACCATTTTGGGAACGTTCGACAGGTCCTGAGTCATCGTTTTTCATCCGAAAATTGATTTTTTGGACTGTACCAAAAATGATTCAAAATGTCAATTGGATCGTGCCTCATGTTGAATAACCACTTTTTAAACCCTCACAGTGACCAAAATTGCCATTTTTACAGAGTTTTGCTTACTCAAAAGCTTCAATTTTGACCCGTTTCAGGCACAGAAATGACTTTAAACACACTTATTTTAGTTGACAAAGTCATAATTCACATCCAACAGTAATTTAGAGTCAAAAGAATAAATGTTAAAATTTCATCATTATAGACCATTTTGGGATCGTTCGACAGGTCCGGAGTCATCGTTTTTCATCCGAAAATTTATTTTTTGGACTGTACCAAAAATGATTCAAAATGTCAATTGGATCATGCCTCATGTTGAATAACCACTTTTTAAACCCTCACAGTGACCAAAATTGCCATTTTTACAGAGTTTTGCTTACTCAAAAGCTTCCATTTTGACCCGTTTCAGGCACAGAAATGACTTTAAACACACTTATTCTAGTTGACAAAGTCATAATTCACATCCAACAGTCATTTAGAGTCAAAAGATTAAATGTTGAAATTTCATCATTATAGACCATTTTGGGATCGTTCGACAGGTCCGGAGTCATCGTTTTTCATCCGAAAATTGATTTTTTGGACTGTACCAAAAATGATTCAAAATGTCAATTGGATCGTGCCTCATGTTGAATAACCACTTTTTAAACCCTCACAGTGACCAAAATTGCCATTTTTACAGAGTTTTGCTTGCTCAAAAGCTTCAATTTTGACCCGTTTCAGGCACAGAAATGACTTTAAACACACTTATTCTAGTTGACAAAGTCATAATTCACATCCAACAGTCATTTAGAGTCAAAAGATTAAATGTTAACATTTCATCATTATAGACCATTTTGGGAACGTTCGACAGGTCCGGAGTCATCGTTTTTCATCCGAAAATTGATTTTTTGGACTGTACCAAAAATGATTCAAAATGTCAATTGGATCGTTCCTCATGTTGAATAACCACTTTTTAAACCCTCACAGTGACCAAAATTGCCATTTTTACAGAGTTTTGCTTACTCAAAAGCTTCAATTTTGACCCGTTTCAGGCACAGAAATGACTTTAAACACACTTATTTTAGTTGAAAAAGTCATAATTCACATCCAACAGTCATTTAGAGTCAAAAGATTAAATGTTGAAATTTCATCCATATTGACCATTTGGGATCGTTTGACAGGTCCGGAGTCATCGTTTTTCATCCGAAAATTGATTTTTTGGACTGTACCAAAAATGATTCAAAATGTCAATTGGATCGTGCCTCATGTTGAATAACCACTTTTTAAACCCTCACAGTGACCAAAATTGCCATTTTACAGAGTTTTGCTTACTCAAAAGCTTCAATTTTGACCCGTTTCAGGCACAGAAATGACTTTAAACACACTTATTTTAGTTGACAAAGTCATAATTCACATCCAACAGTAATTTAGAGTCAAAAGAATAAATGTTAAAATTTCATCATTATAGACCATTTTGGGATTGTTCGACAGGTCCGGAGTCATCGTTTTTCATCCGAAAATTGATTTTTTGGACTGTACCAAAAATGATTCAAAATGTCAATTGGATCATGCCTCATGTTGAATAACCACTTTTTAAACCCTCACAGTGACCAAAATTGCCATTTTTACAGAGTTTTGCTTACTCAAAAGCTTCCATTTTGACCCGTTTCAGGCACAGAAATGACTTTAAACACACTTATTCTAGTTGACAAAGTCATAATTCACATCCAATAGTAATTTAGGGTCGAAAGAATAAATGTTAAAATTTCATCATTATAGACCATTTTGGGATCGTTCGACAGGTCCGGAGTCATCGTTTTTCATCCGAAAATTGATTTTTTGGACTGTACCAAAAATGATTCAAAATGTCAATTGGATCATGCCTCATGTTGAATAACCACTTTTTAAACCCTCACAGTGACCAAAATTGCCATTTTTACAGAGTTTTGCTTACTCAAAAGCTTCCATTTTGACCCGTTTCAGGCACAGAAATGACTTTAAACACACTTATTCTAGTTGACAAAGTCATAATTCACATCCAACAGTCATTTAGAGTCAAAAGATTAAATGTTAAAATTTCATCATTATAGACCATTTTGGGATCGTTCGACAGGTCCGGAGTCATCGTTTTTTATCCGAAAATTGATTTTTTGGACTGTACCAAAAATGATTCAAAATGTCAATTGGATCGTGCCTCATGTTGAATAACCACTTTTTAAACCCTCACAGTGACCAAAATTGCCATTTTTACAGAGTTTTGCTTGCTCAAAAGCTTCAATTTTGACCCGTTTCAGGAACAGAAATGACTTTAAACACACTTATTCTAGTTGACAAAGTCATAATTCACATCCAACAGTCATTTAGAGTCAAAAGATTAAATGTTAAAATTTCATCCATATTGACCATTTTGGGATCGTTCGACAGGTCCGGAGTCATTGTTTTTCATCCGAAAATTGATTTTTTGGACCTTACCAAAAATGATTCAAAATGCCAATTGGATCGTGCCTCATGTTGTATAACCACTTTTTAAACCCTCACAGTGACCAAAATTGCCATTTTTACAGAGTTTTGCTTACTCAAAAGCTTCAATTTTGACCCGTTTCAGGCACAGAAATGACTTTAAACACACTTATTTTAGTTGAAAAAGTCATAATTCACATCCAACAGTCATTTAGAGTCAAAAGATTAAATGTTGAAATTTCATCCATATTGACCATTTGGGATCGTTCGACAGGTCCGGAGTCATCGTTTTTCATCCGAAAATTGATTTTTTGGACTGTACCAAAAATGATTCAAAATGTCAAATGGATCGTGCCTCATGTTGAATAACCACTTTTTAAACCCTCACAGTGACCAAAATTGCCATTTTTACAGAGTTTTGCTTACTCAAAAGCTTTAATTTTGACCCGTTTCAGGCACAGAAATTACTTTAAACACACTTATTCTAGTTGACAAAGTCATAATTCACATCCAACAGTCATTTAGAGTCAAAAGAATAAATGTTAACATTTCATCATTATAGACCATTTTGGGAACGTTCGACAGGTCCTGAGTCATCGTTTTTCATCCGAAAATTGATTTTTTGGACTGTACCAAAAATTATTCAAAATGTCAATTGGATCGTGCCTCATGTTGAATAACCACTTTTTAAACCCTCACAGTGACCAAAATTGCCATTTTTACAGAGTTTTGCTTACTCAAAAGCTTCAATTTTGACCCGTTTCAGGCACAGAAATGACTTTAAACACACTTATTTTAGTTGACAAAGTCATAATTCACATCCAACAGTAATTTAGAGTCAAAAGAATAAATGTTAAAATTTCATCATTATAGACCATTTTGGGATCGTTCGACAGGTCCGGAGTCATCGTTTTTCATCCGAAAATTTATTTTTTGGACTGTACCAAAAATGATTCAAAATGTCAATTGGATCATGCCTCATGTTGAATAACCACTTTTTAAACCCTCACAGTGACCAAAATTGCCATTTTTACAGAGTTGTGCTTACTCAAAAGCTTCCATTTTGACCCGTTTCAGGCACAGAAATGACTTTAAACACACTTATTCTAGTTGACAAAGTCATAATTCACATCCAACAGTCATTTAGAGTCAAAAGATTAAATGTAGAAATTGCATCATTATAGACCATTTTGGGATCGTTCGACAGGTCCGGAGTCATCGTTTTTCATCCGAAAATTGATTTTTTGGACTGTACCAAAAATGATTCAAAATGTCAATTGGATCGTGCCTCATGTTGAATAACCACTTTTTAAACCCTCACAGTGACCAAAATTGCCATTTTTACAGAGTTTTGCTTGCTCAAAAGCTTCAATTTTGACCCGTTTCAGGCACAGAAATGACTTTAAACACACTTATTCTAGTTGACAAAGTCATAATTCACATCCAACAGTCATTTAGAGTCAAAAGATTAAATGTTAACATTTCATCATTATAGACCATTTTGGGAACGTTCGACAGGTCCGGAGTCATCGTTTTTCATCCGAAAATTGATTTTTTGGACTGTACCAAAAATGATTCAAAATGTCAATTGGATCGTTCCTCATGTTGAATAACCACTTTTTAAACCCTCACAGTGACCAAAATTGCCATTTTTACAGAGTTTTGCTTACTCAAAAGCTTCCATTTTGACCCGTTTCAGGCACAGAAATGACTTTAAACACACTTATTCTAGTTGACAAAGTCATAATTCACATCCAATAGTAATTTAGGGTCGAAAGAATAAATGTTAAAATTTCATCATTATAGACCATTTTGGGATCGTTCGACAGGTCCGGAGTCATCGTTTTTCATCCGAAAATTGATTTTTTGGACTGTACCAAAAATGATTCAAAATGTCAATTGGATCATGCCTCATGTTGAATAACCACTTTTTAAACCCTCACAGTGACCAAAATTGCCATTTTTACAGAGTTTTGCTTACTCAAAAGCTTCCATTTTGACCCGTTTCAGGCACAGAAATGACTTTAAACACACTTATTCTAGTTGACAAAGTCATAATTCACATCCAACAGTCATTTAGAGTCAAAAGATTAAATGTTAAAATTTCATCATTATAGACCATTTTGGGATCGTTCGACAGGTCCGGAGTCATCGTTTTTTATCCGAAAATTGATTTTTTGGACTGTACCAAAAATGATTCAAAATGTCAATTGGATCGTGCCTCGTGTTGAATAACCACTTTTTAAACCCTCACAGTGACCAAAATTGCCATTTTTACAGAGTTTTGCTTGCTCAAAAGCTTCAATTTTGACCCGTTTCAGGAACAGAAATGACTTTAAACACACTTATTCTAGTTGACAAAGTCATAATTCACATCCAACAGTCATTTAGAGTCAAAAGATTAAATGTTAAAATTTCATCCATATTGACCATTTTGGGATCGTTCGACAGGTCCGGAGTCATTGTTTTTCATCCGAAAATTTATTTTTTGGACCTTACCAAAAATGATTCAAAATGTCAATTGGATCGTGCCTCATGTTGTATAACCACTTTTTAAACCCTCACAGTGACCAAAATTGCCATTTTTACAGAGTTTTGCTTACTCAAAAGCTTCAATTTTGACCCGTTTCAGGCACAGAAATGACTTTAAACACACTTATTTTAGTTGAAAAAGTCATAATTCACATCCAACAGTCATTTAGAGTCAAAAGATTAAATGTTGAAATTTCATCCATATTGACCATTTTGGGAACGTTCGACAGGTCCGGAGTCATCGTTTTTCATCCGAAAATTGATTTTTTGGACTGTACCAAAAATGATTCAAAATGTCAATTGGATCGTGCCTCATGTTGAATAACCACTTTTTAAACCCTCACAGTGACCAAAATTGCCATTTTTGCAGAGTTTTGCTTACTCAAAAGCTTTAATTATGACCCGTTTCAGGCACAGAAATGACTTTAAACACACTTATTCTAGTTGACAAAGTCATAATTCACATCCAACAGTCATTTAGAGTCAAAAGAATAAATGTTAACATTTCATCATTATAGACCATTTTGGGAACGTTCGACAGGTCCTGAGTCATCGCTTTTCATCCGAAAATTGATTTTTTGGACTGTACCAAAAATGATTCAAAATGTCAATTGGATCGTGCCTCATGTTGAATAACCACTTTTTAAACCCTCACAGTGACCAAAATTGCCATTTTTACAGAGTTTTGCTTACTCAAAAGCTTCAATTTTGACCCGTTTCAGGCACAGAAATGACTTTAAACACACTTATTCTAGTTGACAAAGTCATAATTCACATCCAACAGTCATTTAGAGTCAAAAGATTAAATGTTGAAATTTCATCATTATAGACCATTTTGGGATCGTTCGACAGGTCCGGAGTCATCGTTTTTCATCCGAAAATTGATTTTTTGGACTGTACCAAAAATGATTCAAAATGTCAATTGGATCGTGCCTCATGTTGAATAACCACTTTTTAAACCCTCACAGTGACCAAAATTTCCATTTTTACAGAGTTTTGCTTGCTCAAAAGCTTCAAGTTTGACCCGTTTCAGGCACAGAAATGACTTTAAACACACTTATTTTAGTTGACAAAGTCATAATTCACATCCAACAGTCATTTAGAGTCAAAAGATTAAATGTTGAAATTTCATCATTATAGACCATTTTGGGATCGTTCGACAGGTCCGGAGTCATCGTTTTTCATCCGAAAATTGATTTTTTGGACTGTACCAAAAATGATTCAAAATGTCAATTGGATCGTGCCTCATGTTGAATAACCACTTTTTAAACCCTCACAGTGACCAAAATTGCCATTTTCACAGAGTTTTGCTTACTCAAAAGCTTTAATTTTGACCCGTTTCAGGCACAGAAATGACTTTAAACACACTTATTTTAGTTGAAAAAGTCATAATTCACATCCAACAGTCATTTAGAGTCAAAAGATTAAATGTTGAAATTTCATCCATATTGACCATTTGGGATCGTTTGACAGGTCCGGAGTCATCGTTTTTCATCCGAAAATTGATTTTTTGGACTGTACCAAAAATGATTCAAAATGTCAATTGGATCGTGCCTCATGTTGAATAACCACTTTTTAAACCCTCACAGTGACCAAAATTGCCATTTTTACAGAGTTTTGCTTACTCAAAAGCTTCAATTTTGACCCGTTTCAGTCACAGAAATGACTTTAAACACACTTATTTTAGTTGACAAAGTCATAATTCACATCCAACAGTAATTTAGAGTCAAAAGAATAAATGTTAAAATTTCATCATTATAGACCATTTTGGGATTGTTCGACAGGTCCGGAGTCATGGTTTTTCATCCGAAAATTGATTTTTTGGACTGTACCAAAAATGATTCAAAATGTCAATTGGATCATGCCTCATGTTGAATAACCACTTTTTAAACCCTCACAGTGACCAACATTGCCATTTTTACAGAGTTTTGCTTACTCAAAAGCTTCCATTTTGACCCGTTTCAGGCACAGAAATGACTTTAAACACACGTATTCTAGTTGACAAAGTCATAATTCACATCCAACAGTCATTTAGAGTCAAAAGATTAAATGTTAAAATTTCATCATTATAGACCATTTTGGGATCGTTCGACAGGTCCGGAGTCATCGTTTTTCATCCGAAAATTGATTTTTTGGACTGTACCAAAAATGATTCAAAATGTCAATTGGATCGTGCCTCATGTTGAATAACCACTTTTTAAACCCTCACAGTGACCAAAATTGCCATTTTACAGAGTTTTGCTTACTCAAAAGCTTCAATTTTGACCCGTTTCAGGCACAGAAATGACTTTAAACACACTTATTTTAGTTGACAAAGTCATAATTCACATCCAACAGTAATTTAGAGTCAAAAGAATAAATGTTAAAATTTCATCATTATAGACCATTTTGGGATTGTTCGACAGGTCCGGAGTCATCGTTTTTCATCCGAAAATTGATTTTTTGGACTGTACCAAAAATGATTCAAAATGTCAATTGGATCATGCCTCATGTTGAATAACCACTTTTTAAACCCTCACAGTGACCAAAATTGCCATTTTTACAGAGTTTTGCTTACTCAAAAGCTTCCATTTTGACCCGTTTCAGGCACAGAAATGACTTTAAACACACTTATTCTAGTTGACAAAGTCATAATTCACATCCAATAGTAATTTAGGGTCGAAAGAATAAATGTTAAAATTTCATCATTATAGACCATTTTGGGATCGTTCGACAGGTCCGGAGTCATCGTTTTTCATCCGAAAATTGATTTTTTGGACTGTACCAAAAATGATTCAAAATGTCAATTGGATCATGCCTCATGTTGAATAACCACGTTTTAAACCCTCACAGTGACCAAAATTGCCATTTTTACAGAGTTTTGCTTACTCAAAAGCTTCCATTTTGACCCGTTTCAGGCACAGAAATGACTTTAAACACACTTATTCTAGTTGACAAAGTCATAATTCACATCCAACAGTCATTTAGAGTCAAAAGATTAAATGTTAAAATTTCATCATTATAGACCATTTTGGGATCGTTCGACAGGTCCGGAGTCATCGTTTTTTATCCGAAAATTGATTTTTTGGACTGTACCAAAAATGATTCAAAATGTCAATTGGATCGTGCCTCATGTTGAATAACCACTTTTTAAACCCTCACAGTGACCAAAATTGCCATTTTTACAGAGTTTTGCTTGCTCAAAAGCTTCAATTTTGACCCGTTTCAGGAACAGAAATGACTTTAAACACACTTATTCTAGTTGACAAAGTCATAATTCACATCCAACAGTCATTTAGAGTCAAAAGATTAAATGTTAAAATTTCATCCATATTGACCATTTTGGGATCGTTCGACAGGTCCGGAGTCATTGTTTTTCATCCGAAAATTTATTTTTTGGACCTTACCAAAAATGATTCAAAATGTCAATTGGATCGTGCCTCATGTTGTATAACCACTTTTTAAACCCTCACAGTGACCAAAATTGCCATTTTTACAGAGTTTTGCTTACTCAAAAGCTTCAATTTTGACCCGTTTCAGGCACAGAAATGACTTTAAACACACTTATTTTAGTTGAAAAAGTCATAATTCACATCCAACAGTCATTTAGAGTCAAAAGATTAAATGTTGAAATTTCATCCATATTGACCATTTGGGATCGTTCGACAGGTCCGGAGTCATCGTTTTTCATCCGAAAATTGATTTTTTGGACTGTACCAAAAATGATTCAAAATGTCAATTGGATCGTGCCTCATGTTGAATAACCACTTTTTAAACCCTCACAGTGACCAAAATTGCCATTTTTACAGAGTTTTGCTTACTCAAAAGCTTTAATTTTGACCCGTTTCAGGCACAGAAATTACTTTAAACACACTTATTCTAGTTGACAAAGTCATAATTCACATCCAACAGTCATTTAGAGTCAAAAGAATAAATGTTAACATTTCATCATTATAGACCATTTTGGGAACGTTCGACAGGTCCGGAGTCATCGTTTTTCATCCGAAAATTGATTTTTTGGACTGTACCAAAAATGATTCAAAATGTCAATTGGATCGTGCCTCATGTTGAATAACCACTTTTTAAACCCTCACAGTGACCAAAATTGCCATTTTTACAGAGTTTTGCTTACTCAAAAGCTTTAATTATGACCCGTTTCAGGCACAGAAATGACTTTAAACACACTTATTCTAGTTGACAAAGTCATAATTCACATCCAACAGTCATTTAGAGTCAAAAGAATAAATGTTAACATTTCATCATTATAGACCATTTTGGGAACGTTCGACAGGTCCTGAGTCATCGCTTTTCATCCGAAAATTGATTTTTTGGACTGTACCAAAAATGATTCAAAATGTCAATTGGATCGTGCCTCATGTTGAATAACCACTTTTTAAACCCTCACAGTGACCAAAATTGCCATTTTTACAGAGTTTTGCTTACTCAAAAGCTTCAATTTTGACCCGTTTCAGGCACAGAAATGACTTTAAACACACTTATTCTAGTTGACAAAGTCATAATTCACATCCAACAGTCATTTAGAGTCAAAAGATTAAATGTTGAAATTTCATCATTATAGACCATTTTGGGATCGTTCGACAGGTCCGGAGTCATCGTTTTTCATCCGAAAATTGATTTTTTGGACTGTACCAAAAATGATTCAAAATGTCAATTGGATCGTGCCTCATGTTGAATAACCACTTTTTAAACCCTCACAGTGACCAAAATTTCCATTTTTACAGAGTTTTGCTTGCTCAAAAGCTTCAAGTTTGACCCGTTTCAGGCACAGAAATGACTTTAAACACACTTATTTTAGTTGACAAAGTCATAATTCACATCCAACAGTCATTTAGAGTCAAAAGATTAAATGTTGAAATTTCATCATTATAGACCATTTTGGGATCGTTCGACAGGTCCGGAGTCATCGTTTTTCATCCGAAAATTGATTTTTTGGACTGTACCAAAAATGATTCAAAATGTCAATTGGATCGTGCCTCATGTTGAATAACCACTTTTTAAACCCTCACAGTGACCAAAATTGCCATTTTTACAGAGTTTTGCTTACTCAAAAGCTTTAATTTTGACCCGTTTCAGGCACAGAAATGACTTTAAACACACTTATTTTAGTTGAAAAAGTCATAATTCACATCCAACAGTCATTTAGAGTCAAAAGATTAAATGTTGAAATTTCATCCATATTGACCATTTGGAATCGTTTGACAGGTCCGGAGTCATCGTTTTTCATCCGAAAATTGATTTTTTGGACTGTACCAAAAATGATTCAAAATGTCAATTGGATCGTGCCTCATGTTGAATAACCACTTTTTAAACCCTCACAGTGACCAAAATTGCCATTTTTACAGAGTTTTGCTTACTCAAAAGCTTCAATTTTGACCCGTTTCAGTCACAGAAATGACTTTAAACACACTTATTTTAGTTGACAAAGTCATAATTCACATCCAACAGTAATTTAGAGTCAAAAGAATAAATGTTAAAATTTCATCATTATAGACCATTTTGGGATTGTTCGACAGGTCCGGAGTCATGGTTTTTCATCCGAAAATTGATTTTTTGGACTGTACCAAAAATGATTCAAAATGTCAATTGGATCATGCCTCATGTTGAATAACCACTTTTTAAACCCTCACAGTGACCAAAATTGCCATTTTTACAGAGTTTTGCTTACTCAAAAGCTTCCATTTTGACCCGTTTCAGGCACAGAAATGACTTTAAACACACGTATTCTAGTTGACAAAGTCATAATTCACATCCAACAGTCATTTAGAGTCAAAAGATTAAATGTTAAAATGTCATCATTATAGACCATTTTGGGATCGTTCGACAGGTCCGGAGTCATCGTTTTTCATCCGAAAATTGATTTTTTGGACTGTACCAAAAATGATTCAAAATGTCAATTGGATCATGCCTCATGTTGAATAACCACTTTTTAAACCCTCACAGTGACCAAAATTGCCATTTTTACAGAGTTTTGCTTACTCAAAAGCTTCAATTTTGACCCGTATCAGGCACAGAAATGACTTTAAACACACTTATTTTAGTTGACAAAGTCATAATTCACATCCAACAGTCATTTAGAGTCAAAAGATTAAATGGTGAAATTTCATCATTATAGACCATTTTGGGATCGTTCGACAGGTCCGGAGTCATCGTTTTTCATCCGAAAATTGATTTTTTGGACTGTACCAAAAATGATTCAAAATGTCAATTGGATCGTGCCTCATGTTGAATAACCACTTTTTAAACCCTCACAGTGACCAAAATTGCCATTTTTACAGAGTTTTGCTTACTCAAAAGCTTCAATTTTGACCCGTTTCAGGCACAGAAATGACTTTAAACACACTTATTTTAGTTGACAAAGTCATAATTCACATCCAACAGTAATTTAGAGTCAAAAGAATAAATGTTAAAATTTCATCATTATAGACCATTTTGGGATTGTTCGACAGGTCCGGAGTCATCGTTTTTCATCCGAAAATTGATTTTTTGGACTGTACCAAAAATGATTCAAAATGTCAATTGGATCATGCCTCATGTTGAATAACCACTTTTTAAACCCTCACAGTGACCAAAATTGCCATTTTTACAGAGTTTTGCTTACTCAAAAGCTTCCATTTTGACCCGTTTCAGGCACAGAAATGACTTTAAACACACTTATTTTAGTTGACAAAGTCATAATTCACATCCAACAGTCATTTAGAGTCAAAAGATTAAATGTTGAAATTTCATCATTATAGACCATTTTGGGATCGTTCGACAGGTCCGGAGTCATCGTTTTTCATCCGAAAATTGATTTTTTGGACTGTACCAAAAATGATTCAAAATGTCAATTGGATCGTGCCTCATGTTGAATAACCACTTTTTAAACCCTCACAGTGACCAAAATTGCCATTTTTACAGAGTTTTGCTTACTCAAAAGCTTCAATTTTGACCCGTTTCAGGCACAGAAATGACTTTAAACACACTTATTTTAGTTGAAAAAGTCATAATTCACATCCAACAGTCATTTAGAGTCAAAAGATTAAATGTTGAAATTTCATCCATATTGACCATTTGGGATTGTTCGACAGGTCCGGAGTCATCGTTTTTCATCCGAAAATTGATTTTTTGGACTGTACCAAAAATGATTCAAAATGTCAATTGGATCATGCCTCATGTTGAATAACCACTTTTTAAACCCTCACAGTGACCAAAATTGCCATTTTTACAGAGTTTTGCTTACTCAAAAGCTTCCATTTTGACCCGTTTCAGGCACAGAAATGACTTTAAACACACTTATTCTAGTTGACAAAGTCATAATTCACATCCAACAGTCATTTAGAGTCAAAAGATTAAATGTTAAAATTTCATCATTATAGACCATTTTGGGATCGTTCGACAGGTCCGGAGTCATCGTTTTTCATCCGAAAATTGATTTTTTGGACTGTACAAAAAATGATTCAAAATGTCAATTGGATCATGGCTCATGTTGAATAACCACTTTTTAAACCCTCACAGTGACCAAAATTGCCATTTTTACAGAGTTTTGCTTACTCAAAAGCTTCAATTTTGACCCGTTTCAGGCACAGAAATGACTTTAAACACACTTATTTTAGTTGAAAAAGTCATAATTCACATCCAACAGTCATTTAGAGTCAAAAGATTAAATGTTGAAATTTCATCCATATTGACCATTTGGGATCGTTCGACAGGTCCGGAGTCATCGTTTTTCATCCGAAAATTGATTTTTTGGACTGTACCAAAAATGATTCAAAATGTCAATTGGATCGTGCCTCATGTTGAATAACCACTTTTTAAACCCTCACAGTGACCACAATTGCCATTTTTACAGAGTTTTGCTTACTGAAAAGCTTTAATTTTGACCCGTTTCAGGCACAGAAATTACTTTAAACACACTTATTCTAGTTGACAAAGTCATAATTCACATCCAACAGTCATTTAGAGTCAAAAGAATAAATGTTAACATTTCATCATTATAGACCATTTTGGGAACGTTCAACAGGTCCTGAGTCATCGTTTTTCATCCGAAAATTGATTTTTTGGACTGTACCAAAAATGATTCAAAATGCCAATTGGATCGTGCCTCATGTTGAATAACCACTTTTTAAACCCTCACAGTGACCAAAATTGCCATTTTTACAGAGTTTTGCTTACTCAAAAGCTTCAATTTTGACCCGTTTCAGGCACAGAAATGACTTTAAACACACTTATTTTAGTTGACAAAGTCATAATTCACATCCAACAGTAATTTAGAGTCAAAAGAATAAATGTTAAAATTTCATCATTATAGACCATTTTGGGATCGTTCGACAGGTCCGGAGTCATCGTTTTTCATCCGAAAATTGATTTTTTGGACTGTACCAAAAATGATTCAAAATGTCAATTGGATCATGCCTCATGTTGAATAACCACTTTTTAAACCCTCACAGTGACCAAAATTACCATTTTTACAGAGTTTTGCTTACTCAAAAGCTTCCATTTTGACCCGTTTCAGGCACAGAAATGACTTTAAACACACTTATTCTAGTTGACAAAGTCATAATTCACATCCAACAGTCATTTAGAGTCAAAAGATTAAATGTTGAAATTTCATCATTATAGACCATTTTGGGATCGTTCGACAGGTCCGGAGTCATCGTTTTTCATCCGAAAATTGATTTTTTGGACTGTACCAAAAATGATTCAAAATGTCAATTGGATCGTGCCTCATGTTGAATAACCACTTTTTAAACCCTCACAGTGACCAAAATTGCCATTTTTACAGAGTTTTGCTTGCTCAAAAGCTTCAATTTTGACCCGTTTCAGGCACAGAAATGACTTTAAACACACTTATTCTAGTTGACAAAGTCATAATTCACATCCAACAGTCATTTAGAGTCAAAAGATTAAATGTTGAAATTTCATCCATATTGACCATTTGGGATCGTTTGACAGGTCCGGAGTCATCGTTTTTCATCCGAAAATTGATTTTTTGGACTGTACCAAAAATGATTCAAAATGTCAATTGGATCGTGCCTCATGTTGAATAACCACTTTTTAAACCCTCACAGTGACCAAAATTGCCATTTTACAGAGTTTTGCTTACTCAAAAGCTTCAATTTTGACCCGTTTCAGGCACAGAAATGACTTTAAACACACTTATTTTAGTTGACAAAGTCATAATTCACATCCAACAGTAATTTAGAGTCAAAAGAATAAATGTTAAAATTTCATCATTATAGACCATTTTGGGATTGTTCGACAGGTCCGGAGTCATCGTTTTTCATCCGAAAATTGATTTTTTGGACTGTACCAAAAATGATTCAAAATGTCAATTGGATCGTGCCTCATGTTGAATAACCACTTTTTAAACCCTCACAGTGACCAAAATTGCCATTTTTACAGAGTTTTGCTTACTCAAAAGCTTCAATTTTGACCCGTTTCAGGCACAGAAATGACTTTAAACACACTTATTTTAGTTGACAAAGTCATAATTCACATCCAACAGTAATTTAGGGTCAAAAGAATAAATGTTAAAATTTCATCATTATAGACCATTTTGGGATCGTTCGACAGGTCCGGAGTCATCGTTTTTCATCCGAAAATTGATTTTTTGGACTGTACCAAAAATGATTCAAAATGTCAATTGGATCATGCCTCATGTTGAATAACCACTTTTTAAACCCTCACAGTGACCAAAATTGCCATTTTTACAGAGTTTTGCTTACTCAAAAGCTTCCATTTTGACCCGTTTCAGGCACAGAAATGACTTTAAACACACTTATTCTAGTTGGCAAAGTCATAATTCACATCCAACAGTCATTTAGAGTCAAAAGATTAAATGTTGAAATGTCATCATTATAGACCATTTTGGGATCGTTCGACAGGTCTGGAGTCATCGTTTTTCATCCGAAAATTGATTTTTTGGACTGTACCAAAAATGATTCAAAATGTCAATTGGATCGTGCCTCATGTTGAGTAACCACTTTTTAAACCCTCACAGTGACCAAAATTGCCATTTTTACAGAGTTTTGCTTACTCAAAAGCTTCAATTTTGACCCGTTTCAGGCACAGAAATGACTTTAAACACACTTATTTTAGTTGACAAAGTCATAATTCACATCCAACAGTAATTTAGGGTCAAAAGAATAAATGTTAAAATTTCATCATTATAGACCATTTTGGGATCGTTCGACAGGTCCGGAGTCATCGTTTTTCATCCGAAAATTGATTTTTTGGACTGTACCAAAAATGATTCAAAATGTCAATTGGATCATGCCTCATGTTGAATAACCACTTTTTAAACCCTCACAGTGACCAAAATTGCCATTTTTACAGAGTTTTGCTTACTCAAAAGCTTCCATTTTGACCCGTTTCAGGCACAGAAATGACTTTAAACACACTTATTCTAGTTGACAAAGTCATAATTCACATCCAACAGTCATTTAGAGTCAAAAGATTAAATGTTAAAATTTCATCATTATAGACCATTTTGGGATCGTTCGACAGGTCCGGAGTCATCGTTTTTCATCCGAAAATTGATTTTTTGGACTGTACCAAAAATGATTCAAAATGTCAATTGGATCGTGCCTCATGTTGAATAACCACTTTTTAAACCCTCACAGTGACCAAAATTGCCATTTTTACAGAGTTTTGCTTACTCAAAAGCTTCAATTTTGACCCGTTTCAGGCACAGAAATGACTTTAAACACACTTATTCTAGTTGACAAAGTCATAATTCACATCCAACAGTCATTTAGAGTCAAAAGATTAAATGTTGAAATTTCATCATTATAGACCATTTTGGGGTCGTTCGACAGGTCCGGAGTCATCGTTTTTCATCCGAAAATTGATTTTTTGGACTGTACCAAAAATGATTCAAAATGTCAATTGGATCATGCCTCATGTTGAATAACCACTTTTTAAACCCTCACAGTGACCAAAATTGCCATTTTTACAGAGTTTTGCTTACTCAAAAGCTTCCATTTTGACCCGTTTCAGGCACAGAAATGACTTTAAACACACTTATTCTAGTTGACAAAGTCATAATTCACATCCAACAGTCATTTAGAGTCAAAAGATAAAATGTTAAAATTTCATCATTATAGACCATTTTGGGATCGTTCGACAGGTCCGGAGTCATCGTTTTTCATCCGAAAATTGATTTTTTGGACTGTACCAAAAATGATTCGAAATGTCAATTGGATCATGGCTCATGTTGAATAACCACTTTTTAAACCCTCACAGTGACCAAAATTGCCATTTTTACAGAGTTTTGCTTACTCAAAAGCTTCCATTTTGACCCGTTTCAGGCACAGAAATGACTTTAAACACACTTATTCTAGTTGGCAAAGTCATAATTCACATCCAACAGTCATTTAGAGTCAAAAGATTAAATGTTGAAATGTCATCATTATAGACCATTTTGGGATCGTTCGACAGGTCTGGAGTCATCGTTTTTTATCCGAAAATTGATTTTTTGGACTGTACCAAAAATGATTCAAAATGTCAATTGGATCGTGCCTCATGTTGAATAACCACTTTTTAAACCCTCACAGTGACCACAATTGCCATTTTTACAGAGTTTTGCTTACTGAAAAGCTTTAATTTTGACCCGTTTCAGGCACAGAAATTACTTTAAACACACTTATTCTAGTTGACAAAGTCATAATTCACATCCAACAGTCATTTAGAGTCAAAAGAATAAATGTTAACATTTCATCATTATAGACCATTTTGGGAACGTTCAACAGGTCCTGAGTCATCGTTTTTCATCCGAAAATTGATTTTTTGGACTGTACCAAAAATGATTCAAAATGCCAATTGGATCGTGCCTCATGTTGAATAACCACTTTTTAAACCCTCACAGTGACCAAAATTGCCATTTTTACAGAGTTTTGCTTACTCAAAAGCTTCAATTTTGACCCGTTTCAGGCACAGAAATGACTTTAAACACACTTATTTTAGTTGACAAAGTCATAATTCACATCCAACAGTAATTTAGAGTCAAAAGAATAAATGTTAAAATTTCATCATTATAGACCATTTTGGGATCGTTCGACAGGTCCGGAGTCATCGTTTTTCATCCGAAAATTGATTTTTTGGACTGTACCAAAAATGATTCAAAATGTCAATTGGATCATGCCTCATGTTGAATAACCACTTTTTAAACCCTCACAGTGACCAAAATTACCATTTTTACAGAGTTTTGCTTACTCAAAAGCTTCCATTTTGACCCGTTTCAGGCACAGAAATGACTTTAAACACACTTATTCTAGTTGACAAAGTCATAATTCACATCCAACAGTCATTTAGAGTCAAAAGATTAAATGTTGAAATTTCATCATTATAGACCATTTTGGGATCGTTCGACAGGTCCGGAGTCATCGTTTTTCATCCGAAAATTGATTTTTTGGACTGTACCAAAAATGATTCAAAATGTCAATTGGATCGTGCCTCATGTTGAATAACCACTTTTTAAACCCTCACAGTGACCAAAATTGCCATTTTTACAGAGTTTTGCTTGCTCAAAAGCTTCAATTTTGACCCGTTTCAGGCACAGAAATGACTTTAAACACACTTATTCTAGTTGACAAAGTCATAATTCACATCCAACAGTCATTTAGAGTCAAAAGATTAAATGTTGAAATTTCATCCATATTGACCATTTGGGATCGTTTGACAGGTCCGGAGTCATCGTTTTTCATCCGAAAATTGATTTTTTGGACTGTACCAAAAATGATTCAAAATGTCAATTGGATCGTGCCTCATGTTGAATAACCACTTTTTAAACCCTCACAGTGACCAAAATTGCCATTTTACAGAGTTTTGCTTACTCAAAAGCTTCAATTTTGACCCGTTTCAGGCACAGAAATGACTTTAAACACACTTATTTTAGTTGACAAAGTCATAATTCACATCCAACAGTAATTTAGAGTCAAAAGAATAAATGTTAAAATTTCATCATTATAGACCATTTTGGGATTGTTCGACAGGTCCGGAGTCATCGTTTTTCATCCGAAAATTGATTTTTTGGACTGTACCAAAAATGATTCAAAATGTCAATTGGATCGTGCCTCATGTTGAATAACCACTTTTTAAACCCTCACAGTGACCAAAATTGCCATTTTTACAGAGTTTTGCTTACTCAAAAGCTTCAATTTTGACCCGTTTCAGGCACAGAAATGACTTTAAACACACTTATTTTAGTTGACAAAGTCATAATTCACATCCAACAGTAATTTAGGGTCAAAAGAATAAATGTTAAAATTTCATCATTATAGACCATTTTGGGATCGTTCGACAGGTCCGGAGTCATCGTTTTTCATCCGAAAATTGATTTTTTGGACTGTACCAAAAATGATTCAAAATGTCAATTGGATCATGCCTCATGTTGAATAACCACTTTTTAAACCCTCACAGTGACCAAAATTGCCATTTTTACAGAGTTTTGCTTACTCAAAAGCTTCCATTTTGACCCGTTTCAGGCACAGAAATGACTTTAAACACACTTATTCTAGTTGGCAAAGTCATAATTCACATCCAACAGTCATTTAGAGTCAAAAGATTAAATGTTGAAATGTCATCATTATAGACCATTTTGGGATCGTTCGACAGGTCTGGAGTCATCGTTTTTCATCCGAAAATTGATTTTTTGGACTGTACCAAAAATGATTCAAAATGTCAATTGGATCGTGCCTCATGTTGAGTAACCACTTTTTAAACCCTCACAGTGACCAAAATTGCCATTTTTACAGAGTTTTGCTTACTCAAAAGCTTCAATTTTGACCCGTTTCAGGCACAGAAATGACTTTAAACACACTTATTTTAGTTGACAAAGTCATAATTCACATCCAACAGTAATTTAGGGTCAAAAGAATAAATGTTAAAATTTCATCATTATAGACCATTTTGGGATCGTTCGACAGGTCCGGAGTCATCGTTTTTCATCCGAAAATTGATTTTTTGGACTGTACCAAAAATGATTCAAAATGTCAATTGGATCATGCCTCATGTTGAATAACCACTTTTTAAACCCTCACAGTGACCAAAATTGCCATTTTTACAGAGTTTTGCTTACTCAAAAGCTTCCATTTTGACCCGTTTCAGGCACAGAAATGACTTTAAACACACTTATTCTAGTTGACAAAGTCATAATTCACATCCAACAGTCATTTAGAGTCAAAAGATTAAATGTTAAAATTTCATCATTATAGACCATTTTGGGATCGTTCGACAGGTCCGGAGTCATCGTTTTTCATCCGAAAATTGATTTTTTGGACTGTACCAAAAATGATTCAAAATGTCAATTGGATCGTGCCTCATGTTGAATAACCACTTTTTAAACCCTCACAGTGACCAAAATTGCCATTTTTACAGAGTTTTGCTTACTCAAAAGCTTCAATTTTGACCCGTTTCAGGCACAGAAATGACTTTAAACACACTTATTCTAGTTGACAAAGTCATAATTCACATCCAACAGTCATTTAGAGTCAAAAGATTAAATGTTGAAATTTCATCATTATAGACCATTTTGGGGTCGTTCGACAGGTCCGGAGTCATCGTTTTTCATCCGAAAATTGATTTTTTGGACTGTACCAAAAATGATTCAAAATGTCAATTGGATCATGCCTCATGTTGAATAACCACTTTTTAAACCCTCACAGTGACCAAAATTGCCATTTTTACAGAGTTTTGCTTACTCAAAAGCTTCCATTTTGACCCGTTTCAGGCACAGAAATGACTTTAAACACACTTATTCTAGTTGACAAAGTCATAATTCACATCCAACAGTCATTTAGAGTCAAAAGATAAAATGTTAAAATTTCATCATTATAGACCATTTTGGGATCGTTCGACAGGTCCGGAGTCATCGTTTTTCATCCGAAAATTGATTTTTTGGACTGTACCAAAAATGATTCGAAATGTCAATTGGATCATGGCTCATGTTGAATAACCACTTTTTAAACCCTCACAGTGACCAAAATTGCCATTTTTACAGAGTTTTGCTTACTCAAAAGCTTCCATTTTGACCCGTTTCAGGCACAGAAATGACTTTAAACACACTTATTCTAGTTGGCAAAGTCATAATTCACATCCAACAGTCATTTAGAGTCAAAAGATTAAATGTTGAAATGTCATCATTATAGACCATTTTGGGATCGTTCGACAGGTCTGGAGTCATCGTTTTTTATCCGAAAATTGATTTTTTGGACTGTACCAAAAATGATTCAAAATGTCAATTGGATCGTGCCTCATGTTGAATAACCACTTTTTAAACCCTCACAGTGACCAAAATTGCCATTTTTACAGAGTTTTGCTTACTCAAAAGCTTCAATTTTGACCCGTTTCAGGCACAGAAATGACTTTAAACACACTTATTTTAGTTGACAAAGTCATAATTCACATCCAACAGTAATTTAGGGTCAAAAGAATAAATGTTAAAATTTCATCATTATAGACCATTTTGGGATCGTTCGACAGGTCCGGAGTCATCGTTTTTCATCCGAAAATTGATTTTTTGGACTGTACCAAAAATGATTCAAAATGTCAATTGGATCATGCCTCATGTTGAATAACCACTTTTTAAACCCTCACAGTGACCAAAATTGCCATTTTTACAGAGTTTTGCTTACTCAAAAGCTTCCATTTTGACCCGTTTCAGGCACAGAAATGACTTTAAACACACTTATTCTAGTTGACAAAGTCATAATTCACATCCAACAGTCATTTAGAGTCAAAAGATTAAATGTTAAAATTTCATCATTATAGACCATTTTGGGATCGTTCGACAGGTCCGGAGTCATCGTTTTTCATCCGAAAATTGATTTTTTGGACTGTACCAAAAATGATTCAAAATGTCAATTGGATCGTGCCTCATGTTGAATAACCACTTTTTAAACCCTCACAGTGACCAAAATTGCCATTTTTACAGAGTTTTGCTTACTCAAAAGCTTCCATTTTGACCCGTTTCAGGCACAGAAATGACTTTAAACACACTTATTCTAGTTGACAAAGTCATAATTCACATCCAACAGTCATTTAGAGTCAAAAGATTAAATGTTGAAATTTCATCATTATAGACCATTTTGGGGTCGTTCGACAGGTCCGGAGTCATCGTTTTTCATCCGAAAATTGATTTTTTGGACTGTACCAAAAATGATTCAAAATGTCAATTGGATCATGCCTCATGTTGAATAACCACTTTATAAACCCTCACAGTGACCAAAATTGCCATTTTTACAGAGTTTTGCTTACTCAAAAGCTTCCATTTTGACCCGTTTCAGGCACAGAAATTACTTTAAACACACTTATTCTAGTTGACAAAGTCATAATTCACATCCAACAGTCATTTAGAGTCAAAAGATTAAATGTTACAATTTCATCATTATAGACGATTTTGGGATCGTTCGACAGGTCCGGAGTCATCGTTTTTCATCCGAAAATTGATTTTTTGGACTGTACCAAAAATGATTCAAAATGTCAATTGGATCGTGCCTCATGTTGAATAACCACTTTTTAAACCCTCACAGTGACCAAAATTGCCATTTTTACAGAGTTTTGCTTGCTCAAAAGCTTCAATTTTGACCCGTTTCAGGCACAGAAATGACTTTAAACACACTTATTCTAGTTGACAAAGTCATAATTCACATCCAACAGTCATTTAGAGTCAAAAGATTAAATGTTAAAATTTCATCATTATAGACCAGTTTGGGAACGTTCGACAGGTCCGGAGTCATCGTTTTTCATCCGAAAATTGATTTTTTGGACTGTACCAAAAATGATTCAAAATGTCAATTGGATCGTTCCTCATGTTGAATAACCACTTTTTAAACCCTCACAGTGACGAAAATTGCCATTTTTACAGAGTTTTGCTTACTCAAAAGCTTCAATTTTGACCCATTTCAGGCACAGAAATGACTTTAAACACACTTATTTTAGTTGAAAAAGTCATAATTCACATCCAACAGTCATTTAGAGTCAAAAGATTAAATGTTGAAATTTCATCCATATTGACCATTTGGGATCGTTCGACAGGTCCGGAGTCATCGTTTTTCATCCGAAAATTGATTTTTGGACTGTACCAAAAATTATTCAAAATGTCAATTGGATCGTGCCTCATGTTGAATAACCACTTTTTAAACCCTCACAGTGACCAAAATTGCCATTTTTACAGAGTTTTGCTTACTCAAAAGCTTTAATTTTGACCCGTTTCAGGCACAGAAATGACTTTAAACACACTTATTCTAGTTGACAAAGTCATAATTCACATCCAACAGTCATTTAGAGTCAAAAGAATAAATGGTAACATTTCATCATTATAGACCATTTTGGGAACGTTCGACAGGTCCGGAGTCATCGTTTTTCATCCGAAAATTGATTTTTTGGACTGTACCAAAAATGATTCAAAATGTCAATTGGATCGTTCCTCATGTTGAATAACCACTTTTTAAACCCTCACAGTGACCAAAATTGCCATTTTTACAGAGTTTTGCTTACTCAAAAGCTTCAATTTTGACCGGTTTCAGGCACAGAAATGACTTTAAACACACTTATTTTAGTTGACAAAGTCATAATTCACATCCAACAGTCATTTAGAGTCAAAAGATTAAATGTTAAAATTTCATCATTATAGACCATTTTGGGATCGTTCGACAGGTCCGGAGTCATCGTTTTTCATCCGAAAATTGATTTTTTGGACTGTACCAAAAATGATTCAAAATGTCAATTGGATCGTGCCTCATGTTGAATAACCACTTTTTAAACCCTCACAGTGACCGAAATTGCCATTTTTACATAGTTTTGCTTACTCAAAAGCTTCAATTTTGACCCGTTTCAGGCACAGAAATGACTTTAAACACACTTATTTTAGTTGACAAAGTCATAATTCACATCCAACAGTAATTTAGAGTCAAAAGAATAAATGTTAAAATTTCATCATTATAGACCATTTTGGGATCGTTCGACAGGTCCGGAGTCATCGTTTTTCAACCGAAAATTGATTTTTTGGACTGTCCCAAAAATGATTCAAAATGTCAATTGGATCATGCCTCATGTTGAATAACCACTTTTTAAACCCTCACAATGACCAAAATTGCCATTTTTACAGAGTTTTGCTTACTCAAAAGCTTCCATTTTGACCCGTTTCAGGCACAGAAATGACTTTAAACACACTTATTCTAGTTGACAAAGTCATAATTCACATCCAACAGTCATTTAGAGTCAAAAGATTAAATGTTGAAATTTCATCATTATAGACCATTTTGGGATCGTTCGACAGGTCCGGAGTCATCGTTTTTCATCCGAAAATTGATTTTTTGGACTGTACCAAAAATGATTCAAAATGTCAATTGGATCGTGCCTCATGTTGAATAACCACTTTTTAAACCCTCACAGTGACCAAAATTGCCATTTTTACAGAGTTTTGCTTACTCAAAAGCTTCCATTTTGACCCGTTTCAGGCACAGAAATGACTTTAAACACACTTATTTTAGTTGACAAAGTCATAATTCCCATCCAACAGTCATTTAGAGTCAAAAGATTAAATGTTAAAATTTCATCATTATAGACCATTTTGGGATCGTTCGACAGGTCCGGAGTCATCGTTTTTCATCCGAAAATTGATTTTTTGGACTGTACCAAAAATGATTCAAAATGTCAATTGGATCGTGCCTCATGTTGAATAACCACTTTTTAAACCCTCACAGTGACCAAAATTGCCATTTTTACATAGTTTTGCTTACTCAAAAGCTTCAATTTTGACCCGTTTCAGGCACAGAAATGACTTTAAACACACTTATTTTAGTTGACAAAGTCATAATTCACATCCAACAGTAATTTAGAGTCAAAAGAATAAATGTTAAAATTTCATCATTATAGACCATTCTGGGATCGTTCGACAGGTCCGGAGTAGGCATGAGCGGATTTTGCGGATTGGCAATCCGCGAATTTGCGGATTTGCGAACTCGCAATCCGCAAAATCCGCGAATTCCCGCAAATTTGCGGATTATTTTTTTTTTGTTGTGTTCACCCGTGTTTCTGCCAGTTCGCGAGGGTTTTTACAATTTCGCAATTTGCGAACTTACCTGTCGGGTCGCAAGTTTTGCGAACTTGTTGTTTCTACGTGTCCAACCTGTTTGGGACACTCTTCTTCATCACTGCCACTCTCTGTCACCACTGCCACTCTCTGACTACTCATGCCACCCTCTGGCCCACCCATGCCACCCTCTGTTTCATCACCACACCCTCTGGTTGTCCAGTGTACATTATATTCGGCAAAGCAAAGCACACCTTCCCTGCCTCAAGTGACCTGAATTAATTTGGGGCTGATTAATGTGTCACAGAATATTTTTTTAGCTGGCACCTGCTTCCTTAGTGCGCCCTGATTAGTGATCTTTTGCACTTGCTAAGTGCTTTCATTGTTGCAAAATTAGTTACAACACCTGCCCTGCCCCAACTGACAATAATGAATTAGGGGCTGATTAATGGATTTTAACTTCCAGCCTGGCTCCTGCTTGTCTCCCTTAGCTGTAATTCATGACCTTTGTGGCATATGTGTAACTATTCTGAGGTTCAGAGCAGGGTCACATAATAGTTTCAACTGGCAACTGAACTCTGGAGGGGCCCCTCAGGAAGCACTACAGGAAATGGCTACTAATGATGTGCCTGAACTTTTGAACCTGGTAAGTAGTTACTTTCAGTTTTGCTTAGATCGTATTTCTGCAATTTCGCACTTATTCGCGGGGCGCGAACTCACGCGAACAGTGCGAGCAGTGCGAGCAAAATCCGCTGCTCGCGGATTTGCGGATTTTGCAGGAAATTCGCAAATCTCGCGGATTGCGGATTTCCCGAAAATCCGCAAAATCCGCGAGCGGAACGGATTTTCCGCCCATGCCTAGTCCGGAGTCATCGTTTTTCATCCGAAAATTGATTTTTTGGACTGTACCAAAAATGATTCAAAATGTCAATTGGATCATGCCTCATGTTGAATAACCACTTTTTAAACCCTCACAATGACCAAAATTGCCATTTTTATAGAGTTTTGCTTACTCAAAAGCTTCCATTTTGACCCGTTTCAGGCACAGAAATGACTTTAAACACACTTATTCTAGTTGACAAAGTCATAATTCACATCCAACAGTCATTTAGAGTCAAAAGATTAAATGTTGAAATTTCATCATTATAGACCATTTTGGGATCGTTCGACAGGTCCGGAGTCATCGTTTTTCAGCCGAAAATTGATTTTTTGGACTGTACAAAAAATGATTCAAAATGTCAATTGGATCGTGCCTCATGTTGAATAACCACTTTTTAAACCCTCACAGTGACCAAAATTGCCATTTTTACAGAGTTTTGCTTACTCAAAAGCTTCAATTTTGACCCGTTTCAGGCACAGAAATGACTTTAAACACACTTATTCTAGTTGACAAAGTCATAATTCACATCCAACAGTCATTTAGTGTCAAAAGATTAAATGTTAACATATCATCATTATAGACCATTTTGGGAACGTTCGACAGGTCCGGAGTCATCGTTTTTCATCCGAAAATTGATTTTTTGGACTGTACCAAAAACGATTTAAAATGTCAATTGGATCGTGCCTCATGTTGAATAACCACTTTTTAAACCCTCACAGTGACCAAAATTGCCATTTTTACAGAGTTTTGCTTACTTAAAAGCTTCAATTTTGACCCGTTTCAGGCACAGAAATGACTTTAAACACACTTATTTTAGTTGACAAAGTCATAATTCACATCCAACAGTCATTTAGAGTCAAAAGATTAAATGTTAAAATTTCATCATTATAGACCATTTTGGGATCGTTCGACAGGTCCGGAGTCATCGTTTTTCATCTGAAAATTGATTTTTTGGACTGTACCAAAAATGATTCAAAATGTCAATTGGATCATGCCTCATGTTGAATAACCACTTTTGAAACCCTCACAGTGACCAAAATTGCCATTTTTACAGAGTTTTGCTTACTCAAAAGCTTCAATTTTGACACGTTTCAGGCACAGAAATGACTTTAAACACACTTATTTTAGTTGACAAAGTCATAATTCACATCCAACAGTCATTTAGAGTCAAAAGATTAAATGTTGAAATTTCATCATTATAGACCATTTTGGGATCGTTCGACAGGTCCGGAGTCATCGCTTTTCATCCGAAAATTGATTTTTTGGACTGTACCAAAAATGATTCAAAATGTCAATTGGATCGTGCCTCATGTTGAATACCCACTTTTTAAACCCTCACAGTGACCAAAATTGCCATTTTTACAGAGTTTTGCTTACTTAAAAGCTTTAATTTTGACCCGTTTCAGGCACAGAAATTACTTTAAACACACTTATTCTAGTTGACAAAGTCATAATTCACATCCAACAGTCATTTAGAGTCAAAGGAATAAATGTTAACATTTCATCATTATAGACCATTTTGGGAACGTTCGACAGGTCCTGAGTCATCGTTTTTCATCCGAAAATTGATTTTTTGGACTGTACCAAAAATGATTCAAAATGTCAATTGGATCGTGCCTCATGTTGAATAACCACTTTTTAAACCCTCACAGTGACCAAAATTGCCATTTTTACAGAGTTTTGCTTACTCAAAAGCTTCAAGTTTGACCCGTTTCAGGCACAGAAATGACTTTAAACACACTTATTCTAGTTGACAAAGTCATAATTCACATCCAACAGTCATTTAGAGTCAAAAGATTAAATGTTGAAATTTCATCATTATAGACCATTTTGGGATCGTTCGACAGGTCCGGAGTCATCGTTTTTCATCCGAAAATTGATTTTTTGGACTGTACCAAAAATGATTCAAAATGTCAATTGGATCGTGCCTCATGTTGAATAACCACTTTTTAAACCCTCACAGTGACCAAAATTGCCATTTTTACAGAGTTTTGCTTGCTCAAAAGCTTCAATTTTGACCCGTTTCAGGCACAGAAATGACTTTAAACACACTTACTCTAGTTGACAAAGTCATAATTCACATCCAACAGTCATTTAGAGTCAAAAGATTAAATGTTAACATTTCATCATTATAGACCATTTTGGGAACGTTCGACAGGTCCGGAGTCATCGTTTTTCATCCGAAAATTGATTTTTTGGACTGTACCAAAAATGATTCAAAATGTCAATTGGATCGTTCCTCATGTTGAATAACCACTTTTTAAACCCTCACAGTGACCAAAATTGCCATTTTTACAGAGTTTTGCTTACTCAAAAGCTTCAATTTTGACCTGTTTCAGGCACAGAAATGACTTTAAACACACTTATTTTAGTTGAAAAAGTCATAATTCACATCCAACAGTCATTTAGAGTCAAAAGATTAAATGTTGAAATTTCATCCATATTGACCATTTGGGATCGTTTGACAGGTCCGGAGTCATCGTTTTTCATCCGAAAATTGATTTTTTGGACTGTACCAAAAATGATTCAAAATGTCAATTGGATCGTGCCTCATGTTGAATAACCACTTTTTAAACCCTCACAGTGACCAAAATTGCCATTTTTACAGAGTTTTGCTTACTCAAAAGCTTCAATTTTGACCCGTTTCAGGCACAGAAATGACTTTAAACACACTTATTCTAGTTGACAAAGTCATAATTCACATCCAACAGTCATTTAGAGTCAAAAGATTAAATGTTAACATTTCATCATTATAGACCATTTTGGGATCGTTCGACAGGTCCGGAGTCATCGTTTTTCATCCGAAAATTGATTTTTTGGACTGTACCAAAAATGATTCAAAATGTCAATTGGATCATGCCTCATGTTGAATAACCACTTTTTAAACCCTCACAGTGACCAAAATTGCCATTTTTACAGAGTTTTGCTTACTCAAAAGCTTCCATTTTGACCCGTTTCAGGCACAGAAATGACTTTAAACACACTTATTCTAGTTGACAAAGTCATAATTCACATCCAACAGTCATTTAGAGTCAAAAGATTAAATGTTGAAATTTCATCATTATAGACCATTTTGGGATCGTTCGACAGGTCCGGAGTCATCGTTTTTCATCCGAAAATTGATTTTTTGGACTGTACCAAAAATGATTCAAAATGTCAATTGGATCGTGCCTCATGTTGAATAACCACTTTTTAAACCCTCACAGTGACCAAAATTGCCATTTTTACAGAGTTTTGCTTGCTCAAAAGCTTCAATTTTGACCCGTTTCAGGCACAGAAATGACTTTAAACACACTTATTCTAGTTGACAAAGTCATAATTCACATCCAACAGTCATTTAGAGTCAAAAGATTAAATGTTAACATTTCATCATTATAGACCATTTTGGGAACGTTCGACAGGTCCGGAGTCATCGTTTTTCATCCGAAAATTGATTTTTTGGACTGTACCAAAAATGATTCAAAATGTCAATTGAATCGTTCCTCATGTTGAATAACCACTTTTTAAACCCTCACAGTGACCAAAATTGCCATTTTTACAGAGTTTTGCTTACTCAAAAGCTTCAATTTTGACCTGTTTCAGGCACAGAAATGACTTTAAACACACTTATTTTAGTTGAAAAAGTCATAATTCACATCCAACAGTCATTTAGAGTCAAAAGATTAAATGTTGAAATTTCATCCATATTGACCATTTGGGATCGTTTGACAGGTCCGGAGTCATCGTTTTTCATCCGAAAATTGATTTTTTGGACTGTACCAAAAATGATTCAAAATGTCAATTGGATCGTGCCTCATGTTGAATAACCACTTTTTAAACCCTCACAGTGACCAAAATTGCCATTTTTACAGAGTTTTGCTTACTCAAAAGCTTCAATTTTGACCCGTTTCAGGCACAGAAATGACTTTAAACACACTTATTTTAGTTGACAAAGTCATAATTCACATCCAACAGTAATTTAGAGTCAAAAGAATAAATGTTAAAATTTCATCATTATAGACCATTTTGGGATTGTTCGACAGGTCCGGAGTCATCGTTTTTCATCCGAAAATTGATTTTTTGGACTGTACCAAAAATGATTCAAAATGTCAATTGGATCATGCCTCATGTTGAATAACCACTTTTTAAACCCTCACAGTGACCAAAATTGCCATTTTTACAGAGTTTTGCCTTCTCAAAAGCTTCCATTTTGACCCGTTTCAGGCACAGAAATGACTTTAAACACACTTATTCTAGTTGACAAAGTCATAATTCACATCCAACAGTCATTTAGAATCAAAAGATTAAATGTTAAAATTTCATCATTATAGACCATTTTGGGATCGTTCGACAGGTCCGGAGTCATCGTTTTTCATCCGAAAATTGATTTTTTGGACTGTACCAAAAATGATTCAAAATGTCAATTGGATCATGGCTCATGTTGAATAACCACTTTTTAAACCCTCACAGTGACCAAAATTGCCATTTTTACAGAGTTTTGCTTACTCAAAAGCTTCCATTTTGACCCGTTTCAGGCACAGAAATGACTTTAAACACACTTATTCTAGTTTACAAAGTCATAATTCACATCCAACAGTCATTTAGAGTCAAAAGATTAAATGTTAAAATTTCATCATTATAGACCATTTTGGGATCGTTCGACAGGTCCGGAGTCATCGTTTTTCATCCGAAAATTGATTTTTTGGACTGTACCAAAAATGATTCAAAATGTCAATTGGATCATGGCTCATGTTGAATAACCACTTTTTAAACCCTCACAGTGACCAAAATTGCCATTTTTACAGAGTTTTGCTTACTCAAAAGCTTCAATTTTGACCCGTTTCAGGCACAGAAATGACTTTAAACACACTTATTCTAGTTGACAAAGTCATAATTCACATCCAACAGTAATTTAGGGTCAAAAGAATAAATGTTAAAATTTCATCATTATAGACCATTTTGGGATCGTTCGACAGGTCCGGAGTCATCGTTTTTCATCCGAAAATTGATTTTTTGGACTGTACCAAAAATGATTCAAAATGTCAATTGGATCATGCCTCATGTTGAATAACCACTTTTTAAACCCTCACAGTGACCAAAATTGCCATTTTTACAGAGTTTTGCATACTCAAAAGCTTCCATTTTGACCCGTTTCAGGCACAGAAATGACTTTAAACACACTTATTCTAGTTGACAAAGTCATAATTCACATCCAACAGTCATTTAGAGTCAAAAGAATAAATGTTAACATTTCATCATTATAGACCATTTTGGGAACGTTCGACAGGTCCTGAGTCATCGTTTTTCATCCGAAAATTGATTTTTTGGACTGTACCAAAAATGATTCAAAATGTCAATTGGATCGTGCCTCATGTTGAATAACCACTTTTTAAACCCTCACAGTGACCAAAATTGCCATTTTTACAGAGTTTTGCTTACTCAAAAGCTTCAAGTTTGACCCGTTTCAGGCACAGAAATGACTTTAAACACACTTATTCTAGTTGACAAAGTCATAATTCACATCCAACAGTCATTTAGAGTCAAAAGATTAAATGTTGAAATTTCATCATTATAGACCATTTTGGGATCGTTCGACAGGTCCGGAGTCATCGTTTTTCATCCGAAAATTGATTTTTTGGACTGTACCAAAAATGATTCAAAATGTCAATTGGATCGTTCCTCATGTTGAATAACCACTTTTTAAACCCTCACAGTGACCAAAATTGCCATTTTTACAGAGTTTTGCTTACTCAAAAGCTTCAATTTTGACCTGTTTCAGGCACAGAAATGACTTTAAACACACTTATTTTAGTTGAAAAAGTCATAATTCACATCCAACAGTCATTTAGAGTCAAAAGATTAAATGTTGAAATTTCATCCATATTGACCATTTGGGATCGTTTGACAGGTCCGGAGTCATCGTTTTTCATCCGAAAATTGATTTTTTGGACTGTACCAAAAATGATTCAAAATGTCAATTGGATCGTGCCTCATGTTGAATAACCACTTTTTAAACCCTCACAGTGACCAAAATTGCCATTTTTACAGAGTTTTGCTTACTCAAAAGCTTCAATTTTGACCCGTTTCAGGCACAGAAATGACTTTAAACACACTTATTCTAGTTGACAAAGTCATAATTCACATCCAACAGTCATTTAGAGTCAAAAGATTAAATGTTAACATTTCATCATTATAGACCATTTTGGGATCGTTCGACAGGTCCGGAGTCATCGTTTTTCATCCGAAAATTGATTTTTTGGACTGTACCAAAAATGATTCAAAATGTCAATTGGATCATGCCTCATGTTGAATAACCACTTTTTAAACCCTCACAGTGACCAAAATTGCCATTTTTACAGAGTTTTGCTTACTCAAAAGCTTCCATTTTGACCCGTTTCAGGCACAGAAATGACTTTAAACACACTTATTCTAGTTGACAAAGTCATAATTCACATCCAACAGTCATTTAGAGTCAAAAGATTAAATGTTGAAATTTCATCATTATAGACCATTTTGGGATCGTTCGACATCGTTTTTCATCCGAAAATTGATTTTTTGGACTGTACCAAAAATGATTCAAAATGTCAATTGGATCGTGCCTCATGTTGAATAACCACTTTTTAAACCCTCACAGTGACCAAAATTGCCATTTTTACAGAGTTTTGCTTGCTCAAAAGCTTCAATTTTGACCCGTTTCAGGCACAGAAATGACTTTAAACACACTTATTCTAGGTGACAAAGTCATAATTCACATCCAACAGTCATTTAGAGTCAAAAGATTAAATGTTAACATTTCATCATTATAGACCATTTTGGGAACGTTCAACAGGTCCGGAGTCATCGTTTTTCATCCGAAAATTGATTTTTTGGACTGTACCAAAAATGATTCAAAATGTCAATTGGATCGTTCCTCATGTTGAATAACCACTTTTTAAACCCTCACAGTGACCAAAATTGCCATTTTTACAGAGTTTTGCTTACTCAAAAGCTTCAATTTTGACCTGTTTCAGGCACAGAAATGACTTTAAACACACTTATTTTAGTTGAAAAAGTCATAATTCACATCCAACAGTCATTTAGAGTCAAAAGATTACATGTTGAAATTTCATCCATATTGACCATTTGGGATCGTTTGACAGGTCCGGAGTCATCGTTTTTCATCCGAAAATTGATTTTTTGGACTGTACCAAAAATGATTCAAATTGTCAATTGGATCGTGCCTCATGTTGAATAACCACTTTTTAAACCCTCACAGTGACCAAAATTGCCATTTTTACAGAGTTTTGCTTACTCAAAAGCTTCAATTTTGACCCGTTTCAGGCACAGAAATGACTTTAAACACACTTATTTTAGTTGACAAAGTCATAATTCACATCCAACAGTAATTTAGAGTCAAAAGAATAAATGTTAAAATTTCATCATTATAGACCATTTTGGGATTGTTCGACAGGTCCGGAGTCATCGTTTTTCATCCGAAAATTGATTTTTTGGACTGTACCAAAAATGATTCAAAATGTCAATTGGATCATGCCTCATGTTGAATAACCACTTTTTAAACCCTCACAGTGACCAAAATTGCCATTTTTACAGAGTTTTGCTTACTCAAAAGCTTCCATTTTGACCCGTTTCAGGCACAGAAATGACTTTAAACACACTTATTCTAGTTGACAAAGTCATAATTCACATCCAACAGTCATTTAGAGTCAAAAGATTAAATGTTAAAATTTCATCATTATAGACCATTTTGGGATCGTTCGACAGGTCCGGAGTCATCGTTTTTCATCCGAAAATTGATTTTTTGGACTGTACCAAAAATGATTCAAAATGTCAATTGGATCATGGCTCATGTTGAATAACCACTTTTTAAACCCTCACAGTGACCAAAATTGCCATTTTTACAGAGTTTTGCTTACTCAAAAGCTTCCATTTTGACCCGTTTCAGGCACAGAAATGACTTTAAACACACTTATTCTAGTTGACAAAGTCATAATTCACATCCAACAGTCATTTAGAGTCAAAAGATTAAATGTTAAAATTTCATCATTATAGACCATTTTGGGATCGTTCGACAGGTCCGGAGTCATCGTTTTTCATCCGAAAATTGATTTTTTGGACTGTACCAAAAATGATTCAAAATGTCAATTGGATCATGGCTCATGTTGAATAACCACTTTTTAAACCCTCACAGTGACCAAAATTGCCACTTTTTACAGAGTTTTGCTTACTCAAAAGCTTCAATTTTGACCCGTTTCAGGCACAGAAATGACTTTAAACACACTTATTTTAGTTGACAAAGTCATAATTCACATCCAACAGTCATTTAGAGTCAAAAGATTAAATGTTGAAATGTCATCATTATAGACCATTTTGGGATCGTTCGACAGGTCTGGAGTCATCGTTTTTCATCCGAAAATTGATTTTTTGGACTGTACCAAAAATGATTCAAAATGTCAATTGGATCGTGCCTCATGTTGAATAACCACTTTTTAAACCCTCACAGTGACCAAAATTGCCATTTTTACAGAGTTTTGCTTACTCAAAAGCTTCAATTTTGACCCGTTTCAGGCACAGAAATGACTTTAAACACACTTATTTTAGTTGACAAAGTCATAATTCACATCCAACAGTAATTTAGGGTCAAAAGAATAAATGTTAAAATTTCATCATTATAGACCATTTTGGGATCGTTCGACAGGTCCGGAGTCATCGTTTTTCATCCGAAAATTGATTTTTTGGACTGTACCAAAAATGATTCAAAATGTCAATTGGATCATGCCTCATGTTGAATAACCACTTTTTAAACCCTCACAGTGACCAAAATTGCCATTTTTACAGAGTTTTGCATACTCAAAAGCTTCCATTTTGACCCGTTTCAGGCACAGAAATGACTTTAAACACACTTATTCTAGTTGACAAAGTCATAATTCACATCCAACAGTCATTTAGAGTCAAAAGATTAAATGTTAAAATTTCATCATTATAGACCATTTTGGGATCGTTCGACAGGTCCGGAGTCATCGTTTTTCATCCGAAAATTGATTTTTTGGACTGTACCAAAAATGATTCAAAATGTCAATTGGATCGTGCCTCATGTTGAATAACCACTTTTTAAACCCTCACAGTGACCAAAATTGCCATTTTTACAGAGTTTTGCTTACTCAAAAGCTTTAATTTTGACCCGTTTCAGGCACAGAAATTACTTTAAACACACTTATTCTAGTTGACAAATTCATAATTCACATCCAACAGTCATTTAGAGTCAAAAGAATAAATGTTAACATTTCATCATTATAGACCATTTTGGGAACGTTCGACAGGTCCGGAGTCATCGTTTTTCATCCGAAAATTGATTTTTTGGACTGTACCAAAAATGATTCAAAATGTCAATTGGATCGTGCCTCATGTTGAATAACCACTTTTTAAACCCTCACAGTGACCAAAATTGCCATTTTTACAGAGTTTTGCTTACTCAAAAGCTTCAATTTTGACCCATTTCAGGCACAGAAATGACTTTAAACACACTTATTTTAGTTGACAAAGTCATAATTCACATCCAACAGTCATTTAGAGTCAAAAGATTAAATGTTAAAATTTCATCCATATTGACCATTTTGGGATCGTTCGACAGGTCCGGAGTCATTGTTTTTCATCCGAAAATTGATTTTTTGGACTGTACCAAAAATGATTCAAAATGTCAATTGGATCGTGTCTCATGTTGAATAACCACTTTTTAAACCCTCACAGTGACCAAAATTGCCATTTTTACAGAGTTTTGCTTACTCAAAAGCATCAATTTTGACCCGTTTCAGGCACAGAAATGACTTTAAACACACTTATTTTAGTTGAAAAAGTCATAATTCACATCCAACAGTCATTTAGAGTCAAAAGATTAAATGTTGAAATTTCATCCATATTGACCATTTGGGATCGTTCGACAGGTCCGGAGTCATCGTTTTTCATCCGAAAATTGATTTTTGGACTGTACCAAAAATTATTCAAAATGTCAATTGGATCGTGCCTCATGTTGAATAACCACTTTTTAAACCCTCACAGTGACCAAAATTGCCATTTTTACAGAGTTTTGCTTACTCAAAAGCTTTAATTTTGACCCGTTTCAGGCACAGAAATGACTTTAAACACACTTATTCTAGTTGACAAAGTCATAATTCACATCCAACAGTCATTTAGAGTCAAAAGAATAAATGTTAACATTTCATCATTATAGACCATTTTGGGAACGTTCGACAGGTCCGGAGTCATCGTTTTTCATCCGAAAATTGATTTTTTGGACTGTACCAAAAATGATTCAAAATGTCAATTGGATCGTGCCTCATGTTGAATAACCACTTTTTAAACCCTCACAGTGACCAAAATTGCCATTTTTACAGAGTTTTGCTTACTCAAAAGCTTCAATTTTGACCCGTTTCAGGCACAGAAATGACTTTAAACACACTTATTTTAGTTGACAAAGTCATAATTCACATCCAACAGTCATTTAGTGTCAAAAGATTAAATGTTAAAATTTCATCCATATTGACCATTTTGGGATCGTTCGACAGGTCCGGAGTCATCGTTTTTCATCCGAAAATTGATTTTTTGGACTGTACCAAAAATGATTCAAAATGTCAATTGGATCGTGCCTCATGTTGAATAACCACTTTTTAAACCCTCACAGTGACCAAAATTGCCATTTTTACAGAGTTTTGCTTACTCAAAAGCTTTAATTTTGACCCGTTTCAGGCACAGAAATGACTTTAAACACACTTATTCTAGTTGACAAAGTCATAATTCACATCCAACAGTCATTTAGAGTCAAAAGAATAAATGTTAACATTTCATCATTATAGACCATTTTGGGAACGTTCGACAGGTCCGGAGTCATCGTTTTTCATCCGAAAATTGATTTTTTGGACTGTACCAAAAATGATTCAAAATGTCAATTGGATCGTGCCTCATGTTGAATAACCACTTTTTAAACCCTCACAGTGACCAAAATTGCCATTTTTACAGAGTTTTGCTTACTCAAAAGCTTCAATTTTGACCCGTTTCAGGCACAGAAATGACTTTAAACACACTTATTTTAGTTGACAAAGTCATAATTCACATCCAACAGTCATTTAGTGTCAAAAGATTAAATGTTAAAATTTCATCCATATTGACCATTTTGGGATCGTTCGACAGGTCCGGAGTCATCGTTTTTCATCCGAAAATTGATTTTTTGGACTGTACCAAAAATGATTCAAAATGTCAATTGGATCGTGCCTCATGTTGAATAACCACTTTTTAAACCCTCACAGTGACCAAAATTGCCATTTTTACAGAGTTTTGCTTACTCAAAAGCTTGAATTTTGACCCGTTTCAGGCACAGAAATGACTTTAAACACACTTATTCTAGTTGACAAAGTCATAATTCACATCCAACAGTCATTTAGAGTCAAAAGATTAAATGTTAACATTTCATCATTATAGACCATTTTGGGAACGTTCGACAGGTCCGGAGTCATCGTTTTTCATCCGAAAATTGATTTTTTGGACTGTACCAAAAATGATTCAAAATGTCAATTGGATCGTTCCTCATGTTGAATAACCACTTTTTAAACCCTCACAGTGACCAAAATTGCCATTTTTACAGAGTTTTGCTTACTCAAAAGCTTCAATTTTTACCCGTTTCAGGCACAGAAATGACTTTAAACACACTTATTTTAGTTGACAAAGTCATAATTCACATCCAACAGTCATTTAGAGTCAAAAGATTAAATGTTAATTTTCATCATTATAGACCATTTTGGGAACGTTCGACAGGTCCGGAGTCATCGTTTTTCATCCGAAAATTGATTTTTTGGACTGTACCAAAAATGATTCAAAATGTCAATTGGATCATGCCTCATGTTGAATAACCACTTTTTAAACCCTCACAGTGACCAAAATTGTCATTTTTACAGAGTTTCGCTTACTCAAAAGCTTCAATTTTGACCCGTTTCAGGCACAGAATGGACTTTAAGCACACTTATTTTAGTTGACAAAGTCATAATTCACATCCAACAGTAATTTAGAGTCAAAAGATTAAATGTTAAAATTTCATCATTATAGACCATTTTGGGATCGTTCGACAGGTCCGGAGTCATCGTTTTTCATCCGAAAATTGATTTTTTGGACTGTACCAAAAATGATTCAAAATGTAATTGGATCATGCCTCATGTTGAATAACCACTTTTGAAACCCTCACAGTGACCAAAATTGCCATTTTTACAGAGTTTTGCTTACTCAAAAGCTTCAATTTTGACCCGTTTCAGGCACAGAAATGACTTTAAACACACTTATTTTAGTTGACAAAGTCATAATTCACATCCAACAGTCATTTAGAGTCAAAAGATTAAATGTTGAATTTCATCATTTTAGACCATTTTGGGATCGTTCGACAGGTCCGGAGTCATCGTTTTTCATCCGAAAATTGATTTTTTGGACTGTACCAAAAATGATTCAAAATGTCAATTGGATCGTGCCTCATGTTGAATAACCAATTTTTAAACCCTCACAGTGACCAAAATTGCCATTTTTACAGAGTTTTGCTTACTCAAAAGCTTCAATTTTGACCCGTTTCAGGCACAGAAATGACTTTAAACACACTTATTCTAGTTGACAAAGTCATAATTCACATCCAACAGTCATTTAGAGTCAAAAGAATAAATGTTAACATTTCATCATTATAGACCATTTTGGGAACGTTCGACAGGTCCGGAGTCATCGTTTTTCATCCGAAAATTGATTTTTTGGACTGTACCAAAAATGATTCAAAATGTCAATTGGATCGTGCCTCATGTTGAATAACCACTTTTTAAACCCTCACAGTGACCAAAATTGCCATTTTTACAGAGTTTTGCTTACTCAAAAGCTTCAATTTTGACCCGTTTCAGGCACAGAAATGACTTTAAACACACTTATTTTAGTTGACAAAGTCATAATTCACATCCAACAGTCATTTAGTGTCAAAAGATTAAATGTTAAAATTTCATCCATATTGACCATTTTGGGATCGTTCGACAGGTCCGGAGTCATCGTTTTTCATCCGAAAATTGATTTTTTGGACTGTACCAAAAATGATTCAAAATGTCAATTGGATCGTGCCTCATGTTGAATAACCACTTTTTAAACCCTCACAGTGACCAAAATTGCCATTTTTACAGAGTTTTGCTTGCTCAAAAGCTTCAATTTTGACCCGTTTCAGGCACAGAAATGACTTTAAACACACTTATTCTAGTTGACAAAGCCATAATTCACATCCAACAGTCATTTAGAGTCAAAAGATTAAATGTTAAAATTTCATCATTATAGACCATTTTGGGAACGTTCGACAGGTCCGGAGTCAACGTTTTTCATCCGAAAATTGATTTTTTGGACTGTACCAAAAATGATTCAAAATGTCAATTGGATCGTTCCTCATGTTGAATAACCACTTTTTAAACCCTCAGAGTGACCAACATTGCCATTTTTACAGAGTTTTGCTTACTCAAAAGCTTCAATTTTGACCCATTTCAGGGACAGAAATGACTTTAAACACACTTATTTTAGTTGACAAAGTCATAATTCACATCCAACAGTCATTTAGAGTCAAAAGAATAAATGTTAAAATTTCATCATTATAGACCATTTTGGGATCGTTCGACAGGTCCGGAGTCATCGTTTTTCATCCGAAAATTGATATTTTGGACTGTACCAAAAATGATTCAAAATGTCAATTGGATCATGCCTCATGTTGAATAACCACTTTTTAAACCCTCACAGTGACCAAAATTGCCATTTTTACAGAGTTTTGCTTACTCAAAAGCTTGAATTTTGACCCGTTTCAGGCACAGAAATGACTTTAAACACACTTATTCTAGTTGACAAAGTCATAATTCACATCCAACAGTCATTTAGAGTCAAAAGATTAAATGTTAACATTTCATCATTATAGACCATTTTGGGAACGTTCGACAGGTCCGGAGTCATCGTTTTTCATCCGAAAATTGATTTTTTGGACTGTACCAAAAATGATTCAAAATGTCAATTGGATCGTTCCTCATGTTGAATAACCACTTTTTAAACCCTCACAGTGACCAAAATTGCCATTTTTACAGAGTTTTGCTTACTCAAAAGCTTCAATTTTTCCCGTTTCAGGCATAAAAATGACTTTAAACACACTTATTTTAGTTGACAAAGTCATAATTCACATCCAACAGTCATTTAGAGTCAAAAGATTAAGTGTTAAAATTTCATCCATATTGACCATTTTGGGATCGTTCGACAGGTCCGGAGTCATTGTTTTTCATCCGAAAATTGATTTTTTGGACTGTACCAAAAATGATTCAAAATGTCAATTGGATCGTGTCTCATGTTGAATAACCACTTTTAAAACCCTCACAGTGACCAAAATTGCCATTTTTACAGAGTTTTGCTTACTCAAAAGCATCAATTTTGACCCGTTTCAGGCACAGAAATGACTTTAAACACACTTATTTTAGTTGAAAAAGTCATAATTCACATCCAACAGTCATTTAGAGTCAAAAGATTAAATGTTGAAATTTCATCCATATTGACCATTTGGGATCGTTCGACAGGTCCGGAGTCATCGTTTTTCATCCGAAAATTGATTTTTTGGACTGTACCAAAAATGATTCAAAATGTCAATTGGATCGTGCCTCATGTTGAATAACCACTTTTTAAACCCTCACAGTGACCAAAATTGCCATTTTTACAGAGTTTTGCTTACTCAAAAGCTTTAATTTTGACCCGTTTCAGGCACAGAAATGACTTTAAACACACTTATTCTAGTTGACAAAGTCATAATTCACATCCAACAGTCATTTAGAGTCAAAAGATTAAATGTTGAAATTTCATCCATATTGACCATTTGGGATCGTTCGACAGGTCCGGAGTCATCGTTTTTCATCCGAAAATTGATTTTTGGACTGTACCAAAAATGATTCAAAATGTCAATTGGATCGTGCCTCATGTTGAATAACCACTTTTTAAACCCTCACAGTGACCAAAATTGCCATTTTTACAGAGTTTTGCTTACTCAAAAGCTTTAATTTTGACCCGTTTCAGGCACAGAAATGACTTTAAACACACTTATTCTAGTTGACAAAGTCATAATTCACATCCAACAGTCATTTAGAGTCAAAAGAATAAATGTTAACATTTCATCATTATAGACCATTTTGGGAACGTTCGACAGGTCCGGAGTCATCGTTTTTCATCCGAAAATTGATTTTTTGGACTGTACCAAAAATGATTCAAAATGTCAATTGGATCGTGCCTCATGTTGAATAACCACTTTTTAAACCCTCACAGTGACCAAAATTGCCATTTTTACAGAGTTTTGCTTACTCAAAAGCTTCAATTTTGACCCGTTTCAGGCACAGAAATGACTTTAAACACACTTATTTTAGTTGACAAAGTCATAATTCACATCCAACAGTCATTTAGTGTCAAAAGATTAAATGTTAAAATTTCATCCATATTGACCATTTTGGGATCGTTCGACAGGTCCGGAGTCATCGTTTTTCATCCGAAAATTGATTTTTTGGACTGTACCAAAAATGATTCAAAATGTCAATTGGATCGTGCCTCATGTTGAATAACCACTTTTTAAACCCTCACAGTGACCAAAATTGCCATTTTTACAGAGTTTTGCTTACTCAAAAGCTTGAATTTTGACCCGTTTCAGGCACAGAAATGACTTTAAACACACTTATTCTAGTTGACAAAGTCATAATTCACATCCAACAGTCATTTAGAGTCAAAAGATTAAATGTTAACATTTCATCATTATAGACCATTTTGGGAACGTTCGACAGGTCCGGAGTCATCGTTTTTCATCCGAAAATTGATTTTTTGGACTGTACCAAAAATGATTCAAAATGTCAATTGGATCGTTCCTCATGTTGAATAACCACTTTTTAAACCCTCACAGTGACCAAAATTGCCATTTTTACAGAGTTTTGCTTACTCAAAAGCTTCAATTTTTACCCGTTTCAGGCACAGAAATGACTTTAAACACACTTATTTTAGTTGACAAAGTCATAATTCACATCCAACAGTCATTTAGAGTCAAAAGATTAAATGTTAATTTTCATCATTATAGACCATTTTGGGAACGTTCGACAGGTCCGGAGTCATCGTTTTTCATCCGAAAATTAATTTTTTGGACTGTACCAAAAATGATTCAAAATGTCAATTGGATCATGCCTCATGTTGAATAACCACTTTTTAAACCCTCACAGTGACCAAAATTGTCATTTTTACAGAGTTTCGCTTACTCAAAAGCTTCAATTTTGACCCGTTTCAGGCACAGAATGGACTTTAAGCACACTTATTTTAGTTGACAAAGTCATAATTCACATCCAACAGTAATTTAGAGTCAAAAGATTAAATGTTAAAATTTCATCATTATAGACCATTTTGGGATCGTTCGACAGGTCCGGAGTCATCGTTTTTCATCCGAAAATTGATTTTTTGGACTGTACCAAAAATGATTCAAAATGTAATTGGATCATGCCTCATGTTGAATAACCACTTTTGAAACCCTCACAGTGACCAAAATTGCCATTTTTACAGAGTTTTGCTTACTCAAAAGCTTCAATTTTGACCTGTTTCAGGCACAGAAATGACTTTAAACACACTTATTTTAGTTGACAAAGTCATAATTCACATCCAACAGTCATTTAGAGTCAAAAGATTAAATGTTGAATTTCATCATTATAGACCATTTTGGGATCGTTCGACAGGTCCGGAGTCATCGTTTTTCATCCGAAAATTGATTTTTTGGACTGTACCAAAAATGATTCAAAATGTCAATTGGATCGTGCCTCATGTTGAATAACCAATTTTTAAACCCTCACAGTGACCAAAATTGCCATTTTTACAGAGTTTTGCTTACTCAAAAGCTTCAATTTTGACCCGTTTCAGGCACAGAAATGACTTTAAACACACTTATTCTAGTTGACAAAGTCATAATTCACATCCAACAGTCATTTAGAGTCAAAAGAATAAATGTTAACATTTCATCATTATAGACCATTTTGGGAACGTTCGACAGGTCCGGAGTCATCGTTTTTCATCCGAAAATTGATTTTTTGGACTGTACCAAAAATGATTCAAAATGTCAATTGGATCGTGCCTCATGTTGAATAACCACTTTTTAAACCCTCACAGTGACCAAAATTGCCATTTTTACAGAGTTTTGCTTACTCAAAAGCTTCAATTTTGACCCGTTTCAGGCACAGAAATGACTTTAAACACACTTATTTTAGTTGACAAAGTCATAATTCACATCCAACAGTCATTTAGTGTCAAAAGATTAAATGTTAAAATTTCATCCATATTGACCATTTTGGGATCGTTCGACAGGTCCGGAGTCATCGTTTTTCATCCGAAAATTGATTTTTTGGACTGTACCAAAAATGATTCAAAATGTCAATTGGATCGTGCCTCATGTTGAATAACCACTTTTTAAACCCTCACAGTGACCAAAATTGCCATTTTTACAGAGTTTTGCTTGCTCAAAAGCTTCAATTTTGACCCGTTTCAGGCACAGAAATGACTTTAAACACACTTATTCTAGTTGACAAAGCCATAATTCACATCCAACAGTCATTTAGAGTCAAAAGATTAAATGTTAAAATTTCATCATTATAGACCATTTTGGGAACGTTCGACAGGTCCGGAGTCAACGTTTTTCATCCGAAAATTGATTTTTTGGACTGTACCAAAAATGATTCAAAATGTCAATTGGATCGTTCCTCATGTTGAATAACCACTTTTTAAACCCTCAGAGTGACCAACATTGCCATTTTTACAGAGTTTTGCTTACTCAAAAGCTTCAATTTTGACCCATTTCAGGGACAGAAATGACTTTAAACACACTTATTTTAGTTGACAAAGTCATAATTCACATCCAACAGTCATTTAGAGTCAAAAGAATAAATGTTAAAATTTCATCATTATAGACCATTTTGGGATCGTTCGACAGGTCCGGAGTCATCGTTTTTCATCCGAAAATTGATTTTTTGGACTGTACCAAAAATGATTCAAAATGTCAATTGGATCATGCCTCATGTTGAATAACCACTTTTTAAACCCTCACAGTGACCAAAATTGCCATTTTTACAGAGTTTTGCTTACTCAAAAGCTTGAATTTTGACCCGTTTCAGGCACAGAAATGACTTTAAACACACTTATTCTAGTTGACAAAGTCATAATTCACATCCAACAGTCATTTAGAGTCAAAAGATTAAATGTTAACATTTCATCATTATAGACCATTTTGGGAACGTTCGACAGGTCCGGAGTCATCGTTTTTCATCCGAAAATTGATTTTTTGGACTGTACCAAAAATGATTCAAAATGTCAATTGGATCGTTCCTCATGTTGAATAACCACTTTTTAAACCCTCACAGTGACCAAAATTGCCATTTTTACAGAGTTTTGCTTACTCAAAAGCTTCAATTTTTCCCGTTTCAGGCATAAAAATGACTTTAAACACACTTATTTTAGTTGACAAAGTCATAATTCACATCCAACAGTCATTTAGAGTCAAAAGATTAAATGTTAAAATTTCATCATTATAGACCATTTTGGGAACGTTCGACAGGTCCGGAGTCATCGTTTTTCATCCGAAAATTGATTTTTTGGACTGTACCAAAAATGATTCAAAATGTCAATTGGATCATGCCTCATGTTGAATAACCACTTTTTAAACCCTCACAGTGACCAAAATTGTCATTTTTACAGAGTTTCGCTTACTCAAAAGCTTCAATTTTGACCCGTTTCAGGCACAGAATGGACTTTAAGCACACTTATTTTAGTTGACAAAGTCATAATTCACATCCAACAGTAATTTAGAGTCAAAAGATTAAATGTTAAAATTTCATCATTATAGACCATTTTGGGATCGTTCGACAGGTCCGGAGTCATCGTTTTTCATCAGAAAATTGATTTTTTGGACTGTACCAAAAATGATTCAAAATGTAATTGGATCATGCCTCATGTTGAATAACCACTTTTGAAACCCTCACAGTGACCAAAATTGCCATTTTTACAGAGTTTTGCTTACTCAAAAGCTTCAATTTTGACCCGTTTCAGGCACAGAAATGACTTTAAACACACTTATTTTAGTTGACAAAGTCATAATTCACATCCAACAGTCATTTAGAGTCAAAAGATTAAATGTTGAAATTTCATCATTATAGACCATTTTGGGATCGTTCGACAGGTCCGGAGTCATCGTTTTTCATCCGAAAATTGATTTTTTGGACTGTACCAAAAATGATTCAAAATGTCAATTGGATCGTGCCTCATGTTGAATAACCACTTTTTAAACCCTCACAGTGACCAAAATTGCCATTTTTACAGAGTTTTGCTTACTCAAAAGTTTTAATTTTGACCCGTTTCAGGCACAGAAATGACTTTAAACACACTTATTTTAGTTGACATAGTCATAATTCACATCCAACAGTCATTTAGAGTCAAAAGATTAAATGTTGAAATTTCATCATTATAGACCATTTTGGGATCGTTCGACAGGTCCGGAGTCATCGTTTTTCATCCGAAAATTGATTTTTTGGACTGTACCAAAAATGATTCAAAATGTCAATTGGATCGTGCCTCATGTTGAATAACCACTTTTTAAACCCTCACAGTGACCAAAATTGCCATTTTTACAGAGTTTTGCTTACTCAAAAGCTTTAATTTTGACCCGTTTCAGGCACAGAAATGACTTTAAACACACTTATTCTAGTTGACAAATTCATAATTCACATCCAACAGTCATTTAGAGTCAAAAGAATAAATGTTAACATTTCATCATTATAGACCATTTTGGGAACGTTCGACAGGTCCGGAGTCATCGTTTTTCATCCGAAAATTGATTTTTTGGACTGTACCAAAAATGATTCAAAATGTCAATTGGATCGTGCCTCATGTTGAATAACCACTTTTTAAACCCTCACAGTGACCAAAATTGCCATTTTTACAGAGTTTTGCTTGCTCAAAAGCTTCAATTTTGACCCGTTGCAGGCACAGAAATGACTTTAAACACACTTATTCTAGTTGATAAAGTCATAATTCACATCCAACAGTCATTTAGAGTCAAAAGATTAAATGTTAAAATTTCATCATTATATAACATTTTGGGATCGTTCGACAGGTCCGGAGTCATCGTTTTTCATCCGAAAATTGATTTTTTGGACTGTACCAAAAATGATTCAAAATGTCAATTGGATCGTGCCTCATGTTGAATAACCACTTTTTAAACCCTCACAGTGACCAAAATTGCCATTTTTACAGAGTTTTGCTTGCTCAAAAGCTTCAATTTTGACCCGTTTCAGGAACAGAAATGACTTTAAACACACTTATTTTAGTTGAAAAAGTCATAATTCACATCCAACAGTCATTTAGAGTCAAAAGATTAAATGTTGAAATTTCATCCATATTGACCATTTGGGATCGTTCGACAGGTCCGGAGTCATCGTTTTTCATCCGAAAATTGATTTTTTGGACTGTACCAAAAATGATTCAAAATGTCAATTGGATCGTTCCTCATGTTGAATAACCACTTTTTAAACCCTCACAGTGACCAAAATTGCCATTTTTACAGAGTTTTGCTTACTCAAAAGCTTCAATTTTGACCCGTTTCAGGCACAGAAATGACTTTAAACACACTTATTTTAGTTGACAAAGTCATAATTCACATCCAACAGTCATTTAGAGTCAAAAGATTAAATGTTGAAATTTCATCATTATAGACCATTTTGGGATCGTTCGACAGATCCGGAGTCATCGTTTTTCATCCGAAAATGGATTTTTTGGACTGTACCAAAAATGATTCAAAATGTCAATTGGATCGTGCCTCATGTTGAATAACCACTTTTTAAACCCTCACAGTGACCAAAATTGCCATTTTTACAGAGTTTTGCTTACTCAAAAGCTTCAATTTTGACCCGTTTCAGGCACAGAAATGACTTTAAACACACTTATTTTAGTTGACAAAGTCATAATTCACATCCAACAGTCATTTAGAGTCAAAAGATTAAATGTTGAAATTTCATCATTATAGACCATTTTGGGAACGTTCGACAGGTCCGGAGTCATCGTTTTTCATCCAAAAATTGATTTTTTGTACTGTACCAAAAATGATTCAAAATGTCAATTGGATCGTGCCTCATGTTGAATAACCACTTTTTAAACCCTCAGAGTGACCAAAATTGCCATTTTTACAGAGTTTTGCTTACTCAAAAGCTTCAATTTTGACCCATTTCAGGCACAGAAATGACTTTAAACACACTTATTTTAGTTGACAAAGTCATAATTCACATCCAACAGTCATTTAGAGTCAAAAGATTAAATGTTAAAATTTCATCCATATTGACCATTTTGGGATCGTTCGACAGGTCCGGAGTCATTGTTTTTCATCCGAAAATTGATTTTTTGGACTGTACCAAAAATGATTCAAAATGTCAATTGGATCGTGTCTCATGTTGAATAACCACTTTTTAAACCCTCACAGTGACCAAAATTGCCATTTTTACAGAGTTTTGCTTACTCAAAAGCATCAATTTTGACCCGTTTCAGGCACAGAAATGACTTTAAACACACTTATTTTAGTTGAAAAAGTCATAATTCACATCCAACAGTCATTTAGAGTCAAAAGATTAAATGTTGAAATTTCATCCATATTGACCATTTGGGATCGTTCGACAGGTCCGGAGTCATCGTTTTTCATCCGAAAATTGATTTTTGGACTGTACCAAAAATGATTCAAAATGTCAATTGGATCGTGCCTCATGTTGAATAACCACTTTTTAAACCCTCACAGTGACCAAAATTGCCATTTTTACAGAGTTTTGCTTACTCAAAAGCTTTAATTTTGACCCGTTTCAGGCACAGAAATGACTTTAAACACACTTATTCTAGTTGACAAAGTCATAATTCACATCCAACAGTCATTTAGAGTCAAAAGAATAAATGTTAACATTTCATCATTATAGACCATTTTGGGAACGTTCGACAGGTCCGGAGTCATCGTTTTTCATCCGAAAATTGATTTTTTGGACTGTACCAAAAATGATTCAAAATGTCAATTGGATCGTGCCTCATGTTGAATAACCACTTTTTAAACCCTCACAGTGACCAAAATTGCCATTTTTACAGAGTTTTGCTTACTCAAAAGCTTCAATTTTGACCCGTTTCAGGCACAGAAATGACTTTAAACACACTAATTTTAGTTGACAAAGTCATAATTCACATCCAACAGTCATTTAGTGTCAAAAGATTAAATGTTAAAATTTCATCCATATTGACCATTTTGGGATCGTTCGACAGGTCCGGAGTCATCGTTTTTCATCCGAAAATTGATTTTTTGGACTGTACCAAAAATGATTCAAAATGTCAATTGGATCGTGCCTCATGTTGAATAACCACTTTTTAAACCCTCACAGTGACCAAAATTGCCATTTTTACAGAGTTTTGCTTACTCAAAAGCTTGAATTTTGACCCGTTTCAGGCACAGAAATGACTTTAAACACACTTATTCTAGTTGACAAAGTCATAATTCACATCCAACAGTCATTTAGAGTCAAAAGATTAAATGTTAACATTTCATCATTATAGACCATTTTGGGAACGTTCGACAGGTCCGGAGTCATCGTTTTTCATCCGAAAATTGATTTTTTGGACTGTACCAAAAATGATTCAAAATGTCAATTGGATCGTTCCTCATGTTGAATAACCACTTTTTAAACCCTCACAGTGACCAAAATTGCCATTTTTACAGAGTTTTGCTTACTCAAAAGCTTCAATTTTTACCCGTTTCAGGCACAGAAATGACTTTAAACACACTTATTTTAGTTGACAAAGTCATAATTCACATCCAACAGTCATTTAGAGTCAAAAGATTAAATGTTAAATTTCATCATTATAGACCATTTTGGGAACGTTCGACAGGTCCGGAGTCATCGTTTTTCATCCGAAAATTGATTTTTTGGACTGTACCAAAAATGATTCAAAATGTCAATTGGATCATGCCTCATGTTGAATAACCACTTTTTAAACCCTCACAGTGACCAAAATTGTCATTTTTACAGAGTTTTGCTTACTCAAAAGCTTCAATTTTGACCCGTTTCAGGCACAGAATGGACTTTAAGCACACTTATTTTAGTTGACAAAGTCATAATTCACATCCAACAGTAATTTAGAGTCAAAAGATTAAATGTTAAAATTTCATCATTATAGACCATTTTGGGATCGTTCGACAGGTCCGGAGTCATCGTTTTTCATCCGAAAATTGATTTTTTGGACTGTACCAAAAATGATTCAAAATGTAATTGGATCATGCCTCATGTTGAATAACCACTTTTGAAACCCTAACAGTGACCAAAATTGCCATTTTTACAGAGTTTTGCTTACTCAAAAGCTTCAATTTTGACCCGTTTCAGGCACAGAAATGACTTTAAACACACTTATTTTAGTTGACAAAGTCATAATTCACATCCAACAGTCATTTAGAGTCAAAAGATTAAATGTTGAAATTTCATCATTATAGACCATTTTGGGATCGTTCGACAGATCCGGAGTCATCGTTTTTCATCCGAAAATGGATTTTTTGGACTGTACCAAAAATGATTCAAAATGTCAATTGGATCGTGCCTCATGTTGAATAACCACTTTTTAAACCCTCACAGTGACCAAAATTGCCATTTTTACAGAGTTTTGCTTACTCAAAAGCTTCAATTTTGACCCGTTTCAGGCACAGAAATGACTTTAAACACACTTATTTTAGTTGACAAAGTCATAATTCACATCCAACAGTCATTTAGAGTCAAAAGATTAAATGTTGAAATTTCATCATTATAGACCATTTTGGGAACGTTCGACAGGTCCGGAGTCATCGTTTTTCATCCAAAAATTGATTTTTTGTACTGTACCAAAAATGATTCAAAATGTCAATTGGATCGTGCCTCATGTTGAATAACCACTTTTTAAACCCTCAGAGTGACCAAAATTGCCATTTTTACAGAGTTTTGCTTACTCAAAAGCTTCAATTTTGACCCATTTCAGGCACAGAAATGACTTTAAACACACTTATTTTAGTTGACAAAGTCATAATTCACATCCAACAGTCATTTAGAGTCAAAAGATTAAATGTTAAAATTTCATCCATATTGACCATTTTGGGATCGTTCGACAGGTCCGGAGTCATTGTTTTTCATCCGAAAATTGATTTTTTGGACTGTACCAAAAATGATTCAAAATGTCAATTGGATCGTGTCTCATGTTGAATAACCACTTTTTAAACCCTCACAGTGACCAAAATTGCCATTTTTACAGAGTTTTGCTTACTCAAAAGCATCAATTTTGACCCGTTTCAGGCACAGAAATGACTTTAAACACACTTATTTTAGTTGAAAAAGTCATAATTCACATCCAACAGTCATTTAGAGTCAAAAGATTAAATGTTGAAATTTCATCCATATTGACCATTTGGGATCGTTCGACAGGTCCGGAGTCATCGTTTTTCATCCGAAAATTGATTTTTGGACTGTACCAAAAATGATTCAAAATGTCAATTGGATCGTGCCTCATGTTGAATAACCACTTTTTAAACCCTCACAGTGACCAAAATTGCCATTTTTACAGAGTTTTGCTTACTCAAAAGCTTTAATTTTGACCCGTTTCAGGCACAGAAATGACTTTAAACACACTTATTCTAGTTGACAAAGTCATAATTCACATCCAACAGTCATTTAGAGTCAAAAGAATAAATGTTAACATTTCATCATTATAGACCATTTTGGGAACGTTCGACAGGTCCGGAGTCATCGTTTTTCATCCGAAAATTGATTTTTTGGACTGTACCAAAAATGATTCAAAATGTCAATTGGATCGTGCCTCATGTTGAATAACCACTTTTTAAACCCTCACAGTGACCAAAATTGCCATTTTTACAGAGTTTTGCTTACTCAAAAGCTTCAATTTTGACCCGTTTCAGGCACAGAAATGACTTTAAACACACTAATTTTAGTTGACAAAGTCATAATTCACATCCAACAGTCATTTAGTGTCAAAAGATTAAATGTTAAAATTTCATCCATATTGACCATTTTGGGATCGTTCGACAGGTCCGGAGTCATCGTTTTTCATCCGAAAATTGATTTTTTGGACTGTACCAAAAATGATTCAAAATGTCAATTGGATCGTGCCTCATGTTGAATAACCACTTTTTAAACCCTCACAGTGACCAAAATTGCCATTTTTACAGAGTTTTGCTTACTCAAAAGCTTGAATTTTGACCCGTTTCAGGCACAGAAATGACTTTAAACACACTTATTCTAGTTGACAAAGTCATAATTCACATCCAACAGTCATTTAGAGTCAAAAGATTAAATGTTAACATTTCATCATTATAGACCATTTTGGGAACGTTCGACAGGTCCGGAGTCATCGTTTTTCATCCGAAAATTGATTTTTTGGACTGTACCAAAAATGATTCAAAATGTCAATTGGATCGTTCCTCATGTTGAATAACCACTTTTTAAACCCTCACAGTGACCAAAATTGCCATTTTTACAGAGTTTTGCTTACTCAAAAGCTTCAATTTTTACCCGTTTCAGGCACAGAAATGACTTTAAACACACTTATTTTAGTTGACAAAGTCATAATTCACATCCAACAGTCATTTAGAGTCAAAAGATTAAATGTTAAATTTCATCATTATAGACCATTTTGGGAACGTTCGACAGGTCCGGAGTCATCGTTTTTCATCCGAAAATTGATTTTTTGGACTGTACCAAAAATGATTCAAAATGTCAATTGGATCATGCCTCATGTTGAATAACCACTTTTTAAACCCTCACAGTGACCAAAATTGTCATTTTTACAGAGTTTTGCTTACTCAAAAGCTTCAATTTTGACCCGTTTCAGGCACAGAATGGACTTTAAGCACACTTATTTTAGTTGACAAAGTCATAATTCACATCCAACAGTAATTTAGAGTCAAAAGATTAAATGTTAAAATTTCATCATTATAGACCATTTTGGGATCGTTCGACAGGTCCGGAGTCATCGTTTTTCATCCGAAAATTGATTTTTTGGACTGTACCAAAAATGATTCAAAATGTAATTGGATCATGCCTCATGTTGAATAACCACTTTTGAAACCCTAACAGTGACCAAAATTGCCATTTTTACAGAGTTTTGCTTACTCAAAAGCTTCAATTTTGACCCGTTTCAGGCACAGAAATGACTTTAAACACACTTATTTTAGTTGACAAAGTCATAATTCACATCCAACAGTCATTTAGAGTCAAAAGATTAAATGTTGAAATTTCATCATTATAGACCATTTTGGGATCGTTCGACAGGTCCAGAGTCATCGTTTTTCATCCGAAAATTGATTTTTTGGACTGTACCAAAAATGATTCAAAATGTCAATTGGATCGTGCCTCATGTTGAATAACCACTTTTTAAACCCTCACAGTGACCAAAATTGCCATTTTTACAGAGTTTTGCTTACTCAAAAGCTTCAATTTTGACCCGTTTCAGGCACAGAAATGACTTTAAACACACTTATTCTAGTTGACAAAGTCATAATTCACATCCAACAGTCATTTAGAGTCAAAAGAATAAATGTTAACATTTCATCATTATAGACCATTTTGGGAACGTTCGACAGGTCCGGAGTCATCGTTTTTCATCCGAAAATTGATTTTTTGGACTGTACCAAAAATGATTCAAAATGTCAATTGGATCGTGCCTCATGTTGAATAACCACTTTTTAAACCCTCACAGTGACCAAAATTGCCATTTTTACAGAGTTTTGCTTACTCAAAAGCTTCAATTTTGACCCGTTTCAGGCACAGAAATGACTTTAAACACACTTATTTTAGTTGACAAAGTCATAATTCACATCCAACAGTCATTTAGTGTCAAAAGATTAAATGTTAAAATTTCATCCATATTGACCATTTTGGGATCGTTCGACAGGTCCGGAGTCATCGTTTTTCATCCGAAAATTGATTTTTTGGACTGTACCAAAAATGATTCAAAATGTCAATTGGATCGTGCCTCATGTTGAATAACCACTTTTTAAACCCTCACAGTGACCAAAATTGCCATTTTTACAGAGTTTTGCTTACTCAAAAGCTTGAATTTTGACCCGTTTCAGGCACAGAAATGACTTTAAACACACTTATTCTAGTTGACAAAGTCATAATTCACATCCAACAGTCATTTAGAGTCAAAAGATTAAATGTTAACATTTCATCATTATAGACCATTTTGGGAACGTTCGACAGGTCCGGAGTCATCGTTTTTCATCCGAAAATTGATTTTTTGGACTGTACCAAAAATGATTCAAAATGTCAATTGGATCGTTCCTCATGTTGAATAACCACTTTTTAAACCCTCACAGTGACCAAAATTGCCATTTTTACAGAGTTTTGCTTACTCAAAAGCTTCAATTTTTCCCGTTTCAGGCACAAAAATGACTTTAAACACACTTATTTTAGTTGACAAAGTCATAATTCACATCCAACAGTCATTTAGAGTCAAAAGATTAAATGTTAAAATTTCATCATTATAGACCATTTTGGGAACGTTCGACAGGTCCGGAGTCATCGTTTTTCATCCGAAAATTGATTTTTTGGACTGTACCAAAAATGATTCAAAATGTCAATTGGATCATGCCTCATGTTGAATAACCACTTTTTAAACCCTCACAGTGACCAAAATTGTCATTTTTACAGAGTTTCGCTTACTCAAAAGCTTCAATTTTGACCCGTTTCAGGCACAGAATGGACTTTAAGCACACTTATTTTAGTTGACAAAGTCATAATTCACATCCAACAGTAATTTAGAGTCAAAAGATTAAATGTTAAAATTTCATCATTATAGACCATTTTGGGATCGTTTGACAGGTCCGGAGTCATCGTTTTTCATCCGAAAATTGATTTTTTGGACTGTACCAAAAATGATTCAAAATGTAATTGGATCATGCCTCATGTTGAATAACCACTTTTGAAACCCTCACAGTGACCAAAATTGCCATTTTTACAGAGTTTTGCTTACTCAAAAGCTTCAATTTTGACCCGTTTCAGGCACAGAAATGACTTTAAACACACTTATTTTAGTTGACAAAGTCATAATTCACACCCAACAGTCATTTAGAGTCAAAAGATTAAATGTTGAAATTTCATCATTATAGACCATTTTGGGATCGTTCGACAGGTCCGGAGTCATCGTTTTTCATCCGAAAATTGATTTTTTGGACTGTACCAAAAATGATTCAAAATGTCAATTGGATCGTGCCTCATGTTGAATAACCACTTTTTAAACCCTCACAGTGACCAAAATTGCCATTTTTACAGAGTTTTGCTTACTCAAAAGCTTCAATTTTGACCCGTTTCAGGCACAGAAATGACTTTAAACACACTTATTTTAGTTGACAAAGTCATAATTCACATCCAACAGTCATTTAGAGTCAAAAGATTAAATGTTGAAATTTCATCATTATAGACCATTTTGGGATCGTTCGACAGGTCCGGAGTCATCGTTTTTCATCCGAAAATTGATTTTTTGGACTGTACCAAAAATGATTCAAAATGTCAATTGGATCGTGCCTCATGTTGAATAACCACTTTTTAAACCCTCACAGTGACCAAAATTGCCATTTTTACAGAGTTTTGCTTACTCAAAAGCTTTAATTTTGACCCGTTTCAGGCACAGAAATGACTTTAAACACACTTATTCTAGTTGACAAATTCATAATTCACATCCAACAGTCATTTAGAGTCAAAAGAATAAATGTTAACATTTCATCATTATAGACCATTTTGGGAACGTTCGACAGGTCCGGAGTCATCGTTTTTCATCCGAAAATTGATTTTTTGGACTGTACCAAAAATGATTCAAAATGTCAATTGGATCGTGCCTCATGTTGAATAACCACTTTTTAAACCCTCACAGTGACCAAAATTGCCATTTTTACAGAGTTTTGCTTGCTCAAAAGCTTCAATTTTGACCCGTTGCAGGCACAGAAATGACTTTAAACACACTTATTCTAGTTGACAAAGTCATAATTCACATCCAACAGTCATTTAGAGTCAAAAGATTAAATGTTAAAATTTCATCATTATATACCATTTTGGGATCGTTCGACAGGTCCGGAGTCATCGTTTTTCATCCGAAAATTGATTTTTTGGACTGTACCAAAAATGATTCAAAATGTCAATTGGATCGTGCCTCATGTTGAATAACCACTTTTTAAACCCTCACAGTGACCAAAATTGCCATTTTTACAGAGTTTTGCTTGCTCAAAAGCTTCAATTTTGACCCGTTTCAGGAACAGAAATGACTTTAAACACACTTATTTTAGTTGAAAAAGTCATAATTCACATCCAACAGTCATTTAGAGTCAAAAGATTAAATGTTGAAATTTCATCCATATTGACCATTTGGGATCGTTCGACAGGTCCGGAGTCATCGTTTTTCATCCGAAAATTGATTTTTTGGACTGTACCAAAAATGATTCAAAATGTCAATTGGATCGTGCCTCATGTTGAATAACCACTTTTTAAACCCTCACAGTGACCAAAATTGCCATTTTTACAGAGTTTTGCTTACTCAAAAGCTTGAATTTTGACCCGTTTCAGGCACAGAAATGACTTTAAACACACTTATTCTAGTTGACAAAGTCATAATTCACATCCAACAGTCATTTAGAGTCAAAAGATTAAATGTTAACATTTCATCATTATAGACCATTTTGGGAACGTTCGACAGGTCCGGAGTCATCGTTTTTCATCCGAAAATTGATTTTTTGGACTGTACCAAAAATGATTCAAAATGTCAATTGGATCGTTCCTCATGTTGAATAACCACTTTTTAAACCCTCACAGTGACCAAAATTGCCATTTTTACAGAGTTTTGCTTACTCAAAAGCTTCAATTTTTCCCGTTTCAGGCACAAAAATGACTTTAAACACACTTATTTTAGTTGACAAAGTCATAATTCACATCCAACAGTCATTTAGAGTCAAAAGATTAAATGTTAAAATTTCATCATTATAGACCATTTTGGGAACGTTCGACAGGTCCGGAGTCATCGTTTTTCATCCGAAAATTGATTTTTTGGACTGTACCAAAAATGATTCAAAATGTCAATTGGATCATGCCTCATGTTGAATAACCACTTTTTAAACCCTCACAGTGACCAAAATTGTCATTTTTACAGAGTTTCGCTTACTCAAAAGCTTCAATTTTGACCCGTTTCAGGCACAGAATGGACTTTAAGCACACTTATTTTAGTTGACAAAGTCATAATTCACATCCAACAGTAATTTAGAGTCAAAAGATTAAATGTTAAAATTTCATCATTATAGACCATTTTGGGATCGTTTGACAGGTCCGGAGTCATCGTTTTTCATCCGAAAATTGATTTTTTGGACTGTACCAAAAATGATTCAAAATGTAATTGGATCATGCCTCATGTTGAATAACCACTTTTGAAACCCTCACAGTGACCAAAATTGCCATTTTTACAGAGTTTTGCTTACTCAAAAGCTTCAATTTTGACCCGTTTCAGGCACAGAAATGACTTTAAACACACTTATTTTAGTTGACAAAGTCATAATTCACACCCAACAGTCATTTAGAGTCAAAAGATTAAATGTTGAAATTTCATCATTATAGACCATTTTGGGATCGTTCGACAGGTCCGGAGTCATCGTTTTTCATCCGAAAATTGATTTTTTGGACTGTACCAAAAATGATTCAAAATGTCAATTGGATCGTGCCTCATGTTGAATAACCACTTTTTAAACCCTCACAGTGACCAAAATTGCCATTTTTACAGAGTTTTGCTTACTCAAAAGCTTCAATTTTGACCCGTTTCAGGCACAGAAATGACTTTAAACACACTTATTTTAGTTGACAAAGTCATAATTCACATCCAACAGTCATTTAGAGTCAAAAGATTAAATGTTGAAATTTCATCATTATAGACCATTTTGGGATCGTTCGACATGTCCGGAGTCATCGTTTTTCATCCGAAAATTGATTTTTTGGACTGTACCAAAAATGATTCAAAATGTCAATTGGATCGTGCCTCATGTTGAATAACCACTTTTTAAACCCTCACAGTGACCAAAATTGCCATTTTTACAGAGTTTTGCTTACTCAAAAGCTTTAATTTTGACCCGTTTCAGGCACAGAAATGACTTTAAACACACTTATTCTAGTTGACAAAGTCATAATTCACATCCAACAGTCATTTAGAGTCAAAAGATTAAATGTTAAAATTTCATCATTATATACCATTTTGGGATCGTTCGACAGGTCCGGAGTCATCGTTTTTCATCCGAAAATTGATTTTTTGGACTGTACCAAAAATGATTCAAAATGTCAATTGGATCGTGCCTCATGTTGAATAACCACTTTTTAAACCCTCACAGTGACCAAAATTGCCATTTTTACAGAGTTTTGCTTGCTCAAAAGCTTCAATTTTGACCCGTTTCAGGAACAGAAATGACTTTAAACACACTTATTTTAGTTGAAAAAGTCATAATTCACATCCAACAGTCATTTAGAGTCAAAAGATTAAATGTTGAAATTTCATCCATATTGACCATTTGGGATCGTTCGACAGGTCCGGAGTCATCGTTTTTCATCCGAAAATTGATTTTGTGGACTGTACCAAAAATGATTCAAAATGTCAATTGGATCGTTCCTCATGTTGAATAACCACTTTTTAAACCCTCACAGTGACCAAAATTGCCATTTTTACAGAGTTTTGCTTACTCAAAAGCTTCAATTTTGACCCGTTTCAGGCACAGAAATGACTTTAAACACACTTATTTTAGTTGACAAAGTCATAATTCACATCCAACAGTCATTTAGAGTCAAAAGATTAAATGTTGAAATTTCATCATTATAGACCATTTTGGGATCGTTCGACAGGTCCGGAGTCATCGTTTTTCATCCGAAAATTGATGTTTTTGGACTGTACCAAAAATGATTCAAAATGTCAATTGGATCGTGCCTCATGTTGAATAACCACTTTTTAAACCCTCACAGTGACCAAAATTGCCATTTTTACAGAGTTTTGCTTACTCAAAAGCTTCAATTTTGACCCGTTTCAGGCACAGAAATGACTTTAAACACACTTATTTTAGTTGACAAAGTCATAATTCACATCCAACAGTCATTTAGAGTCAAAAGATTAAATGTTGAAATTTCATCATTATAGACCATTTTGGGATCGTTCGACAGGTCCGGAGTCATCGTTTTTCATCCGAAAATTGATTTTTTGGACTGTACCAAAAATGATTCAAAATGTCAATTGGATCGTGCCTCATGTTGAATAACCACTTTTTAAACCCTCACAGTGACCAAAATTGCCATTTTTACAGAGTTTTGCTTACTCAAAAGCTTTAATTTTGACCCGTTTCAGGCACAGAAATGACTTTAAACACACTTATTCTAGTTGACAAATTCATAATTCACATTCAACAGTCATTTAGAGTCAAAAGAATAAATGTTAACATTTCATCATTATAGACCATTTTGGGAACGTTCGACAGGTCCGGAGTCATCGTTTTTCATCCGAAAATTGATTTTTTGGACTGTACCAAAAATGATTCAAAATGTCAATTGGATCGTGCCTCATGTTGAATAACCACTTTTGAAACCCTCACAGTGACCAAAATTGCCATTTTTACAGAGTTTTGCTTACTCAAAAGCTTCAATTTTGACCCGTTTCAGGCACAGAAATGACTTTAAACACACTTATTTTAGTTGACAAAGTCATAATTCACATCCAACAGTAATTTAGAGTCAAAAGATTAAATGTTAAAATTTCATCATTATAGACCATTTTGGGATCGTTCGACAGGTCCGGAGTCATCGTTTTTCATCCGAAAATTGATTTTTTGGACTGTACCAAAAATGATTCAAAATGTCAATTGGATCGTGCCTCATGTTGAATAACCACTTTTTAAACCCTCACAGTGACCAAAATTGCCATTTTTACGGAGTTTTGCTTGCTCAAAAGCTTCAATTTTGACCCGTTTCAGGAACAGAAATGACTTTAAACACACTTATTTTAGTTGAAAAAGTCATAATTCACATCCAACAGTCATTTAGAGTCAAAAGATTAAATGTTGAAATTTCATCCATATTGACCATTTGGGATCGTTCGACAGGTCCGGAGTCATCGTTTTTCATCCGAAAATTGATTTTTTGGACTGTACCAAAAATGATTCAAAATGTCAATTGGATCGTTCCTCATGTTGAATAACCACTTTTTAAACCCTCACAGTGACCAAAATTGCCATTTTTACAGAGTTTTGCTTACTCAAAAGCTTCAATTTTTACCCGTTTCAGGCACAAAAATGACTTTAAACACACTTATTTTAGTTGACAAAGTCATAATTCACATCCAACAGTCATTTAGAGTCAAAAGATTAAATGTTAAAATTTCATCATTATAGACCATTTTGGGAACGTTCGACAGGTCCGGAGTCATCGTTTTTCATCCGAAAATTGATTTTTTGGACTGTACCAAAAATGATTCAAAATGTCAATTGGATCATGCCTCATGTTGAATAACCACTTTTTAAACCCTCACAGTGACCAAAATTGTCATTTTTACAGAGTTTCGCTTACTCAAAAGCTTCAATTTTGACCCGTTTCAGGCACAGAATGGACTTTAAGCACACTTATTTTAGTTGACAAAGTCATAATTCACATCCAACAGTAATTTAGAGTCAAAAGATTAAATGTTAAAATTTCATCATTATAGACCATTTTGGGATCGTTCGACAGGTCCGGAGTCATCGTTTTTCCTCCGAAAATTGATTTTTTGGACTGTACCAAAAATGATTCAAAATGTAATTGGATCATGCCTCATGTTGAATAACCACTTTTGAAACCCTCACAGTGACCAAAGTTGCCATTTTTACAGAGTTTTGCTTACTCAAAAGCTTCAATTTTGACCCGTTTCAGGCACAGAAATGACTTTAAACACACTTATTTTAGTTGACAAAGTCATAATTCACATCCAACAGTCATTTAGAGTCAAAAGATTAAATGTTGAAATTTCATCATTATAGACCATTTTGGGATCGTTCGACAGGTCCGGAGTCATCGTTTTTCATCCGAAAATTGATTTTTTGGACTGTACCAAAAATGATTCAAAATGTCAATTGGATCGTGCCTCATGTTGAATAACCACTTTTTAAACCCTCACAGTGACCAAAATTGCCATTTTTACAGAGTTTTGCTTACTCAAAAGCTTCAATTTTGACCCGTTTCAGGCACAGAAATGACTTTAAACACACTTATTTTAGTTGACAAAGTCATTATTCACATTCAACAGTCATTTAGAGTCAAAAGATTAAATGTTGAAATTTCATCATTATAGACCATTTTGGGATCGTTCGACAGGTCCGGAGTCATCGTTTTTCATCCGAAAATTGATTTTTTGGACTGTACCAAAAATGATTCAAAATGTCAATTGGATCGTGCCTCATGTTGAATAACCACTTTTTAAACCCTCACAGTGACCAAAATTGCCATTTTTACAGAGTTTTGCTTACTCAAAAGATTTAATTTTGACCCGTTTCAGGCACAGAAATGACTTTAAACACACTTATTCTAGTTGACAAATTCATAATTCACATCCAACAGTCATTTAGAGTCAAAAGAATAAATGTTAACATTTCATCATTATAGACCATTTTGGGAACGTTCGACAGGTCCGGAGTCATCGTTTTTCATCCGAAAATTGATTTTTTGGACTGTACCAAAAATGATTCAAAATGTCAATTGGATCGTGCCTCATGTTGAATAACCACTTTTTAAACCCTCACAGTGACCAAAATTGCCATTTTTACAGAGTTTTGCTTGCTCAAAAGCTTCAATTTTGACCCGTTGCAGGCACAGAAATGACTTTAAACACACTTATTCTAGTTGACAAAGTCATAATTCACATCCAACAGTCATTTAGAGTCAAAAGATTAAATGTTAAAATTTCATCATTATATACCATTTTGGGATCGTTCGACAGGTCCGGAGTCATCGTTTTTCATCCGAAAATTGATTTTTTGGACTGTACCAAAAATGATTCAAAATGTCAATTGGATCGTGCCTCATGTTGAATAACCACTTTTTAAACCCTCACAGTGACCAAAATTGCCATTTTTACAGAGTTTTGCTTGCTCAAAAGCTTCAATTTTGACCCGTTTCAGGAACAGAAATGACTTTAAACACACTTATTTTAGTTGAAAAAGTCATAATTCACATCCAACAGTCATTTAGAGTCAAAAGATTAAATGTTGAAATTTCATCCATATTGACCATTTGGGATCGTTCGACAGGTCCGGAGTCATCGTTTTTCATCCGAAAATTGATTTTTTGGACTGTACCAAAAATGATTCAAAATGTCAATTGGATCTTGCCTCATGTTGAATAACCACTTTTTAAACCCTCACAGTGACCAAAATTGCCATTTTTACAGAGTTTTGCTTACTCAAAAGCTTTAATTTTGACCCGTTTCAGGCACAGAAATGACTTTAAACACACTTATTCTTGTTGACAAATTCATAATTCACATCCAACAGTCATTTAGAGTCAAAAGAATAAATGTTAACATTTCATCATTATAGACCATTTTGGGAACGTTCGACAGGTCCGGAGTCATCGTTTTTCATCCGAAAATTGATTTTTTGGACTGTACCAAAAATGATTCAAAATGTCAATTGGATCGTGCCTCATGTTGAATAACCACTTTTTAAACCCTCACAGTGACCAAAATTGCCATTTTTACAGAGTTTTGCTTACTCAAAAGCTTCAATTTTGACCCATTTCAGGCACAGAAATGACTTTAAACACACTTATTTTAGTTGAAAAAGTCATAATTCACATCCAACAGTCATTTAGAGTCAAAAGATTAAATGTTGAAATTTCATCCATATTGACCATTTGGGATCGTTCGACAGGTCCGGAGTCATCGTTTTTCATCCGAAAATTGATTTTGTGGACTGTACCAAAAATGATTCAAAATGTCAATTGGATCGTTCCTCATGTTGAATAACCACTTTTTAAACCCTCACAGTGACCAAAATTGCCATTTTTACAGAGTTTTGCTTACTCAAAAGCTTCAATTTTGACCCGTTTCAGGCACAGAAATGACTTTAAACACACTTATTTTAGTTGACAAAGTCATAATTCACATCCAACAGTCATTTAGAGTCAAAAGATTAAATGTTGAAATTTCATCATTATAGACCATTTTGGGATCGTTCGACAGGTCCGGAGTCATCGTTTTTCATCCGAAAATTGATGTTTTTGGACTGTACCAAAAATGATTCAAAATGTCAATTGGATCGTGCCTCATGTTGAATAACCACTTTTTAAACCCTCACAGTGACCAAAATTGCCATTTTTACAGAGTTTTGCTTACTCAAAAGCTTCAATTTTGACCCGTTTCAGGCACAGAAATGACTTTAAACACACTTATTTTAGTTGACAAAGTCATAATTCACATCCAACAGTCATTTAGAGTCAAAAGATTAAATGTTGAAATTTCATCATTATAGACCATTTTGGGATCGTTCGACAGGTCCGGAGTCATCGTTTTTCATCCGAAAATTGATTTTTTGGACTGTACCAAAAATGATTCAAAATGTCAATTGGATCGTGCCTCATGTTGAATAACCACTTTTTAAACCCTCACAGTGACCAAAATTGCCATTTTTACAGAGTTTTGCTTACTCAAAAGCTTTAATTTTGACCCGTTTCAGGCACAGAAATGACTTTAAACACACTTATTCTAGTTGACAAATTCATAATTCACATTCAACAGTCATTTAGAGTCAAAAGAATAAATGTTAACATTTCATCATTATAGACCATTTTGGGAACGTTCGACAGGTCCGGAGTCATCGTTTTTCATCCGAAAATTGATTTTTTGGACTGTACCAAAAATGATTCAAAATGTCAATTGGATCGTGCCTCATGTTGAATAACCACTTTTGAAACCCTCACAGTGACCAAAATTGCCATTTTTACAGAGTTTTGCTTACTCAAAAGCTTCAATTTTGACCCGTTTCAGGCACAGAAATGACTTTAAACACACTTATTTTAGTTGACAAAGTCATAATTCACATCCAACAGTAATTTAGAGTCAAAAGATTAAATGTTAAAATTTCATCATTATAGACCATTTTGGGATCGTTCGACAGGTCCGGAGTCATCGTTTTTCATCCGAAAATTGATTTTTTGGACTGTACCAAAAATGATTCAAAATGTCAATTGGATCGTGCCTCATGTTGAATAACCACTTTTTAAACCCTCACAGTGACCAAAATTGCCATTTTTACGGAGTTTTGCTTGCTCAAAAGCTTCAATTTTGACCCGTTTCAGGAACAGAAATGACTTTAAACACACTTATTTTAGTTGAAAAAGTCATAATTCACATCCAACAGTCATTTAGAGTCAAAAGATTAAATGTTGAAATTTCATCCATATTGACCATTTGGGATCGTTCGACAGGTCCGGAGTCATCGTTTTTCATCCGAAAATTGATTTTTTGGACTGTACCAAAAATGATTCAAAATGTCAATTGGATCGTTCCTCATGTTGAATAACCACTTTTTAAACCCTCACAGTGACCAAAATTGCCATTTTTACAGAGTTTTGCTTACTCAAAAGCTTCAATTTTTACCCGTTTCAGGCACAAAAATGACTTTAAACACACTTATTTTAGTTGACAAAGTCATAATTCACATCCAACAGTCATTTAGAGTCAAAAGATTAAATGTTAAAATTTCATCATTATAGACCATTTTGGGAACGTTCGACAGGTCCGGAGTCATCGTTTTTCATCCGAAAATTGATTTTTTGGACTGTACCAAAAATGATTCAAAATGTCAATTGGATCATGCCTCATGTTGAATAACCACTTTTTAAACCCTCACAGTGACCAAAATTGTCATTTTTACAGAGTTTCGCTTACTCAAAAGCTTCAATTTTGACCCGTTTCAGGCACAGAATGGACTTTAAGCACACTTATTTTAGTTGACAAAGTCATAATTCACATCCAACAGTAATTTAGAGTCAAAAGATTAAATGTTAAAATTTCATCATTATAGACCATTTTGGGATCGTTCGACAGGTCCGGAGTCATCGTTTTTCCTCCGAAAATTGATTTTTTGGACTGTACCAAAAATGATTCAAAATGTAATTGGATCATGCCTCATGTTGAATAACCACTTTTGAAACCCTCACAGTGACCAAAGTTGCCATTTTTACAGAGTTTTGCTTACTCAAAAGCTTCAATTTTGACCCGTTTCAGGCACAGAAATGACTTTAAACACACTTATTTTAGTTGACAAAGTCATAATTCACATCCAACAGTCATTTAGAGTCAAAAGATTAAATGTTGAAATTTCATCATTATAGACCATTTTGGGATCGTTCGACAGGTCCGGAGTCATCGTTTTTCATCCGAAAATTGATTTTTTGGACTGTACCAAAAATGATTCAAAATGTCAATTGGATCGTGCCTCATGTTGAATAACCACTTTTTAAACCCTCACAGTGACCAAAATTGCCATTTTTACAGAGTTTTGCTTACTCAAAAGCTTCAATTTTGACCCGTTTCAGGCACAGAAATGACTTTAAACACACTTATTTTAGTTGACAAAGTCATTATTCACATTCAACAGTCATTTAGAGTCAAAAGATTAAATGTTGAAATTTCATCATTATAGACCATTTTGGGATCGTTCGACAGGTCCGGAGTCATCGTTTTTCATCCGAAAATTGATTTTTTGGACTGTACCAAAAATGATTCAAAATGTCAATTGGATCGTGCCTCATGTTGAATAACCACTTTTTAAACCCTCACAGTGACCAAAATTGCCATTTTTACAGAGTTTTGCTTACTCAAAAGATTTAATTTTGACCCGTTTCAGGCACAGAAATGACTTTAAACACACTTATTCTAGTTGACAAATTCATAATTCACATCCAACAGTCATTTAGAGTCAAAAGAATAAATGTTAACATTTCATCATTATAGACCATTTTGGGAACGTTCGACAGGTCCGGAGTCATCGTTTTTCATCCGAAAATTGATTTTTTGGACTGTACCAAAAATGATTCAAAATGTCAATTGGATCGTGCCTCATGTTGAATAACCACTTTTTAAACCCTCACAGTGACCAAAATTGCCATTTTTACAGAGTTTTGCTTGCTCAAAAGCTTCAATTTTGACCCGTTGCAGGCACAGAAATGACTTTAAACACACTTATTCTAGTTGACAAAGTCATAATTCACATCCAACAGTCATTTAGAGTCAAAAGATTAAATGTTAAAATTTCATCATTATATACCATTTTGGGATCGTTCGACAGGTCCGGAGTCATCGTTTTTCATCCGAAAATTGATTTTTTGGACTGTACCAAAAATGATTCAAAATGTCAATTGGATCGTGCCTCATGTTGAATAACCACTTTTTAAACCCTCACAGTGACCAAAATTGCCATTTTTACAGAGTTTTGCTTGCTCAAAAGCTTCAATTTTGACCCGTTTCAGGAACAGAAATGACTTTAAACACACTTATTTTAGTTGAAAAAGTCATAATTCACATCCAACAGTCATTTAGAGTCAAAAGATTAAATGTTGAAATTTCATCCATATTGACCATTTGGGATCGTTCGACAGGTCCGGAGTCATCGTTTTTCATCCGAAAATTGATTTTTTGGACTGTACCAAAAATGATTCAAAATGTCAATTGGATCTTGCCTCATGTTGAATAACCACTTTTTAAACCCTCACAGTGACCAAAATTGCCATTTTTACAGAGTTTTGCTTACTCAAAAGCTTTAATTTTGACCCGTTTCAGGCACAGAAATGACTTTAAACACACTTATTCTTGTTGACAAATTCATAATTCACATCCAACAGTCATTTAGAGTCAAAAGAATAAATGTTAACATTTCATCATTATAGACCATTTTGGGAACGTTCGACAGGTCCGGAGTCATCGTTTTTCATCCGAAAATTGATTTTTTGGACTGTACCAAAAATGATTCAAAATGTCAATTGGATCGTGCCTCATGTTGAATAACCACTTTTTAAACCCTCACAGTGACCAAAATTGCCATTTTTACAGAGTTTTGCTTACTCAAAAGCTTCAATTTTGACCCATTTCAGGCACAGAAATGACTTTAAACACACTTATTTTAGTTGACAAAGTCATAATTCACATCCAACAGTCATTTAGAGTCAAAAGATTAAATGTTAAAATTTCATCATTATAGAGCATTTTGGGAACTTTCGACAGGTCCGGAGTCATCGTTTTTCATCCGAAAAATGATTTTTTGGACTGTACCAAAAATGATTCAAAATGTCAATTGGATCGTGCCTCATGTTGAATAACCACTTTTTAAACCCTCACAGTGACCAAAATTGCAGTTTTTACAGAGTTTTGCTTACTCAAAAGCTTCAATTTTGACCCGTTTCAGGCACAGAAATGACTTTAAACACACTTATTTTAGTTGACAAAGTCATAATTCACATCCAACAGTCATTTAGAGTCAAAAGATTAAATGTTGAAATTTCATCATTATAGACCATTTTGGGATCGTTCGACAGGTCATCGTTTTTCATCCGAAAATTGATTTTTTGGACTGTACCAAAAATGATTCAAAATGTCAATTGGATCGTGCCTCATGTTGAATAACCACTTTTTAAACCCTCACAGTGACCAAAATTGCCATTTTTACAGAGTTTTGCTTACTCAAAAGCTTCAATTTTGACCCATTTCAGGCACAGAAATGACATTAAACACACTTATTTTAGTTGACAAAGTCATAATTCACATCCAACAGTCATTTAGAGTCAAAAGAATAAATGTTAAAATTTCATCATTATAGACCATTTTGGGATCGTTCGACAGGTCCGGAGTCATCGTTTTTCATCCGAAAATTGATTTTTTGGACTGTACCAAAAATGATTCAAAATGTCAATTGGATCATGCCTCATGTTGAATAACCACTTTTTAAACCCTCACAGTGACCAAAATTGCCATTTTTACAGAGTTTTGCTTACTCAAAAGCTTCCATTTTGACCCGTTTCAGGCACAGAAATGACTTTAAACACACTTATTCTAGTTGACAAAGTCATAATTCACATCCAACAGTCATTTAGAGTCAAAAGATTAAATGTTGAAATTTCATCATTATAGACCATTTTGGGGTCGTTCGACAGGTCCGGAGTCATCGTTTTTCATCCGAAAATTGATTTTTTGGACTGTACCAAAAATGATTCAAAATGTCAATTGGATCATGCCTCATGTTGAATAACCACTTTATAAACCCTCACAGTGACCAAAATTGCCATTTTTACAGAGTTTTGCTTACTCAAAAGCTTCCATTTTGACCCGTTTCAGGCACAGAAATGACTTTAAACACACTTATTCTAGTTGACAAAGTCATAATTCACATCCAACAGTCATTTAGAGTCAAAAGATTAAATGTTAAAATTTCATCATTATAGACCATTTTGGGAACGTTCGACAGGTCCGGAGTCATCGTTTTTCATCCGAAAATTGATTTTTTGGACTGTACCAAAAATGATTCAAAATGTCAATTGGATCGTGCCTCATGTTGAATAACCACTTTTTAAACCCTCACAGTGACCAAAATTGCCATTTTTACAGAGTTTTGCTCACTCAAAAGCTTCAATTTTGACCCGTTTCAGGCACAGAAATGACTTTAAACACACTTATTCTAGTTGACAAAGTCATAATTCACATCCAACAGTCATTTAGAGTCAAAAGATTAAATGTTAAAATTTCATCATTATAGACCATTTTGGGAACATTCCACAGGTCCGGAGTCATCGTTTTTCATCCGAAAATTGATTTTTTGGACTGTACCAAAAATGATTCAAAATGTCAATTGGATCGTTCCTCATGTTGAATAACCACTTTTTAAACCCTCACAGTGACCAAAATTGCCATTTTTACAGAGTTTTGCTTACTCAAAAGCTTCAATTTTGACCCGTTTCAGGCACAGAATTGACTTTAAACACACGTATTTTAGTTGAAAAAGTCATAATTCACATCCAACAGTCATTTAGAGTCAAAAGATTAAATGTTGAAATTTCATCCATATTGACCATTTGGGATCGTTCGACAGGTCCGGAGTCATCGTTTTTCATCCGAAAATTGATTTTTTGGACTGTACTAAAAATGATTCAAAATGTCAATTGGATCGTGCCTCATGTTGAATAACCACTTTTTAAACCCTCACAGTGACCAAAATTGCCATTTTTACAGAGTTTTGCTTACTCAAATGCTTTAATTTTGACCCGTTTCAGGCACAGAAATGACTTTAAACACACTTATTCTAGTTGACAAAGTCATAATTCACATCCAACAGTCATTTAGAGTCAAAAGAATAAATGTTATCATTTCATCATTATAGATCATTTTGGGAACGTTCGACAGGTCCGGAGTCATCGTTTTTCATCCGAAAATTGATTTTTTGGACTGTACCAAAAATGATTCAAAATGTCAATTGGATCGTTCCTCATGTTGAATAACCACTTTTTAAACCCTCACAGTGACCAAAATTGCCATTTTTACAGAGTTTTGCTTACTCAAAAGCTTCAATTTTGACCCGTTTCAGGCACAGAAATGACTTTAAACACACTTATTTTAGTTGACAAAGTCATAATTCACATCCAACAGTCATTTAGAGTCAAAAGATTAAATGTTGAAATTTCATCATTATAGACCATTTTGGGATCGTTCGACAGGTCCGGAGTCATCGTTTTTCATCCGAAAATTGATTTTTTGGACTGTACCAAAAATGATTCAAAATGTCAATTGGATCGTGCCTCATGTTGAATAACCACTTTTTAAACCCTCACAGTGACCAAAATTTCCATTTTTACAGAGTTTCGCTTACTCAAAAGCTTCAATTTTGACCCGTTTCAGGCACAGAAATGACTTTAAACACACTTATTTTAGTTGACAAAGTCATAATTCACATCCAACAGTCATTTAGAGTCAAAAGATTATGGGGCCGATTAGGATGGAGGATTTTCCGCCTCCTCCGGGCCGGCGGAAGTCACCTCCGGCCCGGAGGAGGCGGAAAATCCTCTGCGGAGTCACCAAAGACCCACCGCCAAATTAGGATGGCTGGTGGGTCTGGAATTCCGTCCGCCGCTTTTCCGCCGCGGTCGGCTTCCGACCGCGGCGGAAAAGCTATAACATGGCAGGCGGTGTCTATGAGACACCGTCCGCCATATTATGATGTATGTGTAAAACTGCTTTTCCAAGGCGGCTTTTCCGCCATGGAAAAGCATACGGACATTCACTTTGGGGGCCCGTTGCGGGCCCCCTGGGTGAATGGGGGGTGGGGGGTGCACATGGGGGGTACCTATGGTACCCCCCTGCATTTGCGTGCACAAAGCGGCAGGCACCGTTCGGTCCCTGCCGCTTTGTGCATGTAAATGTAACACATGCTTTTTTAACATTGCGGCGGGTGCAGCTTGAAGCTGCACCCGCCGCAATGTTAAATATGGAGGATGTGACCGCCACCCTGGCGGTCACATCCTAATCAGGACGGAGGGAACGCCGCAGCCCCTGCGGACGTTCCCTCCTCCTCAAGGGTGGCGGACGGACGCAAGTCCGTCCGCCATCCTAATCGGCCCCTAAATGTTGAAATTTCATCATTATAGACTATTTTGGGATCGTTCGACAGGTCCGGAGTCATCGTTTTTCATCCGAAAATTGATTTTTTGGACTGTACCAAAAATGATTCAAAATGTCAATTGGATCGTGCCTCATGTTGAATAACCACTTTTTAAACCCTCACAGTGACCAAAATTGCCATTTTTACAGAGTTTTGCTTGCTCAAAAGCTTCAATTTTGACCCGTTTCAGGCACAGAAATGACTTTAAACACACTTATTCTAGTTGACAAAGTCATAATTCACATCCAACAGTCATTTAGAGTCAAAAGATTAAATGTTAAAATTTCATCATTATAGACCATTTTGGGAACATTCCACAGGTCCGGAGTCATCGTTTTTCATCCGAAAATTGATTTTTTGGACTGTACAAAAAATGATTCAAAATGTCAATTGGATCGTTCCTCATGTTGAATAACCACTTTTTAAACCCTCACAGTGACCAAAATTGCCATTTTTACAGAGTTTTGCTTACTCAAAAGCTTCAATTTTGACCCATTTCAGGCACAGAAATGACTTTAAACACACTTATTTTAGTTGACAAAGTCATAATTCACATCCAACAGTCATTTAGAGTCAAAAGATTAAATGTTAAAATTTCATCATTATAGAGCATTTTGGGAACGTTCGACAGGTCCGGAGTCATCGTTTTTCATCTGAAAAATGATTTTTTGGACTGTACCATAAATGATTCAAAATGTCAATTGGATCGTGCCTCATGTTGAATAACCACTTTTTAAACCCTCACAGTGACCAAAATTGCCATTTTTACAGAGTTTTGCTTACTCAAAAGCTACAATTTTGACCCGTTTCAGGCACAGAAATGACTTTAAACACACTTATTTTAGTTGACAAAGTCATAATTCACATCCAACAGTCATTTAGAGTCAAAAGATTAAATGTTGAAATTTCATCATTATAGACCATTTTGGGATCGTTCGACAGGTCCGGAGTCATCGTTTTTCATCCGAAAATTGATTTTTTGGACTGTACCAAAAATTATTCAAAATGTCAATTGGATCATGCCTCATGTCGAATAACCACTTTTTAAACCCTCACAGTGACCAAAATTGCCATTTTTACAGAGTTTTGCTTGCTCAAAAGCTTCAATTTTGACCCGTTTCAGGCACAGAAATGACTTTAAACACACTTATTCTAGTTGACAAAGTCATAATTCACATCCAACAGTCATTTAGAGTCAAAAGATTAAATGTTAAAATTTCATCATTATAGACCATTTTGGGAACATTCCACAGGTCCGGAGTCATCGTTTTTCATCCGAAAATTGATTTTTTGGACTGTACCAAAAATGATTCAAAATGTCAATTGGATCGAGCCTCATGTTGAATAACCACTTTTTAAACCCTCACAGTGACCAAAATTGCCATTTTTACAGAGTTTGCTTACTCAAAAGCTTCAATTTTGACCCGTTTCAGGCACAGAAATGACTTTAAACACACTTATTTTAGTTGACAAAGTCATAATTCACATCCAACAGTCATTTAGAGTCAAAAGATTAAATGTTGAAATTTCATCATTATAGACCATTTTGGGATCGTTTGACAGGTCCGGAGTCATCGTTTTTCATCCGAAAATTGATTTTTTGGACTGTACCAAAAATGATTCAAAATGTCAATTGGATCGTGCCTCATGTTGAATAACCACTTTTTAAACCCTCACAGTGACCAAAATTGCCATTTTTACAGAGTTTTGCTTACTCAAAAGCTTCAATTTTGACCCATTTCAGGCACAGAAATGACTTTAAACACACTTATTTTAGTTGACAAAGTCATAATTCACATCCAACAGTCATTTAGAGTCAAAAGATTAAATGTTAAAATTTCATCATTATAGAGCATTTTGGGAACGTTCGACAGGTCCGGAGTCATCGTTTTTCATCCGAAAAATGATTTTTTGGACTGTACCAAAAATGATTCAAAATGTCAATTGGATCGTGCCTCATGTTGAATAACCACTTTTTAAACCCTCACAGTGACCAAAATTGCCATTTTTACAGAGTTTTGCTTACTCAAAAGCTACAATTTTGACCCGTTTCAGGCACAGAAATGACTTTAAACACACTTATTTTAGTTGACAAAGTCATAATTCACATCCAACAGTCATTTAGAGTCAAAAGATTAAATGTTGAAATTTCATCATTATAGACCATTTTGGGATCGTTCGACAGGTCCGGAGTCATCGTTTTTCATCCGAAAATTGATTTTTTGGACTGTACCAAAAATTATTCAAAATGTCAATTGGATCATGCCTCATGTCGAATAACCACTTTTTAAACCCTCACAGTGACCAAAATTGCCATTTTTACAGAGTTTTGCTTGCTCAAAAGCTTCAATTTTGACCCGTTTCAGGCACAGAAATGACTTTAAACACACTTATTCTAGTTGACAAAGTCATAATTCACATCCAACAGTCATTTAGAGTCAAAAGATTAAATGTTAAAATTTCATCATTATAGACCATTTTGGGAACATTCCACAGGTCCGGAGTCATCGTTTTTCATCCGAAAATTGATTTTTTGGACTGTACCAAAAATGATTCAAAATGTCAATTGGATCGAGCCTCATGTTGAATAACCACTTTTTAAACCCTCACAGTGACCAAAATTGCCATTTTTACAGAGTTTGCTTACTCAAAAGCTTCAATTTTGACCCGTTTCAGGCACAGAAATGACTTCAAACACACTTATTTTAGTTGACAAAGTCATAATTCACATCCAACAGTCATTTAGAGTCAAAAGATTAAATGTTGAAATTTCATCATTATAGACCATTTTGGGATCGTTTGACAGGTCCGGAGTCATCGTTTTTCATCCGAAAATTGATTTTTTGGACTGTACCAAAAATGATTCAAAATGTCAATTGGATCGTGCCTCATGTTGAATAACCACTTTTTAAACCCTCACAGTGACCAAAATTGCCATTTTTACAGAGTTTTGCTTGCTCAAAAGCTTCAATTTTGACCCGTTTCAGGCACAGAAATGACTTTAAACACACTTATTCTAGTTGACAAAGTCATAATTCACATCCAACAGTCATTTAGAGTCAAAAGATTAAATGTTAAAATTTCATCATTATAGACCATTTTGGGAACATTCCACAGGTCCGGAGTCATCGTTTTTCATCCGAAAATGGATTTTTTGGACTGTACCAAAAATGATTCAAAATGTCAATTGGATCGTTCCTCATGTTGAATAACCACTTTTTGCAGAGGCCGCCGCACCCGCCCGAAGGGTGGGGGAGGCTCGAAGGCCGGCGCCATAACCCTCGTGGTGCCACCAGCGGGAAAAAACTGGTTCTGGGCGCTCTGATGCGCACAGGAACCAGCGGAAACGGGGTGCGGACCAGCCACCCGAACGGAAGTGACCTGTTGACCTGGCGCCCCCCAAAGGACGTCCAATGGTCAACCTGGCTTTGTTTGAACCCCCCAATCAGGGGGACTCACCTGAGGCCTGCATGGAGGGCTCAGGAGGATTTAAGCGACGCCGCCCTCCCAGCAGAAGCACATCGCATTCGAGGAGCTGGGAGATCGGCGCGACAGCAACAACGACTGAAGAAGAGAGGCGACGCGGCGAAGGACGAGACAGGAAGACGGTGGGACTCCGGTAGAAGACCCAGGTCATCATCACCGAGGACGCCTTACGGAGCGCGGCGCGCCGTGCCAGCTCCCCCGAAACAACATCAGGTAAAGACCGCGGCAAGCTCAGGGCTCGGGATAAGCACACGCAGTCAGCTGTGCCCCCGGCAGACGGCCTGACGCAGACGCGGGAAACTAAGAAGCCACACACAAGTGCGCAGAGAATCACGACATGTCGGAAGGCCAGCCGGACGAGATGGCGGAGGTACTGTTGAAGATCCGCGAGTTATCGGCCATCCACGGCGACGACTGGCTTCACCCCCATCTGGGCAAGGGGAAAGAGAACAGACCGGTTGAACAGGCGGACGAAGAACCAGGGCCTTCCGCACCCAAGAAGCTGAAAAACACGCCGATGAAGAGAACATCGAAGAGGAACCCTCCGAGGAAGGTGCGGCAGAAACCCCTTACGCCGAGGCCGGAGGGCAGTGAACAGGGCGAGACGACCGACAAAAAGAAGAAGGGTGAGCATATTAGCAACATCGTGAGGGAATGTCTGAAATCGCTAGCGCCGGGGCTACTTAATGGCGTAGGGCAGGGGGGACCAGGGCCTAGGGAGCAGCGCGCGGAGGAAGCGGCAGGTCTCACGTGGCATATGGTCGACCCGGGGTGGGCCCGTCAGACAAGAGTGCAGGAGCAGGTAAGCTTGTCCGCCCAGGGGGATCAGATTTCCCCGCTACCCGGTTGGGGTTACGGCCCCGTTGCAGGAAGCCCACCTCCGAGTGGGGTAGTCAACGATCATTACATCAGGCCATCCCCCGGCCCGGCGTCCCTGACTACGAAAGCCACCGGCCTGGCATGCCTCATCCCCCTAGCGGTAAAAGAGAGGATATGGCGCAAAGAATTCATTGACATATTTTCGCTGCTTGAAATACAGCTAGAAGGGCTCGATCTAACCACGTGCGACAGGAAAGAAGAGGACAGGAGAGAAAGGCGTGGGGCCAGAAAAGAGCGCAGTTTCGAAAATTGGTTAGACGCCTTCAGAATCATGGCGTGCATTATAGTGGAGAGGTTCCCCCATTGCGCGGCTGACTTGTGGCTGTACGAGGCCAATATCCACCTGGCACAGAGGCAGTTCCCAGGGGATGCCTGGCTAGAATACGATAAAGGGTTTAGATTAAAAATGCAGAGGCACCCCGAAATGGAGTGGAATGAGGAGGATGTCTCCGGCTTCATCCACAAGATGCTCACAGCCAAAGACGTTAGGACCTGGGCCGGAAAAGGCGACCAGCCCTTTCGGAGCTCATACCAAAAAGGGAAGAGTGGTTCTTATCAAAGGCGGTCGAACGGGAGATCAGACTCCCCAACCGCAACCAAGGCGATCTGTTGGAGATACGAGGCGGGGGATTGCTCATGGGGCTCGTCTTGTAAGTTTCAGCACGCATGCGCGTCCTGCGGGGGCAAGCATGCCACCTCCGCATGCAAAGGTTCCAAACGTGAAGCGAAAAGGGAAAAGAGAGAAAAGAGCAAGAAGCGTTAGCCCCAACGCAGGGGAAAAGAGGGGACTGGTGGACATTCATAGGCGCCAGCTGGCCAGATCCCCCATTATTACACAACAGCTGCGCAGATTGACAAACAAATACCCGAACAAAGCAGAGGCCAGGTCACTGGTAGAGGGCTTCGAGCAAGGCTTCGTTATTCCATTTCATGGCCCGCTCCCCTCGGCGGGGGCGAACAACCTGAAGTCGGCAAGCCAACACCCCGAAGTGGTTAGCGCCAAGATTGAGAAAGAAGTGAAGCTGGGCAGAGTTGAGGGCCCTATCGCAAAGGAATTACAAGGAGACATAGTCATCTCCCCGCTAGGCGTGGTCCCCAAGAAAGAACAAGGTCAATTCAGGCTGATACACCACCTTTCGTTTCCGGAAGGTTCCTCCGTGAACGACGGTATCGACCCCGAAGCTTGCTCAGTGGGATATGCGTCAGTCGACGACGCAATCGAGCTGGTGAAGGCGACAGGCAGAGGGGCTCTTATGGCGAAAGCCGATATTGAATCCGCGTTCCGACTTCTGCCGGTCCACCCTTCCAGTTTCCACTTACTGGGTTTTCAATGGGGAGAGGACGTGTTCATTGACAAAGCCATGCCCATGGGATGCGCGATATCATGCGCATACTTTGAGCAGTTCGCCACCTTCTTAGAATGGGCGCTGCATGACCGGCACCAGGAAGGGGGGAAACTGCACTACTTAGACGATTTTCTGTTCACGGGCCCGGCAGGTTCCTCAGTGTGCGCAAGCACGTTGGCAGCCTTCGAGGAGCTAGCCAGGTCTCTAGGGGTCCCCCTCGCAAAAGAAAAAACTACAAGCCCGACCACAAGTCTCACGTTCCTGGGCATAGAATTGGACTCTATAGCGGGAACGGCCAGGCTGCCTCCAGGCAAAGTGAAGGAATTTCGCGAGGAAGTATCGAAGCTACGGGGTCGGGACAAGGCCACCCTGAGGGAGATCCAGCGAGTAATAGGTAGACTCAACTTCGCGGCTAGGGTAATCCCGCCCGCCAGGGTATTTTCGAGGCGCCTAACAGGGCTAACGGCCGGCGTCACCCACAAGCACCACCACATCAGACTGAGCGCAGGCGTGAAACAGGACCTGCGGGTGTGGGACGAGTTTCTACAGAATTTCAACGGGGTGCTGATTTGGAGAGCAGGTTGGGTAACGGCCGAACAGATAGCCCTTTACACTGACGCGGCTGGAAGCCTTGGCTTCGGCGCGGTCTTGGGAAACAGCTGGTGCGCCAGCCAGTGGCCAGACGAGTGGCATGCGCAGGGGCTCACCAGGAACATCACGTTTCTCGAGCTGTTCCCAATCATCGTGGCAATGACCATTTGGAGCGAGAAAATAAAAAACCTGAAACTCACCCTTTGGTCAGATAACATGGGAGTGGTGCAGGCCATTAACAGAGGCGCAGCGAGATGCCCGGACATGCTGAGGCTAATGCGACGGTTAATTAAATTACAGCTGGAGGGGAACCTGGAGCTGAAAGCACGCCACGTGCCAGGGGCAGAGAACTCAGCAGCAGACGCACTCTCACGGTCCCAAATGAAGCGCTTCAGAGAACTGGTGCCCGGGGCGGACAAGGAGATGACCCCCTTTCCATCGTCCCTTTGGGACCTGGGGGAATAGACTTATCATGGCTAGTAGGGCAATCACTCACCGCGGAAGCTAGCAGAAGATACAGGACATACGCGGGCACAGTGATGAAAGTTGGGGGCCTAAAATCGCTGGAAAACGGGGCAAAGACTCGCACGGCGGTCGAGAAATTCGTGCAATGGGCATTCGAGTCGAAAAAAACGAGATCATGGGCCCAGGCGCATCTGTCCGCCATTGCCCATTTTGCGAGGCTTTACACAGGCGAGGACCCCACTACCTCGGCCTATCTAAAAACGGCCTTAAAAGGCTGGAGGAGGGTTGAAGGAAAAAAGAAGGACAACAGGCGTCCCATCGATTTTGCCAAAATGGGGCAGCTCCTTGAAGCCCTCACAGGCTTAATATCGGATGAGTACGAGCTGCTGCTATTTAGGGCGGCTTTCACGACGGCGTTCTTTGGAGCATTCCGAGTCAGCGAATTGGTAGCCCCCAGCAAGTCGGGCCCAGCGCAGCAATGCCTGCAGGCAAGAGACATTAAACCAATGAAGAGGGCAGTGGAGTTAACGCTGAGACAGTCCAAAACAGACAGGGCAAGGAGGGGGACGACGATACGTCTCCATTGCATACCAGAGTCGGGGCTCTGCGCGGTATGCTGGTTGTTCAGGTACATGGGGGCTCGACCAGCTGGCGATGGCCCTCTCTTCATACATAAGGACGGGAGGAACCTGAGCAAGTTCCAGTTTACAGCCATAATGCGCCAGGGCCTTGGTAAAGCCGGGTATTGCGCGGCTTCGTTCGCCTCTCACTCCTTCAGGATCGGCGCAGCAACCTCGGCATCGCAGCATGGCATGCCAGAGGACAGGATCCAGGCAGTGGGCAGATGGCGCTCCAGGGCGTACAAGTCGTACATACGCCCTCACCTCGTATAAAAAAAAAAAAAAAAAAAAAAAAAGAAAAGGAAAAAAGGGGGCGAAGAGAAAAAGACACAAAAAAAAAAAAAAAAAAAAAAAAACAAAAGGGAGAGAAAGCCCCGAAGGTGGGAGGGGGGGGAAGGAGTGGGAGTTGCCTTGGGATGCCGCACGGCAGGGTGACAACACACCCCCGCCCTCTCTTGAATGCACACGGTGCGCAGTAAAAGCCACCTAACGGAATGCTTTCTCTCGACAGGGGGACGCCCGCAGCTGGTCTGGGTGGTGGGGCACTCATTCGTGTCCCGGATGGAGTCTTGGTGGCGGCAGGGGGACAGCAGCATACGCAGGCCCAAAGCGACGTACATCAGGTGGATAGGGCAGCCAGGCATGAGATGGGAGCAGCTACTGCCGACGCTGGACGGCCTCATGGCAGATTCGGCCTGGTTGCCTGACGTCCTGATCATCCACCTAGGGGGCAATGACCTGACCCGGCTAGGGCGAAAAGCTGTCGGGCAAGCCATCCAAAGGGATCTCACCAAGACAGCTGCGTGGCTGGGACCCACGACGGTGGTCTGGTCCGAAATGATCAGCAGGAAACATTGGAGAGGTGCCGATTCCAACAATGCCGTCGACAACGCAAGGAGGAAGCTAAACGTGGCAATGCACAAGTTCTGCCTCGCCAATGGCCTGGAATCAATTCGGCACGGCCTCATCCACCCGGGCCGCCCAGAGCTCTATGGGCAAGACGGGGTACACCTATCCGAAAAAGGGATGAAGGTGTTTTGGGATAACTTGTGGGGTGCAATGTCACTCGCAGGTTGCAACCAAAAAAAAAAAAAAAAAAAAAAAGGAAGAAATGAAAGATGGAGAAAGGTGGGAGCCACGAACCAGGTGCAGGGGGGGAGCCGCAGTGAGACGTGCGCCTCCCTGCGGCGTGGCGGAAATCCTACACTGGTTGGCTAAGAAAACACACCGGCGGGCGGTGTGTAAGAGGATGGCCACTCACTTTTGAATGCCGCACGGCAGGGTGACGTGGCGGCATAAAGGAGGGGAGTAGCAGGAGGAGACGGCACTCGCGGCCCAGACCCGGCCGGACGGCAGGGCGCAATTTGGTAGCGAGCTGGGGACCTAACTCCCGACTGGAAAGCGTAAAGCTCCCCTCCACAACACGCAGAAGGCGTGGGAAACCAACCACTGGAGCACCAATAGACTGACAACAAACTGGTTGTGTACAAGCCCCATTTTCGAACTAAGGAGGGCACAAAGAGACTGACACCTGCTACTAGAAGAGGGTGTCATAATGTGTAATATGCCAATTATGATTGATGAGTAATGTTCAAAAATGGAAGATTGCTTGATACCAGTTTGTGTTATTAATATGTCTTTGGTTATTAATAAACTGCGGCCAACAACGACCACTACGGATACCAGGCTTTGTTGGCTGACATTATTTCCCACCTTCGGCAGCAGCAGTATGCGGGGGCCGGTAAGTATGGTGAGTATGGGTCTCCGCAGAATAGGCACATGCGAGGGTTATTGCAGAGGCCGCCGCACCCGCCCGAAGGGTGGGGGAGGCTCGAAGGCCGGCGCCATAACCCTCGTGGTGCCACCAGCGGGAAAAAACTGGTTCTGGGCGCTCTGATGCGCACAGGAACCAGCGGAAACGGGGTGCGCACCAGCCACCCGAACGGAAGTGACCTGTTGACCTGGCGCCCCCCAAAGGACGTCCAATGGTCAACCTGGCTTTGTTTGAACCCCCCAATCAGGGGGGCTCACCTGAGGCCTGCATGGAGGGCTCAGGAGGATTTAAGCGACGCCGCCCTCCCAGCAGAAGCACATCGCATTCGAGGAGCTGGGAGATCGGCGCGACAGCAACAACGACTGAAGCCCACCCACCCACACCTAAGGAACAGCAAAAGTCGCAGTGCTGGATAGGGGGAGGGGCGTTAGCGGAAATCCTACACTGGTTGGCTAAGAAAACACACCGGCGGGCGGTGTGTAAGAGGATGGCCACTCACTTTTGAATGCCGCACGGCAGGGTGACGTGGCGGCATAAAGGAGGGGAGTAGCAGGAGGAGACGGCACTCGCGGCCCAGACCCGGCCGGACGGCAGGGCGCAATTTGGTAGCGAGCTGGGGACCTAACTCCCGACTGGAAAGCGTAAAGCTCCCCTCCACAACACGCAGAAGGCGTGGGCAACCAACCACTGGAGCACCAATAGACTGACAACAAACTGGTTGTGTACAAGCCCCATTTTCGAACTAAGGAGGGCACAAAGAGACTGACACCTGCTACTAGAAGAGGGTGTCATAATGTGTAATATGCCAATTATGATTGATGAGTAATGTTCAAAAATGGAAGATTGCTTGATACCAGTTTGTGTTATTAATATGTCTTTGGTTATTAATAAACTGCGGCCAACAACGACCACTACGGATACCAGGCTTTGTTGGCTGACATTATTTCCCACCTTCGGCAGCAGCAGTATGCGGGGGCCGGTAAGTATGGTGAGTATGGGTCTCCGCAGAATAGGCACATGCGAGGGTTATTAAACCCTCACAGTGACCAAAATTGCCGTTTTTACAGAGTTTTGCCTACTCAAAAGCTTCAATTTTGACCCGTTTCAGGCACAGAAATGACTTTAAACACACTTATTTTAGTTGACAAAGTCATAATTCACATCCAACAGTCATTTAGAGTCAAAAGATTAAATGTTGAAATTTCATCATTATAGACCATTTTGGGATCGTTCGACAGGTCCGGAGTCATCGTTTTTCATCCGAAAATTGATTTTTTGGACTGTACCAAAAATGATTCAAAATGTCAATTGGATCGTGCCTCATGTTGAATAACCACTTTTTAAACCCTCACAGTGACCAAAATTGCCATTTTTACAGAGTTTTGCTTGCTCAAAAGCTTCAATTTTGACCCGTTTCAGGCACAGAAATGACTTTAAACACACTTATTCTAGTTGACAAAGTCATAATTCACATCCAACAGTCATTTAGAGTCAAAAGATTAAATGTTAAAATTTCATCATTATAGACCATTTTGGGATCGTTCGACAGGTCCGAAGTCATCGTTTTTCATCCGAAAATTGATTTTTTGGACTGTACCAAAAATGATTCAAAATGTCAATTGGATCGTGCATGTTGAATAACCACTTTTTAAACCCTCACAGTGACCAAAATTTCCATTTTTACAGAGTTTCGCTTACTCAAAAGCTTCAATTTTGACCCATTTCAGGCACAGAAATGACTTTAAACACACTTATTTTAGTTGACAAAGTCATAATTCACATCCATCAGTCATTTAGAGTCAAAAGATTAAATGTTAAAATTTCATCATTATAGACCATTTTGGGAACGTTCGACAGGTCCGGAGTCATCGTTTTTCATCCGAAAATTGATTTTTTGGACTGTACCAAAAATGATTCAAAATGTCACTTGGATCGTGCCTCATGTTGAATAACCACTTTTTAAACCCTCACAGTGACCAAAATTGCCATTTTTACAGAGTTTTGCTTACTCAAAAGCTTCAATTTTGACCCGTTTCAGGCACAGAAATGACTTTAAACACACTTATTTTAGTTGACAAAGTCATAATTCACATCCAACAGTCATTTAGAGTCAAAAGATTAAATGTTGAAATTTCATCATTATAGACCATTTTGGGATCGTTCGACAGGTCCGGAGTCATCGTTTTTCATCCGAAAATGGATTTTTTGGACTGTACCAAAAATGATTCAAAATGTCAATTGGATCGTGCCTCATGTTGAATAACCACTTTTTAAACCCTCACAGTGACCAAAATTGCCATTTTTACAGAGTTTTGCTTGCTCAAAAGCTTCAATTTTGACCCGTTTCAGGCACAGAAATGACTTTAAACACACTTATTCTAGTTGACAAAGTCATAATTCACATCCAACAGTCATTTAGAGTCAAAAGATTAAATGTTAAAATTTCATCATTATAGACCATTTTGGGAACATTCCACAGGTCCGGAGTCATCGTTTTTCATCCGAAAATTGATTTTTTGGACTGTACCAAAAATGATTGAAAATGTCAATTGGATCGTTCCTCATGTTGAATAACCACTTTTTAAACCCTCACAGTGACCAAAATTGCCATTTTTACAGAGTTTTGCTTACTCAAAAGCTTCAATTTTGACCCGTTTCAGGCACAGAATTGACTTTAAACACACGTATTTTAGTTGAAAAAGTCATAATTCACATCCAACAGTCATTTAGAGTCAAAAGATTAAATGTTGAAATTTCATCCATATTGACCATTTGGGATCGTTCGACAGGTCCGGAGTCATCGTTTTTCATCCGAAAATTGATTTTTTGGACTGTACTAAAAATGATTCAAAATGTCAATTGGATCGTGCCTCATGTTGAATAACCACTTTTTAAACCCTCACAGTGACCAAAATTGCCATTTTTACATAGTTTTGCTTACTCAAAAGCTTTAATTTTGACCCGTTTCAGGCACAGAAATGACTTTAAACACACTTATTCTAGTTGACAAAGTCATAATTCACATCCAACAGTCATTTAGAGTCAAAAGAATAAATGTTAACATTTCATCATTATAGACCATTTTGGGAACGTTCGACAGGTCCGGAGTCATCGTTTTTCATCCGAAAATTGATTTTTTGGACTGTACCAAAAATGATTCAAAATGTCAATTGGATCGTTCCTCATGTTGAATAACCACTTTTTAAACCCTCACAGTGACCAAAATTGCCATTTTTACAGAGTTTTGCTTACTCAAAAGCTTCAATTTTGACCCGTTTCAGGCACAGAAATGACTTTAAACACACTTATTTTAGTTGACAAAGTCATAATTCACATCCAACAGTCATTTAGAGTCAAAAGATTAAATGTTGAAATTTCATCATTATAGACCATTTTGGGATCGTTCGACAGGTCCGGAGTCATCGTTTTTCATCCGAAAATTGATTTTTTGGACTGTACCAAAAATGATTCAAAATGTCAATTGGATCGTGCCTCATGTTGAATAACCACTTTTTAAACCCTCACAGTGACCAAAATTTCCATTTTTACAGAGTTTCGCTTACTCAAAAGCTTCAATTTTGACCCGTTTCAGGCACAGAAATGACTTTAAACACACTTATTTTAGTTGACAAAGTCATAATTCACATCCAACAGTCATTTAGAGTCAAAAGATTAAATGTTGAAATTTCATCATTATAGACCATTTTGGGATCGTTTGACAGGTCCGGAGTCATCGTTTTTCATCCGAAAATTGATTTTTTGGACTGTACCAAAAATGATTCAAAATGTCAATTGGATCGTGCCTCATGTTGAATAACCACTTTTTAAACCCTCACAGTGACCAAAATTGCCATTTTTACAGAGTTTTGCTTGCTCAAAAGCTTCAATTTTGACCCGTTTCAGGCACAGAAATGACTTTAAACACACTTATTCTAGTTGACAAAGTCATAATTCACATCCAACAGTCATTTAGAGTCAAAAGATTAAATGTTAAAATTTCATCATTATAGACCATTTTGGGAACATTCCACAGGTCCGGAGTCATCGTTTTTCATCCGGAAATGGATTTTTTGGACTGTACCAAAAATGATTCAAAATGTCAATTGGATCGTTCCTCATGTTGAATAACCACTTTTTAAACCCTCACAGTGACCAAAATTGCCATTTTTACAGAGTTTTGCTTACTCAAAAGCTTCAATTTTGACCCATTTCAGGCACAGAAATGACTTTAAACACACTTATTTTAGTTGACAAAGTCATAATTCACATCCAACAGTCATTTAGAGTCAAAAGATTAAATGTTAAAATTTCATCATTATAGAGCATTTTGGGAACGTTCGACAGGTCCGGAGTCATCGTTTTTCATCCGAAAAATGATTTTTTGGACTGTACCAAAAATGATTCAAAATGTCAATTGGATCGTGCCTCATGTTGAATAACCACTTTTTAAACCCTCACAGTGACCAAAATTGCCGTTTTTACAGAGTTTTGCTTACTCAAAAGCTTCAATTTTGACCCGTTTCAGGCACAGAAATGACTTTAAACACACTTATTTTAGTTGACAAAGTCATAATTCACATCCAACAGTCATTTAGAGTCAAAAGATTAAATGTTGAAATTTCATTATTATAGACCATTTTGGGATCGTTCGACAGGTCCGGAGTCATCGTTTTTCATCCGAAAATTGATTTTTTGGACTGTACCAAAAATGATTCAAAATGTCAATTGGATCGTGCCTCATGTTGAATAACCACTTTTTAAACCCTCACAGTGACCAAAATTGCCATTTTTACAGAGTTTTGCTTGCTCAAAAGCTTCAATTTTGACCCGTTTCAGGCACAGAAATGACTTTAAACACACTTATTCTAGTTGACAAAGTCATAATTCACATCCAACAGTCATTTAGAGTCAAAAGATTAAATGTTAAAATTTCATCATTATAGACCATTTTGGGATCGTTCGACAGGTCCGAAGTCATCGTTTTTCATCCGAAAATTGATTTTTTGGACTGTACCAAAAATGATTCAAAATGTCAATTGGATCGTGCATGTTGAATAACCACTTTTTAAACCCTCACAGTGACCAAAAATTCCATTTTTACAGAGTTTCGCTTACTCAAAAGCTTCAATTTTGACCCATTTCAGGCACAGAAATGACTTTAAACACACTTATTTTAGTTGACAAAGTCATAATTCACATCCATCAGTCATTTAGAGTCAAAAGATTAAATGTTAAAATTTCATCATTATAGACCATTTTGGGAACGTTCGACAGGTCCGGAGTCATCGTTTTTCATCCGAAAATTGATTTTTTGGACTGTACCAAAAATGATTCAAAATGTCACTTGGATCGTGCCTCATGTTGAATAACCACTTTTTAAACCCTCACAGTGACCAAAATTGCCATTTTTACAGAGTTTTGCTTGCTCAAAAGCTTCAATTTTGACCCGTTTCAGGCACAGAAATGACTTTAAACACACTTATTCTAGTTGACAAAGTCATAATTCACATCCAACAGTCATTTTGAGTCAAAAGATTAAATGTTAAAATTTCATCATTATAGACCATTTTGGGAACATTCCACAGGTCCGGAGTCATCGTTTTTCATCCGAAAATTGATTTTTTGGACTGTACCAAAAATGATTCAAAATGTCAATTGGATCGTTCCTCATGTTGAATAACCAGTTTTTAAACCCTCACAGTGACCAAAATTGCCATTTTTACAGAGTTTTGCTTACTCAAAAGCTTCAATTTTGACCCGTTTCAGGCACAGAATTGACTTTAAACACACGTATTTTAATTGAAAAAGTCATAATTCACATCCAACAGTCATTTAGAGTCAAAAGATTAAATGTTGAAATTTCATCCATATTGACCATTTGGGATCGTTCGACAGGTCCGGAGTCATCGTTTTTCATCCGAAAATTGATTTTTTGGACTGTACTAAAAATGATTCAAAATGTCAATTGGATCGTGCCTCATGTTGAATAACCACTTTTTAAACCCTCACAGTGACCAAAATTGCCATTTTTACAGAGTTTTGCTTACTCAAAAGCTTTAATTTTGACCCGTTTCAGGCACAGAAATGACTTTAAACACACTTATTCTAGTTGACAAAGTCATAATTCACATCCAACAGTCATTTAGAGTCAAAAGAATAAATGTTAATATTTCATCATTATAGACCATTTTGGGAACGTTCGACAGGTCCGGAGTCATCGTTTTTCATCCGAAAATTGATTTTTTGGACTGTACCAAAAATGATTCAAAATGTCAATTGGATCGTTCCTCATGTTGAATAACCACTTTTTAAACCCTCACAGTGACCAAAATTGCCATTTTTACAGAGTTTTGCTTACTCAAAAGCTTCAATTTTGACCCGTTTCAGGCACAGAAATGACTTTAAACACACTTATTTTAGTTGACAAAGTCATAATTCACATCCAACAGTCATTTAGAGTCAAAAGATTAAATGTTGAAATTTCATCATTATAGACCATTTTGGGATCGTTCGACAGGTCCGGAGTCATCGTTTTTCATCCGAAAATTGATTTTTTGGACTGTACCAAAAATGATTCAAAATGTCAATTGGATCGTGCCTCATGTTGAATAACCACTTTTTAAACCCTCACAGTGACCAAAATTTCCATTTTTACAGAGTTTCGCTTACTCAAAAGCTTCAATTTTGACCCGTTTCAGGCACAGAAATGACTTTAAACACACTTATTTTAGTTGACAAAGTCATAATTCACATCCAACAGTCATTTAGAGTCAAAAGATTATGGGGCCGATTAGGATGGAGGATTTTCCGCCTCCTCCGGGCCGGCGGAAGCCACCTCCGGCCCGGAGGAGGCGGAAAATCCTCTGCGGAGTCACCAAAGACCCACCGCCAAATTAGGATGGCTGGTGGGTCTGGAATTCCGTCCGCCGCTTTTCCGCCGCGGTCGGCTTCCGACCGCGGCGGAAAAGCTATAACATGGCAGGCGGTGTCTATGAGACACCGTCCGCCATATTATGATGTATGTGTAAAACTGCTTTTCCAAGGCGGCTTTTCCGCCATGGAAAAGCATACGGACATTCACTTTGGGGGCCCGTTGCGGGCCCCCTGGGTGAATGGGGGGTGGGGGGTGCACATGGGGGGTACCTATGGTACCCCCCTGCATTTGCGTGCACAAAGCGGCAGGCACCGTGCGGTCCCTGCCGCTTTGTGCATGTAAATGTAACACATGCTTTTTTAACATTGCGGCGGGTGCAGCTTGAAGCTGCACCCGCCGCAATGTTAAATATGGAGGATGTGACCGCCACCCTGGCGGTCACATCCTAATCAGGACGGAGGGAACGCCGCATCCCCTGCGGACGTTCCCTCCTCCTCAAGGGTGGCGGACGGACGCAAGTCCGTCCGCCATCCTAATCGGCCCCTAAATGTTGAAATTTCATCATTATAGACCATTTTGGGATCGTTCGACAGGTCCGGAGTCATCGTTTTTCATCCGAAAATTGATTTTTTGGACTGTACCAAAAATGATTCAAAATGTCAATTGGATCGTGCCTCATGTTGAATAACCACTTTTTAAACCCTCACAGTGACCAAAATTGCCATTTTTACAGAGTTTTGCTTGCTCAAAAGCTTCAATTTTGACCCGTTTCAGGCACAGAAATGACTTTAAACACACTTATTCTAGTTGACAAAGTCATAATTCACATCCAACAGTCATTTAGAGTCAAAAGATTAAATGTTAAAATTTCATCATTATAGACCATTTTGGGAACATTCCACAGGTCCGGAGTCATCGTTTTTCATCCGAAAATTGATTTTTTGGACTGTACAAAAAATGATTCAAAATGTCAATTGGATCGTTCCTCATGTTGAATAACCACTTTTTAAACCCTCACAGTGACCAAAATTGCCATTTTTACAGAGTTTTGCTTACTCAAAAGCTTCAATTTTGACCCATTTCAGGCACAGAAATGACTTTAAACACACTTATTTTAGTTGACAAAGTCATAATTCACATCCAACAGTCATTTAGAGTCAAAAGATTAAATGTTAAAATTTCATCATTATAGAGCATTTTGGGAACGTTCGACAGGTCCGGAGTCATCGTTTTTCATCTGAAAAATGATTTTTTGGACTGTACCATAAATGATTCAAAATGTCAATTGGATCGTGCCTCATGTTGAATAACCACTTTTTAAACCCTCACAGTGACCAAAATTGCCATTTTTACAGAGTTTTGCTTACTCAAAAGCTACAATTTTGACCCGTTTCAGGCACAGAAATGACTTTAAACACACTTATTTTAGTTGACAAAGTCATAATTCACATCCAACAGTCATTTAGAGTCAAAAGATTAAATGTTGAAATTTCATCATTATAGACCATTTTGGGATCGTTCGACAGGTCCGGAGTCATCGTTTTTCATCCGAAAATTGATTTTTTGGACTGTACCAAAAATTATTCAAAATGTCAATTGGATCATGCCTCATGTCGAATAACCTCTTTTTAAACCCTCACAGTGACCAAAATTGCCATTTTTACAGAGTTTTGCTTGCTCAAAAGCTTCAATTTTGACCCGTTTCAGGCACAGAAATGACTTTAAACACACTTATTCTAGTTGACAAAGTCATAATTCACATCCAACAGTCATTTAGAGTCAAAAGATTAAATGTTAAAATTTCATCATTATAGACCATTTTGGGAACATTCCACAGGTCCGGAGTCATCGTTTTTCATCCGAAAATTGATTTTTTGGACTGTACCAAAAATGATTCAAAATGTCAATTGGATCGAGCCTCATGTTGAATAACCACTTTTTAAACCCTCACAGGGACCAAAATTGCCATTTTTACAGAGTTTGCTTACTCAAAAGCTTCAATTTTGACCCGTTTCAGGCACAGAAATGACTTTAAACACACTTATTTTAGTTGACAAAGTCATAATTCACATCCAACAGTCATTTAGAGTCAAAAGATTAAATGTTGAAATTTCATCATTATAGACCATTTTGGGATCGTTTGACAGGTCCGGAGTCATCGTTTTTCATCCGAAAATTGATTTTTTGGACTGTACCAAAAATGATTCAAAATGTCAATTGGATCGTGCCTCATGTTGAATAACCACTTTTTAAACCCTCACAGTGACCAAAATTGCCATTTTTACAGAGTTTTGCTTACTCAAAAGCTTCAATTTTGACCCATTTCAGGCACAGAAATGACTTTAAACACACTTATTTTAGTTGACAAAGTCATAATTCACATCCAACAGTCATTTAGAGTCAAAAGATTAAATGTTAAAATTTCATCATTATAGACCATTTTGGGATCGTTCGACAGGTCCGGAGTCATCGTTTTTCATCCGAAAAATGATTTTTTGGACTGTACCAAAAATGATTCAAAATGTCAATTGGATCGTGCCTCATGTTGAATAACCACTTTTTAAACCCTCACAGTGACCAAAATTGCCATTTTTACAGAGTTTTGCTTACTCAAAAGCTACAATTTTGACCCGTTTCAGGCACAGAAATGACTTTAAACACACTTATTTTAGTTGACAAAGTCATAATTCACATCCAACAGTCATTTAGAGTCAAAAGATTAAATGTTGAAATTTCATCATTATAGACCATTTTGGGATCGTTCGACAGGTCCGGAGTCATCGTTTTTCATCCGAAAATTGATTTTTTGGACTGTACCAAAAATGATTCAAAATGTCAATTGGATCATGCCTCATGTCGAATAACCACTTTTTAAACCCTCACAGTGACCAAAATTGCCATTTTTACAGAGTTTTGCTTGCTCAAAAGCTTCAATTTTGACCCGTTTCAGGCACAGAAATGACTTTAAACACACTTATTCTAGTTGACAAAGTCATAATTCACATCCAACAGTCATTTAGAGTCAAAAGATTAAATGTTAAAATTTCATCATTATAGACCATTTTGGGAACATTCCACAGGTCCGGAGTCATCGTTTTTCCTCCGAAAATTGATTTTTTGGACTGTACCAAAAATGATTCAAAATGTCAATTGGATCGTTCCTCATGTTGAATAACCACTTTTTAAACCCTCACAGTGACCAAAATTGCCATTTTTACAGAGTTTTGCTCACTCAAAAGCTTCAATTTTGACCCATTTCAGGCACAGAAATGACTTTAAACACACTTATTTTAGTTGACAAAGTCATAATTCACATCCAACAGTCATTTAGAGTCAAAAGATTAAATGTTAAAATTTCATCATTATAGACCATTTTGGGAACATTCCACAGGTCCGGAGTCATCGTTTTTCATCCGAAAATTGATTTTTTGGACTGTACCAAAAATGATTCAAAATGTCAATTGGATCGAGCCTCATGTTGAATAACCACTTTTTAACCCCTCACAGTGACCAAAATTGCCATTTTTACAAAGTTTGCTTACTCAAAAGCTTCAATTTTGACCCGTTTCAGGCACAGAAATGACTTTAAACACACTTATTTTAGTTGACAAAGTCATAATTCACATCCAACAGTCATTTAGAGTCAAAAGATTAAATGTTGAAATTTCATCATTATAGACCATTTTGGGATCGTTTGACAGGTCCGGAGTCATCGTTTTTCATCCGAAAATTGATTTTTTGGACTGTACCAAAAATGATTCAAAATGTCAATTGGATCGTGCCTCATGTTGAATAACCACTTTTTAAACCCTCACAGTGACCAAAATTGCCATTTTTACAGAGTTTTGCTTGCTCAAAAGCTTCAATTTTGACCCGTTTCAGGCACAGAAATGACTTTAAACACACTTATTCTAGTTGACAAAGTCATAATTCACATCCAACAGTCATTTAGAGTCAAAAGATTAAATGTTAAAATTTCATCATTATAGACCATTTTGGGAACATTCCACAGGTCCGGAGTCATCGTTTTTCATCCGAAAATTGATTTTTTGGACTGTACCAAAAATGATTCAAAATGTCAATTGGATCATGCCTCATGTCGAATAACCACTTTTTAAACCCTCACAGTGACCAAAATTGCCATTTTTACAGAGTTTTGCTTACTCAAAAGCTTCAATTTTGACCCGTTTCAGGCACAGAAATGACTTTAAACACACTTATTTTAGTTGACAAAGTCATAATTCACATCCAACAGTCATTTAGAGTCAAAAGATTAAATGTTAAAATTTCATCATTATAGACCATTTTAGGAACATTCCGCAGGTCCGGAGTCATCGTTTTTCATCCGAAAATTGATTTTTTGGACTGTACCAAAAATGATTCAAAATGTCAATTGGATCGTTCATCATGTTGAATAACCACTTTTTAAACCCTCACAGTGACCAAAATTGCCATTTTTACAGAGTTTTGCTTACTCAAAAGCTTCAATTTTGACCCATTTCAGGCACAGAAATGACATTAAACACACTTATTTTAGTTGACAAAGTCATAATTCACATCCAACAGTCATTTAGAGTCAAAAGATTAAATGTTAAAATTTCATCATTATAGACCATTTTGGGATCGTTCGACAGGTCCGAAGTCATCGTTTTTCATCCGAAAATTGATTTTTTGGACTGTACCAAAAATGATTCAAAATGTCAATTGGATCGTGCCTCATGTTGAATAACCACTTTTTAAACCCTCACAGTGACCAAAATTTCCATTTTTACAAAGTTTCGCTTACTCAAAAGCTTCAATTTTGACCCATTTCAGGCACAGAAATGACTTTAAACACACTTATTTTAGTTGACAAAGTCATAATTCACATCCAACAGTCATTTAGAGTCAAAAGATTAAATGTTAAAATGTCATCATTATAGACCATTTTGGGAACGTTCGACAGGTCCGGAGTCATCGTTTTTCATCCGAAAATTGATTTTTTGGACTGTACCAAAAATGATTCAAAATGTCAATTGGATCGTGCCTCATGTTGAATAACCACTTTTTAAACCCTCACAGTGACCAAAATTGCCATTTTTACAGAGTTTTGCTTACTCAAAAGCTTCAATTTTGACCCGTTTCAGGCACAGAAATGACTTTAAACACACTTATTTTAGTTGACAAAGTCATAATTCACATCCAACAGTCATTTAGAGTCAAAAGATTAAATGTTGAAATTTCATCATTATAGACCATTTTGGGATCGTTCGACAGGTCCGGAGTCATCGTTTTTCATCCGAAAATGGATTTTTTGGACTGTACCAAAAATGATTCAAAATGTCAATTGGATCGTGCCTCATGTTGAATAACCACTTTTTAAACCCTCACAGTGACCAAAATTGCCATTTTTACAGAGTTTTGCTTGCTCAAAAGCTTCAATTTTGACCCGTTTCAGGCACAGAAATGACTTTAAACACACTTATTCTAGTTGACAAAGTCATAATTCACATCCAACAGTCATTTAGAGTCAAAAGATTAAATGTTAAAATTTCATCATTATAGACCATTTTGGGAACATTCCACAGGTCCGGAGTCATCGTTTTTCATCCGAAAATTGATTTTTGGGCTGTACCAAAAATGATTCAAAATGTCAATTGGATCGTGCCTCATGTTGAATAACCACTTTTTAAACCCTCACAGTGACCAAAATTGCCATTTTTACAGAGTTTTGCTTACTCAAAAGCTTCAATTTTGACCCGTTTCAGGCACAGAATTGACTTTAAACACACGTATTTTAGTTGAAAAAGTCATAATTCACATCCAACAGTCATTTAGAGTCAAAAGATTAAATGTTGAAATTTCATCCATATTGACCATTTGGGATCGTTCGACAGGTCCGGAGTCATCGTTTTTCATCCGAAAATTGATTTTTTGGACTGTACTAAAAATGATTCAAAATGTCAATTGAATCGTGCCTCATGTTGAATAACCACTTTTTAAACCCTCACAGTGACCAAAATTGCTATTTTTACAGAGTTTCGCTTACTCAAAAGCTTCAATTTTGACCTGTTTCAGGCCCAGAAATGACTTTAAACATACTTATTTTAGTTGACAAAGTCATAATTCACATCCAACAGTCATTTAGAGTCAAAAGATTAAATGTTGAAATTTCATCATTATAGACCATTTTGGGATCGTTCGACAGGTCCGGAGTCATCGTTTTTCATCCAAAAATTGATTTTTTGGACTGTACCAAAAATGATTCAAAATGTCAATTGGATCGTGCCTCATGTTGAATAACCACTTTTTAAACCCTCACAGTGACCAAAATTGCCATTTTTACAGAGTTTTGCTTGCTCAAAAGCTTCAATTTTGACCCGTTTCAGGCACAGAAATGACTTTAAACACACTTATTCTAGTTGACAAAGTCATAATTCACATCCAACAGTCATTTAGAGTCAAAAGATTAAATGTTAAAATTTCATCATTATAGACCATTTTGGGAACATTCCACAGGTCCGGAGTCATCGTTTTTCATCCGAAAATTGATTTTTTGGACTGTACAAAAAATGATTCAAAATGTCAATTGGATCGTTCCTCATGTTGAATAACCACTTTTTAAACCCTCACAGTGACCAAAATTGCCATTTTTACAGAGTTTTGCTTACTCAAAAGCTTCAATTTTGACCCATTTCAGGCACAGAAATGACTTTAAACACACTTATTTTAGTTGACAAAGTCATAATTCACATCCAACAGTCATTTAGAGTCAAAAGATTAAATGTTAAAATTTCATCATTATAGAGCATTTTGGGAACGTTCGACAGGCCCGGAGTCATCGTTTTTCATCCGAAAAATGATTTTTTGGACTGTACCAAAAATGATTCAAAATGTCAATTGGATCGTGCCTCATGTTGAATAACCACTTTTTAAACCCTCACAGTGACCAAAATTGCCATTTTTACAGAGTTTTGCTTACTCAAAAGCTACAATTTTGACCCGTTTCAGGCACAGAAATGACTTTAAACACACTTATTTTAGTTGACAAAGTCATAATTCACATCCAACAGTCATTTAGAGTCAAAAGATTAAATGTTAAAATTTCATCATTATAGACCATTTTGGGAACATTCCACAGGTCCGGAGTCATCGTTTTTCATCCGAAAATTGATTTTTTGGACTGTACCAAAAATGATTCAAAAAGTCAATTGGATCGTTCCTCATGTTGAATAACCACTTTTTAAACCCTCACAGTGACCAAAATTGCCATTTTAACAGAGTTTTGCTTACTCAAAAGCTTCAATTTTGACCCATTTCAGGCACAGAAATGACTTTAAACACACTTATTTTAGTTGACAAAGTCATAATTCACATCCAACAGTCATTTAGAGTCAAAAGATTAAATGTTAAAATTTCATCATTATAGAGCATTTTGGGAACGTTCGACAGGTCCGGAGTCATCGTTTTTCATCCGAAAAATGATTTTTTGGACTGTACCAAAAATGATTCAAAATGTCAATTGGATCGTTCCTCATGTTGAATAACCACTTTTTAAACCCTCACAGTGACCAAAATTGCCGTTTTTACAGAGTTTTGCTTACTCAAAAGCTTCAATTTTGACCCGTTTCAGGCACAGAAATGACTTTAAACACACTTATTTTAGTTGACAAAGTCATAATTCACATCCAACAGTCATTTAGAGTCAAAATATTAAATGTTGAAATTTCATCATTATAGACCATTTTGGGATCGTTCGACAGGTCCGGAGTCATCGTTTTTCATCCGAAAATTGATTTTTTGGACTGTACCAAAAATGATTCAAAATGTCAATTGGATCGCGCCTCATGTTGAATAACCACTTTTTAAACCCTCACAGTGACCAAAATTGCCATTTTTATAGAGTTTTGCTTACTCAAAAGCTTCAATTTTGACCCGTTTCAGGCAGAGAAATGACTTTAAACACACTTATTCTAGTTGACAAAGTCATAATTCACATCCAACAGTCATTTAGAGTCAAAATATTAAATATTAAAATTTCATCATTATAGACCATTTTAGGAACATTCCGCAGGTCCGGAGTCATCGTTTTTCATCCGAAAATTGATTTTTTGGACTGTACCAAAAATGATTCAAAATGTCAATTGGATCGTTCCTCATGTTGAATAACCACTTTTTAAACCCTCACAGTGACCAAAATTGCCATTTTTACAGAGTTTTGCTTACTCAAAAGCTTCAATTTTGACCCATTTCAGGCACAGAAATGACATTAAACACACTTATATTAGTTGACAAAGTCATAATTCACATCCAACAGTCATTTAGAGTCAAAAGATTAAATGTTAAAATTTCATCATTATAGACCATTTTGGGATCGTTCGACAGGTCCGAAGTCATCGTTTTTCATCCGAAAATTGATTTTTTGGACTGTACCAAAAATGATTCAAAATGTCAATTGGATCGTGCCTCATGTTGAAAAACCACTTTTTAAACCCTCACAGTGACCAAAATTGCCATTTTTACAGAGTTTTGCTTACTCAAAAGCTTCAATTTTGACCCGTTTCAGGCACAGAATTGACTTTAAACACACGTATTTTAGTTGAAAAAGTCATAATTCACATCCAACAGTCATTTAGAGTCAAAAGATTAAATGTTGAAATTTCATCCATATTGACCATTTGGGATCGTTCGACAGGTCCGGAGTCATCGTTTTTCATCCGAAAATTGATTTTTTGGACTGTACCAAAAATGATTCAAAATGTCAATTGGATCGTGCCTCATGTTGAATAACCACTTTTTAAACCCTCACAGTGACCAAAATTGCCATTTTTACAGAGTTTTGCTTGCTCAAAAGCTTCAATTTTGACCCGTTTCAGGCACAGAAATGACTTTAAACACACTTATTCTAGTTGACAAAGTCATAATTCACATCCAACAGTCATTTAGAGTCAAAAGATTAAATGTTAAAATTTCATCATTATAGACCATTTTGGGAACATTCCACAGGTCCGGAGTCATCGTTTTTCATCCGAAAATTGATTTTTTGGACTGTACCAAAAATGATTCAAAATGTCAATTGGATCGTGCCTCATGTTGAATAACCACTTTTTAAACCCTCACAGTGACCAAAATTGCCATTTTTACAGAGTTTTGCTTACTCAAAAGCTTCAATTTTGACCCGTTTCAGGCACAGAATTGACTTTAAACACACGTATTTTAGTTGAAAAAGTCATAATTCACATCCAACAGTCATTTAGAGTCAAAAGATTAAATGTTGAAATTTCATCCATATTGACCATTTGGGATCGTTCGACAGGTCCGGAGTCATCGTTTTTCATCCGAAAATTGATTTTTTGGACTGTACTAAAAATGATTCAAAATGTCAATTGAATCGTGCCTCATGTTGAATAACCACTTTTTAAACCCTCACAGTGACCAAAATTGCTATTTTTACAGAGTTTCGCTTACTCAAAAGCTTCAATTTTGACCTGTTTCAGGCCCAGAAATGACTTTAAACATACTTATTTTAGTTGACAAAGTCATAATTCACATCCAACAGTCATTTAGAGTCAAAAGATTAAATGTTGAAATTTCATCATTATAGACCATTTTGGGATCGTTCGACAGGTCCGGAGTCATCGTTTTTCATCCAAAAATTGATTTTTTGGACTGTACCAAAAATGATTCAAAATGTCAATTGGATCGTGCCTCATGTTGAATAACCACTTTTTAAACCCTCACAGTGACCAAAATTGCCATTTTTACAGAGTTTTGCTTGCTCAAAAGCTTCAATTTTGACCCGTTTCAGGCACAGAAATGACTTTAAACACACTTATTCTAGTTGACAAAGTCATAATTCACATCCAACAGTCATTTAGAGTCAAAAGATTAAATGTTAAAATTTCATCATTATAGACCATTTTGGGAACATTCCACAGGTCCGGAGTCATCGTTTTTCATCCGAAAATTGATTTTTTGGACTGTACAAAAAATGATTCAAAATGTCAATTGGATCGTTCCTCATGTTGAATAACCACTTTTTAAACCCTCACAGTGACCAAAATTGCCATTTTTACAGAGTTTTGCTTACTCAAAAGCTTCAATTTTGACCCATTTCAGGCACAGAAATGACTTTAAACACACTTATTTTAGTTGACAAAGTCATAATTCACATCCAACAGTCATTTAGAGTCAAAAGATTAAATGTTAAAATTTCATCATTATAGAGCATTTTGGGAACGTTCGACAGGCCCGGAGTCATCGTTTTTCATCCGAAAAATGATTTTTTGGACTGTACCAAAAATGATTCAAAATGTCAATTGGATCGTGCCTCATGTTGAATAACCACTTTTTAAACCCTCACAGTGACCAAAATTGCCATTTTTACAGAGTTTTGCTTACTCAAAAGCTACAATTTTGACCCGTTTCAGGCACAGAAATGACTTTAAACACACTTATTTTAGTTGACAAAGTCATAATTCACATCCAACAGTCATTTAGAGTCAAAAGATTAAATGTTAAAATTTCATCATTATAGACCATTTTGGGAACATTCCACAGGTCCGGAGTCATCGTTTTTCATCCGAAAATTGATTTTTTGGACTGTACCAAAAATGATTCAAAAAGTCAATTGGATCGTTCCTCATGTTGAATAACCACTTTTTAAACCCTCACAGTGACCAAAATTGCCATTTTAACAGAGTTTTGCTTACTCAAAAGCTTCAATTTTGACCCATTTCAGGCACAGAAATGACTTTAAACACACTTATTTTAGTTGACAAAGTCATAATTCACATCCAACAGTCATTTAGAGTCAAAAGATTAAATGTTAAAATTTCATCATTATAGAGCATTTTGGGAACGTTCGACAGGTCCGGAGTCATCGTTTTTCATCCGAAAAATGATTTTTTGGACTGTACCAAAAATGATTCAAAATGTCAATTGGATCGTTCCTCATGTTGAATAACCACTTTTTAAACCCTCACAGTGACCAAAATTGCCGTTTTTACAGAGTTTTGCTTACTCAAAAGCTTCAATTTTGACCCGTTTCAGGCACAGAAATGACTTTAAACACACTTATTTTAGTTGACAAAGTCATAATTCACATCCAACAGTCATTTAGAGTCAAAATATTAAATGTTGAAATTTCATCATTATAGACCATTTTGGGATCGTTCGACAGGTCCGGAGTCATCGTTTTTCATCCGAAAATTGATTTTTTGGACTGTACCAAAAATGATTCAAAATGTCAATTGGATCGCGCCTCATGTTGAATAACCACTTTTTAAACCCTCACAGTGACCAAAATTGCCATTTTTATAGAGTTTTGCTTACTCAAAAGCTTCAATTTTGACCCGTTTCAGGCAGAGAAATGACTTTAAACACACTTATTTTAGTTGACAAAGTCATAATTCACATCCAACAGTCATTTAGAGTCAAAAGATTAAATGTTGAAATTTCATCATTATAGACCATTTTGGGATCGTTCGACAGGTCCGGAGTCATCGTTTTTCATCCGAAAATTGATTTTTTGGACTGTACCAAAAATGATTCAAAATGTCAATTGGATCGTGCCTCATGTTGAATAACCACTTTTTAAACCCTCACAGTGACCAAAATTGCCATTTTTACAGAATTTTGCTTGCTCAAAAGCTTCAATTTTGACCCGTTTCAGGCACAGAAATGACTTTAAACACACTTATTCTAGTTGACAAAGTCATAATTCACATCCAACAGTCATTTAGAGTCAAAATATTAAATATTAAAATTTCATCATTATAGACCATTTTAGGAACATTCCGCAGGTCCGGAGTCATTGTTTTTCATCCGAAAATTGATTTTTTGGACTGTACCAAAAATGATTCAAAATGTCAATTGGATCGTTCCTCATGTTGAATAACCACTTTTTAAACCCTCACAGTGACCAAAATTGCCATTTTTACAGAGTTTTGCTTACTCAAAAGCTTCAATTTTGACCCATTTCAGGCACAGAAATGACATTAAACACACTTATATTAGTTGACAAAGTCATAATTCACATCCAACAGTCATTTAGAGTCAAAAGATTAAATGTTAAAATTTCATCATTATAGACCATTTTGGGATCGTTCGACAGGTCCGAAGTCATCGTTTTTCATCCGAAAATTGATTTTTTGGACTGTACCAAAAATGATTCAAAATGTCAATTGGATCGTGCCTCATGTTGAAAAACCACTTTTTAAACCCTCACAGTGACCAAAATTGCCATTTTTACAGAGTTTTGCTTACTCAAAAGCTTCAATTTTGACCCGTTTCAGGCACAGAAATGACTTTAACACACTTATTTTAGTTGACAAAGTCATAATTCACATCCAACAGTCATTTAGAGTCAAAAGATTAAATGTTGAAATTTCATCATTATAGACCATTTTGGGATCGTTCGACAGGTCCGGAGTCATCGTTTTTCATCCGAAAATGGATTTTTTGGACTGTACCAAAAATGATTCAAAATGTCAATTGGATCGTGCCTCATGTTGAATAACCACTTTTTAAACCCTCACAGTGACCAAAATTGCCATTTTTACAGAGTTTTGCTTGCTCAAAAGCTTCAATTTTGACCCGTTTCAGGCACAGAAATGACTTTAAACACACTTATTCTAGTTGACAAAGTCATAATTCACATCCAACAGTCATTTAGAGTCAAAAGATTAAATGTTAAAATTTCATCATTATAGACCATTTTGGGAACATTCCACAGGTCCGGAGTCATCGTTTTTCATCCGAAAATTGATTTTTTGGACTGTACCAAAAATGATTCAAAATGTCAATTGGATCGTTCCTCATGTTGAATAACCACTTTTTAAACCCTCACAGTGACCAAAATTGCCATTTTTACAGAGTTTTGCTTACTCAAAAGCTTCAATTTTGACCCATTTCAGGCACAGAAATGACTTTAAACACACTTATTTTAGTTGACAAAGTCATAATTCACATCCAACAGTCATTTAGAGTCAAAAGATTAAATGTTAAAATTTCATCATTATAGAGCATTTTGGGAACGTTCGACAGGTCCGGAGTCATCGTTTTTCATCCGAAAAATGATTTTTTGGACTGTACCAAAAATGATTCAAAATGTCAATTGGATCGTGCCTCATGTTGAATAACCACTTTTTAAACCCTCACAGTGACCAAAATTGCCATTTTTACAGAGTTTTGCTTACTCAAAAGCTACAATTTTGACCCGTTTCAGGCACAGAAATGACTTTAAACACACTTATTTTAGTTGACAAAGTCATAATTCACATCCAACAGTCATTTAGAGTCAAAAGATTAAATGTTGAAATTTCATCATTATAGACCATTTTGGGATCGTTCGACAGGTCCGGAGTCATCGTTTTTCATCCGAAAATTGATTTTTTGGACTGTACCAAAAATGATTCAAAATGTCAATTGGATCATGCCTCATGTCGAATAACCACTTTTTAAACCCTCAGAGTGACCAAAATTGCCATTTTTACAGAGTTTTGCTTGCTCAAAAGCTTCAATTTTGACCCGTTTCAGGCACAGAAATGACTTTAAACACACTTATTCTAGTTGACAAAGTCATAATTCACATCCAACAGTCATTTAGAGTCAAAAGATTAAATGTTAAAATTTCATCATTATAGATTATTTTGGGAACATTCCACAGGTCCGGAGTCATCGTTTTTCATCCGAAAATTGATTTTTTGGACTGTACCAAAAATGATTCAAAATGTCAATTGGATCGTTCTCATGTTGAATAACCACTTTTTAAACCCTCACAGTGACCAAAATTGCCATTTTTACAGAGTTTTGATTACTCAAAAGCTTCAATTTTGACCCATTTCAGGCACAGAAATGACTTTAAACACACTTATTTTAGTTGACAAAGTCATAATTCACATCCAACAGTCATTTAGAGTCAAAAGATTAAATGTTAAAATTTCATCATTATAGAGCATTTTGGGAACGTTCGACAGGTCCGAAGTCATCGTTTTTCATCCGAAAAATGATTTTTTGGACTGTACCAAAAATGATTCAAAATGTCAATTGGATCGTGCCTCATGTTGAATAACCACTTTTTAAACCCTCACAGTGACCAAAATTGCCGTTTTTACAGAGTTTTGCTTACTCAAAAGCTTCAATTTTGACCCGTTTCAGGCACAGAAATGACTCTAAACACACTTATTTTAGTTGACAAAGTCATAATTCACATCCAACAGTCATTTAGAGTCAAAAGATTAAATGTTGAAATTTCATCATTATAGACCATTTTGGGATCGTTCGACAGGTCCGGAGTCATCGTTTTTTATCCGAAAATTGATTTTTTGGACTGTACCAAAAATGATTCAAAATGTCAATTGGATCGTGCCTCATGTTGAATAACCACTTTTTAAACCCTCACAGTGACCAAAATTGCCATTTTTATAGAGTTTTGCTTACTCAAAAGCTTCAATTTTGACCCGTTTCAGGCACAGAAATGACTTTAAACACACTTATTTTAGTTGACAAAGTCATAATTCACATCCAACAGTCATTTAGAGTCAAAAGATTAAATGTTGAAATTTCATCATTATAGACCATTTTGGGATCGTTCGACAGGTCCGGAGTCATCGTTTTTCATCCGAAAATTGATTTTTTGGACTGTACCAAAAATGATTCAAAATGTCAATTGGATCGTGCCTCATGTTGAATAACCACTTTTTAAACCCTCACAGTGACCAAAATTTCCATTTTTACAGAGTTTTGCTTGCTCAAAAGCTTCAATTTTGACCCGTTTCAGGCACAGAAATGACTTTAAACACACTTATTCTAGTTGACAAAGTCATAATTCACATCCAACAGTCATTTAGAGTCAAAAGATTAAATGTTAAAATTTCATCATTATAGACCATTTTAGGAACATTCCGCAGGTCCGGAGTCATCGTTTTTCATCCGAAAATTGATTTTTTGGACTGTACCAAAAATGATTCAAAATGTCAATTGGATCGTTCCTCATGTTGAATAACCACTTTTTAAACCCTCACAGTGACCAAAATTGCCATTTTTACAGAGTTTTGCTTACTCAAAAGATTCAATTTTGACCCATTTCAGGCACAGAATTGACTTTAAACACACTTATTTTAGTTGACAAAGTCATAATTCACATCCAACAGTCATTTAGAGTCAAAAGATTAAATGTTAAAATTTCATCATTATAGACCATTTTGGGAACATTCCACAGGTCCGGAGTCATCGTTTTTCATCCGAAAATTGATTTTTTGGACTGTACCAAAAATGATTCAAAATGTCAATTGGATCGAGCCTCATGTTGAATAACCACTTTTTAAACCCTCACAGTGACCAAAATTGCCATTTTTACAGAGTTTGCTTACTCAAAAGCTTCAATTTTGACCCGTTTCAGGCACAGAAATGACTTTAAACACACTTATTTTAGTTGACAAAGTCATAATTCACATCCAACAGTCATTTAGAGTCAAAAGATTAAATGTTGAAATTTCATCATTATAGACCATTTTGGGATCGTTTGACAGGTCCGGAGTCATCGTTTTTCATCCGAAAATTGATTTTTTGGACTGTACCAAAAATGATTCAAAATGTCAATTGGATCGTGCCTCATGTTGAATAACCACTTTTTAAACCCTCACAGTGACCAAAATTGCCATTTTTACAGAGTTTTGCTTGCTCAAAAGCTTCAATTTTGACCCGTTTCAGGCACAGAAATGACTTTAAACACACTTATTCTAGTTGACAAAGTCATAATTCACATCCAACAGTCATTTAGAGTCAAAAGATTAAATGTTAAAATTTCATCATTATAGAGCATTTTGGGAACGTTCGACAGGTCCGGAGTCATCGTTTTTCATCCGAAAAATGATTTTTTGGACTGTACCAAAAATGATTCAAAATGTCAATTGGATCGTGCCTCATGTTGAATAACCACTTTTTAAACCCTCACAGTGACCAAAATTGCCGTTTTTACAGAGTTTTGCTTACTCAAAAGCTTCAATTTTGACCCGTTTCAGGCACAAAAATGACTTTAAACACACTTATTTTAGTTGACAAAGTCATAATTCACATCCAACAGTCATTTAGAGTCAAAAGATTAAATGTTGAAATTTCATCATTATAGACCATTTTGGGATCGTTCGACAGGTCCGGAGTCATCGTTTTTCATCCGAAAATTGATTTTTTGGACTGTACCAAAAATGATTCAAAATGTCAATTGGATCGTGCCTCATGTTGAATAACCACTTTTTAAACCCTCACAGTGACCAAAATTGCCATTTTTATAGAGTTTTGCTTACTCAAAAGCTTCAATTTTGACCCGTTTCAGGCACAGAAATGACTTTAAACACACTTATTTTAGTTGACAAAGTCATAATTCACATCCAACAGTCATTTAGAGTCAAAAGATTAAATGTTGAAATTTCATCATTATAGACCATTTTGGGATCGTTCGACAGGTCCGGAGTCATCGTTTTTCATCCGAAAATTGATTTTTTGGACTGTACCAAAAATGATTCAAAATGTCAATTGGATCGTGCCTCATGTTGAATAACCACTTTTTAAACCCTCACAGTGACCAAAATTGCCATTTTTACAGAGTTTTGCTTGCTCAAAAGCTTAAATTTTGACCCGTTTCAGGCACAGAAATGAATTTAAACACACTTATTCTAGTTGACAAAGTTATAATTCACATCCAACAGTCATTTAGAGTCAAAAGATTAAATATTAAAATTTCATCATTATAGACCATTTTAGGAACATTCCGCAGGTCCGGAGTCATCGTTTTTCATCCGAAAATTGATTTTTTGGACTGTACCAAAAATGATTCAAAATGTCAATTGGATCGTTCCTCATGTTGAATAACCACTTTTTAAACCCTCACAGTGACCAAAATTGCCATTTTTACAGAGTTTTGCTTACTCAAAAGCTTCAATTTTGACCCATTTCAGGCACAGAAATGACATTAAACACACTTATTTTAGTTGACAAAGTCACAATTCACATCCAACAGTCATTTAGAGTCAAAAGATTAAATGTTAAAATTTCATCATTATAGACCATTTTGGGATCGTTCGACAGGTCCGAAGTCATCGTTTTTCATCCGAAAATTGATTTTTTGGACTGTACCAAAAATGATTCAAAATGTCAATTGGATCGTGCCTCATGTTGAATAACCACTTTTTAAACCCTCACAGTGACCAAAATTTCCATTTTTACAGAGTTTCGCTTACTCAAAAGCTTCAATTTTGACCCATTTCAGGCACAGAAATGACTTTAAACACACTTATTTTAGTTGACAAAGTCATAATTCACATCCAACAGTCATTTAGAGTCAAAAGATTAAATGTTAAAATTTCATCATTATAGACCATTTTGGGAACGTTCGACAGGTCCGGAGTCATCGTTTTTCATCCGAAAATTGATTTTTTGGACTGTACCAAAAATTATTCAAAATGTCAATTGGATTGTGCCTCATGTTGAATAACCACTTTTTAAACCCTCACAGTGACCAAAATTGCCATTTTTACAGAGTTTTGCTTACTCAAAAGCTTCAATTTTGACCCGTTTCAGGCACAGAAATGACTTTAAACACACTTATTTTAGTTGACAAAGTCATAATTCACATCCAACAGTCATTTAGAGTCAAAAGATTAAATGTTGAAATTTCATCATTATAGACCATTTTGGGATCGTTCGACAGGTCCGGAGTCATCGTTTTTCATCCGAAAATGGATTTTTTGGACTGTACCAAAAATGATTCAAAATGTCAATTGGATCGTGCCTCATGTTGAATAACCACTTTTTAAACCCTCACAGTGACCAAAATTGCCATTTTTACAGAGTTTTGCTTGCTCAAAAGCTTCAATTTTGACCCGTTTCAGGCACAGAAATGACTTTAAACACACTTATTCTAGTTGACAAAGTCATAATTCACATCCAACAGTCATTTAGAGTCAAAAGATTAAATGTTAAAATTTCATCATTATAGACCATTTTGGGAACATTCCACAGGTCCGGAGTCATCGTTTTTCATCCGAAAATTGATTTTTTGGACTGTACCAAAAATGATTCAAAATGTCAATTGGATCGTTCCTCATGTTGAATAACCACTTTTTAAACCCTCACAGTGACCAAAATTGCCATTTTTACAGAGTTTTGCTTACTCAAAAGCTTCAATTTTGACCCGTTTCAGGCACAGAATTGACTTTAAACACACGTATTTTAGTTGAAAAAGTCATAATTCACATCCAACAGTCATTTAGAGTCAAAAGATTAAATGTTGAAATTTTATCCATATTGACCATTTGGGATCGTTCGACAGGTCCGGAGTCATCGTTTTTCATCCGAAAATTGATTTTTTGGACTGTACTAAAAATGATTCAAAATGTCAATTGGATCGTGCCTCATGTTGAATAACCACTTTTTAAACCCTCACAGTGACCAAAATTGCCATTTTTACAGAGTTTTGCTTACTCAAAAGCTTCAATTTTGACCCGTTTCAGGCACAGAATTGACTTTAAACACACGTATTTTAGTTGAAAAAGTCATAATTCACATCCAACAGTCATTTAGAGTCAAAAGATTAAATGTTGAAATTTCATCCATATTGACCATTTGGGATCGTTCGACAGGTCCGGAGTCATCGTTTTTCATCCGAAAATTGATTTTTTGGACTGTACTAAAAATGATTCAAAATGTCAATTGGATCGTGCCTCATGTTGAATAACCACTTTTTAAACCCTCACAGTGACCAAAATTGCCATTTTTACAGAGTTTTGCTTACTTAAAAGCTTTAATTTTGACCCGTTTCAGGCACAGAAATGACTTTAAACACACTTATTCTAGTTGACAAAGTCATAATTCACATCCAACAGTCATTTAGAGTCAAAAGAATAAATGTTAACATTTCATCATTATAGACCATTTTGGGAACGTTCGACAGGTCCGGAGTCATCGTTTTTCATCCGAAAATTGATTTTTTGGACTGTACCAAAAATGATTCAAAATGTCAATTGGATCGTTCCTCATGTTGAATAACCACTTTTTAAACCCTCACAGTGACCAAAATTGCCATTTTTACAGAGTTTTGCTTACTGAAAAGCTTCAATTTTGACCCGTTTCAGGCACAGAAATGACTTTAAACACACTTATTTTAGTTGACAAAGTCATAATTCACATCCAACAGTCATTTAGAGTCAAAAGATTAAATGTTGAAATTTCATCATTATAGACCATTTTGGGATCGTTCGACAGGTCCGGAGTCATCGTTTTTCATCCGAAAATTGATTTTTTGGACTGTACCAAAAATGATTCAAAATGTCAATTGGATCGTGCCTCATGTTGAATAACCACTTTTTAAACCCTCACAGTGACCAAAATTTCCATTTTTACAGAGTTTCGCTTACTCAAAAGCTTCAATTTTGACCCGTTTCAGGCACAGAAATGACTTTAAACACACTTATTTTAGTTGACAAAGTCATAATTCACATCCAACAGTCATTTAGAGTCAAAAGATTAAATGTTGAAATTTCATCATTATAGACCATTTTGGGATCGTTCGACAGGTCCGGAGTCATCGTTTTTCATCCGAAAATGGATTTTTTGGACTGTACCAAAAATGATTCAAAATGTCAATTGGATCGTGCCTCATGTTGAATAACCACTTTTTAAACCCTCACAGTGACCAAAATTGCCATTTTTACAGAGTTTTGCTTGCTCAAAAGCTTCAATTTTGACCCGTTTCAGGCACAGAATTGACTTTAAACACACGTATTTTAGTTGAAAAAGTCGTAATTCACATCCAACAGTCATTTAGAGTCAAAAGATTAAATGTTGAAATTTCATCCATATTGACCATTTGGGATCGTTCGACAGGTCCGGAGTCATCGTTTTTCATCCGAAAATTGATTTTTTGGACTGTACTAAAAATGATTCAAAATGTCAATTGGATCGTGCCTCATGTTGAATAACCACTTTTTAAACCCTCACAGTGACCAAAATTGCCATTTTTACAGAGTTTTGCTTACTCAAAAGCTTTAATTTTGACCCGTTTCAGGCACAGAAATGACTTTAAACACACTTATTCTAGTTGACAAAGTCATAATTCACATCCAACAGTCATTTAGAGTCAAAAGATTAAATGTTAAAATTTCATCATTATAGACCATTTTGGGAACATTCCACAGGTCCGGAGTCATCGTTTTTCATCCGAAAATTGATTTTTTGGACTGTACCAAAAATGATTCAAAATGTCAATTGGATCGTTCCTCATGTTGAATAACCACTTTTTAAACCCTCACAGTGACCAAAATTGCCATTTTTACAGAGTTTTGCTTACTCAAAAGCTTCAATTTTGACCCATTTCAGGCACAGAAATGACTTTAAACACACTTATTTTAGTTGACAAAGTCATAATTCACATCCAACAGTCATTTAGAGTCAAAAGATTAAATGTTAAAATTTCATCATTATAGAGCATTTTGGGAACGTTCGACTGGTCCGGAGTCATCGTTTTTCATCCGAAAATTGATTTTTTGGACTGTACCAAAAATGATTCAAAATGTCAATTGGATCGTTCCTCATGTTGAATAACCACTTTTTAAACCCTCACAGTGACCAAAATTGCCATTTTTACAGAGTTTTGCTTACTCAAAAGCTTCAATTTTGACCCATTTCAGGCACAGAAATGACATTAAACACACTTATTTTAGTTGACAAAGTCATAATTCACATCCAACAGTCATTTAGAGTCAAAAGATGAAATGTTAAAATTTCATCATTATAGACCATTTTGGGATCGTTCGACAGGTCCGAAGTCATCGTTTTTCATCCGAAAATTGATTTTTTGGACTGTACCAAAAATGATTCAAAATGTCAATTGGATCGTGCCTCATGTTGAATAACCACTTTTTAAACCCTCACAGTGACCAAAATTTCCATTTTTACAGAGTTTCGCTTACTCAAAAGCTTCAATTTTGACCCATTTCAGGCACAGAAATGACTTTAAACACACTTATTTTAGTTGACAAAGTCATAATTCACATCCAACAGTCATTTAGAGTCAAAAGATTAAATGTTAAAATTTCATCATTATAGACCATTTTGGGAACGTTCGACAGGTCCGGAGTCATCGTTTTTCATCCGAAAATTGATTTTTTGGACTGTACCAAAAATTATTCAAAATGTCAATTGGATTGTGCCTCATGTTGAATAACCACTTTTTAAACCCTCACAGTGACCAAAATTGCCATTTTTACAGAGTTTTGCTTACTCAAAAGCTTCAATTTTGACCCGTTTCAGGCACAGAAATGACTTTAAACACACTTATTTTAGTTGACAAAGTCATAATTCACATCCAACAGTCATTTAGAGTCAAAAGATTAAATGTTGAAATTTCATCATTATAGACCATTTTGGGATCGTTCGACAGGTCCGGAGTCATCGTTTTTCATCCGAAAATGGATTTTTTGGACTGTACCAAAAATGATTCAAAATGTCAATTGGATCGTGCCTCATGTTGAATAACCAATTTTTAAACCCTCACAGTGACCAAAATTGCCATTTTTACAGAGTTTTGCTTGCTCAAAAGCTTCAATTTTGACCCGTTTCAGGCACAGAAATGACTTTAAACACACTTATTCTAGTTGACAAAGTCATAATTCACATCCAACAGTCATTTAGAGTCAAAAGATTAAATGTTAAAATTTCATCATTATAGACCATTTTGGGAACATTCCACAGGTCCGGAGTCATCGTTTTTCATCCGAAAATTGATTTTTTGGACTGTACCAAAAATGATTCAAAATGTCAATTGGATCGTGCCTCATGTTGAATAACCACTTTTTAAACCCTCACAGTGACCAAAATTGCCATTTTTACAGAGTTTTGCTTACTCAAAAGCTTCAATTTTGACCCGTTTCAGGCACAGAAATGACTTTAAACACACTTATTTTAGTTGACAAAGTCATAATTCACATCCAACAGTCATTTAGAGTCAAAAGATTAAATATTGAAATTTCATCATTATAGACCATTTTGGGATCGTTCGACAGGTCCGGAGTCATCGTTTTTCATCCGAAAATTGATTTTTTGGACTGTACCAAAAATGATTCAAAATGTCAATTGGATCATGCCTCATGTCGAATAACCACTTTTTAAACCCTCACAGTGACCAAAATTGCCATTTTTACAGAGTTTTGCTTGCTCAAAAGCTTCAATTTTGACCCGTTTCAGGCACAGAAATGACTTTAAACACACTTATTCTAGTTGACAAAGTCATAATTCACATCCAACAGTCATTTAGAGTCAAAAGATTAAATGTTAAAATTTCATCATTATAGACCATTTTGGGAACATTCCACAGGTCCGGAGTCATCGTTTTTCCTCCGAAAATTGATTTTTTGGACTGTACCAAAAATGATTCAAAATGTCAATTGGATCGTTCCTCATGTCGAATAACCACTTTTTAAACCCTCACAGTGACCAAAATTGCCATTTTTACAGAGTTTTGCTTGCTCAAAAGCTTCAATTTTGACCCGTTTCAGGCACAGAAATGACTTTAAACACACTTATTCTAGTTGACAAAGTCATAATTCACATCAAACAGTCATTTAGAGTCAAAAGATTAAATGTTAAAATTTCATCATTATAGACCATTTTGGGAACATTCCACAGGTCCGGAGTCATCGTTTTTCATCCGAAAATTGATTTTTTGGACTGTACCAAAAATGATTCAAAATGTCAATTGGATCGAGCCTCATGTTGAATAACCACTTTTTAACCCCTCACAGTGACCAAAATTGCCATTTTTACAAAGTTTGCTTACTCAAAAGCTTCAATTTTGACCCGTTTCAGGCACAGAAATGACTTTAAACACACTTATTTTAGTTGACAAAGTCATAATTCACATCCAACAGTCATTTAGAGTCAAAAGATTAAATGTTGAAATTTCATCATTATAGACCATTTTGGGATCGTTTGACAGGTCCGGAGTCATCGTTTTTCATCCGAAAATTGATTTTTTGGACTGTACCAAAAATGATTCAAAATGTCAATTGGATCGTGCCTCATGTTGAATAACCACTTTTTAAACCCTCACAGTGACCAAAATTGCCATTTTTACAGAGTTTTGCTTGCTCAAAAGCTTCAATTTTGACCCGTTTCAGGCACAGAAATGACTTTAAACACACTTATTCTAGTTGACAAAGTCATAATTCACATCCAACAGTCATTTAGAGTCAAAAGATTAAATGTTAAAATTTCATCATTATAGACCATTTTGGGAACATTCCACACGTCCGGAGTCATCGTTTTTCATCCGAAAATTGATTTTTTGGACTGTACCAAAAATGATTCAAAATGTCAATTGGATCGTTCCTCATGTTGAATAACCACTTTTTAAACCCTCACAGTGACCAAAATTGCCATTTTTACAGAGTTTTGCTTACTCAAAAGCTTCAATTTTGACCCATTTCAGGCACAGAAATGACTTTAAACACACTTATTTTAGTTGACAAAGTCATAATTCACATCCAACAGTCATTTAGAGTCAAAAGATTAAATGTTAAAATTTCATCATTATAGAGCATTTTGGGAACGTTCGACAGGTCCGGAGTCATCGTTTTTAATCCGAAAAATGATTTTTTGGACTGTACCAAAAATGATTCAAAATGTCAATTGGATCGTGCCTCATGTTGAATAACCACTTTTTAAACCCTCACAGTGACCAAAATTGCCGTTTTTACAGAGTTTTGCTTACTCAAAAGCTTCAATTTTGACCCGTTTCAGGCACAGAAATGACTTTAAACAAACTTATTTTAGTTGACAAAGTCATAATTCACATCCAACAGTCATTTAGAGTCAAAAGATTAAATGTTGAAATTTCATCATTATAGACCATTTTGGGATCGTTCGACAGGTCCGGAGTCATCGTTTTTCATCCGAAAATGGATTTTTTGGACTGTACCAAAAATGATTCAAAATGTCAATTGGATCGTGCCTCATGTTGAATAACCACTTTTTAAACCCTCACAGTGACCAAAATTGCCATTTTTACAGAGTTTTGCTTACTCAAAAGCTTCAATTTTGACCCGTTTCAGGCACAGAAATGACTTTAAACACACTTATTTTAGTTGACAAAGTCATAATTCACATCCAACAGTCATTTAGAGTCATATGGCTGAGATACCCGCCACCCCCTCTCAACACAATCCCCAAAAGGAGGGAAACCGGAAACAGTTCTTAAAGTTTTTTGGATGTGGGATGGAGTGACCATCCCGGCCGTATTTATTAAAACAAAAAATTAAAACATTAAACGTTTTCATGTTATGTACAATTTCATTATCACATTACGAGTTTGGCTAACCTTAACATAATCTCTAATACAGAGGTTCTCCTAGCCGAACTAGCATCCTACAAAAAACATTCTCTAAGAACACTGAAATTGTACATCCTAACGTTTAAGGGCCAACGGCAAGGTCATAACCGGTGTCAAGATCCCTAACCAGACTTACCCCTCCCACTTGGGAGGGGCGACAGCACAGAGGCTTACCTCAAGTGCAACTACTAACAATTTCCCTTGTCTTGACGGGGGCACTTAAGACTCGACGCCATTTAAAGGTCGTTCGAACACTTGTGTGTGGTATCTAGAAGGTATCGTTGACCTCTCCCCACCCCACACAACTTACCGCATCTGCCGTCGCAGATGACACTGGCCCCGGGAAATTCCCCAGGAGGGGGCTGTAACCCCTCCTACAAAGGAAGGGGCCTTGACCGCCTTTCCTTTACTTCCGGCGTCCCGCCCTTAGACGGGACCGCCTCCCCACTGAGGGGCCAATGGCCACCTCTCCCGAGCGCTCCCATCCGTGTTGGGTGACGCCCACTCATAGGGATCTACCAATTAGTGCTCACCGATCATGACCTTACCGCCTACCAAAAATAAATACGACAATTCTTACTCAAACCTATGAAAACATTGGTCGCTACGACCGAAAGAACATGCTAGAAATGTAACACTACATCAAATCATTTAATCGTAACAACCTAGACGATATTCACCATACTTTATTATGATTAACCACAAACTGATACTGTCACAGCCTGTAAACGAGATGGAAAAACAAACTTATAAATTCACTTTATTGCACAACAACTTGCTGTCCTCAGGGGCTGGTGGGTGGGTCAAAATTGGCTCTTCGTTCCGTCCCGAGCTCACGTGTAGCGAGGAGGTGCAGCTTCGGAGCACAAGAACAAGAGGACGTCTTCTGGTCTTGCGCCTTCTTTTATCCGTCTTCAGGGCGGGCGAAAACCCGCCCCTGCCTGCCCCGAGGGCGTGGCTGGCTGCGTCGGTGTCTAGGCCAGCCCACTCTAGGGCGGGAAAAAAGCGCGCCCCGGCTACGCCGCTTCGGGCATACCAGCCGAGACGCGCCTCCCGCCCAAAAATGGCTTCCCGGGGGGATCGAGGCACTCATCCATACGTTCGGGGGGACCGAGTGGTCGCCCCTTTCCATATGGCTGAGATACCCGCCACCCCCTCTCAACACAATCCCCAAAAGGAGTGAAACCGGAAACAGTTCTTAAAGTTTTTTGGATGTGGGATGGAGTGACCATCCCGGCCGTATTTATTAAAACAAAAAATTAAAACATTAAACGTTTTCATGTTATGTACAATTTCATTATCACATTACGAGTTTGGCTAACCTTAACATAATCTCTAATACAGAGGTTCTCCTAGCCGAACTAGCATCCTACAAAAAACATTCTCTAAGAACACTGAAATTGTACATCCTAACGTTTAAGGGCCAACGGCAAGGTCATAACCGGTGTCAAGATCCCTAACCAGACTTACCCCTCCCACTTGGGAGGGGCGACAGCACAGAGGCTTACCTCAAGTGCAACTACTAACAATTTCCCTTGTCTTGACGGGGGCACTTAAGACTCGACGCCATTTAAAGGTCGTTCGAACACTTGTGTGTGGTATCTAGAAGGTATCGTTGACCTCTCCCCACCCCACACAACTTACCGCATCTGCCGTCGCAGATGACACTGGCCCCGGGAAATTCCCCAGGAGGGGGCTGTAACCCCTCCTACAAAGGAAGGGGCCTTGACCGCCTTTCCTTTACTTCCGGCGTCCCGCCCTTAGACGGGACCGCCTCCCCACTGAGGGGCCAATGGCCACCTCTCCCGAGCGCTCCCATCCGTGTTGGGTGACGCCCACTCATAGGGATCTACCAATTAGTGCTCACCGATCATGACCTTACCGCCACAGGTCCGGATAGTTGACCGGCTATCCGGACCCCCCACAAAACTCCTACCTAAAGGTCATGTTTTAGAGATTTTAACCAGGCTAGGAAGTCTCCTATGAGTAACTCATTCCCCGCCCTCGACAAATGCACACCATCCCCCAGATACATACTGTCATCATTAATACAATTATGCGAGATCGAATGCAATGTCTTGGAACGGAACAACCTACTCACTTTGTTATTCAATTTTTTAACAGAATGATTCAAAGCAGGGATCGAGATAGCCCCCCGCCACACTTTTCGTGGGATCATATGAGACCACGCAATCAGGCACCCCGGAACTCTCCTCGCTAACCAACTTACCGTGGAAAGCATAGCCTCCAGGAGAAGTCGTCTACCGGTGGTGACCAAATCATTGCCCCCTAAATGCACTATGACTATGGACGGCGGTGACCTCATCCGCTCTAACAAGCCCTCAAAAAATTCCTGAAACTGGTCAATACAGAGACCGCCCCTTCCGTAGAAGGACACTCTGTACCCGTATTCCCCAGGTACGTGAAACATGTCACCTGCTTTGAATACGTCTGCGGCCCGTCTCACGTATGAGTGGCCCACGACCCACACCTCCTTCCTCACAGCCGGTGACGTGCGACCGCTGGCCTGGTGTTGGGTCGACTGCTCAGTCTGCCCTGCCGCGTAGGCTTGCGCAACTGAAAACAAACAAAAGACAAGAGGCGTGAGTACATGATTACAGCTTCACAACTTGTGCAATCGCACGTACCTCTTATAACAATTGGAGGACCAGCGCCCCACACGTTTCACTTGTTCTACATTAAGACCCCTGGCTGTAGCTTCAGTGGCAGCCCCTATACGAAAGGAGTGGGTCCCAAATTCGCCCGGGTCCAAGCCCGCTGCGGCAATGGCCATTGCAAGCACCCGTTGAAACTGAAACCTCGTCAGCGGGGTGGCGTCTGCATGCCTCAACAATGTCCCCCCCCATGATGCCACTCTCTGTGCTAGGTAATCTTCTAAGCACTGTACCGGACACATGGATGACTCGGGGTCCCTGCGAATGATCGTGCAGTCCCCTTTCCCATCTTGGTCAGTCTTAGACCTGAGAAAGGAGACAATCATCGCATCCCCCCTGATCTGAACATGTTCCCTGCACAAGCCCCCCGTCACATCCTGTTTGTTCCTTGCAACCAGCTCACTAACTCTCATAGCCCCGTGAAACGCCAGCGTAAATGCAGTCCGGAACAAACAGGTCTCAAAAGGGGACGAGCATGTGTTAGGGAGTGTGTCCAGTAACTGGGACAACCTGTCTAGACCTATCGGTCGTCTCACGTCTACTCTGCGACCCTCTAGGCGTTGCCACCCACGCAGCGCTTTCTGTACTGTGAAAGACGCTGTTGGGTCCAGGATGCCATGGGCCCTGGCAACAAAGGAAATGGCGGCACGATGCCTTTGGGCCGTAGCCACCGATTTCCCAGCCCTATGTAAAGACATCAGAAAGAGTACTACCCACTCTTCCTGACCCCACAGACCCCCTCTCTCTGCCCCTAAAAAGGCTAAATAGGCCTGGAACGCCCCTTCATATGCCTTCCTTGTCCTGGGTGCTAGACTCTCTCCCACGAGGTGACGAAGTTCGGGGCACCGAGAGACCAGAGAGCTTCGGGGAAGGGTGCCGGCTCCGGGTCCGCTGAAGGAAGGAAACCCGAGAAAGCCTGCATGTGAAAACGAGACAGTGCGTCAGCAGCCTGATTCATCACCCCTGGGACATGTTTTGCTCTGAATACCACGTTCAGTTGCATACATAGTAGGACAATTTCTTTGAGCAGCCTCAAAATCAACTTACAATGGGCTGACTGACTATTGATGCATTCTACCACGGTCATGTTGTCGGACCAAAAAATGACAGAATGATCTCTGAAACCTTCTGGCCAGGTTCTCAGGGCCACGAGAATGGGAAATAATTCAAGGAAAGCAATATTACTCGTTAGCCCCTTCTCGTGCCACCATAGGGGCCATCTTTGAGCAGACCAGTTCGTGCCGAAGATGGCGCCAAAACCTATGCTTCCTGCTGAATCTGTCCATAGCCCAAGCTCTTCTGAGGACACGGCTGGCTTGTTCCAGACGACTCGGCCATTGAAGTCCGCCAAGAATGCTAACCATATCCGCATGTCCTGGCGGACCTCAGCCGATAACCTCGTGCGATGATGACCCTCCTTGAGGCCAACCATCGCTTGGGCAATGGAGCGGGAAAAGGGGCGAGCCATTGGGATTACCCTCAAGGCAAAGTTCAACTTTCCCACTAATTGTTGCAACTGATGCAGTGTAACCTTAGGTGTATTCGAACATACTCGGAGGGCTGTCCTGAATTTCAACACTTTGCTAGCTGGTAAACGGAAACACCCCTCCCTTGAGTCCAACTCGATCCCCAAAAATTCGAGGCAAGTCGTGGGACCCATAGTTTTACCCGGTGCCAACGGCACGCCAAATTGACCCATCAACACACAGAATTCATCTAAGGCCTGGGCACATTCGGGCTTTCGGGCGGGACCAAGGAACAAAAAATCGTCAAGGTAGTGCATTACATTTCGAAAACCCGTTTTCTTAGTGAACACCCATTGCAGGAAAGTACTGAATTGCTCAAAATAAGCACATGATATAGAGCATCCCATTGGCATACACCTATCCATGTAAAATGATCCCTGGAACCCGAATCCCAAAAGACGCTGATCGTCTGGGTGTACCGGGAGCAACCGGAACGCTGACTCGATATCAGATTTCGCCATCAACGTCCCGGGCCCCAGGCGATTCAAGATGGCTACTGCCTCATCAAAAGATGCGTATCGCACCGAACAAACTTCTGGATCAATTGCGTCGTTCACCGAAAGACCATGTGGAGCAGACAGATTATGAATTAATCGAAACTCACCTGGGTCCTTCTTGGGGACCACCCCTAACGGAGAACAAACAAAATCCGGTACCGGGGGTACACTAAACGGGCCGGCGACCCGTCCCCGGCTAACCTCTTTCTGAATTTTCTCTTGCACTACAGATGTATGTTGTAGAACGGAAAGTTGATTTTTGCACATCCCTACACCCTGAAAGTCCCCTACCGGGATGCGGAAACCATGTGTAAAACCGTTCCGCAGCACCCCGGCAGAAGTCCGATCCGGGTATTCACTGAGCCAGGGAATCATTGCCAAGGTATCAATCGGAGTTGGTAAAGGCGCCCCTCGGCCTAGATTAGACCTGTTTGGCGCCTCCCTTACCCCCATTCTCACTCGTTCTGGCTCTGCACGATGACTCAGGATGGGATGACCCACACGTACTACATTCGTGTCTAAATTTACATGATCCCGGAGGCCTGGTACATTTCCCTCTGTTGAAGTTATAACAGAAACCCTTTCTCCCTGTATTGCCTGCGGGCCTCGACTGGTCGTCGGTGCTCGTACTTGGTCGAAAGGGCGACCCCACATTTTGGCGGGAGTAATCAACAACATTGCTCCCAACCAATGGCATTCTCAACATTCCCGATTCTTTCATTTTATCCCATGTTAAAGAATCGTAACAATCCCAAGTCAAACTCTTGTTATGTTCTTTTTCTTTCCTGAACAGATTATCATAACAAAACCAATGGTTACCTTGATACGCTGTCGAGTAACCCATAATTCTTGATTGGTAAACGGGAAACTCAGGAAGCAACTCGGGCCTACGTTCCCCCAAAATCGATGTAAAAATACCCCACGCATTGCCCCAGTTACCAATATTCTCATTTACCTTAAAGGCGGCCATTTTTGCGCGCCAAACACTCGGATGCATTAGGTCCTTCTGACTTTTTACATGCTCCACATCATAATGATCAACAAGCAAGGAAAAAATATTCACGTATTCCCCTGCCCAGATCTTTTCCTTTATCGCTAAGGGCACATGTTGTCCCAATCTCTCTCTACGAGAGGGTGCTGACTCGTCCCGTGCAATCGGCAATGGCCGCTTACCTGAACCGGACGCAGCTTCTGCCGCTTGCGGCTTGTCTATCCCCGCCAACGGTGCAGCCACTCTAGCTGCCTCTTTCTTCTCACGAAGCCCTTTTATCAGCGCCTGTGCCTCGGCAGCCGTGGCGCCATCACTGCTATCCCCCAACCATGCTGCTAGCTGTGCTGCCAGCTCGGGGGGCATGTCTTCCTTGGGTGTCGGGGTGACGACAACGGGGATTGGATTCCCCTCGACCGGTACTGGGGTCGGCGCCTCGAGCGGGGCAGAGGGAACCGGGGCGTCTCCACCGGCTGGAACCCTTCTCGGCCTCTTAGGTCTCCCTCCAGCCGGCGCAGGGCCCGAACCCTCCTCCCCATCTCGCTCCGCCAACCGTTTCTTTATGTCGGACACCTCTTTGCAAAGGGCCCGCACCATCTGGTCGGTCGTCATTCTCTTTGCGCCTTTCTTGGGCATCTCTCCGAGGAAGTATCTGGAAGACAAAGAAAAGGATCAAAACGCTCAAAATTGGCTCTTCGTTCCGTCCCGAGCTCACGTGTAGCGAGGAGGTGCAGCTTCGGAGCACAAGAACAAGAGGACGTCTTCTGGTCTTGCGCCTTCTTTTATCCGTCTTCAGGGCGGGCGAAAACCCGCCCCTGCCTGCCCCGAGGGCGTGGCTGGCTGCGTCGGTGTCTAGGCCAGCCCACTCTAGGGCGGGAAAAAAGCGCGCCCCGGCTACGCCGCTTCGGGCATACCAGCCGAGACGCGCCTCCCGCCCAAAAATGGCTTCCCGGGGGGATCGAGGCACTCATCCATACGTTCGGGGGGACCGAGTGGTCGCCCCTTTCCAAAAGATTAAATGTTGAAATTTCATCATTATAGACCATTTTGGGATCGTTCGACAGGTCCGGAGTCATCGTTTTTCATCCGAAAATTGATTTTTTGGACTGTACCAAAAATGATTCAAAATGTCAATTGGATCGTGCCTCATGTTGAATAACCACTTTTTAAACCCTCACAGTGACCAAAATTGCCATTTTTACAGAGTTTTGCTTGCTCAAAAGCTTCAATTTTGACCCGTTTCAGGCACAGAAATGACTTTAAACTCACTTATTCTAGTTGACAAAGTCATAATTCACATCCAACAGTCATTTAGAGTCAAAAGATTAAATGTTAAAATTTCATCATTATAGACCATTTTGGGAACATTCCACAGGTCCGGAGTCATCGTTTTTCATCCGAAAATTGATTTTTTGGACTGTACCAAAAATGATTCAAAATGTCAATTGGATCATGCCTCATGTCGAATAACCACTTTTTAAACCCTCACAGTGACCAAAATTGCCATTTTTACAGAGTTTTGCTTACTCAAAAGCTTCAATTTTGACCCGTTTCAGGCACAGAAATGACTTTAAACACACTTATTTTAGTTGACAAAGTCATAATTCACATCCAACAGTCATTTAGAGTCAAAAGATTAAATGTTGAAATTTCATCATTATAGACCATTTTGAGATCGTTCGACAGGTCCGGAGTCATCGTTTTTCATCCGAAAATTGATTTTTTGGACTGTACCAAAAATGATTCAAAATGTCAATTGGATCGTGCCTCATGTTGAATAACCACTTTTTAAACCCTCACAGTGACCAAAATTGCCATTTTTACAGAGTTTTGCTTGCTCAAAAGCTTCAATTTTGACCCGTTTCAGGCACAGAAATGACTTTAAACACACTTATTCTAGTTGACAAAGTCATAATTCACATCCAACAGTCATTTAGAGTCAAAAGATTAAATGTTAAAATTTCATCATTATAGACCATTTTAGGAACATTCCGCAGGTCCGGAGTCATCGTTTTTCATCCGAAAATTGATTTTTTGGACTGTACCAAAAATGATTCAAAATGTCAATTGGATCGTTCCTCATGTTGAATAACCACTTTTTAAACCCTCACAGTGACCAAAATTGCCATTTTTACAGAGTTTTGCTTACTCAAAAGCTTCAATTTTGACCCATTTCAGGCACAGAAATGACATTAAACACACTTATTTTAGTTGACAAAGTCATAATTCACATCCAACAGTCATTTAGAGTCAAAAGATTAAATGTTAAAATTTCATCATTATAGACCATTTTGGGATCGTTCGACAGGTCCGAAGTCATCGTTTTTCATCCGAAAATTGATTTTTTGGACTGTACCAAAAATGATTCAAAATGTCAATTGGATCGTGCCTCATGTTGAATAACCACTTTTTAAACCCTCACAGTGACCAAAATTTCCATTTTTACAAAGTTTCGCTTACTCAAAAGCTTCAATTTTGACCCATTTCAGGCACAGAAATGACTTTAAACACACTTATTTTAGTTGACAAAGTCATAATTCACATCCAACAGTCATTTAGAGTCAAAAGATTAAATGTTAAAATGTCATCATTATAGACCATTTTGGGAACGTTCGACAGGTCCGGAGTCATCGTTTTTCATCCGAAAATTGATTTTTTGGACTGTACCAAAAATGATTCAAAATGTCAATTGGATCGTGCCTCATGTTGAATAACCACTTTTTAAACCCTCACAGTGACCAAAATTGCCATTTTTACAGAGTTTTGCTTACTCAAAAGCTTCAATTTGGACCCGTTTCAGGCACAGAAATGACTTTAAACACACTTATTTTAGTTGACAAAGTCATAATTCACATCCAACAGTCATTTAGAGTCAAAAGATTAAATGTTGAAATTTCATCATTATAGACCATTTTGGGATCGTTCGACAGGTCCGGAGTCATCGTTTTTCATCCGAAAATGGATTTTTTGGACTGTACCAAAAATGATTCAAAATGTCAATTGGATCGTGCCTCATGTTGAATAACCACTTTTTAAACCCTCACAGTGACCAAAATTGCCATTTTTACAGAGTTTTGCTTGCTCAAAAGCTTCAATTTTGACCCGTTTCAGGCACAGAAATGACTTTAAACACACTTATTCTAGTTGACAAAGTCATAATTCACATCCAACAGTCATTTAGAGTCAAAAGATTAAATGTTAAAATTTCATCATTATAGACCATTTTGGGAACATTCCACAGGTCCGGAGTCATCGTTTTTCATCCGAAAATTGATTTTTTGGACTGTACCAAAAATGATTCAAAATGTCAATTGGATCGTGCCTCATGTTGAATAACCACTTTTTAAACCCTCACAGTGACCAAAATTGCCATTTTTACAGAGTTTTGCTTACTCAAAAGCTTCAATTTTGACCCGTTTCAGGCACAGAATTGACTTTAAACACACGTATTTTAGTTGAAAAAGTCATAATTCACATCCAACAGTCATTTAGAGTCAAAAGATTAAATGTTGAAATTTCATCCATATTGACTATTTGGGATCGTTCGACAGGTCCGGAGTCATCGTTTTTCATCCGAAAATTGATTTTTTGGACTGTACTAAAAATGATTCAAAATGTCAATTGAATCGTGCCTCATGTTGAATAACCACTTTTTAAACCCTCACAGTGACCAAAATTGCCATTTTTACAGAGTTTCGCTTACTCAAAAGCTTCAATTTTGACCTGTTTCAGGCCCAGAAATGACTTTAAACATACTTATTTTAGTTGACAAAGTCATAATTCACATCCAACAGTCATTTAGAGTCAAAAGATTAAATGTTGAAATTTCATCATTATAGACCATTTTGGGATCGTTCGACAGGTCCGGAGTCATCGTTTTTCATCCAAAAATTGATTTTTTGGACTGTACCAAAAATGATTCAAAATGTCAATTGGATCGTGCCTCATGTTGAATAACCACTTTTTAAACCCTCACAGTGACCAAAATTGCCATTTTTACAGAGTTTTGCTTGCTCAAAAGCTTCAATTTTGACCCGTTTCAGGCACAGAAATGACTTTAAACACACTTATTCTAGTTGACAAAGTCATAATTCACATCCAACAGTCATTTAGAGTCAAAAGATTAAATGTTAAAATTTCCTCATTATAGACCATTTTGGGAACATTCCACAGGTCCGGAGTCATCGTTTTTCATCCGAAAATTGATTTTTTGGACTGTACAAAAAATGATTCAAAATGTCAATTGGATCGTTCCTCATGTTGAATAACCACTTTTTAAACCCTCACAGTGACCAAAATTGCCATTTTTACAGAGTTTTGCTTACTCAAAAGCTTCAATTTTGACCCATTTCAGGCACAGAAATGACTTTAAACACACTTATTTTAGTTGACAAAGTCATAATTCACATCCAACAGTCATTTAGAGTCAAAAGATTAAATGTTAAAATTTCATCATTATAGAGCATTTTGGGAACGTTCGACAGGCCCGGAGTCATCGTTTTTCATCCGAAAAATGATTTTTTGGACTGTACCAAAAATGATTCAAAATGTCAATTGGATCGTGCCTCATGTTGAATAACCACTTTTTAAACCCTCACAGTGACCAAAATTGCCATTTTTACAGAGTTTTGCTTACTCAAAAGCTACAATTTTGACCCGTTTCAGGCACAGAAATGACTTTAAACACACTTATTTTAGTTGACAAAGTCATAATTCACATCCAACAGTCATTTAGAGTCAAAAGATTAAATGTTAAAATTTCATCATTATAGACCATTTTGGGAACATTCCACAGGTCCGGAGTCATCGTTTTTCATCCGAAAATTGATTTTTTGGACTGTACCAAAAATGATTCAAAAAGTCAATTGGATCGTTCCTCATGTTGAATAACCACTTTTTAAACCCTCACAGTGACCAAAATTGCCATTTTAACAGAGTTTTGCTTACTCAAAAGCTTCAATTTTGACCCATTTCAGGCACAGAAATGACTTTAAACACACTTATTTTAGTTGACAAAGTCATAATTCACATCCAACAGTCATTTAGAGTCAAAAGATTAAATGTTAAAATTTCATCATTATAGAGCATTTTGGGAACGTTTGACAGGTCCGGAGTCATCGTTTTTCATCCGAAAAATGATTTTTTGGACTGTACCAAAAATGATTCAAAATGTCAATTGGATCGTTCCTCATGTTGAATAACCACTTTTTAAACCCTCACAGTGACCAAAATTGCCGTTTTTACAGAGTTTTGCTTACTCAAAAGCTTCAATTTTGACCCGTTTCAGGCACAGAAATGACTTTAAACACACTTATTTTAGTTGACAAAGTCATAATTCACATCCAACAGTCATTTAGAGTCAAAAGATTAAATGTTGAAATTTCATCATTATAGACCATTTTGGGATCGTTCGACAGGTCCGGAGTCATCGTTTTTCATCCGAAAATTGATTTTTTGGACTGTACCAAAAATGATTCAAAATGTCAATTGGATCGCGCCTCATGTTGAATAACCACTTTTTAAATCCTCACAGTGACCAAAATTGCCATTTTTATAGAGTTTTGCTTACTCAAAAGCTTCAATTTTGACCCGTTTCAGGCAGAGAAATGACTTTAAACACACTTATTTTAGTTGACAAAGTCATAATTCACATCCAACAGTCATTTAGAGTCAAAAGATTAAATGTTGAAATTTCATCATTATAGACCATTTTGGGATCGTTCGACAGGTCCGGAGTCATCGTTTTTCATCCGAAAATTGATTTTTTGGACTGTACCAAAAATGATTCAAAATGTCAATTGGATCGTTCCTCATGTTGAATAACCACTTTTTAAACCCTCACAGTGACCAAAATTGCCATTTTTACAGAGTTTTGCTTACTCAAAAGCTTCAATTTTGACCCATTTCAGGCACAGAAATGACATTAAACACACTTATATTAGTTGACAAAGTCATAATTCACATCCAACAGTCATTTAGAGTCAAAAGATTAAATGTTAAAATTTCATCATTATAGACCATTTTGGGATCGTTCGACAGGTCCGAAGTCATCGTTTTTCATCCGAAAATTGATTTTTTGGACTGTACCAAAAATGATTCAAAATGTCAATTGGATCGTGCCTCATGTTGAAAAACCACTTTTTAAACCCTCACAGTGACCAAAATTGCCATTTTTACAGAGTTTCGCTTACTCAAAAGCTTCAATTTTGACCCGTTTCAGGCACAGAAATGACTTTAACACACTTATTTTAGTTGACAAAGTCATAATTCACATCCAACAGTCATTTAGAGTCAAAAGATTAAATGTTGAAATTTCATCATTATAGACCATTTTGGGATCGTTCGACAGGTCCGGAGTCATCGTTTTTCATCCGAAAATGGATTTTTTGGACTGTACCAAAAATGATTCAAAATGTCAATTGGATCGTGCCTCATGTTGAATAACCACTTTTTAAACCCTCACAGTGACCAAAATTGCCATTTTTACAGAGTTTTGCTTGCTCAAAAGCTTCAATTTTGACCCGTTTCAGGCACAGAAATGACTTTAAACACACTTATTCTAGTTGACAAAGTCATAATTCACATCCAACAGTCATTTAGAGTCAAAAGATTAAATGTTAAAATTTCATCATTATAGACCATTTTGGGAACATTCCACAGGTCCGGAGTCATCGTTTTTCATCCGAAAATTGATTTTTTGGACTGTACCAAAAATGATTCAAAATGTCAATTGGATCGTTCCTCATGTTGAATAACCACTTTTTAAACCCTCACAGTGACCAAAATTGCCATTTTTACAGAGTTTTGCTTACTCAAAAGCTTCAATTTTGACCCATTTCAGGCACAGAAATGACTTTAAACACACTTATTTTAGTTGACAAAGTCATAATTCACATCCAACAGTCATTTAGAGTCAAAAGATTAAATGTTAAAATTTCATCATTATAGAGCATTTTGGGAACGTTCGACAGGTCCGGAGTCATCGTTTTTCATCCGAAAAATGATTTTTTGGACTGTACCAAAAATGATTCAAAATGTCAATTGGATCGTGCCTCATGTCGAATAACCACTTTTTAAACCCTCAGAGTGACCAAAATTGCCATTTTTACAGAGTTTTGCTTGCTCAAAAGCTTCAATTTTGACCCGTTTCAGGCACAGAAATGACTTTAAACACACTTATTCTAGTTGACAAAGTCATAATTCACATCCAACAGTCATTTAGAGTCAAAAGATTAAATGTTAAAATTTCATCATTATAGATTATTTTGGGAACATTCCACAGGTCCGGAGTCATCGTTTTTCATCCGAAAATTGATTTTTTGGACTGTACCAAAAATGATTCAAAATGTCAATTGGATCGTTCCTCATGTTGAATAACCACTTTTTAAACCCTCACAGTGACCAAAATTGCCATTTTTACAGAGTTTTGATTACTCAAAAGCTTCAATTTTGACCCATTTCAGGCACAGAAATGACTTTAAACACACTTATTTTAGTTGACAAAGTCATAATTCACATCCAACAGTCATTTAGAGTCAAAAGATTAAATGTTAAAATTTCATCATTATAGAGCATTTTGGGAACGTTCGACAGGTCCGAAGTCATCGTTTTTCATCCGAAAAATGATTTTTTGGACTGTACCAAAAATGATTCAAAATGTCAATTGGATCGTGCCTCATGTTGAATAACCACTTTTTAAACCCTCACAGTGACCAAAATTGCCGTTTTTACAGAGTTTTGCTTACTCAAAAGCTTCAATTTTGACCCGTTTCAGGCACAGAAATGACTCTAAACACACTTATTTTAGTTGACAAAGTCATAATTCACATCCAACAGTCATTTAGAGTCAAAAGATTAAATGTTGAAATTTCATCATTATAGACCATTTTGGGATCGTTCGACAGGTCCGGAGTCATCGTTTTTTATCCGAAAATTGATTTTTTGGACTGTACCAAAAATGATTCAAAATGTCAATTGGATCGTGCCTCATGTTGAATAACCACTTTTTAAACCCTCACAGTGACCAAAATTGCCATTTTTATAGAGTTTTGCTTACTCAAAAGCTTCAATTTTGACCCGTTTCAGGCACAGAAATGACTTTAAACACACTTATTTTAGTTGACAAAGTCATAATTCACATCCAACAGTCATTTAGAGTCAAAAGATTAAATGTTGAAATTTCATCATTATAGACCATTTTGGGATCGTTCGACAGGTCCGGAGTCATCGTTTTTCATCCGAAAATTGATTTTTTGGACTGTACCAAAAATGATTCAAAATGTCAATTGGATCGTGCCTCATGTTGAATAACCACTTTTTAAACCCTCACAGTGACCAAAATTGCCATTTTTACAGAGTTTTGCTTGCTCAAAAGCTTCAATTTTGACCCGTTTCAGGCACAGAAATGACTTTAAACACACTTATTCTAGTTGACAAAGTCATAATTCACATCCAACAGTCATTTAGAGTCAAAAGATTAAATGTTAAAATTTCATCATTATAGACCATTTTAGGAACATTCCGCAGGTCCGGAGTCATCGTTTTTCATCCGAAAATTGATTTTTTGGACTGTACCAAAAATGATTCAAAATGTCAATTGGATCGTTCCTCATGTTGAATAACCACTTTTTAAACCCTCACAGTGACCAAAATTGCCATTTTTACAGAGTTTTGCTTACTCAAAAGCTTCAATTTTGACCCATTTCAGGCACAGAAATGACATTAAACACACTTATTTTAGTTGACAAAGTCATAATTCACATCCAACAGTCATTTAGAGTCAAAAGATTAAATGTTAAAATTTCATCATTATAGACCATTTTGGGAACATTCCACAGGTCCGGAGTCATCGTTTTTCATCCGAAAATTGATTTTTTGGACTGTACCAAAAATGATTCAAAATGTCAATTGGATCGTTCCTCATGTTGAATAACCACTTTTTAAACCCTCACAGTGACCAAAATTGCCATTTTTACAGAGTTTTGCTTACTCAAAAGCTTCAATTTTGACCCATTTCAGGCACAGAATTGACTTTAAACACACTTATTTTAGTTGACAAAGTCATAATTCACATCCAACAGTCATTTAGAGTCAAAAGATTAAATGTTAAAATTTCATCATTATAGACCATTTTGGGAACATTCCACAGGTCCGGAGTCATCGTTTTTCATCCGAAAATTGATTTTTTGGACTGTACCAAAAATGATTCAAAATGTCAATTGGATCGAGCCTCATGTTGAATAACCACTTTTTAAACCCTCACAGTGACCAAAATTGCCATTTTTACAGAGTTTGCTTACTCAAAAGCTTCAATTTTGACCCGTTTCAGGCACAGAAATGACTTTAAACACACTTATTTTAGTTGACAAAGTCATAATTCACATCCAACAGTCATTTAGAGTCAAAAGATTAAATGTTGAAATTTCATCATTATAGACCATTTTGGGATCGTTTGACAGGTCCGGAGTCATCGTTTTTCATCCGAAAATTGATTTTTTGGACTGTACCAAAAATGATTCAAAATGTCAATTGGATCGTGCCTCATGTTGAATAACCACTTTTTAAACCCTCACAGTGACCAAAATTGCCATTTTTACAGAGTTTTGCTTGCTCAAAAGCTTCAATTTTGACCCGTTTCAGGCACAGAAATGACTTTAAACACACTTATTCTAGTTGACAAAGTCATAATTCACATCCAACAGTCATTTAGAGTCAAAAGATTAAATGTTAAAATGTCATCATTATAGAGCATTTTGGGAACGTTCGACAGGTCCGGAGTCATCGTTTTTCATCCGAAAAATGATTTTTTGGACTGTACCAAAAATGATTCAAAATGTCAATTGGATCGTGCCTCATGTTGAATAACCACTTTTTAAACCCTCACAGTGACCAAAATTGCCGTTTTTACAGAGTTTTGCTTACTCAAAAGCTTCAATTTTGACCCGTTTCAGGCACAAAAATGACTTTAAACACACTTATTTTAGTTGACAAAGTCATAATTCACATCCAACAGTCATTTAGAGTCAAAAGATTAAATGTTGAAATTTCATCATTATAGACCATTTTGGGATCGTTCGACAGGTCCGGAGTCATCGTTTTTCATCCGAAAATTGATTTTTTGGACTGTACCAAAAATGATTCAAAATGTCAATTGGATCGTGCCTCATGTTGAATAACCACTTTTTAAACCCTCACAGTGACCAAAATTGCCATTTTTATAGAGTTTTGCTTACTCAAAAGCTTCAATTTTGACCCGTTTCAGGCACAGAAATGACTTTAAACACACTTATTTTAGTTGACAAAGTCATAATTCACATCCAACAGTCATTTAGAGTCAAAAGATTAAATGTTGAAATTTCATCATTATAGACCATTTTGGGATCGTTCGACAGGTCCGGAGTCATCGTTTTTCATCCGAAAATTGATTTTTTGGACTGTACCAAAAATGATTCAAAATGTCAATTGGATCGTGCCTCATGTTGAATAACCACTTTTTAAACCCTCACAGTGACCAAAATTGCCATTTTTACAGAGTTTTGCTTGCTCAAAAGCTTAAATTTTGACCCGTTTCAGGCACAGAAATGACTTTAAACACACTTATTCTAGTTGACAAAGTTATAATTCACATCCAACAGTCATTTAGAGTCAAAAGATTAAATATTAAAATTTCATCATTATAGACCATTTTAGGAACATTCCGCAGGTCCGGAGTCATCGTTTTTCATCCGAAAATTGATTTTTTGGACTGTACCAAAAATGATTCAAAATGTCAATTGGATCGTTCCTCATGTTGAATAACCACTTTTTAAACCCTCACAGTGACCAAAATTGCCATTTTTACAGAGTTTTGCTTACTCAAAAGCTTCAATTTTGACCCATTTCAGGCACAGAAATGACATTAAACACACTTATTTTAGTTGACAAAGTCACAATTCACATCCAACAGTCATTTAGAGTCAAAAGATTAAATGTTAAAATTTCATCATTATAGACCATTTTGGGATCGTTCGACAGGTCCGAAGTCATCGTTTTTCATCCGAAAATTGATTTTTTGGACTGTACCAAAAATGATTCAAAATGTCAATTGGATCGTGCCTCATGTTGAATAACCACTTTTTAAACCCTCACAGTGACCAAAATTTCCATTTTTACAGAGTTTCGCTTACTCAAAAGCTTCAATTTTGACCCATTTCAGGCACAGAAATGACTTTAAACACACTTATTTTAGTTGACAAAGTCATAATTCACATCCAACAGTCATTTAGAGTCAAAAGATTAAATGTTAAAATTTCATCATTATAGACCATTTTGGGAACGTTCGACAGGTCCGGAGTCATCGTTTTTCATCCGAAAATTGATTTTTTGGACTGTACCAAAAATTATTCAAAATGTCAATTGGATTGTGCCTCATGTTGAATAACCACTTTTTAAACCCTCACAGTGACCAAAATTGCCATTTTTACAGAGTTTTGCTTACTCAAAAGCTTCAATTTTGACCCGTTTCAGGCACAGAAATGACTTTAAACACACTTATTTTAGTTGACAAAGTCATAATTCACATCCAACAGTCATTTAGAGTCAAAAGATTAAATGTTGAAATTTCATCATTATAGACCATTTTGGGATCGTTCGACAGGTCCGGAGTCATCGTTTTTCATCCGAAAATGGATTTTTTGGACTGTACCAAAAATGATTCAAAATGTCAATTGGATCGTGCCTCATGTTGAATAACCACTTTTTAAACCCTCACAGTGACCAAAATTGCCATTTTTACAGAGTTTTGCTTGCTCAAAAGCTTCAATTTTGACCCGTTTCAGGCACAGAAATGACTTTAAACACACTTATTCTAGTTGACAAAGTCATAATTCACATCCAACAGTCATTTAGAGTCAAAAGATTAAATGTTAAAATTTCATCATTATAGACCATTTTAGGAACATTCCGCAGGTCCGGAGTCATCGTTTTTCATCCGAAAATTGATTTTTTGGACTGTACCAAAAATGATTCAAAATGTCAATTGGATCGTTCCTCATGTTGAATAACCACTTTTTAAACCCTCACAGTGACCAAAATTGCCATTTTTACAGAGTTTTGCTTACTCAAAAGCTTCAATTTTGACCCATTTCAGGCACAGAAATGACATTAAACACACTTATTTTAGTTGACAAAGTCATAATTCACATCCAACAGTCATTTAGAGTCAAAAGATTAAATGTTAAAATTTCATCATTATAGACCATTTTGGGATCGTTCGACAGGTCCGAAGTCATCGTTTTTCATCCGAAAATTGATTTTTTGGACTGTACCAAAAATGATTCAAAATGTCAATTGGATCGTGCCTCATGTTGAATAACCACTTTTTAAACCCTCCCAGTGACCAAAATTTCCATTTTTACAGAGTTTCGCTTACTCAAAAGCTTCAATTTTGACCCATTTCAGGCACAGAAATGACTTTAAACACACTTATTTTAGTTGACAAAGTCATAATTCACATCCAACAGTCATTTAGAGTCAAAAGATTAAATGTTAAAATTTCATCATTATAGACCATTTTGGGAACGTTCGACAGGTCCGGAGTCATCGTTTTTCATCCGAAAATTGATTTTTTGGACTGTACCAAAAATGATTCAAAATGTCAATTGGATCGTGCCTCATGTTGAATAACCACTTTTTAAACCCTCACAGTGACCAAAATTGCCATTTTTACAGAGTTTTGCTTACTCAAAAGCTTCAATTTTGACCCGTTTCAGGCACAGAAATGACTTTAAACACACTTATTTTAGTTGACAAAGTCATAATTCACATCCAACAGTCATTTAGAGTCAAAAGATTAAATGTTGAAATTTCATCATTATAGACCATTTTGGGATTGTTCGACAGGTCCGGAGTCATCGTTTTTCATCCGAAAATGGATTTTTTGGACTGTACCAAAAATGATTCAAAATGTCAATTGGATCGTGCCTCATGTTGAATAACCACTTTTTAAACCCTCACAGTGACCAAAATTGCCATTTTTACAGAGTTTTGCTTGCTCAAAAGCTTCAATTTTGACCCGTTTCAGGCACAGAAATGACTTTAAACACACTTATTCTAGTTGACAAAGTCATAATTCACATCCAACAGTCATTTAGAGTCAAAAGATTAAATGTTAAAATTTCATCATTATAGACCATTTTGGGAACATTCCACAGGTCCAGAGTCATCGTTTTTCATCCGAAAATTGATTTTTTGGACTGTACCAAAAATGATTCAAAATGTCAATTGGATCGTTCCTCATGTTGAATAACCACTTTTTAAACCCTCACAGTGACCAAAATTGCCATTTTTACAGAGTTTTGCTAGCTCAAAAGCTTTAATTTTGACCCGTTTCAGGCACAGAAATGACTTTAAACACACTTATTCTAGTTGACAAAGTCATAATTCACATCCAACAGTCATTTAGAGTCAAAAGAATAAATGTTAACATTTCATCATTATAGACCATTTTGGGAACGTTCGACAGGTCCGGAGTCATCGTTTTTCATCCGAAAATTGATTTTTTGGACTGTACCAAAAATGATTCAAAATGTCAATTGGATCGTTCCTCATGTTGAATAACCACTTTTTAAACCCTCACAGTGACCAAAATTGCCATTTTTACAGAGTTTTGCTTACTCAAAAGCTTCAATTTTGACCCGTTTCAGGCACAGAAATGACTTTAAACACACTTATTTTAGTTGACAAAGTCATAATTCACATCCAACAGTCATTTAGAGTCAAAAGATTAAATGTTGAAATTTCATCATTATAGACCATTTTGGGATCGTTCGACAGGTCCGGAGTCATCGTTTTTCATCCGAAAATTGATTTTTTGGACTGTACCAAAAATGATTCAAAATGTCAATTGGATCGAGCCTCATGTTGAATAACCACTTTTTAAACCCTCACAGTGACCAAAATTGCCATTTTTACAGAGTTTGCTTACTCAAAAGCTTCAATTTTGACCCGTTTCAGGCACAGAAATGACTTTAAACACACTTATTTTAGTTGACAAAGTCATAATTCACATCCAACAGTCATTTAGAGTCAAAAGATTAAATGTTGAAATTTCATCATTATAGACCATTTTGGGATCGTTTGACAGGTCCGGAGTCATCGTTTTTCATCCGAAAATTGATTTTTTGGACTGTACCAAAAATGATTCAAAATGTCAATTGGATCGTGCCTCATGTTGAATAACCACTTTTTAAACCCTCACAGTGACCAAAATTGCCATTTTTACAGAGTTTTGCTTGCTCAAAAGCTTCAATTTTGACCCGTTTCAGGCACAGAAATGACTTTAAACACACTTATTCTAGTTGACAAAGTCATAATTCACATCCAACAGTCATTTAGAGTCAAAAGATTAAATGTTAAAATGTCATCATTATAGAGCATTTTGGGAACGTTCGACAGGTCCGGAGTCATCGTTTTTCATCCGAAAAATGATTTTTTGGACTGTACCAAAAATGATTCAAAATGTCAATTGGATCGTGCCTCATGTTGAATAACCACTTTTTAAACCCTCACAGTGACCAAAATTGCCGTTTTTACAGAGTTTTGCTTACTCAAAAGCTTCAATTTTGACCCGTTTCAGGCACAAAAATGACTTTAAACACACTTATTTTAGTTGACAAAGTCATAATTCACATCCAACAGTCATTTAGAGTCAAAAGATTAAATGTTGAAATTTCATCATTATAGACCATTTTGGGATCGTTCGACAGGTCCGGAGTCATCGTTTTTCATCCGAAAATTGATTTTTTGGACTGTACCAAAAATGATTCAAAATGTCAATTGGATCGTGCCTCATGTTGAATAACCACTTTTTAAACCCTCACAGTGACCAAAATTGCCATTTTTATAGAGTTTTGCTTACTCAAAAGCTTCAATTTTGACCCGTTTCAGGCACAGAAATGACTTTAAACACACTTATTTTAGTTGACAAAGTCATAATTCACATCCAACAGTCATTTAGAGTCAAAAGATTAAATGTTGAAATTTCATCATTATAGACCATTTTGGGATCGTTCGACAGGTCCGGAGTCATCGTTTTTCATCCGAAAATTGATTTTTTGGACTGTACCAAAAATGATTCAAAATGTCAATTGGATCGTGCCTCATGTTGAATAACCACTTTTTAAACCCTCACAGTGACCAAAATTGCCATTTTTACAGAGTTTTGCTTGCTCAAAAGCTTAAATTTTGACCCGTTTCAGGCACAGAAATGACTTTAAACACACTTATTCTAGTTGACAAAGTTATAATTCACATCCAACAGTCATTTAGAGTCAAAAGATTAAATATTAAAATTTCATCATTATAGACCATTTTAGGAACATTCCGCAGGTCCGGAGTCATCGTTTTTCATCCGAAAATTGATTTTTTGGACTGTACCAAAAATGATTCAAAATGTCAATTGGATCGTTCCTCATGTTGAATAACCACTTTTTAAACCCTCACAGTGACCAAAATTGCCATTTTTACAGAGTTTTGCTTACTCAAAAGCTTCAATTTTGACCCATTTCAGGCACAGAAATGACATTAAACACACTTATTTTAGTTGACAAAGTCACAATTCACATCCAACAGTCATTTAGAGTCAAAAGATTAAATGTTAAAATTTCATCATTATAGACCATTTTGGGATCGTTCGACAGGTCCGAAGTCATCGTTTTTCATCCGAAAATTGATTTTTTGGACTGTACCAAAAATGATTCAAAATGTCAATTGGATCGTGCCTCATGTTGAATAACCACTTTTTAAACCCTCACAGTGACCAAAATTTCCATTTTTACAGAGTTTCGCTTACTCAAAAGCTTCAATTTTGACCCATTTCAGGCACAGAAATGACTTTAAACACACTTATTTTAGTTGACAAAGTCATAATTCACATCCAACAGTCATTTAGAGTCAAAAGATTAAATGTTAAAATTTCATCATTATAGACCATTTTGGGAACGTTCGACAGGTCCGGAGTCATCGTTTTTCATCCGAAAATTGATTTTTTGGACTGTACCAAAAATTATTCAAAATGTCAATTGGATTGTGCCTCATGTTGAATAACCACTTTTTAAACCCTCACAGTGACCAAAATTGCCATTTTTACAGAGTTTTGCTTACTCAAAAGCTTCAATTTTGACCCGTTTCAGGCACAGAAATGACTTTAAACACACTTATTTTAGTTGACAAAGTCATAATTCACATCCAACAGTCATTTAGAGTCAAAAGATTAAATGTTGAAATTTCATCATTATAGACCATTTTGGGATCGTTCGACAGGTCCGGAGTCATCGTTTTTCATCCGAAAATGGATTTTTTGGACTGTACCAAAAATGATTCAAAATGTCAATTGGATCGTGCCTCATGTTGAATAACCACTTTTTAAACCCTCACAGTGACCAAAATTGCCATTTTTACAGAGTTTTGCTTGCTCAAAAGCTTCAATTTTGACCCGTTTCAGGCACAGAAATGACTTTAAACACACTTATTCTAGTTGACAAAGTCATAATTCACATCCAACAGTCATTTAGAGTCAAAAGATTAAATGTTAAAATTTCATCATTATAGACCATTTTGGGAACATTCCACAGGTCCGGAGTCATCGTTTTTCATCCGAAAATTGATTTTTTGGACTGTACCAAAAATGATTCAAAATGTCAATTGGATCGTTCCTCATGTTGAATAACCACTTTTTAAACCCTCACAGTGACCAAAATTGCCATTTTTACAGAGTTTTGCTTACTCAAAAGCTTCAATTTTTGACCCGTTTCAGGCACAGAATTGACTTTAAACACACGTATTTTAGTTGAAAAAGTCATAATTCACATCCAACAGTCATTTAGAGTCAAAAGATTAAATGTTGAAATTTCATCCATATTGACCATTTGGGATCGTTCGACAGGTCCGGAGTCATCGTTTTTCATCCGAAAATTGATTTTTTGGACTGTACTAAAAATGATTCAAAATGTCAATTGGATCGTGCCTCATGTTGAATAACCACTTTTTAAACCCTCACAGTGACCAAAATTGCCATTTTTACAGAGTTTTGCTTACTCAAAAGCTTCAATTTTGACCCGTTTCAGGCACAGAATTGACTTTAAACACACGTATTTTAGTTGAAAAAGTCATAATTCACATCCAACAGTCATTTAGAGTCAAAAGATTAAATGTTGAAATTTCATCCATATTGACCATTTGGGATCGTTCGACAGGTCCGGAGTCATCGTTTTTCATCCGAAAATTGATTTTTTGGACTGTACTAAAAATGATTCAAAATGTCAATTGGATCGTGCCTCATGTTGAATAACCACTTTTTAAACCCTCACAGTGACCAAAATTGCCATTTTTACAGAGTTTTGCTTACTTAAAAGCTTTAATTTTGACCCGTTTCAGGCACAGAAATGACTTTAAACACACTTATTCTAGTTGACAAAGTCATAATTCACATCCAACAGTCATTTAGAGTCAAAAGAATAAATGTTAACATTTCATCATTATAGACCATTTTGGGAACGTTCGACAGGTCCGGAGTCATCGTTTTTCATCCGAAAATTGATTTTTTGGACTGTACCAAAAATGATTCAAAATGTCAATTGGATCGTTCCTCATGTTGAATAACCACTTTTTAAACCCTCACAGTGACCAAAATTGCCATTTTTACAGAGTTTTGCTTACTCAAAAGCTTCAATTTTGACCCATTTCAGGCACAGAAATGACATTAAACACACTTATTTTAGTTGACAAAGTCACAATTCACATCCAACAGTCATTTAGAGTCAAAAGATTAAATGTTAAAATTTCATCATTATAGACCATTTTGGGATCGTTCGACAGGTCCGAAGTCATCGTTTTTCATCCGAAAATTGATTTTTTGGACTGTACCAAAAATGATTCAAAATGTCAATTGGATCGTGCCTCATGTTGAATAACCACTTTTTAAACCCTCACAGTGACCAAAATTTCCATTTTTACAGAGTTTCGCTTACTCAAAAGCTTCAATTTTGACCCATTTCAGGCACAGAAATGACTTTAAACACACTTATTTTAGTTGACAAAGTCATAATTCACATCCAACAGTCATTTAGAGTCAAAAGATTAAATGTTAAAATTTCATCATTATAGACCATTTTGGGAACGTTCGACAGGTCCGGAGTCATCGTTTTTCATCCGAAAATTGATTTTTTGGACTGTACCAAAAATTATTCAAAATGTCAATTGGATTGTGCCTCATGTTGAATAACCACTTTTTAAACCCTCACAGTGACCAAAATTGCCATTTTTACAGAGTTTTGCTTACTCAAAAGCTTCAATTTTGACCCGTTTCAGGCACAGAAATGACTTTAAACACACTTATTTTAGTTGACAAAGTCATAATTCACATCCAACAGTCATTTAGAGTCAAAAGATTAAATGTTGAAATTTCATCATTATAGACCATTTTGGGATCGTTCGACAGGTCCGGAGTCATCGTTTTTCATCCGAAAATGGATTTTTTGGACTGTACCAAAAATGATTCAAAATGTCAATTGGATCGTGCCTCATGTTGAATAACCACTTTTTAAACCCTCACAGTGACCAAAATTGCCATTTTTACAGAGTTTTGCTTGCTCAAAAGCTTCAATTTTGACCCGTTTCAGGCACAGAAATGACTTTAAACACACTTATTCTAGTTGACAAAGTCATAATTCACATCCAACAGTCATTTAGAGTCAAAAGATTAAATGTTAAAATTTCATCATTATAGACCATTTTGGGAACATTCCACAGGTCCGGAGTCATCGTTTTTCATCCGAAAATTGATTTTTTGGACTGTACCAAAAATGATTCAAAATGTCAATTGGATCGTTCCTCATGTTGAATAACCACTTTTTAAACCCTCACAGTGACCAAAATTGCCATTTTTACAGAGTTTTGCTTACTCAAAAGCTTCAATTTTGACCCGTTTCAGGCACAGAAATGACTTTAAACACACTTATTTTAGTTGACAAAGTCATAATTCACATCCAACAGTCATTTAGAGTCAAAAGATTAAATGTTGAAATTTCATCATTATAGACCATTTTGGGATCGTTCGACAGGTCCGGAGTCATCGTTTTTCATCCGAAAATGGATTTTTTGGACTGTACCAAAAATGATTCAAAATGTCAATTGGATCGTGCCTCATGTTGAATAACCACTTTTTAAACCCTCACAGTGACCAAAATTGCCATTTTTACAGAGTTTTGCTTGCTCAAAAGCTTCAATTTTGACCCGTTTCAGGCACAGAAATGACTTTAAACACACTTATTCTAGTTGACAAAGTCATAATTCACATCCAACAGTCATTTAGAGTCAAAAGATTAAATGTTAAAATTTCATCATTATAGACCATTTTGGGAACATTCCACAGGTCCGGAGTCATCGTTTTTCATCCGAAAATTGATTTTTTGGACTGTACCAAAAATGATTCAAAATGTCAATTGGATCGTTCCTCATGTTGAATAACCACTTTTTAAACCCTCACAGTGACCAAAATTGCCATTTTTACAGAGTTTTGCTTACTCAAAAGCTTCAATTTTGACCCGTTTCAGGCACAGAATTGACTTTAAACACACGTATTTTAGTTGAAAAAGTCATAATTCACATCCAACAGTCATTTAGAGTCAAAAGATTAAATGTTGAAATTTCATCCATATTGACCATTTGGGATCGTTCGACAGGTCCGGAGTCATCGTTTTTCATCCGAAAATTGATTTTTTGGACTGTACTAAAAATGATTCAAAATGTCAATTGGATCGTGCCTCATGTTGAATAACCACTTTTTAAACCCTCACAGTGACCAAAATTGCCATTTTTACAGAGTTTTGCTTACTCAAAAGCTTCAATTTTGACCCGTTTCAGGCACAGAATTGACTTTAAACACACGTATTTTAGTTGAAAAAGTCATAATTCACATCCAACAGTCATTTAGAGTCAAAAGATTAAATGTTGAAATTTCATCCATATTGACCATTTGGGATCGTTCGACAGGTCCGGAGTCATCGTTTTTCATCCGAAAATTGATTTTTTGGACTGTACTAAAAATGATTCAAAATGTCAATTGGATCGTGCCTCATGTTGAATAACCACTTTTTAAACCCTCACAGTGACCAAAATTGCCATTTTTACAGAGTTTTGCTTACTTAAAAGCTTTAATTTTGACCCGTTTCAGGCACAGAAATGACTTTAAACACACTTATTCTAGTTGACAAAGTCATAATTCACATCCAACAGTCATTTAGAGTCAAAAGAATAAATGTTAACATTTCATCATTATAGACCATTTTGGGAACGTTCGACAGGTCCGGAGTCATCGTTTTTCATCCGAAAATTGATTTTTTGGACTGTACCAAAAATGATTCAAAATGTCAATTGGATCGTTCCTCATGTTGAATAACCACTTTTTAAACCCTCACAGTGACCAAAATTGCCATTTTTACAGAGTTTTGCTTACTGAAAAGCTTCAATTTTGACCCGTTTCAGGCACAGAAATGACTTTAAACACACTTATTTTAGTTGACAAAGTCATAATTCACATCCAACAGTCATTTAGAGTCAAAAGATTAAATGTTGAAATTTCATCATTATAGACCATTTTGGGATCGTTCGACAGGTCCGGAGTCATCGTTTTTCATCCGAAAATTGATTTTTTGGACTGTACCAAAAATGATTCAAAATGTCAATTGGATCGTGCCTCATGTTGAATAACCACTTTTTAAACCCTCACAGTGACCAAAATTTCCATTTTTACAGAGTTTCGCTTACTCAAAAGCTTCAATTTTGACCCGTTTCAGGCACAGAAATGACTTTAAACACACTTATTTTAGTTGACAAAGTCATAATTCACATCCAACAGTCATTTAGAGTCAAAAGATTAAATGTTGAAATTTCATCATTATAGACCATTTTGGGATCGTTCGACAGGTCCGGAGTCATCGTTTTTCATCCGAAAATGGATTTTTTGGACTGTACCAAAAATGATTCAAAATGTCAATTGGATCGTGCCTCATGTTGAATAACCACTTTTTAAACCCTCACAGTGACCAAAATTGCCATTTTTACAGAGTTTTGCTTGCTCAAAAGCTTCAATTTTGACCCGTTTCAGGCACAGAAATGACTTTAAACACACTTATTCTAGTTGACAAAGTCATAATTCACACCCAACAGTCATTTAGAGTCAAAAGATTAAATGTTAACATTTCATCATTATAGACCATTTTGGGAACATTCCACAGGTCCGGAGTCATCGTTTTTCATCCGAAAATTGATTTTTTGGACTGTACCAAAAATGATTCAAAATGTCAATTGGATCGTTCCTCATGTTGAATAACCAGTTTTTAAACCCTCACAGTGACCAAAATTGCCATTTTTACAGAGTTTTGCTTACTCAAAAGCTTCAATTTTGACCCGTTTCAGGCACAGAATTGACTTTAAACACACGTATTTTAGTTGAAAAAGTCGTAATTCACATCCAACAGTCATTTAGAGTCAAAAGATTAAATGTTGAAATTTCATCCATATTGACCATTTGGGATCGTTCGACAGGTCCGGAGTCATCGTTTTTCATCCGAAAATTGATTTTTTGGACTGTACTAAAAATGATTCAAAATGTCAATTGGATCGTGCCTCATGTTGAATAACCACTTTTTAAACCCTCACAGTGACCAAAATTGCCATTTTTACAGAGTTTTGCTTACTCAAAAGCTTTAATTTTGACCCGTTTCAGGCACAGAAATGACTTTAAACACACTTATTCTAGTTGACAAAGTCATAATTCACATCCAACAGTCATTTAGAGTCAAAAGAATAAATGTTAACATTTCATCATTATAGACCATTTTGGGAACGTTCGACAGGTCCGGAGTCATCGTTTTTCATCCGAAAATTGATATTTTGGACTGTACCAAAAATGATTCAAAATGTCAATTGGATCGTTCCTCATGTTGAATAACCACTTTTTAAACCCTCACAGTGACCAAAATTGCCATTTTTACAGAGTTTTGCTTACTCAAAAGCTTCAATTTTGACCCGTTTCAGGCACAGAAATGACTTTAAACACACTTATTTTAGTTGACAAAGTCATAATTCACATCCAACAGTCATTTAGAGTCAAAAGATTAAATGTTGAAATTTCATCATTATAGACCATTTTGGGATCGTTCGACAGGTCCGGAGTCATCGTTTTTCATCCGAAAATTGATTTTTTGGACTGTACCAAAAATGATTCAAAATGTCAATTGGATCGTGCCTCATGTTGAATAACCACTTTTTAAACCCTCACAGTGACCAAAATTTCCATTTTTACAGAGTTTCGCTTACTCAAAAGCTTCAATTTTGACCCGTTTCAGGCACAGAAATGACTTTAAACACACTTATTTTAGTTGACAAAGTCATAATTCACATCCAACAGTCATTTAGAGTCAAAAGATTATGGGGCCGATTAGGATGGAGGATTTTCCGCCTCCTCCGGGCCGGCGGAAGCCACCTCCGGCCCGGAGGAGGCGGAAAATCCTCTGCGGAGTCACCAAAGACCCACCGCCAAATTAGGATGGCTGGTGGGTCTGGAATTCCGTCCGCCGCTTTTCCGCCGCGGTCGGCTTCCGACCGCGGCGGAAAAGCTATAACATGGCAGGCGGTGTCTATGAGACACCGTCCGCCATATTATGATGTATGTGTAAAACTGCTTTTCCAAGGCGGCTTTTCCGCCATGGAAAAGCATACGGACATTCACTTTGGGGGCCCGTTGCGGGCCCCCTGGGTGAATGGGGGGTGGGGGGTGCACATGGGGGGTACCTATGGTACCCCCCTGCATTTGCGTGCACAAAGCGGCAGGCACCGTGCGGTCCCTGCCGCTTTGTGCATGTAAATGTAACACATGCTTTTTTAACATTGCGGCGGGTGCAGCTTGAAGCTGCACCCGCCGCAATGTTAAATATGGAGGATGTGACCGCCACCCTGGCGGTCACATCCTAATCAGGACAGAGGGAACGCCGCAGCCCCTGCGGACGTTCCCTCCTCCTCAAGGGTGGCGGACGGACGCAAGTCCGTCCGCCATCCTAATCGGCCCCTAAATGTTGAAATTTCATCATTATAGACCATTTTGGGATCGTTCGACAGGTCCGGAGTCATCGTTTTTCATCCGAAAATTGATTTTTTGGACTGTACCAAAAATGATTCAAAATGTCAATTGGATCGTGCCTCATGTTGAATAACCACTTTTTAAACCCTCACAGTGACCAAAATTGCCATTTTTACAGAGTTTTGCTTGCTCAAAAGCTTCAATTTTGACCCGTTTCAGGCACAGAAATGACTTTAAACACACTTATTCTAGTTGACAAAGTCATAATTCACATCCAACAGTCATTTAGAGTCAAAAGATTAAATGTTAAAATTTCATCATTATAGACCATTTTGGGAACATTCCACAGGTCCGGAGTCATCGTTTTTCATCCGAAAATTGATTTTTTGGACTGTACAAAAAATGATTCAAAATGTCAATTGGATCGTTCCTCATGTTGAATAACCACTTTTTAAACCCTCACAGTGACCAAAATTGCCATTTTTACAGAGTTTTGCTTACTCAAAAGCTTCAATTTTGACCCATTTCAGGCACAGAAATGACTTTAAACACACTTATTTTAGTTGACAAAGTCATAATTCACATCCAACAGTCATTTAGAGTCAAAAGATTAAATGTTAAAATTTCATCATTATAGAGCATTTTGGGAACGTTCGACAGGTCCGGAGTCATCGTTTTTCATCTGAAAAATGATTTTTTGGACTGTACCATAAATGATTCAAAATGTCAATTGGATCGTGCCTCATGTTGAATAACCACTTTTTAAACCCTCACAGTGACCAAAATTGCCATTTTTACAGAGTTTTGCTTACTCAAAAGCTACAATTTTGACCCGTTTCAGGCACAGAAATGACTTTAAACACACTTATTTTAGTTGACAAAGTCATAATTCACATCCAACAGTCATTTAGAGTCAAAAGATTAAATGTTAAAATTTCATCATTATAGACCATTTTGGGAACATTCCACAGGTCCGGAGTCATCGTTTTTCATCCGAAAATTGATTTTTTGGACTGTACCAAAAATGATTCAAAATGTCAATTGGATCGAGCCTCATGTTGAATAACCACTTTTTAAACCCTCACAGTGACCAAAATTGCCATTTTTACAGAGTTTGCTTACTCAAAAGCTTCAATTTTGACCCGTTTCAGGCACAGAAATGACTTTAAACACACTTATTTTAGTTGACAAAGTCATAATTCACATCCAACAGTCATTTAGAGTCAAAAGATTAAATGTTGAAATTTCATCATTATAGACCATTTTGGGATCGTTTGACAGGTCCGGAGTCATCGTTTTTCATCCGAAAATTGATTTTTTGGACTGTACCAAAAATGATTCAAAATGTCAATTGGATCGTGCCTCATGTTGAATAACCACTTTTTAAACCCTCACAGTGACCAAAATTGCCATTTTTACAGAGTTTTGCTTACTCAAAAGCTTCAATTTTGACCCATTTCAGGCACAGAAATGACTTTAAACACACTTATTTTAGTTGACAAAGTCATAATTCACATCCAACAGTCATTTAGAGTCAAAAGATTAAATGTTAAAATTTCATCATTATAGAGCATTTTGGGAACGTTCGACAGGTCCGGAGTCATCGTTTTTCATCCGAAAAATGATTTTTTGGACTGTACCAAAAATGATTCAAAATGTCAATTGGATCGTGCCTCATGTTGAATAACCACTTTTTAAACCCTCACAGTGACCAAAATTGCCATTTTTACAGAGTTTTGCTTACTCAAAAGCTACAATTTTGACCCGTTTCAGGCACAGAAATGACTTTAAACACACTTATTTTAGTTGACAAAGTCATAATTCACATCCAACAGTCATTTAGAGTCAAAAGATTAAATGTTGAAATTTCATCATTATAGACCATTTTGGGATCGTTCGACAGGTCCGGAGTCATCGTTTTTCATCCGAAAATTGATTTTTTGGACTGTACCAAAAATTATTCAAAATGTCAATTGGATCATGCCTCATGTCGAATAACCACTTTTTAAACCCTCACAGTGACCAAAATTGCCATTTTTACAGAGTTTTGCTTGCTCAAAAGCTTCAATTTTGACCCGTTTCAGGCACAGAAATGACTTTAAACACACTTATTCTAGTTGACAAAGTCATAATTCACATCCAACAGTCATTTAGAGTCAAAAGATTAAATGTTAAAATTTCATCATTATAGACCATTTTGGGAACATTCCACAGGTCCGGAGTCATCGTTTTTCATCCGAAAATTGATTTTTTGGACTGTACCAAAAATGATTCAAAATGTCAATTGGATCGAGCCTCATGTTGAATAACCACTTTTTAAACCCTCACAGTGACCAAAATTGCCATTTTTACAGAGTTTGCTTACTCAAAAGCTTCAATTTTGACCCGTTTCAGGCACAGAAATGACTTCAAACACACTTATTTTAGTTGACAAAGTCATAATTCACATCCAACAGTCATTTAGAGTCAAAAGATTAAATGTTGAAATTTCATCATTATAGACCATTTTGGGATCGTTTGACAGGTCCGGAGTCATCGTTTTTCATCCGAAAATTGATTTTTTGGACTGTACCAAAAATGATTCAAAATGTCAATTGGATCGTGCCTCATGTTGAATAACCACTTTTTAAACCCTCACAGTGACCAAAATTGCCATTTTTACAGAGTTTTGCTTGCTCAAAAGCTTCAATTTTGACCCGTTTCAGGCACAGAAATGACTTTAAACACACTTATTCTAGTTGACAAAGTCATAATTCACATCCAACAGTCATTTAGAGTCAAAAGATTAAATGTTAAAATTTCATCATTATAGACCATTTTGGGAACATTCCACAGGTCCGGAGTCATCGTTTTTCATCCGAAAATGGATTTTTTGGACTGTACCAAAAATGATTCAAAATGTCAATTGGATCGTTCCTCATGTTGAATAACCACTTTTTAAACCCTCACAGTGACCAAAATTGCCATTTTTACAGAGTTTTGCTTACTCAAAAGCTTCAATTTTGACCCATTTCAGGCACAGAAATGACTTTAAACACACTTATTTTAGTTGACAAAGTCATAATTCACATCCAACAGTCATTTAGAGTCAAAAGATTAAATGTTAAAATTTCATCATTATAGAGCATTTTGGGAACGTTCGACAGGTCCGGAGTCATCGTTTTTCATCCGAAAATTAATTTTTTGGACTGTACCAAAAATGATTCAAAATGTCAATTGGATCGTGCCTCATGTTGAATAACCACTTTTTAAACCCTCACAGTGACCAAAATTGCCGTTTTCACAGAGTTTTGCTTACTCAAAAGCTTCAATTTTGACCCGTTTCAGGCACAGAAATGACTTTAAACACACTTATTTTAGTTGACAAAGTCATAATTCACATCCAACAGTCATTTAGAGTCAAAAGATTAAATGTTGAAATTTCATCATTATAGACCATTTTGGGATCGTTCGACAGGTCCGGAGTCATCGTTTTTCATCCGAAAATTGATTTTTTGGACTGTACCAAAAATGATTCAAAATGTCAATTGGATCGTGCCTCATGTTGAATAACCACTTTTTAAACCCTCACAGTGACCAAAATTGCCATTTTTACAGAGTTTTGCTTGCTCAAAAGCTTCAATTTTGACCCGTTTCAGGCACAGAAATGACTTTAAACACACTTATTCTAGTTGACAAAGTCATAATTCACATCCAACAGTCATTTAGAGTCAAAAGATTAAATGTTAAAATTTCATCATTATAGACCATTTTGGGATCGTTCGACAGGTCCGAAGTCATCGTTTTTCATCCGAAAATTGATTTTTTGGACTGTACCAAAAATGATTCAAAATGTCAATTGGATCGTGCATGTTGAATAACCACTTTTTAAACCCTCACAGTGACCAAAATTGCCATTTTTACAGAGTTTGCTTACTCAAAAGCTTCAATTTTGACCCGTTTCAGGCACAGAAATGACTTTAAACACACTTATTTTAGTTGACAAAGTCATAATTCACATCCAACAGTCATTTAGAGTCAAAAGATTAAATGTTGAAATTTCATCATTATAGACCATTTTGGGATCGTTTGACAGGTCCGGAGTCATCGTTTTTCATCCGAAAATTGATTTTTTGGACTGTACCAAAAATGATTCAAAATGTCAATTGGATCGTGCCTCATGTTGAATAACCACTTTTTAAACCCTCACAGTGACCAAAATTGCCATTTTTACAGAGTTTTGCTTACTCAAAAGCTTCAATTTTGACCCATTTCAGGCACAGAAATGACTTTAAACACACTTATTTTAGTTGACAAAGTCATAATTCACATCCAACAGTCATTTAGAGTCAAAAGATTAAATGTTAAAATTTCATCATTATAGAGCATTTTGGGAACGTTCGACAGGTCCGGAGTCATCGTTTTTCATCCGAAAAATGATTTTTTGGACTGTACCAAAAATGATTCAAAATGTCAATTGGATCGTGCCTCATGTTGAATAACCACTTTTTAAACCCTCACAGTGACCAAAATTGCCATTTTTACAGAGTTTTGCTTACTCAAAAGCTACAATTTTGACCCGTTTCAGGCACAGAAATGACTTTAAACACACTTATTTTAGTTGACAAAGTCATAATTCACATCCAACAGTCATTTAGAGTCAAAAGATTAAATGTTGAAATTTCATCATTATAGACCATTTTGGGATCGTTCGACAGGTCCGGAGTCATCGTTTTTCATCCGAAAATTGATTTTTTGGACTGTACCAAAAATTATTCAAAATGTCAATTGGATCATGCCTCATGTCGAATAACCACTTTTTAAACCCTCACAGTGACCAAAATTGCCATTTTTACAGAGTTTTGCTTGCTCAAAAGCTTCAATTTTGACCCGTTTCAGGCACAGAAATGACTTTAAACACACTTATTCTAGTTGACAAAGTCATAATTCACATCCAACAGTCATTTAGAGTCAAAAGATTAAATGTTAAAATTTCATCATTATAGACCATTTTGGGAACATTCCACAGGTCCGGAGTCATCGTTTTTCATCCGAAAATTGATTTTTTGGACTGTACCAAAAATGATTCAAAATGTCAATTGGATCGAGCCTCATGTTGAATAACCACTTTTTAAACCCTCACAGTGACCAAAATTGCCATTTTTACAGAGTTTTGCTTGCTCAAAAGCTTCAATTTTGACCCGTTTCAGGCACAGAAATGACTTTAAACACACTTATTCTAGTTGACAAAGTCATAATTCACATCCAACAGTCATTTAGAGTCAAAAGATTAAATGTTAAAATTTCATCATTATAGACCATTTTGGGATCGTTCGACAGGTCCGAAGTCATCGTTTTTCATCCGAAAATTGATTTTTTGGACTGTACCAAAAATGATTCAAAATGTCAATTGGATCGTGCATGTTGAATAACCACTTTTTAAACCCTCACAGTGACCAAAATTGCCATTTTTACAGAGTTTGCTTACTCAAAAGCTTCAATTTTGACCCGTTTCAGGCACAGAAATGACTTTAAACACACTTATTTTAGTTGACAAAGTCATAATTCACATCCAACAGTCATTTAGAGTCAAAAGATTAAATGTTGAAATTTCATCATTATAGACCATTTTGGGATCGTTTGACAGGTCCGGAGTCATCGTTTTTCATCCGAAAATTGATTTTTTGGACTGTACCAAAAATGATTCAAAATGTCAATTGGATCGTGCCTCATGTTGAATAACCACTTTTTAAACCCTCACAGTGACCAAAATTGCCATTTTTACAGAGTTTTGCTTACTCAAAAGCTTCAATTTTGACCCATTTCAGGCACAGAAATGACTTTAAACACACTTATTTTAGTTGACAAAGTCATAATTCACATCCAACAGTCATTTAGAGTCAAAAGATTAAATGTTAAAATTTCATCATTATAGAGCATTTTGGGAACGTTCGACAGGTCCGGAGTCATCGTTTTTCATCCGAAAAATGATTTTTTGGACTGTACCAAAAATGATTCAAAATGTCAATTGGATCGTGCCTCATGTTGAATAACCACTTTTTAAACCCTCACAGTGACCAAAATTGCCATTTTTACAGAGTTTTGCTTACTCAAAAGCTACAATTTTGACCCGTTTCAGGCACAGAAATGACTTTAAACACACTTATTTTAGTTGACAAAGTCATAATTCACATCCAACAGTCATTTAGAGTCAAAAGATTAAATGTTGAAATTTCATCATTATAGACCATTTTGGGATCGTTCGACAGGTCCGGAGTCATCGTTTTTCATCCGAAAATTGATTTTTTGGACTGTACCAAAAATTATTCAAAATGTCAATTGGATCATGCCTCATGTCGAATAACCACTTTTTAAACCCTCACAGTGACCAAAATTGCCATTTTTACAGAGTTTTGCTTGCTCAAAAGCTTCAATTTTGACCCGTTTCAGGCACAGAAATGACTTTAAACACACTTATTCTAGTTGACAAAGTCATAATTCACATCCAACAGTCATTTAGAGTCAAAAGATTAAATGTTAAAATTTCATCATTATAGACCATTTTGGGAACATTCCACAGGTCCGGAGTCATCGTTTTTCATCCGAAAATTGATTTTTTGGACTGTACCAAAAATGATTCAAAATGTCAATTGGATCGAGCCTCATGTTGAATAACCACTTTTTAAACCCTCACAGTGACCAAAATTGCCATTTTTACAGAGTTTGCTTACTCAAAAGCTTCAATTTTGACCCGTTTCAGGCACAGAAATGACTTCAAACACACTTATTTTAGTTGACAAAGTCATAATTCACATCCAACAGTCATTTAGAGTCAAAAGATTAAATGTTGAAATTTCATCATTATAGACCATTTTGGTATCGTTTGACAGGTCCGGAGTCATCGTTTTTCATCCGAAAATGGATTTTTTGGACTGTACCAAAAATGATTCAAAATGTCAATTGGATCGTTCCTCATGTTGAATAACCACTTTTTAAACCCTCACAGTGACCAAAATTGCCATTTTTACAGAGTTTTGCTTACTCAAAAGCTTCAATTTTGACCCATTTCAGGCACAGAAATGACTTTAAACACACTTATTTTAGTTGACAAAGTCATAATTCACATCCAACAGTCATTTAGAGTCAAAAGATTAAATGTTAAAATTTCATCATTATAGAGCATTTTGGGAACGTTCGACAGGTCCGGAGTCATCGTTTTTCATCCGAAAAATGATTTTTTGGACTGTACCAAAAATGATTCAAAATGTCAATTGGATCGTGCCTCATGTTGAATAACCACTTTTTAAACCCTCACAGTGACCAAAATTGCCGTTTTCACAGAGTTTTGCTTACTCAAAAGCTTCAATTTTGACCCGTTTCAGGCACAGAAATGACTTTAAACACACTTATTTTAGTTGACAAAGTCATAATTCACATCCAACAGTCATTTAGAGTCAAAAGATTAAATGTTGAAATTTCATCATTATAGACCATTTTGGGATCGTTCGACAGGTCCGGAGTCATCGTTTTTCATCCGAAAATTGATTTTTTGGACTGTACCAAAAATGATTCAAAATGTCAATTGGATCGTGCCTCATGTTGAATAACCACTTTTTAAACCCTCACAGTGACCAAAATTGCCATTTTTACAGAGTTTTGCTTGCTCAAAAGCTTCAATTTTGACCCGTTTCAGGCACAGAAATGACTTTAAACACACTTATTCTAGTTGACAAAGTCATAATTCACATCCAACAGTCATTTAGAGTCAAAAGATTAAATGTTAAAATTTCATCATTATAGACCATTTTGGGATCGTTCGACAGGTCCGAAGTCATCGTTTTTCATCCGAAAATTGATTTTTTGGACTGTACCAAAAATGATTCAAAATGTCAATTGGATCGTGCATGTTGAATAACCACTTTTTAAACCCTCACAGTGACCAAAATTTCCATTTTTACAGAGTTTCGCTTACTCAAAAGCTTTAATTTTGACCCGTTTCAGGCACAGAAATGACTTTAAACACACTTATTCTAGTTGACAAAGTCATAATTCACATCCAACAGTCATTTAGAGTCAAAAGAATAAATGTTAACATTTCATCATTATAGACCATTTTGGGAACGTTCGACAGGTCCGGAGTCATCGTTTTTCATCCGAAAATTGATTTTTTGGACTGTACCAAAAATGATTCAAAATGTCAATTGGATCGTTCCTCATGTTGAATAACCACTTTTTAAACCCTCACAGTGACCAAAATTGCCATTTTTACAGAGTTTTGCTTACTCAAAAGCTTCAATTTTGACCCGTTTCAGGCACAGAAATGACTTTAAACACACTTATTTTAGTTGACAAAGTCATAATTCACATCCAACAGTCATTTAGAGTCAAAAGATTAAATGTTGAAATTTCATCATTATAGACCATTTTGGGATCGTTCGACAGGTCCGGAGTCATCGTTTTTCATCCGAAAATTGATTTTTTGGACTGTACCAAAAATGATTCAAAATGTCAATTGGATCGTGCCTCATGTTGAATAACCACTTTTTAAACCCTCACAGTGACCAAAATTGCCATTTTTACAGAGTTTTGCTTGCTCAAAAGCTTCAATTTTGACCCGTTGCAGGCACAGAAATGACTTTAAACACACTTATTCTAGTTGACAAAGTCATAATTCACATCCAACAGTCATTTAGAGTCAAAAGATTAAATGTTAAAATTTCATCATTATAGACCATTTTGGGAACATCCACAGGTCGGGAGTCATCGTTTTTCATCCGAAAATTGATTTTTTGGACTGTACCAAAAATGATTCAAAATGTCAATTGGATCGTTCCTCATGTTGAATAACCACTTTTTAAACCCTCACAGTGACCAAAATTGCCATTTTTACAGAGTTTTGCTTACTCAAAAGCTTCAATTTTGACCCGTTTCAGGCACAGAAATGACTTTAAACACACTTATTTTAGTTGACAAAGTCATAATTCACATCCAACAGTCATTTAGAGTCAAAAGATTAAATGTTGAAATTTCATCATTATAGACCATTTTGGGATCGTTCGACAGGTCCGGAGTCATCGTTTTTCATCCGAAAATTGATTTTTTGGACTGTACCAAAAATGATTCAAAATGTCAATTGGATCGTGCCTCATGTTGAATAACCACTTTTTAAACCCTCACAGTGACCAAAATTGCCATTTTTATAGAGTTTTGCTTGCTCAAAAGCTTCAATTTTGACCCGTTTCAGGCACAGAAATGACTTTAAACACACTTATTCTAGTTGACAAAGTCATAATTCACATCCAACAGTCATTTAGAGTCAAAAGATTAAATGTTAAAATTTCATCATTATAGACCATTTTGGGAACATTCCACAGGTCCGGAGTCATCGTTTTTCATCCGAAAATTGATTTTTTGGACTGTACCAAAAATGATTCAAAATGTCAATTGGATCGTTCCTCATGTTGAATAACCACTTTTTAAACCCTCACAGTGACCAAAATTGCCATTTTTACAGAGTTTTGCTTACTCAAAAGCTTCAATTTTGACCCGTTTCAGGCACAGAATTGACTTTAAACACACGTATTTTAGTTGAAAAAGTCATAATTCACATCCAACAGTCATTTAGAGTCAAAAGATTAAATGTTGAAATTTCATCCATATTGACCATTTGGGATCGTTCGACAGGTCCGGAGTCATCGTTTTTCATCCGAAAATTGATTTTTTGGACTGTACTAAAAATGATTCAAAATGTCAATTGGATCGTGCCTCATGTTGAATAACCACTTTTTAAACCCTCACAGTGACCAAAATTGCCATTTTTACAGAGTTTTGCTTACTCAAAAGCTTTAATTTTGACCCGTTTCAGGCACAGAAATGACTTTAAACACACTTATTCTAGTTGACAAAGTCATAATTCACATCCAACAGTCATTTAGAGTCAAAAGAATAAATGTTAACATTTCATCATTATAGACCATTTTGGGAACGTTCGACAGGTCCGGAGTCATCGTTTTTCATCCGAAAATTGATTTTTTGGACTGTACCAAAAATGATTCAAAATGTCAATTGGATCGTTCCTCATGTTGAATAACCACTTTTTAAACCCTCACAGTGACCAAAATTGCCATTTTTACAGAGTTTTGCTTACTCAAAAGCTTCAATTTTGACCCGTTTCAGGCACAGAAATGACTTTAAATACACTTATTTTAGTTGACAAAGTCATAATTCACATCCAACAGTCATTTAGAGTCAAAAGATTAAATGTTGAAATTTCATCATTATAGACCATTTTGGGATCGTTCGACAGGTCCGGAGTCATCGTTTTTCATCCGAAAATTGATTTTTTGGACTGTACCAAAAATGATTCAAAATGTCAATTGGATCGTGCCTCATGTTGAATAACCACTTTTTAAACCCTCACAGTGACCAAAATTTCCATTTTTACAGAGTTTCGCTTACTCAAAAGCTTCAATTTTGACCCGTTTCAGGCACAGAAATGACTTTAAACACACTTATTTTAGTTGACAAAGTCATAATTCACATCCAACAGTCATTTAGAGTCAAAAGATTAAATGTTGAAATTTCATCATTATAGACCATTTTGGGATCGTTCGACAGGTCCGGAGTCATCGTTTTTCATCCGAAAATTGATTTTTTGGACTGTACCAAAAATGATTCAAAATGTCAATTGGATCGTGCCTCATGTTGAATAACCACTTTTTAAACCCTCACAGTGACCAAAATTGCCATTTTTACAGAGTTTTGCTTGCTCAAAAGCTTCAATTTTGACCCGTTGCAGGCACAGAAATGACTTTAAACACACTTATTCTAGTTGACAAAGTCATAATTCACATCCAACAGTCATTTAGAGTCAAAAGATTAAATGTTAAAATTTCATCATTATAGACCATTTTGGGAACATCCACAGGTCGGGAGTCATCGTTTTTCATCCGAAAATTGATTTTTTGGACTGTACCAAAAATGATTCAAAATGTCAATTGGATCGTTCCTCATGTTGAATAACCACTTTTTAAACCCTCACAGTGACCAAAATTGCCATTTTTACAGAGTTTTGCTTACTCAAAAGCTTCAATTTTGACCCGTTTCAGGCACAGAAATGACTTTAAACACACTTATTTTAGTTGACAAAGTCATAATTCACATCCAACAGTCATTTAGAGTCAAAAGATTAAATGTTGAAATTTCATCATTATAGACCATTTTGGGATCGTTCGACAGGTCCGGAGTCATCGTTTTTCATCCGAAAATTGATTTTTTGGACTGTACCAAAAATGATTCAAAATGTCAATTGGATCGTGCCTCATGTTGAATAACCACTTTTTAAACCCTCACAGTGACCAAAATTTCCATTTTTACAGAGTTTCGCTTACTCAAAAGCTTCAATTTTGACCCGTTTCAGGCACAGAAATGACTTTAAACACACTTATTTTAGTTGACAAAGTCATAATTCACATCCAACAGTCATTTAGAGTCAAAAGATTAAATGTTAAAATTTCATCATTATAGACCATTTTGGGAACATTCCACAGGTCCGGAGTCATCGTTTTTCATCCGAAAATGGATTTTTTGGACTGTACCAAAAATGATTCAAAATGTCAATTGGATCGTTCCTCATGTTGAATAACCACTTTTTAAACCCTCACAGTGACCAAAATTGCCATTTTTACAGAGTTTTGCTTACTCAAAAGCTTCAATTTTGACCCATTTCAGGCACAGAAATGACTTTAAACACACTTATTTTAGTTGACAAAGTCATAATTCACATCCAACAGTCATTTAGAGTCAAAAGATTAAATGTTAAAATTTCATCATTATAGAGCATTTTGGGAACGTTCGACAGGTCCGGAGTCATCGTTTTTCATCCGAAAATTAATTTTTTGGACTGTACCAAAAATGATTCAAAATGTCAATTGGATCGTGCCTCATGTTGAATAACCACTTTTTAAACCCTCACAGTGACCAAAATTGCCGTTTTCACAGAGTTTTGCTTACTCAAAAGCTTCAATTTTGACCCGTTTCAGGCACAGAAATGACTTTAAACACACTTATTTTAGTTGACAAAGTCATAATTCACATCCAATAGTCATTTAGAGTCAAAAGATTAAATGTTGAAATTTCATCATTATAGACCATTTTGGGATCGTTCGACAGGTCCGGAGTCATCGTTTTTCATCCGAAAATTGATTTTTTGGACTGTACCAAAAATGATTCAAAATGTCAATTGGATCGTGCCTCATGTTGAATAACCACTTTTTAAACCCTCACAGTGACCAAAATTGCCATTTTTACAGAGTTTTGCTTGCTCAAAAGCTTCAATTTTGACCCGTTTCAGGCACAGAAATGACTTTAAACACACTTATTCTAGTTGACAAAGTCATAATTCACATCCAACAGTCATTTAGAGTCAAAAGATTAAATGTTAAAATTTCATCATTATAGACCATTTTGGGATCGTTCGACAGGTCCGAAGTCATCGTTTTTCATCCGAAAATTGATTTTTTGGACTGTACCAAAAATGATTCAAAATGTCAATTGGATCGTGCATGTTGAATAACCACTTTTTAAACCCTCACAGTGACCAAAATTGCCATTTTTACAGAGTTTGCTTACTCAAAAGCTTCAATTTTGACCCGTTTCAGGCACAGAAATGACTTTAAACACACTTATTTTAGTTGACAAAGTCATAATTCACATCCAACAGTCATTTAGAGTCAAAAGATTAAATGTTGAAATTTCATCATTATAGACCATTTTGGGATCGTTTGACAGGTCCGGAGTCATCGTTTTTCATCCGAAAATTGATTTTTTGGACTGTACCAAAAATGATTCAAAATGTCAATTGGATCGTGCCTCATGTTGAATAACCACTTTTTAAACCCTCACAGTGACCAAAATTGCCATTTTTACAGAGTTTTGCTTACTCAAAAGCTTCAATTTTGACCCATTTCAGGCACAGAAATGACTTTAAACACACTTATTTTAGTTGACAAAGTCATAATTCACATCCAACAGTCATTTAGAGTCAAAAGATTAAATGTTAAAATTTCATCATTATAGAGCATTTTGGGAACGTTCGACAGGTCCGGAGTCATCGTTTTTCATCCGAAAAATGATTTTTTGGACTGTACCAAAAATGATTCAAAATGTCAATTGGATCGTGCCTCATGTTGAATAACCACTTTTTAAACCCTCACAGTGACCAAAATTGCCATTTTTACAGAGTTTTGCTTACTCAAAAGCTACAATTTTGACCCGTTTCAGGCACAGAAATGACTTTAAACACACTTATTTTAGTTGACAAAGTCATAATTCACATCCAACAGTCATTTAGAGTCAAAAGATTAAATGTTGAAATTTCATCATTATAGACCATTTTGGGATCGTTCGACAGGTCCGGAGTCATCGTTTTTCATCCGAAAATTGATTTTTTGGACTGTACCAAAAATTATTCAAAATGTCAATTGGATCATGCCTCATGTCGAATAACCACTTTTTAAACCCTCACAGTGACCAAAATTGCCATTTTTACAGAGTTTTGCTTGCTCAAAAGCTTCAATTTTGACCCGTTTCAGGCACAGAAATGACTTTAAACACACTTATTCTAGTTGACAAAGTCATAATTCACATCCAACAGTCATTTAGAGTCAAAAGATTAAATGTTAAAATTTCATCATTATAGACCATTTTGGGAACATTCCACAGGTCCGGAGTCATCGTTTTTCATCTGAAAATTGATTTTTTGGACTGTACCAAAAATGATTCAAAATGTCAATTGGATCGAGCCTCATGTTGAATAACCACTTTTTAAACCCTCACAGTGACCAAAATTGCCATTTTTACAGAGTTTGCTTACTCAAAAGCTTCAATTTTGACCCGTTTCAGGCACAGAAATGACTTCAAACACACTTATTTTAGTTGACAAAGTCATAATTCACATCCAACAGTCATTTAGAGTCAAAAGATTAAATGTTGAAATTTCATCATTATAGACCATTTTGGTATCGTTTGACAGGTCCGGAGTCATCGTTTTTCATCCGAAAATGGATTTTTTGGACTGTACCAAAAATGATTCAAAATGTCAATTGGATCGTTCCTCATGTTGAATAACCACTTTTTAAACCCTCACAGTGACCAAAATTGCCATTTTTACAGAGTTTTGCTTACTCAAAAGCTTCAATTTTGACCCATTTCAGGCACAGAAATGACTTTAAACACACTTATTTTAGTTGACAAAGTCATAATTCACATCCAACAGTCATTTAGAGTCAAAAGATTAAATGTTAAAATTTCATCATTATAGAGCATTTTGGGAACGTTCGACAGGTCCGGAGTCATCGTTTTTCATCCGAAAAATGATTTTTTGGACTGTACCAAAAATGATTCAAAATGTCAATTGGATCGTGCCTCATGTTGAATAACCACTTTTTAAACCCTCACAGTGACCAAAATTGCCGTTTTCACAGAGTTTTGCTTACTCAAAAGCTTCAATTTTGACCCGTTTCAGGCACAGAAATGACTTTAAACACACTTATTTTAGTTGACAAAGTCATAATTCACATCCAACAGTCATTTAGAGTCAAAAGATTAAATGTTGAAATTTCATCATTATAGACCATTTTGGGATCGTTCGACAGGTCCGGAGTCATCGTTTTTCATCCGAAAATTGATTTTTTGGACTGTACCAAAAATGATTCAAAATGTCAATTGGATCGTGCCTCATGTTGAATAACCACTTTTTAAACCCTCACAGTGACCAAAATTGCCATTTTTACAGAGTTTTGCTTGCTCAAAAGCTTCAATTTTGACCCGTTTCAGGCACAGAAATGACTTTAAACACACTTATTCTAGTTGACAAAGTCATAATTCACATCCAACAGTCATTTAGAGTCAAAAGATTAAATGTTAAAATTTCATCATTATAGACCATTTTGGGATCGTTCGACAGGTCCGAAGTCATCGTTTTTCATCCGAAAATTGATTTTTTGGACTGTACCAAAAATGATTCAAAATGTCAATTGGATCGTGCATGTTGAATAACCACTTTTTAAACCCTCACAGTGACCAAAATTTCCATTTTTACAGAGTTTCGCTTACTCAAAAGCTTTAATTTTGACCCGTTTCAGGCACAGAAATGACTTTAAACACACTTATTCTAGTTGACAAAGTCATAATTCACATCCAACAGTCATTTAGAGTCAAAAGAATAAATGTTAACATTTCATCATTATAGACCATTTTGGGAACGTTCGACAGGTCCGGAGTCATCGTTTTTCATCCGAAAATTGATTTTTTGGACTGTACCAAAAATGATTCAAAATGTCAATTGGATCGTTCCTCATGTTGAATAACCACTTTTTAAACCCTCACAGTGACCAAAATTGCCATTTTTACAGAGTTTTGCTTACTCAAAAGCTTCAATTTTGACCCGTTTCAGGCACAGAAATGACTTTAAACACACTTATTTTAGTTGACAAAGTCATAATTCACATCCAACAGTCATTTAGAGTCAAAAGATTAAATGTTGAAATTTCATCATTATAGACCATTTTGGGATCGTTCGACAGGTCCGGAGTCATCGTTTTTCATCCGAAAATTGATTTTTTGGACTGTACCAAAAATGATTCAAAATGTCAATTGGATCGTGCCTCATGTTGAATAACCACTTTTTAAACCCTCACAGTGACCAAAATTGCCATTTTTACAGAGTTTTGCTTGCTCAAAAGCTTCAATTTTGACCCGTTGCAGGCACAGAAATGACTTTAAACACACTTATTCTAGTTGACAAAGTCATAATTCACATCCAACAGTCATTTAGAGTCAAAAGATTAAATGTTAAAATTTCATCATTATAGACCATTTTGGGAACATCCACAGGTCGGGAGTCATCGTTTTTCATCCGAAAATTGATTTTTTGGACTGTACCAAAAATGATTCAAAATGGCAATTGGATCGTTCCTCATGTTGAATAACCACTTTTTAAACCCTCACAGTGACCAAAATTGCCATTTTTACAGAGTTTTGCTTACTCAAAAGCTTCAATTTTGACCCGTTTCAGGCACAGAAATGACTTTAAACACACTTATTTTAGTTGACAAAGTCATAATTCACATCCAACAGTCATTTAGAGTCAAAAGATTAAATGTTGAAATTTCATCATTATAGACCATTTTGGGATCGTTCGACAGGTCCGGAGTCATCGTTTTTCATCCGAAAATTGATTTTTTGGACTGTACCAAAAATGATTCAAAATGTCAATTGGATCGTGCCTCATGTTGAATAACCACTTTTTAAACCCTCACAGTGACCAAAATTGCCATTTTTATAGAGTTTTGCTTGCTCAAAAGCTTCAATTTTGACCCGTTTCAGGCACAGAAATGACTTTAAACACACTTATTCTAGTTGACAAAGTCATAATTCACATCCAACAGTCATTTAGAGTCAAAAGATTAAATGTTAAAATTTCATCATTATAGACCATTTTGGGAACATTCCACAGGTCCGGAGTCATCGTTTTTCATCCGAAAATTGATTTTTTGGACTGTACCAAAAATGATTCAAAATGTCAATTGGATCGTTCCTCATGTTGAATAACCACTTTTTAAACCCTCACAGTGACCAAAATTGCCATTTTTACAGAGTTTTGCTTACTCAAAAGCTTCAATTTTGACCCGTTTCAGGCACAGAATTGACTTTAAACACACGTATTTTAGTTGAAAAAGTCATAATTCACATCCAACAGTCATTTAGAGTCAAAAGATTAAATGTTGAAATTTCATCCATATTGACCATTTGGGATCGTTCGACAGGTCCGGAGTCATCGTTTTTCATCCGAAAATTGATTTTTTGGACTGTACTAAAAATGATTCAAAATGTCAATTGGATCGTGCCTCATGTTGAATAACCACTTTTTAAACCCTCACAGTGACCAAAATTGCCATTTTTACAGAGTTTTGCTTACTCAAAAGCTTTAATTTTGACCCGTTTCAGGCACAGAAATGACTTTAAACACACTTATTCTAGTTGACAAAGTCATAATTCACATCCAACAGTCATTTAGAGTCAAAAGAATAAATGTTAACATTTCATCATTATAGACCATTTTGGGAACGTTCGACAGGTCCGGAGTCATCGTTTTTCATCCGAAAATTGATTTTTTGGACCGTACCAAAAATGATTCAAAATGTCAATTGGATCGTTCCTCATGTTGAATAACCACTTTTTAAACCCTCACAGTGACCAAAATTGCCATTTTTACAGAGTTTTGCTTACTCAAAAGCTTCAATTTTGACCCGTTTCAGGCACAGAAATGACTTTAAATACACTTATTTTAGTTGACAAAGTCATAATTCACATCCAACAGTCATTTAGAGTCAAAAGATTAAATGTTGAAATTTCATCATTATAGACCATTTTGGGATCGTTCGACAGGTCCGGAGTCATCGTTTTTCATCCGAAAATTGATTTTTTGGACTGTACCAAAAATGATTCAAAATGTCAATTGGATCGTGCCTCATGTTGAATAACCACTTTTTAAACCCTCACAGTGACCAAAATTTCCATTTTTACAGAGTTTCGCTTACTCAAAAGCTTCAATTTTGACCCGTTTCAGGCACAGAAATGACTTTAAACACACTTATTTTAGTTGACAAAGTCATAATTCACATCCAACAGTCATTTAGAGTCAAAAGATTAAATGTTGAAATTTCATCATTATAGACCATTTTGGGATCGTTCGACAGGTCCGGAGTCATCGTTTTTCATCCGAAAATTGATTTTTTGGACTGTACCAAAAATGATTCAAAATGTCAATTGGATCGTGCCTCATGTTGAATAACCACTTTTTAAACCCTCACAGTGACCAAAATTGCCATTTTTACAGAGTTTTGCTTGCTCAAAAGCTTCAATTTTGACCCGTTGCAGGCACAGAAATGACTTTAAACACACTTATTCTAGTTGACAAAGTCATAATTCACATCCAACAGTCATTTAGAGTCAAAAGATTAAATGTTAAAATTTCATCATTATAGACCATTTTGGGAACATCCACAGGTCGGGAGTCATCGTTTTTCATCCGAAAATTGATTTTTTGGACTGTACCAAAAATGATTCAAAATGTCAATTGGATCGTTCCTCATGTTGAATAACCACTTTTTAAACCCTCACAGTGACCAAAATTGCCATTTTTACAGAGTTTTGCTTACTCAAAAGCTTCAATTTTGACCCGTTTCAGGCACAGAAATGACTTTAAACACACTTATTTTAGTTGACAAAGTCATAATTCACATCCAACAGTCATTTAGAGTCAAAAGATTAAATGTTGAAATTTCATCATTATAGACCATTTTGGGATCGTTCGACAGGTCCGGAGTCATCGTTTTTCATCCGAAAATTGATTTTTTGGACTGTACCAAAAATGATTCAAAATGTCAATTGGATCGTGCCTCATGTTGAATAACCACTTTTTAAACCCTCACAGTGACCAAAATTGCCATTTTTATAGAGTTTTGCTTGCTCAAAAGCTTCAATTTTGACCCGTTTCAGGCACAGAAATGACTTTAAACACACTTATTCTAGTTGACAAAGTCATAATTCACATCCAACAGTCATTTAGAGTCAAAAGATTAAATGTTAAAATTTCATCATTATAGACCATTTTGGGAACATTCCACAGGTCCGGAGTCATCGTTTTTCATCCGAAAATTGATTTTTTGGACTGTACCAAAAATGATTCAAAATGTCAATTGGATCGTTCCTCATGTTGAATAACCACTTTTTAAACCCTCACAGTGACCAAAATTGCCATTTTTACAGAGTTTTGCTTACTCAAAAGCTTCAATTTTGACCCGTTTCAGGCACAGAATTGACTTTAAACACACGTATTTTAGTTGAAAAAGTCATAATTCACATCCAACAGTCATTTAGAGTCAAAAGATTAAATGTTGAAATTTCATCCATATTGACCATTTGGGATCGTTCGACAGGTCCGGAGTCATCGTTTTTCATCCGAAAATTGATTTTTTGGACTGTACTAAAAATGATTCAAAATGTCAATTGGATCGTGCCTCATGTTGAATAACCACTTTTTAAACCCTCACAGTGACCAAAATTGCCATTTTTACAGAGTTTTGCTTACTCAAAAGCTTTAATTTTGACCCGTTTCAGGCACAGAAATGACTTTAAACACACTTATTCTAGTTGACAAAGTCATAATTCACATCCAACAGTCATTTAGAGTCAAAAGAATAAATGTTAACATTTCATCATTATAGACCATTTTGGGAACGTTCGACAGGTCCGGAGTCATCGTTTTTCATCCGAAAATTGATTTTTTGGACCGTACCAAAAATGATTCAAAATGTCAATTGGATCGTTCCTCATGTTGAATAACCACTTTTTAAACCCTCACAGTGACCAAAATTGCCATTTTTACAGAGTTTTGCTTACTCAAAAGCTTCAATTTTGACCCGTTTCAGGCACAGAAATGACTTTAAATACACTTATTTTAGTTGACAAAGTCATAATTCACATCCAACAGTCATTTAGAGTCAAAAGATTAAATGTTGAAATTTCATCATTATAGACCATTTTGGGATCGTTCGACAGGTCCGGAGTCATCGTTTTTCATCCGAAAATTGATTTTTTGGACTGTACCAAAAATGATTCAAAATGTCAATTGGATCGTGCCTCATGTTGAATAACCACTTTTTAAACCCTCACAGTGACCAAAATTTCCATTTTTACAGAGTTTCGCTTACTCAAAAGCTTCAATTTTGACCCGTTTCAGGCACAGAAATGACTTTAAACACACTTATTTTAGTTGACAAAGTCATAATTCACATCCAACAGTCATTTAGAGTCAAAAGATTAAATGTTGAAATTTCATCATTATAGACCATTTTGGGATCGTTCGACAGGTCCGGAGTCATCGTTTTTCATCCGAAAATTGATTTTTTGGACTGTACCAAAAATGATTCAAAATGTCAATTGGATCGTGCCTCATGTTGAATAACCACTTTTTAAACCCTCACAGTGACCAAAATTGCCATTTTTACAGAGTTTTGCTTGCTCAAAAGCTTCAATTTTGACCCGTTGCAGGCACAGAAATGACTTTAAACACACTTATTCTAGTTGACAAAGTCATAATTCACATCCAACAGTCATTTAGAGTCAAAAGATTAAATGTTAAAATTTCATCATTATAGACCATTTTGGGAACATCCACAGGTCGGGAGTCATCGTTTTTCATCCGAAAATTGATTTTTTGGACTGTACCAAAAATGATTCAAAATGTCAATTGGATCGTTCCTCATGTTGAATAACCACTTTTTAAACCCTCACAGTGACCAAAATTGCCATTTTTACAGAGTTTTGCTTACTCAAAAGCTTCAATTTTGACCCGTTTCAGGCACAGAAATGACTTTAAACACACTTATTTTAGTTGACAAAGTCATAATTCACATCCAACAGTCATTTAGAGTCAAAAGATTAAATGTTGAAATTTCATCATTATAGACCATTTTGGGATCGTTCGACAGGTCCGGAGTCATCGTTTTTCATCCGAAAATTGATTTTTTGGACTGTACCAAAAATGATTCAAAATGTCAATTGGATCGTGCCTCATGTTGAATAACCACTTTTTAAACCCTCACAGTGACCAAAATTGCCATTTTTATAGAGTTTTGCTTACTCAAAAGCTTCAATTTTGACCCGTTTCAGGCACAGAAATGACTTTAAACACACTTATTTTAGTTGACAAAGTCATAATTCACATCCAACAGTCATTTAGAGTCAAAAGATTAAATGTTGAAATTTCATCATTATAGACCATTTTGGGATCGTTCGACAGGTCCGGAGTCATCGTTTTTCATCCGAAAATTGATTTTTTGGACTGTACCAAAAATGATTCAAAATGTCAATTGGATCGTGCCTCATGTTGAATAACCACTTTTTAAACCCTCACAGTGACCAAAATTGCCATTTTTACAGAGTTTTGCTTGCTCAAAAGCTTAAATTTTGACCCGTTTCAGGCACAGAAATGACTTTAAACACACTTATTCTAGTTGACAAAGTTATAATTCACATCCAACAGTCATTTAGAGTCAAAAGATTAAATATTAAAATTTCATCATTATAGACCATTTTAGGAACATTCCGCAGGTCCGGAGTCATCGTTTTTCATCCGAAAATTGATTTTTTGGACTGTACCAAAAATGATTCAAAATGTCAATTGGATCGTTCCTCATGTTGAATAACCACTTTTTAAACCCTCACAGTGACCAAAATTGCCATTTTTACAGAGTTTTGCTTACTCAAAAGCTTCAATTTTGACCCATTTCAGGCACAGAAATGACATTAAACACACTTATTTTAGTTGACAAAGTCATAATTCACATCCAACAGTCATTTAGAGTCAAAAGATTAAATGTTAAAATTTCATCATTATAGACCATTTTGGGATCGTTCGACAGGTCCGAAGTCATCGTTTTTCATCCGAAAATTGATTTTTTGGACTGTACCAAAAATGATTCAAAATGTCAATTGGATCGTGCCTCATGTTGAATAACCACTTTTTAAACCCTCACAGTGACCAAAATTTCCATTTTTACAGAGTTTCGCTTACTCAAAAGCTTCAATTTTGACCCATTTCAGGCACAGAAATGACTTTAAACACACTTATTTTAGTTGACAAAGTCATAATTCACATCCAACAGTCATTTAGAGTCAAAAGATTAAATGTTAAAATTTCATCATTATAGACCATTTTGGGAACGTTCGACAGGTCCGGAGTCATCGTTTTTCATCCGAAAATTGATTTTTTGGACTGTACCAAAAATTATTCAAAATGTCAATTGGATTGTGCCTCATGTTGAATAACCACTTTTTAAACCCTCACAGTGACCAAAATTGCCATTTTTACAGAGTTTTGCTTACTCAAAAGCTTCAATTTTGACCCGTTTCAGGCACAGAAATGACTTTAAACACACTTATTTTAGTTGACAAAGTCATAATTCACATCCAACAGTCATTTAGAGTCAAAAGATTAAATGTTGAAATTTCATCATTATAGACCATTTTGGGATCGTTCGACAGGTCCGGAGTCATCGTTTTTCATCCGAAAATGGATTTTTTGGACTGTACCAAAAATGATTCAAAATGTCAATTGGATCGTGCCTCATGTTGAATAACCACTTTTTAAACCCTCACAGTGACCAAAATTGCCATTTTTACAGAGTTTTGCTTGCTCAAAAGCTTCAATTTTGACCCGTTTCAGGCACAGAAATGACTTTAAACACACTTATTCTAGTTGACAAAGTCATAATTCACATCCAACAGTCATTTAGAGTCAAAAGATTAAATGTTAAAATTTCATCATTATAGACCATTTTGGGAACATTCCACAGGTCCGGAGTCATCGTTTTTCATCCGAAAATTGATTTTTTGGACTGTACCAAAAATGATTCAAAATGTCAATTGGATCGTGCCTCATGTTGAATAACCACTTTTTAAACCCTCACAGTGACCAAAATTGCCATTTTTACAGAGTTTTGCTTACTCAAAAGCTTCAATTTTGACCCGTTTCAGGCACAGAAATGACTTTAAACACACTTATTTTAGTTGACAAAGTCATAATTCACATCCAACAGTCATTTAGAGTCAAAAGATTAAATATTGAAATTTCATCATTATAGACCATTTTGGGATCGTTCGACAGGTCCGGAGTCATCGTTTTTCATCCGAAAATTGATTTTTTGGACTGTACCAAAAATGATTCAAAATGTCAATTGGATCATGCCTCATGTCGAATAACCACTTTTTAAACCCTCACAGTGACCAAAATTGCCATTTTTACAGAGTTTTGCTTGCTCAAAAGCTTCAATTTTGACCCGTTTCAGGCACAGAAATGACTTTAAACACACTTATTCTAGTTGACAAAGTCATAATTCACATCCAACAGTCATTTAGAGTCAAAAGATTAAATGTTAAAATTTCATCATTATAGACCATTTTGGGAACATTCCACAGGTCCGGAGTCATCGTTTTTCCTCCGAAAATTGATTTTTTGGACTGTACCAAAAATGATTCAAAATGTCAATTGGATCGTTCCTCATGTTGAATAACCACTTTTTAAACCCTCACAGTGACCAAAATTGCCATTTTTACAGAATTTTGCTCACTCAAAAGCTTCAATTTTGACCCATTTCAGGCACAGAAATGACTTTAAACACACTTATTTTAGTTGACAAAGTCATAATTCACATCCAACAGTCATTTAGAGTCAAAAGATTAAATGTTAAAATTTCATCATTATAGACCATTTTGGGAACATTCCACAGGTCCGGAGTCATCGTTTTTCATCCGAAAATTGATTTTTTGGACTGTACCAAAAATGATTCAAAATGTCAATTGGATCGAGCCTCATGTTGAATAACCACTTTTTAACCCCTCACAGTGACCAAAATTGCCATTTTTACAAAGTTTGCTTACTCAAAAGCTTCAATTTTGACCCGTTTCAGGCACAGAAATGACTTTAAACACACTTATTTTAGTTGACAAAGTCATAATTCACATCCAACAGTCATTTAGAGTCAAAAGATTAAATGTTGAAATTTCATCATTATAGACCATTTTGGGATCGTTTGACAGGTCCGGAGTCATCGTTTTTCATCCGAAAATTGATTTTTTGGACTGTACCAAAAATGATTCAAAATGTCAATTGGATCGTGCCTCATGTTGAATAACCACTTTTTAAACCCTCACAGTGACCAACATTGCCATTTTTACAGAGTTTTGCTTGCTCAAAAGCTTCAATTTTGACCCGTTTCAGGCACAGAAATGACTTTAAACACACTTATTCTAGTTGACAAAGTCATAATTCACATCCAACAGTCATTTAGAGTCAAAAGATTAAATGTTAAAATTTCATCATTATAGACCATTTTGGGAACATTCCACAGGTCCGGAGTCATCGTTTTTCATCCGAAAATTGATTTTTTGGACTGTACCAAAAATGATTCAAAATGTCAATTGGATCGTTCCTCATGTTGAATAACCACTTTTTAAACCCTCACAGTGACCAAAATTGCCATTTTTACAGAGTTTTGCTTACTCAAAAGCTTCAATTTTGACCCATTTCAGGCACAGAAATGACTTTAAACACACTTATTTTAGTTGACAAAGTCATAATTCACATCCAACAGTCATTTAGAGTCAAAAGATTAAATGTTAAAATTTCATCATTATAGAGCATTTTGGGAACGTTCGACAGGTCCGGAGTCATCGTTTTTCATCCGAAAAATGATTTTTTGGACTGTACCAAAAATGATTCAAAATGTCAATTGGATCGTGCCTCATGTTGAATAACCACTTTTTAAACCCTCACAGTGACCAAAATTGCCGTTTTTACAGAGTTTTGCTTACTCAAAAGCTTCAATTTTGACCCGTTTCAGGCACAGAAATGACTTTAAACAAACTTATTTTAGTTGACAAAGTCATAATTCACATCCAACAGTCATTTAGAGTCAAAAGATTAAATGTTAAAATTTCATCATTATAGACCATTTTGGGATCGTTCGACAGGTCCGGAGTCATCGTTTTTCATCCGAAAATGGATTTTTTGGACTGTACCAAAAATGATTCAAAATGTCAATTGGATCGTGCCTCATGTTGAATAACCACTTTTTAAACCCTCACAGTGACCAAAATTGCCATTTTTACAGAGTTTTGCTTGCTCAAAAGCTTCAATTTTGACCCGTTTCAGGCACAGAAATGACTTTAAACACACTTATTCTAGTTGACAAAGTCATAATTCACATCCAACAGTCATTTAGAGTCAAAAGATTAAATGTTAAAATTTCATCATTATAGACCATTTTGGGAACATTCCACAGGTCCGGAGTCATCGTTTTTCATCCGAAAATTGATTTTTTGGACTGTACCAAAAATGATTCAAAATGTCAATTGGATCGTTCCTCATGTTGAATAACCACTTTTTAAACCCTCACAGTGACCAAAATTGCCATTTTTACAGAGTTTTGCTTACTCAAAAGCTTCAATTTTGACCCGTTTCAGGCACAGAATTGACTTTAAACACACGTATTTTAGTTGAAAAAGTCATAATTCACATCCAACAGTCATTTAGAGTCAAAAGATTAAATGTTGAAATTTCATCCATATTGACCATTTGGGATCGTTCGACAGGTCCGGAGTCATCGTTTTTCATCCGAAAATTGATTTTTTGGACTGTACTAAAAATGATTCAAAATGTCAATTGGATCGTGCCTCATGTTGAATAACCACTTTTTAAACCCTCACAGTGACCAAAATTGCCATTTTTACAGAGTTTTGCTTACTCAAAAGCTTCAATTTTGACCCGTTTCAGGCACAGAATTGACTTTAAACACACGTATTTTAGTTGAAAAAGTCATAATTCACATCCAACAGTCATTTAGAGTCAAAAGATTAAATGTTGAAATTTCATCCATATTGACCATTTGGGATCGTTCGACAGGTCCGGAGTCATCGTTTTTCATCCGAAAATTGATTTTTTGGACTGTACTAAAAATGATTCAAAATGTCAATTGGATCGTGCCTCATGTTGAATAACCACTTTTTAAACCCTCACAGTGACCAAAATTGCCATTTTTACAGAGTTTTGCTTACTTAAAAGCTTTAATTTTGACCCGTTTCAGGCACAGAAATGACTTTAAACACACTTATTCTAGTTGACAAAGTCATAATTCACATCCAACAGTCATTTAGAGTCAAAAGAATAAATGTTAACATTTCATCATTATAGACCATTTTGGGAACGTTCGACAGGTCCGGAGTCATCGTTTTTCATCCGAAAATTGATTTTTTGGACTGTACCAAAAATGATTCAAAATGTCAATTGGATCGTTCCTCATGTTGAATAACCACTTTTTAAACCCTCACAGTGACCAAAATTGCCATTTTTACAGAGTTTTGCTTACTGAAAAGCTTCAATTTTGACCCGTTTCAGGCACAGAAATGACTTTAAACACACTTATTTTAGTTGACAAAGTCATAATTCACATCCAACAGTCATTTAGAGTCAAAAGATTAAATGTTGAAATTTCATCATTATAGACCATTTTGGGATCGTTCGACAGGTCCGGAGTCATCGTTTTTCATCCGAAAATTGATTTTTTGGACTGTACCAAAAATGATTCAAAATGTCAATTGGATCGTGCCTCATGTTGAATAACCACTTTTTAAACCCTCACAGTGACCAAAATTTCCATTTTTACAGAGTTTCGCTTACTCAAAAGCTTCAATTTTGACCCGTTTCAGGCACAGAAATGACTTTAAACACACTTATTTTAGTTGACAAAGTCATAATTCACATCCAACAGTCATTTAGAGTCAAAAGATTAAATGTTGAAATTTCATCATTATAGACCATTTTGGGATCGTTCGACAGGTCCGGAGTCATCGTTTTTCATCCGAAAATTGATTTTTTGGACTGTACCAAAAATGATTCAAAATGTCAATTGGATCGTGCCTCATGTTGAATAACCACTTTTTAAACCCTCACAGTGACCAAAATTGCCATTTTTACAGAGTTTTGCTTGCTCAAAAGCTTCAATTTTGACCCGTTTCAGGCACAGAAATGACTTTAAACACACTTATTCTAGTTGACAAAGTCATAATTCACATCCAACAGTCATTTAGAGTCAAAAGATTAAATGTTAAAATTTCATCATTATAGACCATTTTGGGAACATTCCACAGGTCCGGAGTCATCGTTTTTCATCCGAAAATTGATTTTTTGGACTGTACCAAAAATGATTCAAAATGTCAATTGGATCGTTCCTCATGTTGAATAACCACTTTTTAAACCCTCACAGTGACCAAAATTGCCATTTTTACAGAGTTTTGCTTACTCAAAAGCTACAATTTTGACCCGTTTCAGGCACAGAAATGACTTTGAACACACTTATTTCAGTTGACAAAGTCATAATTCACATCCAACAGTCATTTAGAGTCAAAAGATTAAATGTTGAAATTTCATCATTATAGACCATTTTGGGATCGTTCGACAGGTCCGGAGTCATCGTTTTTCATCCGAAAATTGATTTTTTTGACTGTACCAAAAATGATTCAAAATGTCAATTGGATCATGCCTCATGTCGAATAACCACTTTTTAAACCCTCACAGTGACCAAAATTGCCATTTTTACAGAGTTTTGCTTGCTCAAAAGCTTCAATTTTGACCCGTTTCAGGCACAGAAATGACTTTAAACACACTTATTCTAGTTGACAAAGTCATAATTCACATCCAACTGTCATTTAGAGTCAAAAGATTAAATGTTAAAATTTCATCATTATAGACCATTTTGGGAACATTCCACAGGTCCGGAGTCATCGTTTTTCATCCGAAAATTGATTTTTTGGACTGTACCAAAAATGATTCAAAATGTCAATTGGATCGTTCCTCATGTTGAATAACCACTTTTTAAACCCTCACAGTGACCAAAATTGCCATTTTTCCAGAGTTTTGCTTACTCAAAAGCTTCAATTTTGACCCATTTCAGGCACAGAAATGACTTTAAACACACTTATTTTAGTTGACAAAGTCATAATTCACATCCAACAGTCATTTAGAGTCAAAAGATTAAATGTTAAAATTTCATCATTATAGAGCATTTTGGGAACGTTCGACAGGTCCGGAGTCATCGTTTTTCATCCGAAAAATGATTTTTTGGACTGTACCAAAAATGATTCAAAATGTCAATTGGATCGTGCCTCATGTTGAATAACCACTTTTTAAACCCTCACAGTGACCAAAATTGCCGTTTTTACAGAGTTTTGCTTACTCAAAAGCTTCAATTTTGACCCGTTTTAGGCACAGAAATGACTTTAAACACACTTATTTTAGTTGACAAAGTCATAATTCACATCCAACAGTCATTTAGAGTCAAAAGATTAAATGTTGAAATTTCATCATTATAGACCATTTTGGGATCGTTCGACAGGTCCGGGGTCATCGTTTTTCATCCGAAAATTGATTTTTTGGACTGTACCAAAAATGATTCAAAATGTCAATTGGATCGTGCCTCATGTTGAATAACCACTTTTTAAACCCTCACAGTGACCAAAATTGCCATTTTTTATAGAGTTTTGCTTACTCAAAAGCTTCAATTTTGACCCGTTTCAGGCACAGAAATGACTTTAAACACACTTATTCTAGTTGACAAAGTCATAATTCACATCCAACAGTCATTTAGAGTCAAAAGATTAAATGTTAAAATTTCATCATTATAGACCATTTTGGGAACGTTCGACAGGTCCGGAGTCATCGTTTTTCATCCGAAAATTGATTTTTTGGACTGTACCAAAAATGATTCAAAATGTCAATTGGATCGTGCCTCATGTTGAATAACCACTTTTTAAACCCTCACAGTGACCAAAATTGCCATTTTTACAGAGTTTTGCTTACTCAAAAGCTTCAATTTTGACCCGTTTCAGGCACAGAAATGACTTTAAACACACTTATTTTAGTTGACAAAGTCATAATTCACATCCAACAGTCATTTAGAGTCAAAAGATTAAATGTTGAAATTTCATCCATATTGACCATTTGGGATCGTTCGACAGGTCCGGAGTCATCGTTTTTCAGCCGAAAATTGATTTTTTGGACTGTACTAAAAATGATTCAAAATGTCAATTGGATTGTGCCTCATGTTGAATAACCACTTTTAAAACCCTCACAGTGACCAAAATTGCCATTTTTACAGAGTTTTGCTTACTCAAAAGCTTCAATTTTGACCCGTTTCAGGCACAGAATTGACTTTAAACACACGTATTTTAGTTGAAAAAGTCATAATTCACATCCAACAGTCATTTAGAGTCAAAAGATTAAATGTTGAAATTTCATCCATATTGACCATTTGGGATCGTTCGACAGGTCCGGAGTCATCGTTTTTCATCCGAAAATTGATTTTTTGGACTGTACTAAAAATGATTCAAAATGTCAATTGGATCGTGCCTCATGTTGAATAACCACTTTTTAAACCCTCACAGTGACCAAAATTGCCATTTTTACAGAGTTTTGCTTACTCAAAAGCTTCAATTTTGACCCGTTTCAGGCACAGAAATGACTTTAAACACACTTATTTTAGTTGACAAAGTCATAATTCACATCCAACAGTCATTTAGAGTCAAAAGATTAAATGTTGAAATTTCATCATTATAGACCATTTTGGGATCGTTCGACAGGTCCGGAGTCATCGTTTTTCATCCGAAAATTGATTTTTTGGACTGTACCAAAAATGATTCAAAAATGTCAATTGGATCGTGCCTCATGTTGAATAACCACTTTTTAAACCCTCACAGTGACCAAAATTTCCATTTTTACAGAGTTTCGCTTACTCAAAAGCTTCAATTTTGACCCGTTTCAGGCACAGAAATGACTTTAAACACACTTATTTTAGTTGACAAAGTCATAATTCACATCCAACAGTCATTTAGAGTCAAAAGATTAAATGTTGAAATTTCATCATTATAGACCATTTTGGGATCGTTCGACAGGTCCGGAGTCATCGTTTTTCATCCGAAAATTGATTTTTTGGACTGTACCAAAAATGATTCAAAATGTCAATTGGATCGTGCCTCATGTTGAATAACCACTTTTTAAACCCTCACAGTGACCAAAATTGCCATTTTTACAGAGTTTTGCTTGCTCAAAAGCTTCAATTTTGACCCGTTTCAGGCACAGAAATGACTTTAAACACACTTATTCTAGTTGACAAAGTCATAATTCACATCCAACAGTCATTTAGAGTCAAAAGATTAAATGTTAAAATTTCATCATTATAGACCATTTTGGGAACATTCCACAGGTCCGGAGTCATCGTTTTTCATCCGAAAATTGATTTTTTGGACTGTACAAAAAATGATTCAAAATGTCAATTGGATCGTTCCTCATGTTGAATAACCACTTTTTAAACCCTCACAGTGACCAAAATTGCCATTTTTACAGAGTTTTGCTTACTCAAAAGCTTCAATTTTGACCCATTTCAGGCACAGAAATGACTTTAAACACACTTATTTTAGTTGACAAAGTCATAATTCACATCCAACAGTCATTTAGAGTCAAAAGATTAAATGTTAAAATTTCATCATTATAGAGCATTTTGGGAACGTTCGACAGGTCCGGAGTCATCGTTTTTCATCCGAAAATTGATTTTTTGGACTGTACCAAAAATGATTCAAAATGTCAATTGGATCATGCCTCATGTCGAATAACCACTTTTTAAACCCTCACAGTGACCAAAATTGCCATTTTTACAGAGTTTTGCTTGCTCAAAAGCTTCAATTTTGACCCGTTTCAGGCACAGAAATGACTTTAAACACACTTATTCTAGTTGACAAAGTCATAATTCACATCCAACAGTCATTTAGAGTCAAAAGATTAAATGTTAAAATTTCATCATTATAGACCATTTTGGGAACATTCCACAGGTCCGGAGTCATCGTTTTTCCTCCGAAAATTGATTTTTTGGACTGTACCAAAAATGATTCAAAATGTCAATTGGATCGTGCCTCATGTTGAATAACCACTTTTTAAACCCTCACAGTGACCAAAATTGCCATTTTTACAGAGTATTGCTTGCTCAAAAGCTTCAATTTTGACCCGTTTCAGGCACAGAAATGACTTTAAACACACTTATTCTAGTTGACAAAGTCATAATTCACATCCAACAGTCATTTAGAGTCAAAAGATTAAATGTTAAAATTTCATCATTATAGACCATTTTGGGAACATTCCACAGGTCCGGAGTCATCGTTTTTCATCCGAAAATTGATTTTTTGAACTGTACCAAAAATGATTCAAAATGTCAATTGGATCGTTCCTCGTGTTAAATAACCACTTTTTAAACCCTCACAGTGACCAAAATTGCCATTTTTACAGAGTTTTGCTTACTCAAAAGCTTCAATTTTGACCCATTTCAGGCACAGAAATGACTTTAAACACACTTATTTTAGTTGACAAAGTCATAATTCACATCCAACAGTCATTTAGAGTCAAAAGATTAAATGTTAAAATTTCATCATTATAGAGCATTTTGGGAACGTTCGACGGGTCCGGAGTCATCGTTTTTCATCCGAAAAATGATTTTTTGGACTGTACCAAAAATGATTCAAAATGTCAATTGGATCGTGCCTCATGTTGAATAACCACTTTTTAAACCCTCACAGTGACCAAAATTGCCGTTTTTACAGAGTTTTGCTTACTCAAAAGCTTCAATTTTGACCCGTTTCAGGCACAGAAATGACTTTAAACACACTTATTTTAGTTGACAAAGTCATAATTCACATCCAACAGTCATTTAGAGTCAAAAGATTAAATGTTGAAATTTCATCATTATAGACCATTTTGGGATCGTTCGACAGGTCCGGAGTCATCGTTTTTCATCCGAAAATTGATTTTTTGGACTGTACCAAAAATGATTCAAAATGTCAATTGGATCGTGCCTCATGTTGAATAACCACTTTTTAAACCCTCACAGTGACCAAAATTGCCATTTTTATAGAGTTTTGCTTACTCAAAAGCTTCAATTTTGACCCGTTTCAGGCACAGAAATAACTTTAAACACACTTATTTTAGTTGACAAAGTCATAATTCACATCCAACAGTCATTTAGAGTCAAAAGATTAAATGTTGAAATTTCATCATTATAGACCATTTTGGGATCGTTCGACAGGTCCGGAGTCATCGTTTATCATCCGAAAATTGATTTTTTGGACTGTACCAAAAATGATTCAAAATGTCAATTGGATCGTGCCTCATGTTGAATAACCACTTTTTAAACCCTCACAGTGACCAAAATTGCCATTTTTACAGAGTTTTGCTTGCTCAAAAGCTTCAATTTTGACCCGTTTCAGGCACAGAAATGACTTTAAACACACTTATTCTAGTTGACAAAGTCATAATTCACATCCAACAGTCATTTAGAGTCAAAAGATTAAATGTTAAAATTTCATCATTATAGACCATTTTAGGAACATTCCGCAGGTCCGGAGTCATCGTTTTTCATCCGAAAATTGATTTTTTGGACTGTACCAAAAATGATTCAAAATGTCAATTGGATCGTTCCTCATGTTGAATAACCACTTTTTAAACCCTCACAGTGACCAAAATTGCCATTTTTACAGAGTTTTGCTTACTCAAAAGCTTCAATTATGACCCTTTCAGGCACAGAAATGACTTTAAACACACTTATTTTAGTTGACAAAGTCATAATTCACATCCAACAGTCATTTAGAGTCAAAAGATTAAATGTTAAAATTTCATCATTATAGACCATTTTGGGATCGTTCGACAGGTCCGAAGTCATCGTTTTTCATCCGAAAATTGATTTTTTGGACTGTACCAAAAATGATTCAAAATGTCAATTGGATCGTGCCTCATGTTGAATAACCACTTTTTAAACCCTCACAGTGACCAAAATTTCCATTTTTACAGAGTTTCGCTTACTCAAAAGCTTCAATTTTGACCCGTTTCAGGCACAGAAATGACTTTAAACACACTTATTTTAGTTGACAAAGTCATAATTCACATCCAACAGTCATTTAGAGTCAAAAGATTAAATGTTGAAATTTCATCATTATAGACCATTTTGGGATCGTTCGACAGGTCCGGAGTCATCGTTTTTCATCCGAAAATTGATTTTTTGGACTGTACCAAAAATGATTCAAAATGTCAATTGGATCGTGCCTCATGTTGAATAACCACTTTTTAAACCCTCACAGTGACCAAAATTGCCATTTTTATAGAGTTTTGCTTACTCAAAAGCTTCAATTTTGACCCGTTTCAGGCACAGAAATAACTTTAAACACACTTATTTTAGTTGACAAAGTCATAATTCACATCCAACAGTCATTTAGAGTCAAAAGATTAAATGTTGAAATTTCATCATTATAGACCATTTTGGGATCGTTCGACAGGTCCGGAGTCATCGTTTTTCATCCGAAAATTGATTTTTTGGACTGTACCAAAAATGATTCAAAATGTCAATTGGATCGTGCCTCATGTTGAATAATCACTTTTTAAACCCTCACAGTGACCAAAATTGCCATTTTTACAGAGTTTTGCTTGCTCAAAAGCTTCAATTTTGACCCGTTTCAGGCACAGAAATGACTTTAAACACACTTATTCTAGTTGACAAAGTCATAATTCACATCCAACAGTCATTTAGAGTCAAAAGATTAAATGTTAAAATTTCATCATTATAGACCATTTTAGGAACATTCCGCAGGTCCGGAGTCATCGTTTTTCATCCGAAAATTGATTTTTTGGACTGTACCAAAAATGATTCAAAATGTCAATTGGATCGTTCCTCATGTTGAATAACCACTTTTTAAACCCTCACAGTGACCAAAATTGCCATTTTTACAGAGTTTTGCTTACTCAAAAGCTTCAATTATGACCCATTTCAGGCACAGAAATGACTTTAAACACACTTATTTTAGTTGACAAAGTCATAATTCACATCCAACAGTCATTTAGAGTCAAAAGATTAAATGTTAAAATTTCATCATTATAGACCATTTTGGGATCGTTCGACAGGTCCGAAGTCATCGTTTTTCATCCGAAAATTGATTTTTTGGACTGTACCAAAAATGATTCAAAATGTCAATTGGATCGTGCCTCATGTTGAATAACCACTTTTTAAACCCTCACAGTGACCAAAATTTCCATTTTTACAGAGTTTCGCTTACTCAAAAGCTTCAATTTTGACCCATTTCAGGCACAGAAATGACTTTAAACACACTTATTTTAGTTGACAAAGTCATAATTCACATCCAACAGTCATTTAGAGTCAAAAGATTAAATGTTAAAATTTCATCATTATAGACCATTTTGGGAACGTTCGACAGGTCCGGAGTCATCGTTTTTCATCCGAAAATTAATTTTTTGGACTGTACCAAAAATGATTCAAAATGTCAATTGGATCGTGCCTCATGTTGAATAACCACTTTTTAAACCCTCACAGTGACCAAAATTGCCAATTTTACAGAGTTTTGCTTACTCAAAAGCTTCAATTTTGACCCGTTTCAGGCACAGAAATGACTTTAAACACACTTATTTTAGTTGACAAAGTCATAATTCACATCCAACAGTCATTTAGAGTCAAAAGATTAAATGTTGAAATTTCATCATTATAGACCATTTTGGGATCGTTCGACAGGTCCGGAGTCATCGTTTTTCATCCGAAAATGGATTTTTTGGACTGTACCAAAAATGATTCAAAATGTCAATTGGATCGTGCCTCATGTTGAATAACCACTTTTTAAACCCTCACAATGACCAAAATTGCCATTTTTACAGAGTTTTGCTTGCTCAAAAGCTTTAATTTTGACCCGTTTCAGGCACAGAAATGACTTTAAACACACTTATTCTAGTTGACAAAGTCATAATTCACATCCAACAGTCATTTAGAGTCAAAAGATTAAATGTTGAAATTTCATCATTATAGACCATTTTGGGATCGTTCGACAGGTCCGGAGTCATCGTTTTTCATCCGAAAATTGATTTTTTGGACTGTACCAAAAATGATTCAAAATGTCAATTGGATCGTGCCTCATGTTGAATAACCACTTTTTAAACCCTCACAGTGACCAAAATTGCCATTTTTATAGAGTTTTGCTTACTCAAAAGCTTCAATTTTGACCCGTTTCAGGCACAGAAATGACTTTAAACACACTTATTTTAGTTGACAAAGTCATAATTCACATCCAACAGTCATTTAGAGTCAAAAGATTAAATGTTGAAATTTCATCATTATAGACCATTTTGGGATCGTTCGACAGGTCCGGAGTCATCGTTTTTCATCCGAAAATTGATTTTTTGGACTGTACCAAAAATGATTTAAAATGTCAATTGGATCGTGCCTCATGTTGAATAACCACTTTTTAAACCCTCACAGTGACCAAAATTGCCATTTTTACAGAGTTTTGCTTGCTCAAAAGCTTCAATTTTGACCCGTTTCAGGCACAGAAATGACTTTAAACACACTTATTCTAGGTGACAAAGTCATAATTCACATCCAACAGTCATTTAGAGTCAAAAGATTAAATGTTAAAATTTCATCATTATAGACCATTTTAGGAACATCCCGCAGGTCCGGGGTCATCGTTTTTCATCCGAAAATTGATTTTTTGGACTGTACCAAAAATGATTCAAAATGTCAATTGGATCGTTCCTCATGTTGAATAACCACTTTTTAAACCCTCACAGTGACCAAAATTGCCATTTTTACAGAGTTTTGCTTACTCAAAAGCTTCAATTTTGACCCATTTCAGGCACAGAAATGACATTAAACACACTTATTTTAGTTGACAAAGTCATAATTCACATCCAACAGTCATTTAGAGTCAAAAGATTAAATGTTAAAATTTCATCATTATAGACCATTTTGGGAACGTTCGACAGGTCCGGAGTCATCGTTTTTCATCCGAAAATTGATTTTTTGGACTGTACCAAAAATGATTCAAAATGTCAATTGGATCGTGCCTCATGTTGAATAACCACTTTTTAAACCCTCACAGTGACCAAAATTGCCATTTTTACAGAATTTTGCTTACTCAAAAGCTTCAATTTTGACCCGTTTCAGGCACAGAAATGACTTTAAACACACTTATTTTAGTTGACAAAGTCATAATTCACATCCAACAGTCATTTAGAGTCAAAAGATTAAATGTTGAAATTTCATCATTATAGACCATTTTGGGATCGTTCGACAGGTCCGGAGTCATCGTTTTTCATCCGAAAATTGATTTTTTGGACTGTACCAAAAATGATTCAAAATGTCAATTGGATCGTGCCTCATGTTGAATAACCACTTTTTAAACCCTCACAGTGACCAAAATTTCCATTTTTACAGAGTTTCGCTTACTCAAAAGCTTCAATTTTGACCCGTTTCAGGCACAGAAATGACTTTAAACACACTTATTTTAGTTGACAAAGTCATAATTCACATCCAACAGTCATTTAGAGTCAAAAGATTAAATTTTGAAATTTCATCATTATAGACCATTTTGGGATCGTTCGACAGGTCCGGAGTCATCGTTTTTCATCCGAAAATTGATTTTTTGGACTGTACCAAAAATGATTCAAAATGTCAATTGGATCGTGCCTCATGTTGAATAACCACTTTTTAAACCCTCACAGTGACCAAAATTGCCATTTTTATAGAGTTTTGCTTACTCAAAAGCTTCAATTTTGACCCGTTTCAGGCACAGAAATGACTTTAAACACACTTATTTTAGTTGACAAAGTCATAATTCACATCCAACAGTCATTTAGAGTCAAAAGATTAAATGTTGAAATTTCATCATTATAGACCATTTTGGGATCGTTCGACAGGTCCGGAGTCATCGTTTTTCATCCGAAAATTGATTTTTTGGACTGTACCAAAAATGATTCAAAATGTCAATTGGATCATGCCTCATGTTGAATAACCACTTTTTAAACCCTCACAGTGACCAAAATTGCCATTTTTACAGAGTTTTGCTTGCTCAAAAGCTTCAATTTTGACCCGTTTCAGGCACAGAAATGACTTTAAACACACTTATTCTAGTTGACAAAGTCATAATTCACATCCAACAGTCATTTAGAGTCAAAAGATTAAATGTTAAAATTTCATCATTATAGACCATTTTGGGAACGTTCGACAGGTCCGGAGTCATCGTTTTTCATCCGAAAATTGATTTTTTGGACTGTACCAAAAATGATTCAAAATGTCAATTGGATCGTGCCTCATGTTGAATAACCACTTTTTAAACCCTCACAGTGACCAAAATTGCCATTTTTACAGAGTTTTGCTTGCTCAAAAGCTTCAATTTTGACCCGTTTCAGGCACAGAAATGACTTTAAACACACTTATTCTAGGTGACAAAGTCATAATTCACATCCAACAGTCATTTAGAGTCAAAAGATTAAATGTTAAAATTTCATCATTATAGACCATTTTAGGAACATCCCGCAGGTCCGGGGTCATCGTTTTTCATCCGAAAATTGATTTTTTGGACTGTACCAAAAATGATTCAAAATGTCAATTGGATCGTTCCTCATGTTGAATAACCACTTTTTAAACCCTCACAGTGACCAAAATTGCCATTTTTACAGAGTTTTGCTTACTCAAAAGCTTCAATTTTGACCCGTTTCAGGCACAGAAATGACTTTAAACACACTTATTTTAGTTGACAAAGTCATAATTCACATCCAACAGTCATTTAGAGTCAAAAGATTAAATGTTGAAATTTCATCATTATAGACCATTTTGGGATCGTTCGACAGGTCCGGAGTCATCGTTTTTCATCCGAAAATGGATTTTTTGGACTGTACCAAAAATGATTCAAAATGTCAATTGGATCGTGCCTCATGTTGAATAACCACTTTTTAAACCCTCACAGTGACCAAAATTGCCAATTTTACAGAGTTTTGCTTACTCAAAAGCTTCAATTTTGACCCGTTTCAGGCACAGAAATGACTTTAAACACACTTATTTTAGTTGACAAAGTCATAATTCACATCCAACAGTCATTTAGAGTCAAAAGATTAAATGTTGAAATTTCATCATTATAGACCATTTTGGGATCGTTCGACAGGTCCGGAGTCATCGTTTTTCATCCGAAAATGGATTTTTTGGACTGTACCAAAAATGATTCAAAATGTCAATTGGATCGTGCCTCATGTTGAATAACCACTTTTTAAACCCTCACAGTGACCAAAATTGCCATTTTTACAGAGTTTTGCTTGCTCAAAAGCTTTAATTTTGACCCGTTTCAGGCACAGAAATGACTTTAAACACACTTATTCTAGTTGACAAAGTCATAATTCACATCCAACAGTCATTTAGAGTCAAAAGATTAAATGTTGAAATTTCATCATTATAGACCATTTTGGGATCGTTCGACAGGTCCGGAGTCATCGTTTTTCATCCGAAAATTGATTTTTTGGACTGTACCAAAAATGATTCAAAATGTCAATTGGATCGTGCCTCATGTTGAATAACCACTTTTAAACCCTCACAGTGACCAAAATTGCCATTTTTATAGAGTTTTGCTTACTCAAAAGCTTCAATTTTGACCCGTTTCAGGCACAGAAATGACTTTAAACACACTTATTTTAGTTGACAAAGTCATAATTCACATCCAACAGTCATTTAGAGTCAAAAGATTAAATGTTGAAATTTCATCATTATAGACCATTTTGGGATCGTTCGACAGGTCCGGAGTCATCGTTTTTCATCCGAAAATTGATTTTTTGGACTGTACCAAAAATGATTTAAAATGTCAATTGGATCGTGCCTCATGTTGAATAACCACTTTTTAAACCCTCACAGTGACCAAAATTGCCATTTTTACAGAGTTTTGCTTGCTCAAAAGCTTCAATTTTGACCCGTTTCAGGCACAGAAATGACTTTAAACACACTTATTCTAGGTGACAAAGTCATAATTCACATCCAACAGTCATTTAGAGTCAAAAGATTAAATGTTAAAATTTCATCATTATAGACCATTTTAGGAACATCCCGCAGGTCCGGGGTCATCGTTTTTCATCCGAAAATTGATTTTTTGGACTGTACCAAAAATGATTCAAAATGTCAATTGGATCGTTCCTCATGTTGAATAACCACTTTTTAAACCCTCACAGTGACCAAAATTGCCATTTTTACAGAGTTTTGCTTACTCAAAAGCTTCAATTTTGACCCATTTCAGGCACAGAAATGACATTAAACACACTTATTTTAGTTGACAAAGTCATAATTCACATCCAACAGTCATTTAGAGTCAAAAGATTAAATGTTAAAATTTCATCATTATAGACCATTTTGGGAACGTTCGACAGGTCCGGAGTCATCGTTTTTCATCCGAAAATTGATTTTTTGGACTGTACCAAAAATGATTCAAAATGTCAATTGGATCGTGCCTCATGTTGAATAACCACTTTTTAAACCCTCACAGTGACCAAAATTGCCATTTTTACAGAATTTTGCTTACTCAAAAGCTTCAATTTTGACCCGTTTCAGGCACAGAAATGACTTTAAACACACTTATTTTAGTTGACAAAGTCATAATTCACATCCAACAGTCATTTAGAGTCAAAAGATTAAATGTTGAAATTTCATCATTATAGACCATTTTGGGATCGTTCGACAGGTCCGGAGTCATCGTTTTTCATCCGAAAATTGATTTTTTGGACTGTACCAAAAATGATTCAAAATGTCAATTGGATCGTGCCTCATGTTGAATAACCACTTTTTAAACCCTCACAGTGACCAAAATTTCCATTTTTACAGAGTTTCGCTTACTCAAAAGCTTCAATTTTGACCCGTTTCAGGCACAGAAATGACTTTAAACACACTTATTTTAGTTGACAAAGTCATAATTCACATCCAACAGTCATTTAGAGTCAAAAGATTAAATTTTGAAATTTCATCATTATAGACCATTTTGGGATCGTTCGACAGGTCCGGAGTCATCGTTTTTCATCCGAAAATTGATTTTTTGGACTGTACCAAAAATGATTCAAAATGTCAATTGGATCGTGCCTCATGTTGAATAACCACTTTTTAAACCCTCACAGTGACCAAAATTGCCATTTTTATAGAGTTTTGCTTACTCAAAAGCTTCAATTTTGACCCGTTTCAGGCACAGAAATGACTTTAAACACACTTATTTTAGTTGACAAAGTCATAATTCACATCCAACAGTCATTTAGAGTCAAAAGATTAAATGTTGAAATTTCATCATTATAGACCATTTTGGGATCGTTCGACAGGTCCGGAGTCATCGTTTTTCATCCGAAAATTGATTTTTTGGACTGTACCAAAAATGATTCAAAATGTCAATTGGATCATGCCTCATGTTGAATAACCACTTTTTAAACCCTCACAGTGACCAAAATTGCCATTTTTACAGAGTTTTGCTTGCTCAAAAGCTTCAATTTTGACCCGTTTCAGGCACAGAAATGACTTTAAACACACTTATTCTAGTTGACAAAGTCATAATTCACATCCAACAGTCATTTAGAGTCAAAAGATTAAATGTTAAAATTTCATCATTATAGACCATTTTGGGAACGTTCGACAGGTCCGGAGTCATCGTTTTTCATCCGAAAATTGATTTTTTGGACTGTACCAAAAATGATTCAAAATGTCAATTGGATCGTGCCTCATGTTGAATAACCACTTTTTAAACCCTCACAGTGACCAAAATTGCCATTTTTACAGAGTTTTGCTTGCTCAAAAGCTTCAATTTTGACCCGTTTCAGGCACAGAAATGACTTTAAACACACTTATTCTAGGTGACAAAGTCATAATTCACATCCAACAGTCATTTAGAGTCAAAAGATTAAATGTTAAAATTTCATCATTATAGACCATTTTAGGAACATCCCGCAGGTCCGGGGTCATCGTTTTTCATCCGAAAATTGATTTTTTGGACTGTACCAAAAATGATTCAAAATGTCAATTGGATCGTTCCTCATGTTGAATAACCACTTTTTAAACCCTCACAGTGACCAAAATTGCCATTTTTACAGAGTTTTGCTTACTCAAAAGCTTCAATTTTGACCCATTTCAGGCACAGAAATGACATTAAACACACTTATTTTAGTTGACAAAGTCATAATTCACATCCAACAGTCATTTAGAGTCAAAAGATTAAATGTTAAAATTTCATCATTATAGACCATTTTGGGAACGTTCGACAGGTCCGGAGTCATCGTTTTTCATCCGAAAATTGATTTTTTGGACTGTACCAAAAATGATTCAAAATGTCAATTGGATCGTGCCTCATGTTGAATAACCACTTTTTAAACCCTCACAGTGACCAAAATTGCCATTTTTACAGAATTTTGCTTACTCAAAAGCTTCAATTTTGACCCGTTTCAGGCACAGAAATGACTTTAAACACACTTATTTTAGTTGACAAAGTCATAATTCACATCCAACAGTCATTTAGAGTCAAAAGATTAAATGTTGAAATTTCATCATTATAGACCATTTTGGGATCGTTCGACAGGTCCGGAGTCATCGTTTTTCATCCGAAAATTGATTTTTTGGACTGTACCAAAAATGATTCAAAATGTCAATTGGATCGTGCCTCATGTTGAATAACCACTTTTTAAACCCTCACAGTGACCAAAATTTCCATTTTTACAGAGTTTCGCTTACTCAAAAGCTTCAATTTTGACCCGTTTCAGGCACAGAAATGACTTTAAACACACTTATTTTAGTTGACAAAGTCATAATTCACATCCAACAGTCATTTAGAGTCAAAAGATTAAATGTTGAAATTTCATCATTATAGACCATTTTGGGATCGTTCGACAGGTCCGGAGTCATCGTTTTTCATCCGAAAATTGATTTTTTGGACTGTACCAAAAATGATTCAAAATGTCAATTGGATCGTGCCTCATGTTGAATAACCACTTTTTAAACCCTCACAGTGACCAAAATTGCCATTTTTATAGAGTTTTGCTTACTCAAAAGCTTCAATTTTGACCCGTTTCAGGCACAGAAATGACTTTAAACACACTTATTTTAGTTGACAAAGTCATAATTCACATCCAACAGTCATTTAGAGTCAAAAGATTAAATGTTGAAATTTCATCATTATAGACCATTTTGGGATCGTTCGACAGGTCCGGAGTCATCGTTTTTCATCCGAAAATTGATTTTTTGGACTGTACCAAAAATGATTCAAAATGTCAATTGGATCATGCCTCATGTTGAATAACCACTTTTTAAACCCTCACAGTGACCAAAATTGCCATTTTTACAGAGTTTTGCTTGCTCAAAAGCTTCAATTTTGACCCGTTTCAGGCACAGAAATGACTTTAAACACACTTATTCTAGTTGACAAAGTCATAATTCACATCCAACAGTCATTTAGAGTCAAAAGATTAAATGTTAAAATTTCATCATTAAAGACCATTTTGGGAACGTTCGACAGGTCCGGAGTCATCGTTTTTCATCCGAAAATTGATTTTTTGGACTGTACCAAAAATGATTCAAAATGTCAATTGGATCGTGCCTCATGTTGAATAACCACTTTTTAAACCCTCACAGTGACCAAAATTGCCATTTTTACAGAGTTTTGCTTACTCAAAAGCTTCAATTTTGACCCGTTTCAGGCACAGAAATGACTTTAAACACACTTATTTTAGTTGACAAAGTCATAATTCACATCCAACAGTCATTTAGAGTCAAAAGATTAAATGTTGAAATTTCATCATTATAGACCATTTTGGGATCGTTCGACAGGTCCGGAGTCATCGTTTTTCATCCGAAAATGGATTTTTTGGACTGTACCAAAAATGATTCAAAATGTCAATTGGATCGTGCCTCATGTTGAATAACCACTTTTTAAACCCTCACAGTGACCAAAATTGCCATTTTTACAGAGTTTTGCTTGCTCAAAAGCTTCAATTTTGACCCGTTTCAGGCACAGAAATGACTTTAAACACACTTATTCTAGTTGACAAAGTCATAATTCACATCCAACAGTCATTTAGAGTCAAAAGATTAAATGTTAAAATTTCATCATTATAGACCATTTTAGGAACATCCCGCAGGTCCGGAGTCATCGTTTTTCATCCGAAAATTGATTTTTTGGACTGTACCAAAAATGATTCAAAATGTCAATTGGATCGTTCCTCATGTTGAATAACCACTTTTTAAACCCTCACAGTGACCAAAATTGCCATTTTTACAGAGTTTTGCTTACTCAAAAGCTTCAATTTTGACCCATTTCAGGCACAGAAATGACATTAAACACACTTATTTTAGTTCACAAAGTCATAATTCACATCCAACAGTCATTTAGAGTCAAAAGATTAAATGTTAAAATTTCATCATTATAGACCATTTTGGGATCGTTCGACAGGTCCGGAGTCATCGTTTTTCATCCGAAAATGGATTTTTTGGACTGTACCAAAAATGATTCAAAATGTCAATTGGATCGTGCCTCATGTTGAATAACCACTTTTTAAACCCTCACAGTGACCAAAATTGCCATTTTTACAGAGTTTTGCTTGCTCAAAAGCTTCAATTTTGACCCGTTTCAGGCACAGAATTGACTTTAAACACACTTATTCTAGTTGACAAAGTCATAATTCACATCCAACAGTCATTTAGAGTCAAAAGATTAAATGTTAAAATTTCATCATTATAGACCATTTTGGGAACATTCCACAGGTCCGGAGTCATCGTTTTTCATCCGAAATTTGATTTTTTGGACTGTACCAAAAATGATTCAAAATGTCAATTGGATCGTTCCTCATGTTGAATAACCACTTTTTAAACCCTCACAGTGACCAAAATTGCCATTTTTACAGAGTTTTGCTTACTCAAAAGCTTCAATTTTGACCCGTTTCAGGCACAGAATTGACTTTAAACACACGTATTTTAGTTGAAAAAGTCATAATTCACATCCAACAGTCATTTAGAGTCAAAAGATTAAATGTTGAAATTTCATCCATATTGACCATTTGGGATCGTTCGACAGGTCCGGAGTCATCGTTTTTCATCCGAAAATTGATTTTTTGGACTGTACTAAAAATGATTCAAAATGTCAATTGGATCGTGCCTCATGTTGAATAACCACTTTTTAAACCCTCACAGTGACCAAAATTGCCATTTTTACAGAGTTTTGCTTGCTCAAAAGCTTCAATTTTGACCCGTTTCAGGCACAGAAATGACTTTAAACACACTTATTCTAGTTGACAAAGTCATAATTCACATCCAACAGTCATTTAGAGTCAAAAGATTAAATGTTAAAATTTCATCATTATAGACCATTTTAGGAACATTCCGCAGGTCCGGAGTCATCGTTTTTCATCCGAAAATTGATTTTTTGGACTGTACCAAAAATGATTCAAAATGTCAATTGGATCGTTCCTCATGTTGAATAACCACTTTTTAAACCCTCACAGTGACCAAAATTGCCATTTTTACAGAGTTTTGCTTACTCAAAAGCTTCAATTTTGACCCATTTCAGGCACAGAAATGACATTAAACACACTTATTTTAGTTGACAAAGTCATAATTCACATCCAACAGTCATTTAGAGTCAAAAGATTAAATGTTAAAATTTCATCATTATAGACCATTTTGGGATCGTTCGACAGGTCCGAAGTCATCGTTTTTCATCCGAAAATTGATTTTTTGGACTGTACCAAAAATGATTCAAAATGTCAATTGGATCGTGCCTCATGTTGAATAACCACTTTTTAAACCCTCCCAGTGACCAAAATTTCCATTTTTACAGAGTTTCGCTTACTCAAAAGCTTCAATTTTGACCCATTTCAGGCACAGAAATGACTTTAAACACACTTATTTAGTTGACAAAGTCATAATTCACATCCAACAGTCATTTAGAGTCAAAAGATTAAATGTTAAAATTTCATCATTATAGACCATTTTGGGAACGTTCGACAGGTCCGGAGTCATCGTTTTTCATCCGAAAATTGATTTTTTGGACTGTACCAAAAATGATTCAAAATGTCAATTGGATCGTGCCTCATGTTGAATAACCACTTTTTAAACCCTCACAGTGACCAAAATTGCCATTTTTACAGACTTTTGCTTACTCAAAAGCTTCAATTTTGACCCGTTTCAGGCACAGAAATGACTTTAAACACACTTATTTTAGTTGACAAAGTCATAATTCACATCCAACAGTCATTTAGAGTAAAAAGATTAAATGTTGAAATTTCATCATTATAGACCATTTTGGGATTGTTCGACAGGTCCGGAGTCATCGTTTTTCATCCGAAAATGGATTTTTTGGACTGTACCAAAAATGATTCAAAATGTCAATTGGATCGTGCCTCATGTTGAATAACCACTTTTTAAACCCTCACAGTGACCAAAATTGCCATTTTTACAGAGTTTTGCTTGCTCAAAAGCTTCCATTTTGACCCGTTTCAGGCACAGAAATGACTTTAAACACACTTATTCTAGTTGACAAAGTCATAATTCACATCCAACAGTCATTTAGAGTCAAAAGATTAAATGTTAAAATTTCATCATTATAGACCATTTTGGGAACATTCCACAGGTCCGGAGTCATCGTTTTTCATCCGAAAATTGATTTTTTGGACTGTACCAAAAATGATTCAAAATGTCAATTGGATCGTTCCTCATGTTGAATAACCACTTTTTAAACCCTCACAGTGACCAAAATTGCCATTTTTACAGAGTTTTGCTTGCTCAAAAGCTTTAATTTTGACCCGTTTCAGGCACAGAAATGACTTTAAACACACTTATTCTAGTTGACAAAGTCATAATTCACATCCAACAGTCATTTAGAGTCAAAAGAATAAATGTTAACATTTCATCATTATAGACCATTTTGGGAACGTTCGACAGGTCCGGAGTCATCGTTTTTCATCCGAAAATTGATTTTTTGGACTGTACCAAAAATGATTCAAAATGTCAATTGGATCGTTCCTCATGTTGAATAACCACTTTTTAAACCCTCACAGTGACCAAAATTTCCATTTTTACAGAGTTTCGCTTACTCAAAAGCTTCAATTTTGACCCGTTTCAGGCACAGAAATGACTTTAAACACACTTATTTTAGTTGACAAAGTCATAATTCACATCCAACAGTCATTTAGAGTCAAAAGATTAAATGTTGAAATTTCATCATTATAGACCATTTTGGGATCGTTCGACAGGTCCGGAGTCATCGTTTTTCATCCGAAAATTGATTTTTTGGACTGTACCAAAAATGATTCAAAATGTCAATTGGATCGTGCCTCATGTTGAATAACCACTTTTTAAACCCTCACAGTGACCAAAATTGCCATTTTTACAGAGTTTTGCTTACTCAAAAGCTACAATTTTGACCCGTTTCAGGCACAGAAATGACTTTAAACACACTTATTTTAGTTGACAAAGTCATAATTCACATCCAACAGTCATTTAGAGTCAAAAGATTAAATATTGAAATTTCATCATTATAGACCATTTTGGGATCGTTCGACAGGTCCGGAGTCATCGTTTTTCATCCGAAAATTGATTTTTTGGACTGTACCAAAAATGATTCAAAATGTCAATTGGATCATGCCTCATGTCGAATAACCACTTTTTAAACCCTCACAGTGACCAAAATTGCCATTTTTACAGAGTTTTGCTTGCTCAAAAGCTTCAATTTTGACCCGTTTCAGGCACAGAAATGACTTTAAACACACTTATTCTAGTTGACAAAGTCATAATTCACATCCAACAGTCATTTAGAGTCAAAAGATTAAATGTTAAAATTTCATCATTATAGACCATTTTGGGAACATTCCACAGGTCCAGAGTCATCGTTTTTCCTCCGAAAATTGATTTTTTGGACTGTACCAAAAATGATTCAAAATGTCAATTGGATCGTTCCTCATGTTGAATAACCACTTTTTAAACCCTCACAGTGACCAAAATTGCCATTTTTACAGAGTTTTGCTCACTCAAAAGCTTCAATTTTGACCCATTTCAGGCACAGAAATGACTTTAAACACACTTATTTTAGTTGACAAAGTCATAATTCACATCCAACAGTCATTTAGAGTCAAAAGATTAAATGTTAAAATTTCATCATTATAGACCATTTTGGGAACATTCCACAGGTCCGGAGTCATCGTTTTTCATCAGAAAATTGATTTTTTGGACTGTACCAAAAATGATTCAAAATGTCAATTGGATCGAGCCTCATGTTGAATAACCACTTTTTAAACCCTCACAGTGACCAAAATTGCCATTTTTACAAAGTTTGCTTACTCAAAAGCTTCAATTTTGACCCGTTTCAGGCACAGAAATGACTTTAAACACACTTATTTTAGTTGACAAAGTCATAATTCACATCCAACAGTCATTTAGAGTCAAAAGATTAAATGTTGAAATTTCATCATTATAGACCATTTTGGGATCGTTTGACAGGTCCGGAGTCATCGTTTTTCATCCGAAAATTGATTTTTTGGACTGTACCAAAAATGATTCAAAATGTCAATTGGATCGTGCCTCATGTTGAATAACCACTTTTTAAACCCTCACAGTGACCAAAATTGCCATTTTTACAGAGTTTTGCTTGCTCAAAAGCTTCAATTTTGACCCGTTTCAGGCACAGAAATGACTTAAAACACACTTATTCTAGTTGACAAAGTCATAATTCACATCCAACAGTCATTTAGAGTCAAAAGATTAAATGTTAAAATTTCATCATTATAGACCATTTTGGGAACATTCCACAGGTCCGGAGTCATCGTTTTTCATCCGAAAATTGATTTTTTGGACTGTACCAAAAATGATTCAAAATGTCAATTGGATCGTTCCTCATGTTGAATAACCACTTTTTAAACCCTCACAGTGACCAAAATTGCCATTTTTACAGAGTTTTGCTTACTCAAAAGCTTCAATTTTGACCCATTTCAGGCACAGAAATGACTTTAAACACACTTATTTTAGTTGACAAAGTCATAATTCACATCCAACAGTCATTTAGAGTCAAAAGATTAAATGTTAAAATTTCATCATTATAGAGCATTTTGGGAACGTTCGACAGGTCCGGAGTCATCGTTTTTCATCCGAAAAATGATTTTTTGGACTGTACCAAAAATGATTCAAAATGTCAATTGGATTGTGCCTCATGTTGAATAACCACTTTTTAAACCCTCACAGTGACCAAAATTGCCGTTTTTACAGAGTTTTGCTTACTCAAAAGCTTCAATTTTGACCCGTTTCAGGCACAGAAATGACTTTAAACACACTTATTTTAGTTGACAAAGTCATAATTCACATCCAACAGTCATTTAGAGTCAAAAGATTAAATGTTGAAATTTCATCATTATAGACCATTTTGGGATCGTTCGACAGGTCCGGAGTCATCGTTTTTCATCCGAAAATGGATTTTTTGGACTGTACCAAAAATGATTCAAAATGTCAATTGGATCGTGCCTCATGTTGAATAACCACTTTTTAAACCCTCACAGTGACCAAAATTGCCATTTTTACAGAGTTTTGCTTACTCAAAAGCTTCAATTTTGACCCGTTTCAGGCACAGAAATGACTTTAAACACACTTATTTTAGTTGACAAAGTCATAATTCACATCCAACAGTCATTTAGAGTCAAAAGATTAAATGTTGAAATTTCATCATTATAGACCATTTTGGGATCGTTTGACAGGTCCGGAGTCATCGTTTTTCATCCGAAAATTGATTTTTTGGACTGTACCAAAAATGATTCAAAATGTCAATTGGATCGTGCCTCATGTTGAATAACCACTTTTTAAACCCTCACAGTGACCAAAATTGCCATTTTTACAGAGTTTTGCTTGCTCAAAAGCTTCAATTTTGACCCGTTTCAGGCACAGAAATGACTTAAAACACACTTATTCTAGTTGACAAAGTCATAATTCACATCCAACAGTCATTTAGAGTCAAAAGATTAAATGTTAAAATTTCATCATTATAGACCATTTTGGGAACATTCCACAGGTCCGGAGTCATCGTTTTTCCTCCGAAAATTGATTTTTTGGACTGTACCAAAAATGATTCAAAATGTCAATTGGATCGTTCCTCATGTTGAATAACCACTTTTTAAACCCTCACAGTGACCAAAATTGCCATTTTTACAGAGTTTTGCTCACTCAAAAGCTTCAATTTTGACCCATTTCAGGCACAGAAATGACTTTAAACACACTTATTTTAGTTGACAAAGTCATAATTCACATCCAACAGTCATTTAGAGTCAAAAGATTAAATGTTAAAATTTCATCATTATAGACCATTTTGGGAACATTCCACAGGTCCGGAGTCATCGTTTTTCATCCGAAAATTGATTTTTTGGACTGTACCAAAAATGATTCAAAATGTCAATTGGATCGAGCCTCATGTTGAATAACCACTTTTTAAACCCTCACAGTGACCAAAATTGCCATTTTTACAAAGTTTGCTTACTCAAAAGCTTCAATTTTGACCCGTTTCAGGCACAGAAATGACTTTAAACACACTTATTTTAGTTGACAAAGTCATAATTCACATCCAACAGTCATTTAGAGTCAAAAGATTAAATGTTGAAATTTCATCATTATAGACCATTTTGGGATCGTTTGACAGGTCCGGAGTCATCGTTTTTCATCCGAAAATTGATTTTTTGGACTGTACCAAAAATGATTCAAAATGTCAATTGGATCGTGCCTCATGTTGAATAACCACTTTTTAAACCCTCACAGTGACCAAAATTGCCATTTTTACAGAGTTTTGCTTGCTCAAAAGCTTCAATTTTGACCCGTTTCAGGCACAGAAATGACTTAAAACACACTTATTCTAGTTGACAAAGTCATAATTCACATCCAACAGTCATTTAGAGTCAAAAGATTAAATGTTAAAATTTCATCATTATAGACCATTTTGGGAACATTCCACAGGTCCGGAGTCATCGTTTTTCATCCGAAAATTGATTTTTTGGACTGTACCAAAAATGATTCAAAATGTCAATTGGATCGTTCCTCATGTTGAATAACCACTTTTTAAACCCTCACAGTGACCAAAATTGCCATTTTTACAGAGTTTTGCTTACTCAAAAGCTTCAATTTTGACCCATTTCAGGCACAGAAATGACTTTAAACACACTTATTTTAGTTGACAAAGTCATAATTCACATCCAACAGTCATTTAGAGTCAAAAGATTAAATGTTAAAATTTCATCATTATAGAGCATTTTGGGAACGTTCGACAGGTCCGGAGTCATCGTTTTTCATCCGAAAAATGATTTTTTGGACTGTACCAAAAATGATTCAAAATGTCAATTGGATTGTGCCTCATGTTGAATAACCACTTTTTAAACCCTCACAGTGACCAAAATTGCCGTTTTTACAGAGTTTTGCTTACTCAAAAGCTTCAATTTTGACCCGTTTCAGGCACAGAAATGACTTTAAACACACTTATTTTAGTTGACAAAGTCATAATTCACATCCAACAGTCATTTAGAGTCAAAAGATTAAATGTTGAAATTTCATCATTATAGACCATTTTGGGATCGTTCGACAGGTCCGGAGTCATCGTTTTTCATCCGAAAATTGATTTTTTGGACTGTACCAAAAATGATTCAAAATGTCAATTGGATCGTGCCTCATGTTGAATAACCACTTTTTAAACCCTCACAGTGACCAAAATTGCCATTTTTACAGAGTTTTGCTTACTCAAAAGCTTCAATTTTGACCCGTTTCAGGCACAGAAATGACTTTAAACACACTTATTTTAGTTGACAAAGTCATAATTCACATCCAACAGTCATTTAGAGTCAAAAGAATAAATGTTAACATTTCATCATTATAGACCATTTTGGGAACGTTCGACAGGTCCGGAGTCATCGTTTTTCATCCGAAAATTGATTTTTTGGACTGTACCAAAAATGATTCAAAATGTCAATTGGATCGTGCCTCATGTTGAATAACCACTTTTTAAACCCTCACAGTGACCAAAATTGCCATTTTTACAGAGTTTTGCTTACTCAAAAGCTACAATTTTGACCCGTTTCAGGCACAGAAATGACTTTAAACACACTTATTTTAGTTGACAAAGTCATAATTCACATCCAACAGTCATTTAGAGTCAAAAGATTAAATATTGAAATTTCATCATTATAGACCATTTTGGGATCGTTCGACAGGTCCGGAGTCATCGTTTTTCATCCGAAAATTGATTTTTTGGACTGTACCAAAAATGATTCAAAATGTCAATTGGATCATGCCTCATGTCGAATAACCACTTTTTAAACCCTCACAGTGACCAAAATTGCCATTTTTACAGAGTTTTGCTTGCTCAAAAGCTTCAATTTTGACCCGTTTCAGGCACAGAAATGACTTTAAACACACTTATTCTAGTTGACAAAGTCATAATTCACATCCAACAGTCATTTAGAGTCAAAAGATTAAATGTTAAAATTTCATCATTATAGACCATTTTGGGAACATTCCACAGGTCCGGAGTCATCGTTTTTCCTCCGAAAATTGATTTTTTGGACTGTACCAAAAATGATTCAAAATGTCAATTGGATCGTTCCTCATGTTGAATAACCACTTTTTAAACCCTCACAGTGACCAAAATTGCCATTTTTACAGAGTTTTGCTCACTCAAAAGCTTCAATTTTGACCCATTTCAGGCACAGAAATGACTTTAAACACACTTATTTTAGTTGACAAAGTCATAATTCACATCCAACAGTCATTTAGAGTCAAAAGATTAAATGTTAAAATTTCATCATTATAGACCATTTTGGGAACATTCCACAGGTCCGGAGTCATCGTTTTTCATCCGAAAATTGATTTTTTGGACTGTATCAAAAATGATTCAAAATGTCAATTGGATCGAGCCTCATGTTGAATAACCACTTTTTAAACCCTCACAGTGACCAAAATTGCCATTTTTACAAAGTTTGCTTACTCAAAAGCTTCAATTTTGACCCGTTTCAGGCACAGAAATGACTTTAAACACACTTATTTTAGTTGACAAAGTCATAATTCACATCCAACAGTCATTTAGAGTCAAAAGATTAAATGTTGAAATTTCATCATTATAGACCATTTTGGGATCGTTTGACAGGTCCGGAGTCATCGTTTTTCATCCGAAAATTGATTTTTTGGACTGTACCAAAAATGATTCAAAATGTCAATTGGATCGTGCCTCATGTTGAATAACCACTTTTTAAACCCTCACAGTGACCAAAATTGCCATTTTTACAGAGTTTTGCTTGCTCAAAAGCTTCAATTTTGACCCGTTTCAGGCACAGAAATGACTTAAAACACACTTATTCTAGTTGACAAAGTCATAATTCACATCCAACAGTCATTTAGAGTCAAAAGATTAAATGTTAAAATTTCATCATTATAGACCATTTTGGGAACATTCCACAGGTCCGGAGTCATCGTTTTTCATCCGAAAATTGATTTTTTGGACTGTACCAAAAATGATTCAAAATGTCAATTGGATCGTTCCTCATGTTGAATAACCACTTTTTAAACCCTCACAGTGACCAAAATTGCCATTTTTACAGAGTTTTGCTTACTCAAAAGCTTCAATTTTGACCCATTTCAGGCACAGAAATGACTTTAAACACACTTATTTTAGTTGACAAAGTCATAATTCACATCCAACAGTCATTTAGAGTCAAAAGATTAAATGTTAAAATTTCATCATTATAGAGCATTTTGGGAACGTTCGACAGGTCCGGAGTCATCGTTTTTCATCCGAAAAATGATTTTTTGGACTGTACCAAAAATGATTCAAAATGTCAATTGGATTGTGCCTCATGTTGAATAACCACTTTTTAAACCCTCACAGTGACCAAAATTGCTGTTTTTACAGAGTTTTGCTTACTCAAAAGCTTCAATTTTGACCCGTTTCAGGCACAGAAATGACTTTAAACACACTTATTTTAGTTGACAAAGTCATAATTCACATCCAACAGTCATTTAGAGTCAAAAGATTAAATGTTGAAATTTCATCATTATAGACCATTTTGGGATCGTTCGACAGGTCCGGAGTCATCGTTTTTCATCCGAAAATGGATTTTTTGGACTGTACCAAAAATGATTCAAAATGTCAATTGGATCGTGCCTCATGTTGAATAACCACTTTTTAAACCCTCACAGTGACCAAAATTGCCATTTTTACAGAGTTTTGCTTACTCAAAAGCTTCAATTTTGACCCGTTTCAGGCACAGAAATGACTTTAAACACACTTATTTTAGTTGACAAAGTCATAATTCACATCCAACAGTCATTTAGAGTCAAAAGATTAAATGTTGAAATTTCATCATTATAGACCATTTTGGGATCGTTCGACAGGTCCGGAGTCATCGTTTTTCATCCGAAAATTGATTTTTTGGACTGTACCAAAAATGATTCAAAATGTCAATTGGATCGTGCCTCATGTTGAATAACCACTTTTTAAACCCTCACAGTGACCAAAATTGCCATTTTTACAGAGTTTTGCTTACTCAAAAGCTTCAATTTTGACCCGTTTCAGGCACAGAAATGACTTTAAACACACTTATTTTAGTTGACAAAGTCATAATTCACATCCAACAGTCATTTAGAGTCAAAAGATTAAATGTTGAAATTTCATCATTATAGACCATTTTGAGATCGTTCGACAGGTCCGGAGTCATCGTTTTTCATCCGAAAATTGATTTTTTGGACTGTACCAAAAATGATTCAAAATGTCAATTGGATTGTGCCTCATGTTGAATAACCACTTTTTAAACCCTCACAGTGACCAAAATTGCCATTTTTACAGAGTTTTGCTTGCTCAAAAGCTTCAATTTTGACCCGTTTCAGGCACAGAAATGACTTTAAACACACTTATTCTAGTTGACAAAGTCATAATTCACATCCAACAGTCATTTAGAGTCAAAAGATTAAATGTTAAAATTTCATCATTATAGACCATTTTGGGAACATTCCGCAGGTCCGGAGTCATCGTTTTTCATCCGAAAATTGATTTTTTGGACTGTACCAAAAATGATTCAAAATGTCAATTGGATCGTTCCTCATGTTGAATAACCACTTTTTAAACCCTCACAGTGACCAAAATTGCCATTTTTACAGAGTTTTGCTTACTCAAAAGCTTCAATTTTGACCCATTTCAGGCACAGAAATGACATTAAACACACTTATTTTAGTTGACAAAGTCATAATTCACATCCAACAGTCATTTAGAGTCAAAAGATTAAATGTTAAAATTTCATCATTATAGACCATTTTGGGATTGTTCGACAGGTCCGAAGTCATCGTTTTTCATCCGAAAATTGATTTTTTGGACTGTACCAAAAATGATTCAAAATGTCAATTGGATCGTGCCTCATGTTGAATAACCACTTTTTAAACCCTCACAGTGACCAAAATTTCCATTTTTACAAAGTTTCGCTTACTCAAAAGCTTCAATTTTGACCCATTTCAGGCACAGAAATGACTTTAAACACACTTATTTTAGTTGACAAAGTCATAATTCACATCCAACAGTCATTTAGAGTCAAAAGATTAAATGTTAAAATGTCATCATTATAGACCATTTTGGGAACGTTCGACAGGTCCGGAGTCATCGTTTTTCATCCGAAAATTGATTTTTTGGACTGTACCAAAAATGATTCAAAATGTCAATTGGATCGTGCCTCATGTTGAATAACCACTTTTTAAACCCTCACAGTGACCAAAATTGCCATTTTTACAGAGTTTTGCTTACTCAAAAGCTTCAATTTTGACCCGTTTCAGGCACAGAAATGACTTTAAACACACTTATTTTAGTTGACAAAGTCATAATTCACATCCAACAGTCATTTAGAGTCAAAAGATTAAATGTTGAAATTTCATCATTATAGACCATTTTGGGATCGTTCGACAGGTCCGGAGTCATCGTTTTTCATCCGAAAATTGATTTTTTGGACTGTACCAAAAATGATTCAAAATGTCAATTGGATCGTGCCTCATGTTGAATAACCACTTTTTAAACCCTCACAGTGACCAAAATTGCCATTTTTACAGAGTTTTGCTTACTCAAAAGCTTCAATTTTGACCCGTTTCAGGCACAGAAATGACTTTAAACACACTTATTTTAGTTGACAAAGTCATAATTCACATCCAACAGTCATTTAGAGTCAAAAGATTAAATGTTGAAATTTCATCATTATAGACCATTTTGAGATCGTTCGACAGGTCCGGAGTCATCGTTTTTCATCCGAAAATTGATTTTTTGGACTGTACCAAAAATGATTCAAAATGTCAATTGGATTGTGCCTCATGTTGAATAACCACTTTTTAAACCCTCACAGTGACCAAAATTGCCATTTTTACAGAGTTTTGCTTGCTCAAAAGCTTCAATTTTGACCCGTTTCAGGCACAGAAATGACTTTAAACACACTTATTCTAGTTGACAAAGTCATAATTCACATCCAACAGTCATTTAGAGTCAAAAGATTAAATGTTAAAATTTCATCATTATAGACCATTTTGGGAACATTCCGCAGGTCCGGAGTCATCGTTTTTCATCCGAAAATTGATTTTTTGGACTGTACCAAAAATGATTCAAAATGTCAATTGGATCGTTCCTCATGTTGAATAACCACTTTTTAAACCCTCACAGTGACCAAAATTGCCATTTTTACAGAGTTTTGCTTACTCAAAAGCTTCAATTTTGACCCATTTCAGGCACAGAAATGACATTAAACACACTTATTTTAGTTGACAAAGTCATAATTCACATCCAACAGTCATTTAGAGTCAAAAGATTAAATGTTAAAATTTCATCATTATAGACCATTTTGGGATCGTTCGACAGGTCCGAAGTCATCGTTTTTCATCCGAAAATTGATTTTTTGGACTGTACCAAAAATGATTCAAAATGTCAATTGGATCGTGCCTCATGTTGAATAACCACTTTTTAAACCCTCACAGTGACCAAAATTTCCATTTTTACAAAGTTTCGCTTACTCAAAAGCTTCAATTTTGACCCATTTCAGGCACAGAAATGACTTTAAACACACTTATTTTAGTTGACAAAGTCATAATTCACATCCAACAGTCATTTAGAGTCAAAAGATTAAATGTTAAAATGTCATCATTATAGACCATTTTGGGAACGTTCGACAGGTCCGGAGTCATCGTTTTTCATCCGAAAATTGATTTTTTGGACTGTACCAAAAATGATTCAAAATGTCAATTGGATCGTGCCTCATGTTGAATAACCACTTTTTAAACCCTCACAGTGACCAAAATTGCCATTTTTACAGAGTTTTGCTTACTCAAAAGCTTCAATTTTGACCCGTTTCAGGCACAGAAATGACTTTAAACACACTTATTTCAGTTGACAAAGTCATAATTCACATCCAACAGTCATTTAGAGTCAAAAGATTAAATGTTGAAATTTCATCATTATAGACCATTTTGGGATCGTTCGACAGGTCCGGAGTCATCGTTTTTCATCCGAAAATGGATTTTTTGGACTGTACCAAAAATGATTCAAAATGTCAATTGGATCGTGCCTCATGTTGAATAACCACTTTTTAAACCCTCACAGTGACCAAAATTGCCATTTTTACAGAGTTTTGCTTGCTCAAAAGCTTCAATTTTGACCCGTTTCAGGCACAGAAATGACTTTAAACACACTTATTCTAGTTGACAAAGTCATAATTCACATCCAACAGTCATTTAGAGTCAAAAGATTAAATGTTAAAATTTCATCATTATAGACCATTTTGGGAACATTCCGCAGGTCCGGAGTCATCGTTTTTCATCCGAAAATTGATTTTTTGGACTGTACCAAAAATGATTCAAAATGTCAATTGGATCGTTCCTCATGTTGAATAACCACTTTTTAAACCCTCACAGTGACCAAAATTGCCATTTTTACAGAGTTTTGCTTACTCAAAAGCTTCAATTTTGACCCATTTCAGGCACAGAAATGACATTAAACACACTTATTTTAGTTGACAAAGTCATAATTCACATCCAACAGTCATTTAGAGTCAAAAGATTAAATGTTAAAATTTCATCATTATAGACCATTTTGGGATCGTTCGACAGGTCCGAAGTCATCGTTTTTCATCCGAAAATTGATTTTTTGGACTGTACCAAAAATGATTCAAAATGTCAATTGGATCGTGCCTCATGTTGAATAACCACTTTTTAAACCCTCACAGTGACCAAAATTTCCATTTTTACAAAGTTTCGCTTACTCAAAAGCTTCAATTTTGACCCATTTCAGGCACAGAAATGACTTTAAACACACTTATTTTAGTTGACAAAGTCATAATTCACATCCAACAGTCATTTAGAGTCAAAAGATTAAATGTTAAAATGTCATCATTATAGACCATTTTGGGAACGTTCGACAGGTCCGGAGTCATCATTTTTCATCCGAAAATTGATTTTTTGGACTGTACCAAAAATGATTCAAAATGTCAATTGGATCGTGCCTCATGTTGAATAACCACTTTTTAAACCCTCACAGTGACCAAAATTGCCATTTTTACAGAGTTTTGCTTACTCAAAAGCTTCAATTTTGACCCGTTTCAGGCACAGAAATGACTTTAAACACAATTATTTTAGTTGACAAAGTCATAATTCACATCCAACAGTCATTTAGAGTCAAAAGATTAAATGTTGAAATTTCATCCATATTGACCATTTGGGATCGTTCGACAGGTCCGGAGTCATCGTTTTTCATCCGAAAATTGATTTTTTGGACTGTACTAAAAATGATTCAAAATGTCAATTGAATCGTGCCTCATGTTGAATAACCACTTTTTAAACCCTCACAGTGACCAAAATTGCCATTTTTACAGAGTTTTGCTTGCTCAAAAGCTTCAATTTTGACCCGTTTCAGGCACAGAAATGACTTTAAACACACTTATTCTAGTTGACAAAGTCATAATTCACATCCAACAGTCATTTAGAGTCAAAAGATTAAATGTTAAAATTTCATCATTATAGACCATTTTGGGAACATTCCACAGGTCCGGAGTCATCGTTTTTCATCCGAAAATTGATTTTTTGGACTGTACCAAAAATGATTCAAAATGTCAATTGGATCGTTCCTCATGTTGAATAACCACTTTTTAAACCCTCACAGTGACCAAAATTGCCATTTTTACAGAGTTTTGCTTACTCAAAAGCTTCAATTTTGACCCGTTTCAGGCACAGAAATGACTTTAAACACACTTATTCTAGTTGACAAAGTCATAATTCACATCCAACAGTCATTTAGAGTCAAAAGAATAAATGTTAACATTTCATCATTATAGACCATTTTGGGAACGTTCGACAGGTCCGGAGTCATCGTTTTTCATCCGAAAATTGATTTTTTGGACTGTACCAAAAATGATTCAAAATGTCAATTGGATCGTTCCTCATGTTGAATAACCACTTTTTAAACCCTCACAGTGACCAAAATTGCCATTTTTACAGAGTTTTGCTTACTCAAAAGCTTCAATTTTGACCCGTTTCAGGCACAGAAATGACTTTAAACATACTTATTTTAGTTGACAAAGTCATAATTCACATCCAACAGTCATTTAGAGTCAAAAGATTAAATGTTGAAATTTCATCATTATAGACCATTTTGGGATCGTTCGACAGGTCCGGAGTCATCCTTTTTCATCCAAAAATTGATTTTTTGGACTGAACCAAAAATGATTCAAAATGTCAATTGGATCGTGCCTCATGTTGAATAACCACTTTTTAAACCCTCACAGTGACCAAAATTGCCATTTTTACAGAGTTTTGCTTGCTCAAAAGCTTCAATTTTGACCCGTTTCAGGCACAGAAATGACTTTAAACACACTTATTCTAGTTGACAAAGTCATAATTCACATCCAACAGTCATTTAGAGTCAAAAGATTAAATGTTAAAATTCCATCATTATAGACCATTTTGGGAACATTCCACAGGTCCGGAGTCATCGTTTTTCATCCGAAAATTGATTTTTTGGACTGTACAAAAAATGATTCAAAATGTCAATTGGATCGTTCCTCATGTTGAATAACCACTTTTTAAACCCTCACAGTGACCAAAATTGCCATTTTTACAGAGTTTTGCTTACTCAAAAGCTTCAATTTTGACCCATTTCAGGCACAGAAATGACTTTAAACACACTTATTTTAGTTGACAAAGTCATAATTCACATCCAACAGTCATTTAGAGTCAAAAGATTAAATGTTAAAATTTCATCATTATAGAGCATTTTGGGAACGTTCGACAGGTCCGGAGTCATCGTTTTTCATCCGAAAAATGATTTTTTGGACTGTACCAAAAATGATTCAAAATGTCAATTGGATCATGCCTCATGTTGAATAACCACTTTTTAAACCCTCACAGTGACCAAAATTGCCATTTTTACAGAGTTTTGCTTACTCAAAAGCTACAATTTTGACCCGTTTCAGGCACAGAAATGACTTTAAACACACTTATTTTAGTTGACAAAGTCATAATTCACATCCAACAGTCATTTAGAGTCAAAAGATTAAATGTTGAAATTTCATCCATATTGACCATTTGGGATCGTTCGACAGGTCCGGAGTCATCGTTTTTCATCCGAAAATTGATTTTTTGGACTGTACTAAAAATGATTCAAAATGTCAATTGAATCGTGCCTCATGTTGAATAACCACTTTTTAAACCCTCACAGTGACCAAAATTGCCATTTTTACAGAGTTTTGCTTACTCAAAAGCTTCAATTTTGACCCGTTTCAGGCACAGAAATGACTTTAAACACACTTATTTTAGTTGACAAAGTCATAATTCACATCCAACAGTCATTTAGAGTCAAAGGATTAAATGTTGAAATTTCATCATTATAGACCATTTTGGGATCGTTCGACAGGTCCGGAGTCATCGTTTTTCATCCGAAAATTGATTTTTTGGACTGTACCAAAAATGATTCAAAATGTCAATTGGATCGTGCCTCATGTTGAATAACCACTTTTTAAACCCTCACAGTGACCAAAATTGCCATTTTTACAGAGTTTTGCTTACTCAAAAGCTTCAATTTTGACCCGTTTCAGGCACAGAAATGACTTTAAACACACTTATTCTAGTTGACAAAGTCATAATTCACATCCAACAGTCATTTAGAGTCAAAAGATTAAATGTTAAAATTTCATCATTATAGACCATTTTGGGAACATTCCACAGGTCCGGAGTCATCGTTTTTCATCCGAAAATTGATTTTTTGGACTGTACCAAAAATGATTCAAAATGTCAATTGGATCGTTCCTCATGTTGAATAACCACTTTTTAAACCCTCACAGTGACCAAAATTGCCATTTTTACAGAGTTTTGCTTACTCAAAAGCTTCAATTTTGACCCGTTTCAGGCACAGAATTGACTTTAAACACACGTATTTTAGTTGAAAAAGTCATAATTCACATCCAACAGTCATTTAGAGGCAAAAGATTAAATGTTGAAATTTCATCCATATTGACCATTTGGGATCGTTCGACAGGTCCGGAGTCATCGTTTTTCATCCGAAAATTGATTTTTTGGACTGTACTAAAAATGATTCAAAATGTCAATTGAATCGTGCCTCATGTTGAATAACCACTTTTTAAACCCTCACAGTGACCAAAATTGCCATTTTTACAGAGTTTTGCTTGCTCAAAAGCTTCAATTTTGACCCGTTTCAGGCACAGAAATGACTTTAAACACACTTATTCTAGTTGACAAAGTCATAATTCACATCCAACAGTCATTTAGAGTCAAAAGAATAAATGTTAACATTTCATCATTATAGACCATTTTGGGAACGTTCGACAGGTCCGGAGTCATCGTTTTTCATCCGAAAATTGATTTTTTGGACTGTACCAAAAATGATTCAAAATGTCAATTGGATCGTTCCTCATGTTGAATAACCACTTTTTAAACCCTCACAGTGACCAAAATTGCCATTTTTACAGAGTTTTGCTTACTCAAAAGCTTCAATTTTGACCCGTTTCAGGCACAGAATTGACTTTAAACACACGTATTTTAGTTGAAAAAGTCATAATTCACATCCAACAGTCATTTAGAGTCAAAAGATTAAATGTTGAAATTTCATCCATATTGACCATTTGGGATCGTTCGACAGGTCCGGAGTCATCGTTTTTCATCCGAAAATTGATTTTTTGGACTGTACTAAAAATGATTCAAAATGTCAATTGAATCGTGCCTCATGTTGAATAACCACTTTTTAAACCCTCACAGTGACCAAAATTGCCATTTTTACAGAGTTTTGCTTGCTCAAAAGCTTCAATTTTGACCCGTTTCAGGCACAGAAATGACTTTAAACACACTTATTCTAGTTGACAAAGTCATAATTCACATCCAACAGTCATTTAGAGTCAAAAGATTAAATGTTAAAATTTCATCATTATAGACCATTTTGGGAACATTCCACAGGTCCGGAGTCATCGTTTTTCATCCGAAAATTGATTTTTTGGACTGTACCAAAAATGATTCAAAATGTCAATTGGATCGTTCCTCATGTTGAATAACCACTTTTTAAACCCTCACAGTGACCAAAATTGCCATTTTTACAGAGTTTTGCTTACTCAAAAGCTTCAATTTTGACCCGTTTCAGGCACAGAAATGACTTTAAACACACTTATTCTAGTTGACAAAGTCATAATTCACATCCAACAGTCATTTAGAGTCAAAAGAATAAATGTTAACATTTCATCATTATAGACCATTTTGGGAACGTTCGACAGGTCCGGAGTCATCGTTTTTCATCCGAAAATTGATTTTTTGGACTGTACCAAAAATGATTCAAAATGTCAATTGGATCGTTCCTCATGTTGAATAACCACTTTTTAAACCCTCACAGTGACCAAAATTGCCATTTTTACAGAGTTTTGCTTACTCAAAAGCTTCAATTTTGACCCGTTTCAGGCACAGAAATGACTTTAAACATACTTATTTTAGTTGACAAAGTCATAATTCACATCCAACAGTCATTTAGAGTCAAAAGATTAAATGTTGAAATTTCATCATTATAGACCATTTTGGGATCGTTCGACAGGTCCGGAGTCATCGTTTTTCATCCAAAAATTGATTTTTTGGACTGTACCAAAAATGATTCAAAATGTCAATTGGATCGTGCCTCATGTTGAATAACCACTTTTTAAACCCTCACAGTGACCAAAATTGCCATTTTTACAGAGTTTTGCTTGCTCAAAAGCTTCAATTTTGACCCGTTTCAGGCACAGAAATGACTTTAAACACACTTATTCTAGTTGACAAAGTCATAATTCACATCCAACAGTCATTTAGAGTCAAAAGATTAAATGTTAAAATTTCATCATTATAGACCATTTTGGGAACATTCCACAGGTCCGGAGTCATCGTTTTTCATCCGAAAATTTATTTTTTCGACTGTACAAAAAATGATTCAAAATGTCAATTGGATCGTTCCTCATGTTGAATAACCACTTTTTAAACCCTCACAGTGACCAAAATTGCCATTTTTACAGAGTTTTGCTTACTCAAAAGCTTCAATTTTGACCCATTTCAGGCACAGAAATGACTTTAAACACACTTATTTTAGTTGACAAAGTCATAATTCACATCCAACAGTCATTTAGAGTCAAAAGATTAAATGTTAAAATTTCATCATTATAGAGCATTTTGGGAACGTTCGACAGGTCCGGAGTCATCGTTTTTCATCCGAAAAATGATTTTTTGGACTGTACCTAAAATGATTCAAAATGTCAATTGGATCGTGCCTCATGTTGAATAACCACTTTTTAAACCCTCACAGTGACCAAAATTGCCATTTTTACAGAGTTTTGCTTCCTCAAAAGCTACAATTTTGACCCGTTTCAGGCACAGAAATGACTTTAAACACACTTATTTTAGTTGACAAAGTCATAATTCACATCCAACAGTCATTTAGAGTCAAAAGATTAAATGTTAAAATTTCATCATTATAGACCATTTTGGGAACATTCCACAGGTCCGGAGTCATCGTTTTTCATCCGAAAATTGATTTTTTGGACTGTACCAAAAATGATTCAAAATGTCAATTGGATCGTTCCTCATGTTGAATAACCACTTTTTAAACCCTCACAGTGACCAAAATTGCCATTTTTACAGAGTTTTGCTTACTCAAAAGCTTCAATTTTGACCCATTTCAGGCACAGAATTGACTTTAAACACACTTATTTTAGTTGACAAAGTCATAATTCACATCCAACAGTCATTTAGAGTCAAAAGATTAAATGTTAAAATTTCATCATTATAGACCATTTTGGGAACATTCCACAGGTCCGGAGTCATCGTTTTTCATCCGAAAATTGATTTTTTGGACTGTACCAAAAATGATTCAAAAAGTCAATTGGATCGTTCCTCATGTTGAATAACCACTTTTTAAACCCTCACAGTGACCAAAATTGCCATTTTAACAGAGTTTTGCTTACTCAAAAGCTTCAATTTTGACCCATTTCAGGCACAGAAATGACTTTAAACACACTTATTTTAGTTGACAAAGTCATAATTCACATCCAACAGTCATTTAGAGTCAAAAGATTAAATGTTAAAATTTCATCATTATAGAGCATTTTGGGAACGTTCGACAGGTCCGGAGTCATCGTTTTTCATCCGAAAAATGATTTTTTGGACTGTACCAAAAATGATTCAAAATGTCAATTGGATCGTGCCTCATGTTGAATAACCACTTTTTAAACCCTCACAGTGACCAAAATTGCCGTTTTTACAGAGTTTTGCTTACTCAAAAGCTTCAATTTTGACCCGTTTCAGGCACAGAAATGACTTTAAACACACTTATTTTAGTTGACAAAGTCATAATTCACATCCAACAGTCATTTAGAGTCAAAAGATTAAATGTTGAAATTTCATCCATATTGACCATTTGGGATCGTTCGACAGGTCCGGAGTCATCGTTTTTCATCCGAAAATTGATTTTTTGGACTGTACCAAAAATGATTCAAAATGTCAATTGGATCGTGCCTCATGTTGAATAACCACTTTTTAAACCCTCACAGTGACCAAAATTGCCATTTTTACAGAGTTTTGCTTACTCAAAAGCTTCAATTTTGACCCGTTTCAGGCACAGAAATGACTTTAAACACACTTATTCTAGTTGACAAAGTCATAATTCACATCCAACAGTCATTTAGAGTCAAAAGATTAAATGTTGAAATTTCATCATTATAGACCATTTTGGGATCGTTCGACAGGTCCGGAGTCATCGTTTTTCATCCGAAAATTGATTTTTTGGACTGTACCAAAAATGATTCAAAATGTCAATTGGATCGTTCCTCATGTTGAATAACCACTTTTTAAACCCTCACAGTGACCAAAATTGCCATTTTTACAGAGTTTTGCTTACTCAAAAGCTTCAATTTTGACCCGTTTCAGGCACAGAATTGACTTTAAACACACGTATTTTAGTTGAAAAAGTCATAATTCACATCCAACAGTCATTTAGAGGCAAAAGATTAAATGTTGAAATTTCATCCATATTGACCATTTGGGATCGTTCGACAGGTCCGGAGTCATCGTTTTTCATCCGAAAATTGATTTTTTGGACTGCACTAAAAATGATTCAAAATGTCAATTGAATCGTGCCTCATGTTGAATAACCACTTTTTAAACCCTCACAGTGACCAAAATTGCCATTTTTACAGAGTTTTGCTTGCTCAAAAGCTTCAATTTTGACCCGTTTCAGGCACAGAAATGACTTTAAACACACTTATTCTAGTTGACAAAGTCATAATTCACATCCAACAGTCATTTAGAGTCAAAAGAATAAATGTTAACATTTCATCATTATAGACAATTTTGGGAACGTTCGACAGGTCCGGAGTCATCGTTTTTCATCCGAAAATTGATTTTTTGGACTGTACTAAAAATGATTCAAAATGTCAATTGAATCGTGCCTCATGTTGAATAACCACTTTTTAAACCCTCACAGTGACCAAAATTGCCATTTTTACAGAGTTTTGCTTGCTCAAAAGCTTCAATTTTGACCCGTTTCAGGCACAGAAATGACTTTAAACACACTTATTCTAGTTGACAAAGTCATAATTCACATCCAACAGTCATTTAGAGTCAAAAGATTAAATGTTAAAATTTCATCATTATAGACCATTTTGGGAACATTCCACAGGTCCGGAGTCATCGTTTTTCATCCGAAAATTGATTTTTTGGACTGTACCAAAAATGATTCAAAATGTCAATTGGATCGTTCCTCATGTTGAATAACCACTTTTTAAACCCTCACAGTGACCAAAATTGCCATTTTTACAGAGTTTTGCTTACTCAAAAGCTTCAATTTTGACCCGTTTCAGGCACAGAAATGACTTTAAACACACTTATTCTAGTTGACAAAGTCATAATTCACATCCAACAGTCATTTAGAGTCAAAAGAATAAATGTTAACATTTCATCATTATAGACCATTTTGGGAACGTTCGACAGGTCCGGAGTCATCGTTTTTCATCCGAAAATTGATTTTTTGGACTGTACCAAAAATGATTCAAAATGTCAATTGGATCGTTCCTCATGTTGAATAACCACTTTTTAAACCCTCACAGTGACCAAAATTGCCATTTTTACAGAGTTTTGCTTACTCAAAAGCTTCAATTTTGACCCGTTTCAGGCACAGAAATGACTTTAAACATACTTATTTTAGTTGACAAAGTCATAATTCACATCCAACAGTCATTTAGAGTCAAAAGATTAAATGTTGAAATTTCATCATTATAGACCATTTTGGGATCGTTCGACAGGTCCGGAGTCATCGTTTTTCATCCAAAAATTGATTTTTTGGACTGTACCAAAAATGATTCAAAATGTCAATTGGATCGTGCCTCATGTTGAATAACCACTTTTTAAACCCTCACAGTGACCAAAATTGCCATTTTTACAGAGTTTTGCTTGCTCAAAAGCTTCAATTTTGACCCGTTTCAGGCACAGAAATGACTTTAAACACACTTATTCTAGTTGACAAAGTCATAATTCACATCCAACAGTCATTTAGAGTCAAAAGATTAAATGTTAAAATTTCATCATTATAGACCATTTTGGGAACATTCCACAGGTCCGGAGTCATCGTTTTTCATCCGAAAATTGATTTTTTGGACTGTACAAAAAATGATTCAAAATGTCAATTGGATCGTTCCTCATGTTGAATAACCACTTTTTAAACCCTCACAGTGACCAAAATTGCCATTTTTACAGAGTTTTGCTTACTCAAAAGCTTCAATTTTGACCCATTTCAGGCACAGAAATGACTTTAAACACACTTATTTTAGTTGACAAAGTCATAATTCACATCCAACAGTCATTTAGAGTCAAAAGATTAAATGTTAAAATTTCATCATTATAGAGCATTTTGGGAACGTTCGACAGGTCCGGAGTCATCGTTTTTCATCCGAAAAATGATTTTTTGGACTGTACCAAAAATGATTCAAAATGTCAATTGGATCGTGCCTCATGTTGAATAACCACTTTTTAAACCCTCACAGTGACCAAAATTGCCATTTTTACAGAGTTTTGCTTACTCAAAAGCTACAATTTTGACCCGTTTCAGGCACAGAAATGACTTTAAACACACTTATTTTAGTTGACAAAGTCATAATTCACATCCAACAGTCATTTAGAGTCAAAAGATTAAATGTTAAAATTTCATCATTATAGACCATTTTGGGAACATTCCACAGGTCCGGAGTCATCGTTTTTCATCCGAAAATTGATTTTTTGGACTGTACCAAAAATGATTCAAAATGTCAATTGGATCGTTCCTCATGTTGAATAACCACTTTTTAAACCCTCACAGTGACCAAAATTGCCATTTTTACAGAGTTTTGCTTACTCAAAAGCTTCAATTTTGACCCATTTCAGGCACAGAATTGACTTTAAACACACTTATTTTAGTTGACAAAGTCATAATTCACATCCAACAGTCATTTAGAGTCAAAAGATTAAATGTTAAAATTTCATCATTATAGACCATTTTGGGAACATTCCACAGGTCCGGAGTCATCGTTTTTCATCCGAAAATTGATTTTTTGGACTGTACCAAAAATTATTCAAAAAGTCAATTGGATCGTTCCTCATGTTGAATAACCACTTTTTAAACCCTCACAGTGACCAAAATTGCCATTTTAACAGAGTTTTGCTTACTCAAAAGCTTCAATTTTGACCCATTTCAGGCACAGAAATGACTTTAAACACACTTATTTTAGTTGACAAAGTCATAATTCACATCCAACAGTCATTTAGAGTCAAAAGATTAAATGTTAAAATTTCATCATTATAGAGCATTTTGGGAACGTTCGACAGGTCCGGAGTCATCGTTTTTCATCCGAAAAATGATTTTTTGGACTGTACCAAAAATGATTCAAAATGTCAATTGGATCGTGCCTCATGTTGAATAACCACTTTTTAAACCCTCACAGTGACCAAAATTGCCGTTTTTACAGAGTTTTGCTTACTCAAAAGCTTCAATTTTGACCCGTTTCAGGCACAGAAAAGACTTTAAACACACTTATTTTAGTTGACAAAGTCATAATTCACATCCAACAGTCATTTAGAGTCAAAAGATTAAATGTTGAAATTTCATCATTATAGACCATTTTGGGATCGTTCGACAGGTCCGGAGTCATCGTTTTTCATCCGAAAATTGATTTTTTGGACTGTACCAAAAATGATTCAAAATGTCAATTGGATCGTGCCTCATGTTGAATAACCACTTTTTAAACCCTCACAGTGACCAAAATTGCCATTTTTATAGAGTTTTGCTTACTCAAAAGCTTCAATTTTGACCCGTTTCAGGCACAGAAATGACTTTAAACACACTTATTTTAGTTGACAAAGTCATAATTCACATCCAACAGTCATTTAGAGTCAAAAGATTAAATGTTGAAATTTCATCATTATAGACCATTTTGGGATCGTTCGACAGGTCCGGAGTCATCGTTTTTCATCCGAAAATTGATTTTTTGGACTGTACCAAAAATGATTCAAAATGTCAATTGGATCGTGCCTCATGTTGAATAACCACTTTTTAAACCCTCACAGCGACCAAAATTGCCATTTTTACAGAATTTTGCTTGCTCAAAAGCTTCAATTTTGACCCGTTTCAGGCACAGAAATGACTTTAAACACACTTATTCTAGTTGACAAAGTCATAATTCACATCCAACAGTCATTTAGAGTCAAAAGATTAAATATTAAAATTTCATCATTATAGACCATTTTAGGAACATTCCGCAGGTCCGGAGTCATCGTTTTTCATCCGAAAATTGATTTTTTGGACTGTACAAAAAATGATTCAAAATGTCAATTGGATCGTTCCTCATGTTGAATAACCACTTTTTAAACCCTCACAGTGACCAAAATTGCCATTTTTACAGAGTTTTGCTTACTCAAAAGCTTCAATTTTGACCCATTTCAGGCACAGAAATGACTTTAAACACACTTATTTTAGTTGACAAAGTCATAATTCACATCCAACAGTCATTTAGAGTCAAAAGATTAAATGTTAAAATTTCATCATTATAGAGCATTTTGGGAACGTTCGACAGGTCCGGAGTCATCGTTTTTCATCCGAAAAATGATTTTTTGGACTGTACCAAAAATGATTCAAAATGTCAATTGGATCGTGCCTCATGTTGAATAACCACTTTTTAAACCCTCACAGTGACCAAAATTGCCATTTTTACAGAGTTTTGCTTACTCAAAAGCTACAATTTTGACCCGTTTCAGGCACAGAAATGACTTTAAACACACTTATTTTAGTTGACAAAGTCATAATTCACATCCAACAGTCATTTAGAGTCAAAAGATTAAATGTTAAAATTTCATCATTATAGACCATTTTGGGAACATTCCACAGGTCCGGAGTCATCGTTTTTCATCCGAAAATTGATTTTTTGGACTGTACCAAAAATGATTCAAAATGTCAATTGGATCGTTCCTCATGTTGAATAACCACTTTTTAAACCCTCACAGTGACCAAAATTGCCATTTTTACAGAGTTTTGCTTACTCAAAAGCTTCAATTTTGACCCATTTCAGGCACAGAAATGACTTTAAACACACTTATTTTAGTTGACAAAGTCATAATTCACATCCAACAGTCATTTAGAGTCAAAAGATTAAATGTTGAAATTTCATCCATATTGACCATTTGGGATCGTTCGACAGGTCCGGAGTCATCGTTTTTCATCCGAAAATTGATTTTTTGGACTGTACCAAAAATGATTCAAAATGTCAATTGGATCGTGCCTCATGTTGAATAACCACTTTTTAAACCCTCACAGTGACCAAAATTGCCATTTTTACAGAGTTTTGCTTACTCAAAAGCTTCAATTTTGACCCGTTTCAGGCACAGAAATGACTTTAAACACACTTATTCTAGTTGACAAAGTCATAATTCACATCCAACAGTCATTTAGAGTCAAAAGATTAAATGTTGAAATTTCATCATTATAGACCATTTTGGGATCGTTCGACAGGTCCGGAGTCATCGTTTTTCATCCGAAAATTGATTTTTTGGACTGTACCAAAAATGATTCAAAATGTCAATTGGATCGTTCCTCATGTTGAATAACCACTTTTTAAACCCTCACAGTGACCAAAATTGCCATTTTTACAGAGTTTTGCTTACTCAAAAGCTTCAATTTTGACCCGTTTCAGGCACAGAATTGACTTTAAACACACGTATTTTAGTTGAAAAAGTCATAATTCACATCCAACAGTCATTTAGAGGCAAAAGATTAAATGTTGAAATTTCATCCATATTGACCATTTGGGATCGTTCGACAGGTCCGGAGTCATCGTTTTTCATCCGAAAATTGATTTTTTGGACTGCACTAAAAATGATTCAAAATGTCAATTGAATCGTGCCTCATGTTGAATAACCACTTTTTAAACCCTCACAGTGACCAAAATTGCCATTTTTACAGAGTTTTGCTTGCTCAAAAGCTTCAATTTTGACCCGTTTCAGGCACAGAAATGACTTTAAACACACTTATTCTAGTTGACAAAGTCATAATTCACATCCAACAGTCATTTAGAGTCAAAAGAATAAATGTTAACATTTCATCATTATAGACAATTTTGGGAACGTTCGACAGGTCCGGAGTCATCGTTTTTCATCCGAAAATTGATTTTTTGGACTGTACTAAAAATGATTCAAAATGTCAATTGAATCGTGCCTCATGTTGAATAACCACTTTTTAAACCCTCACAGTGACCAAAATTGCCATTTTTACAGAGTTTTGCTTGCTCAAAAGCTTCAATTTTGACCCGTTTCAGGCACAGAAATGACTTTAAACACACTTATTCTAGTTGACAAAGTCATAATTCACATCCAACAGTCATTTAGAGTCAAAAGATTAAATGTTAAAATTTCATCATTATAGACCATTTTGGGAACATTCCACAGGTCCGGAGTCATCGTTTTTCATCCGAAAATTGATTTTTTGGACTGTACCAAAAATGATTCAAAATGTCAATTGGATCGTTCCTCATGTTGAATAACCACTTTTTAAACCCTCACAGTGACCAAAATTGCCATTTTTACAGAGTTTTGCTTACTCAAAAGCTTCAATTTTGACCCGTTTCAGGCACAGAAATGACTTTAAACACACTTATTCTAGTTGACAAAGTCATAATTCACATCCAACAGTCATTTAGAGTCAAAAGAATAAATGTTAACATTTCATCATTATAGACCATTTTGGGAACGTTCGACAGGTCCGGAGTCATCGTTTTTCATCCGAAAATTGATTTTTTGGACTGTACCAAAAATGATTCAAAATGTCAATTGGATCGTTCCTCATGTTGAATAACCACTTTTTAAACCCTCACAGTGACCAAAATTGCCATTTTTACAGAGTTTTGCTTACTCAAAAGCTTCAATTTTGACCCGTTTCAGGCACAGAAATGACTTTAAACATACTTATTTTAGTTGACAAAGTCATAATTCACATCCAACAGTCATTTAGAGTCAAAAGATTAAATGTTGAAATTTCATCATTATAGACCATTTTGGGATCGTTCGACAGGTCCGGAGTCATCGTTTTTCATCCAAAAATTGATTTTTTGGACTGTACCAAAAATGATTCAAAATGTCAATTGGATCGTGCCTCATGTTGAATAACCACTTTTTAAACCCTCACAGTGACCAAAATTGCCATTTTTACAGAGTTTTGCTTGCTCAAAAGCTTCAATTTTGACCCGTTTCAGGCACAGAAATGACTTTAAACACACTTATTCTAGTTGACAAAGTCATAATTCACATCCAACAGTCATTTAGAGTCAAAAGATTAAATGTTAAAATTTCATCATTATAGACCATTTTGGGAACATTCCACAGGTCCGGAGTCATCGTTTTTCATCCGAAAATTGATTTTTTGGACTGTACAAAAAATGATTCAAAATGTCAATTGGATCGTTCCTCATGTTGAATAACCACTTTTTAAACCCTCACAGTGACCAAAATTGCCATTTTTACAGAGTTTTGCTTACTCAAAAGCTTCAATTTTGACCCATTTCAGGCACAGAAATGACTTTAAACACACTTATTTTAGTTGACAAAGTCATAATTCACATCCAACAGTCATTTAGAGTCAAAAGATTAAATGTTAAAATTTCATCATTATAGAGCATTTTGGGAACGTTCGACAGGTCCGGAGTCATCGTTTTTCATCCGAAAAATGATTTTTTGGACTGTACCAAAAATGATTCAAAATGTCAATTGGATCGTGCCTCATGTTGAATAACCACTTTTTAAACCCTCACAGTGACCAAAATTGCCATTTTTACAGAGTTTTGCTTACTCAAAAGCTACAATTTTGACCCGTTTCAGGCACAGAAATGACTTTAAACACACTTATTTTAGTTGACAAAGTCATAATTCACATCCAACAGTCATTTAGAGTCAAAAGATTAAATGTTAAAATTTCATCATTATAGACCATTTTGGGAACATTCCACAGGTCCGGAGTCATCGTTTTTCATCCGAAAATTGATTTTTTGGACTGTACCAAAAATGATTCAAAATGTCAATTGGATCGTTCCTCATGTTGAATAACCACTTTTTAAACCCTCACAGTGACCAAAATTGCCATTTTTACAGAGTTTTGCTTACTCAAAAGCTTCAATTTTGACCCATTTCAGGCACAGAATTGACTTTAAACACACTTATTTTAGTTGACAAAGTCATAATTCACATCCAACAGTCATTTAGAGTCAAAAGATTAAATGTTAAAATTTCATCATTATAGACCATTTTGGGAACATTCCACAGGTCCGGAGTCATCGTTTTTCATCCGAAAATTGATTTTTTGGACTGTACCAAAAATTATTCAAAAAGTCAATTGGATCGTTCCTCATGTTGAATAACCACTTTTTAAACCCTCACAGTGACCAAAATTGCCATTTTAACAGAGTTTTGCTTACTCAAAAGCTTCAATTTTGACCCATTTCAGGCACAGAAATGACTTTAAACACACTTATTTTAGTTGACAAAGTCATAATTCACATCCAACAGTCATTTAGAGTCAAAAGATTAAATGTTAAAATTTCATCATTATAGAGCATTTTGGGAACGTTCGACAGGTCCGGAGTCATCGTTTTTCATCCGAAAAATGATTTTTTGGACTGTACCAAAAATGATTCAAAATGTCAATTGGATCGTGCCTCATGTTGAATAACCACTTTTTAAACCCTCACAGTGACCAAAATTGCCGTTTTTACAGAGTTTTGCTTACTCAAAAGCTTCAATTTTGACCCGTTTCAGGCACAGAAAAGACTTTAAACACACTTATTTTAGTTGACAAAGTCATAATTCACATCCAACAGTCATTTAGAGTCAAAAGATTAAATGTTGAAATTTCATCATTATAGACCATTTTGGGATCGTTCGACAGGTCCGGAGTCATCGTTTTTCATCCGAAAATTGATTTTTTGGACTGTACCAAAAATGATTCAAAATGTCAATTGGATCGTGCCTCATGTTGAATAACCACTTTTTAAACCCTCACAGTGACCAAAATTGCCATTTTTATAGAGTTTTGCTTACTCAAAAGCTTCAATTTTGACCCGTTTCAGGCACAGAAATGACTTTAAACACACTTATTTTAGTTGACAAAGTCATAATTCACATCCAACAGTCATTTAGAGTCAAAAGATTAAATGTTGAAATTTCATCATTATAGACCATTTTGGGATCGTTCGACAGGTCCGGAGTCATCGTTTTTCATCCGAAAATTGATTTTTTGGACTGTACCAAAAATGATTCAAAATGTCAATTGGATCGTGCCTCATGTTGAATAACCACTTTTTAAACCCTCACAGCGACCAAAATTGCCATTTTTACAGAATTTTGCTTGCTCAAAAGCTTCAATTTTGACCCGTTTCAGGCACAGAAATGACTTTAAACACACTTATTCTAGTTGACAAAGTCATAATTCACATCCAACAGTCATTTAGAGTCAAAAGATTAAATATTAAAATTTCATCATTATAGACCATTTTAGGAACATTCCGCAGGTCCGGAGTCATCGTTTTTCATCCGAAAATTGATTTTTTGGACTGTACAAAAAATGATTCAAAATGTCAATTGGATCGTTCCTCATGTTGAATAACCACTTTTTAAACCCTCACAGTGACCAAAATTGCCATTTTTACAGAGTTTTGCTTACTCAAAAGCTTCAATTTTGACCCATTTCAGGCACAGAAATGACTTTAAACACACTTATTTTAGTTGACAAAGTCATAATTCACATCCAACAGTCATTTAGAGTCAAAAGATTAAATGTTAAAATTTCATCATTATAGAGCATTTTGGGAACGTTCGACAGGTCCGGAGTCATCGTTTTTCATCCGAAAAATGATTTTTTGGACTGTACCAAAAATGATTCAAAATGTCAATTGGATCGTGCCTCATGTTGAATAACCACTTTTTAAACCCTCACAGTGACCAAAATTGCCATTTTTACAGAGTTTTGCTTACTCAAAAGCTACAATTTTGACCCGTTTCAGGCACAGAAATGACTTTAAACACACTTATTTTAGTTGACAAAGTCATAATTCACATCCAACAGTCATTTAGAGTCAAAAGATTAAATGTTAAAATTTCATCATTATAGACCATTTTGGGAACATTCCACAGGTCCGGAGTCATCGTTTTTCATCCGAAAATTGATTTTTTGGACTGTACCAAAAATGATTCAAAATGTCAATTGGATCGTTCCTCATGTTGAATAACCACTTTTTAAACCCTCACAGTGACCAAAATTGCCATTTTTACAGAGTTTTGCTTACTCAAAAGCTTCAATTTTGACCCATTTCAGGCACAGAATTGACTTTAAACACACTTATTTTAGTTGACAAAGTCATAATTCACATCCAACAGTCATTTAGAGTCAAAAGATTAAATGTTAAAATTTCATCATTATAGACCATTTTGGGAACATTCCACAGGTCCGGAGTCATCGTTTTTCATCCGAAAATTGATTTTTTGGACTGTACCAAAAATTATTCAAAAAGTCAATTGGATCGTTCCTCATGTTGAATAACCACTTTTTAAACCCTCACAGTGACCAAAATTGCCATTTTAACAGAGTTTTGCTTACTCAAAAGCTTCAATTTTGACCCATTTCAGGCACAGAAATGACTTTAAACACACTTATTTTAGTTGACAAAGTCATAATTCACATCCAACAGTCATTTAGAGTCAAAAGATTAAATGTTAAAATTTCATCATTATAGAGCATTTTGGGAACGTTCGACAGGTCCGGAGTCATCGTTTTTCATCCGAAAAATGATTTTTTGGACTGTACCAAAAATGATTCAAAATGTCAATTGGATCGTGCCTCATGTTGAATAACCACTTTTTAAACCCTCACAGTGACCAAAATTGCCGTTTTTACAGAGTTTTGCTTACTCAAAAGCTTCAATTTTGACCCGTTTCAGGCACAGAAAAGACTTTAAACACACTTATTTTAGTTGACAAAGTCATAATTCACATCCAACAGTCATTTAGAGTCAAAAGATTAAATGTTGAAATTTCATCATTATAGACCATTTTGGGATCGTTCGACAGGTCCGGAGTCATCGTTTTTCATCCGAAAATTGATTTTTTGGACTGTACCAAAAATGATTCAAAATGTCAATTGGATCGTGCCTCATGTTGAATAACCACTTTTTAAACCCTCACAGTGACCAAAATTGCCATTTTTATAGAGTTTTGCTTACTCAAAAGCTTCAATTTTGACCCGTTTCAGGCACAGAAATGACTTTAAACACACTTATTTTAGTTGACAAAGTCATAATTCACATCCAACAGTCATTTAGAGTCAAAAGATTAAATGTTGAAATTTCATCATTATAGACCATTTTGGGATCGTTCGACAGGTCCGGAGTCATCGTTTTTCATCCGAAAATTGATTTTTTGGACTGTACCAAAAATGATTCAAAATGTCAATTGGATCGTGCCTCATGTTGAATAACCACTTTTTAAACCCTCACAGCGACCAAAATTGCCATTTTTACAGAATTTTGCTTGCTCAAAAGCTTCAATTTTGACCCGTTTCAGGCACAGAAATGACTTTAAACACACTTATTCTAGTTGACAAAGTCATAATTCACATCCAACAGTCATTTAGAGTCAAAAGATTAAATATTAAAATTTCATCATTATAGACCATTTTAGGAACATTCCGCAGGTCCGGAGTCATCGTTTTTCATCCGAAAATTGATTTTTTGGACTGTACCAAAAATGATTCAAAATGTCAATTGGATCGTTCCTCATGTTGAATAACCACTTTTTAAACCCTCACAGTGACCAAAATTGCCATTTTTACAGAGTTTTGCTTACTCAAAAGCTTCAATTTTGACCCATTTCAGGCACAGAAATGACATTAAACACACTTATTTTAGTTGACAAAGTCATAATTCACATCCAACAGTCATTTAGAGTCAAAAGATTAAATGTTAAAATTTCATCATTATAGACCATTTTGGGATCGTTCGACAGGTCCAAAGTCATCGTTTTTCATCCGAAAATTGATTTTTTGGACTGTACCAAAAATGATTCAAAATGTCAATTGGATCGTGCCTCATGTTGAAAAACCACTTTTTAAACCCTCACAGTGACCAAAATTTCCATTTTTACAGAGTTTCGCTTACTCAAAAGCTTCAATTTTGACCCATTTCAGGCACAGAAATGACTTTAAACACACTTATTTTAGTTGACAAAGTCATAATTCACATCCAACAGTCATTTAGAGTCAAAAGATTAAATGTTAAAATGTCATCATTATAGACCATTTTGGGAACGTTCGACAGGTCCGGAGTCATCGTTTTTCATCCGAAAATTGATTTTTTGGACTGTACCAAAAATGATTCAAAATGTCAATTGGATCGTGCCTCATGTTGAATAACCACTTTTTAAACCCTCACAGTGACCAAAATTGCCATTTTTACAGAGTTTTGCTTACTCAAAAGCTTCAATTTTGACCCGTTTCAGGCACAGAAATGACTTTAAACACACTTATTTTAGTTGACAAAGTCATAATTCACATCCAACAGTCATTTAGAGTCAAAAGATTAAATGTTGAAATTTCATCATTATAGACCATTTTGGGATCGTTCGACAGGTCCGGAGTCATCGTTTTTCATCCGAAAATGGATTTTTTGGACTGTACCAAAAATGATTCAAAATGTCAATTGGATCGTGCCTCATGTTGAATAACCACTTTTTAAACCCTCACAGTGACCAAAATTGCCGTTTTTACAGTTTTGCTTACTCAAAAGCTTCAATTTTGACCCGTTTCAGGCACAGAAATGACTCTACACACACTTATTTTAGTTGACAAAGTCATAATTCACATCCAACAGTCATTTAGAGTCAAAAGATTAAATGTTGAAATTTCATCATTATAGACCATTTTGGGATCGTTCGACAGGTCCGGAGTCATCGTTTTTTATCCGAAAATTGATTTTTTGGACTGTACCAAAAATGATTCAAAATGTCAATTGGATCGTGCCTCATGTTGAATAACCACTTTTTAAACCCTCACAGTGACCAAAATTGCCATTTTTATAGAGTTTTGCTTACTCAAAAGCTTCAATTTTGACCCGTTTCAGGCACAGAAATGACTTTAAACACACTTATTTTAGTTGACAAAGTCATAATTCACATCCAACAGTCATTTAGAGTCAAAAGATTAAATGTTGAAATTTCATCATTATAGACCATTTTGGGATCGTTCGACAGGTCCGGAGTCATCGTTTTTCATCTGAAAATTGATTTTTTGGACTGTACCAAAAATGATTCAAAATGTCAATTGGATCGTGCCTCATGTTGAATAACCACTTTTTAAACCCTCACAGTGACCAAAATTGCCATTTTTACAGAGTTTTGCTTGCTCAAAAGCTTCAATTTTGACCCGTTTCAGGCACAGAAATGACTTTAAACACACTTATTCTAGTTGACAAAGTCATAATTCACATCCAACAGTCATTTAGAGTCAAAAGATTAAATGTTAAAATTTCATCATTATAGACCATTTTAGGAACATTCCGCAGGTCCGGAGTCATCGTTTTTCATCCGAAAATTGATTTTTTGGACTGTACCAAAAATGATTCAAAATGTCAATTGGATCGTTCCTCATGTTGAATAACCACTTTTTAAACCCTCACAGTGACCAAAATTGCCATTTTTACAGAGTTTTGCTTACTCAAAAGCTTCAATTTTGACCCATTTCAGGCACAGAAATGACATTAAACACACTTATTTTAGTTGACAAAGTCATAATTCACATCCAACAGTCATTTAGAGTCAAAAGATTAAATGTTAAAATTTCATCATTATAGACCATTTTGGGAACATTCCACAGGTCCGGAGTCATCGTTTTTCATCCGAAAATTGATTTTTTGGACTGTACCAAAAATGATTCAAAATGTCAATTGGATCGTGTCTCATGTTGAATAACCACTTTTTAAACCCTCACAGTGACCAAAATTGCCATTTTTACAGAGTTTTGCTTGCTCAAAAGCTTCAATTTTGACCTGTTTCAGGCACAGAAATGACTTTAAACACACTTATTCTAGTTGACAAAGTCATAATTCACATCCAACAGTCATTTAGAGTCAAAAGATTAAATGTTAAAATTTCATCATTATAGACCATTTTGGGAACGTTCGACAGGTCCGGAGTCATCGTTTTTCATCCGAAAATTGATTTTTTGGACTGTACCAAAAATGATTCAAAATGTCAATAGGATCGTTCCTCATGTTGAATAACCACTTTTTAAACCCTCACAGTGACCAAAATTGCCATTTTTACAGAGTTTTGCTTGCTCAAAAGCTTAAATTTTGACCCGTTTCAGGCACAGAAATGACTTTAAACACACTTATTCTAGTTGACAAAGTTATAATTCACATCCAACAGTCATTTAGAGTCAAAAGATTAAATATTAAAATTTCATCATTATAGACCATTTTAGGAACATTCCGCAGGTCCGGAGTCATCGTTTTTCATCCGAAAATTGATTTTTTGGACTGTACCAAAAATGATTCAAAATGTCAATTGGATCGTTCCTCATGTTGAATAACCACTTTTTAAACCCTCACAGTGACCAAAATTGCCATTTTTACAGAGTTTTGCTTACTCAAAAGCTTCAATTTTGACCCATTTCAGGCACAGAAATGACATTAAACACACTTATTTTAGTTGACAAAGTCATAATTCACATCCAACAGTCATTTAGAGTCAAAAGATTAAATGTTAAAATTTCATCATTATAGACCATTTTGGGATCGTTCGACAGGTCCGAAGTCATCGTTTTTCATCCGAAAATTGATTTTTTGGACTGTACCAAAAATGATTCAAAATGTCAATTGGATCGTGCCTCATGTTGAATAACCACTTTTTAAACCCTCACAGTGACCAAAATTTCCATTTTTACAGAGTTTCGCTTACTCAAAAGCTTCAATTTTGACCCATTTCAGGCACAGAAATGACTTTAAACACACTTATTTTAGTTGACAAAGTCATAATTCACATCCAACAGTCATTTAGAGTCAAAAGATTAAATGTTAAAATTTCATCATTATAGACCATTTTGGGAACGTTCGACAGGTCCGGAGTCATCGTTTTTCATCCGAAAATTGATTTTTTGGACTGTACCAAAAATTATTCAAAATGTCAATTGGATTGTGCCTCATGTTGAATAACCACTTTTTAAACCCTCACAGTGACCAAAATTGCCATTTTTACAGAGTTTTGCTTACTCAAAAGCTTCAATTTTGACCCGTTTCAGGCACAGAAATGACTTTAAACACACTTATTTTAGTTGACAAAGTCATAATTCACATCCAACAGTCATTTAGAGTCAAAAGATTAAATGTTGAAATTTCATCATTATAGACCATTTTGGGATCGTTCGACAGGTCCGGAGTCATCGTTTTTCATCCGAAAATGAATTTTTTGGACTGTACCAAAAATGATTCAAAATGTCAATTGGATCGTGCCTCATGTTGAATAACCACTTTTTAAACCCTCACAGTGACCAAAATTGCCATTTTTACAGAGTTTTGCTTGCTCAAAAGCTTCAATTTTGACCCGTTTCAGGCACAGAAATGACTTTAAACACACTTATTCTAGTTGACAAAGTCATAATTCACATCCAACAGTCATTTAGAGTCAAAAGATTAAATGTTAAAATTTCATCATTATAGACCATTTTGGGAACATTCCACAGGTCCGGAGTCATCTTTTTTCATCCGAAAATTGATTTTTTGGACTGTACCAAAAATGATTCAAAATGTCAATTGGATCGTTCCTCATGTTGAATAACCACTTTTTAAACCCTCACAGTGACCAAAATTGCCATTTTTACAGAGTTTTGCTTACTCAAAAGCTTCAATTTTGACCCGTTTCAGGCACAGAATTGACTTTAAACACACGTATTTTAGTTGAAAAAGTCATAATTCACATCCAACAGTCATTTAGAGTCAAAAGATTAAATGTTGAAATTTCATCCATATTGACCATTTGGGATCGTTCGACAGGTCCGGAGTCATCGTTTTTCATCCGAAAATTGATTTTTTGGACTGTACTAAAAATGATTCAAAATGTCAATTGGATCGTGCCTCATGTTGAATAACCACTTTTTAAACCCTCACAGTGACCAAAATTGCCATTTTTACAGAGTTTTGCTTACTTAAAAGCTTTAATTTTGACCCGTTTCAGGCACAGAAATGACTTTAAACACACTTATTCTAGTTGACAAAGTCATAATTCACATCCAACAGTCATTTAGAGTCAAAAGAATAAATGTTAACATTTCATCATTATAGACCATTTTGGGAACGTTCGACAGGTCCGGAGTCATCGTTTTTCATCCGAAAATTGATTTTTTGGACTGTACCAAAAATGATTCAAAATGTCAATTGGATCGTTCCTCATGTTGAATAACCACTTTTTAAACCCTCACAGTGACCAAAATTGCCATTTTTACAGAGTTTTGCTTACTGAAAAGCTTCAATTTTGACCCGTTTCAGGCACAGAAATGACTTTAAACACACTTATTTTAGTTGACAAAGTCATAATTCACATCCAACAGTCATTTAGAGTCAAAAGATTAAATGTTGAAATTTCATCATTATAGACCATTTTGGGATCGTTCGACAGGTCCGGAGTCATCGTTTTTCATCCGAAAATTGATTTTTTGGACTGTACCAAAAATGATTCAAAATGTCAATTGGATCGTGCCTCATGTTGAATAACCACTTTTTAAACCCTCACAGTGACCAAAATTTCCATTTTTACAGAGTTTCGCTTACTCAAAAGCTTCAATTTTGACCCGTTTCAGGCACAGAAATGACTTTAAACACACTTATTTTAGTTGACAAAGTCATAATTCACATCCAACAGTCATTTAGAGTCAAAAGATTAAATGTTGAAATTTCATCATTATAGACCATTTTGGGATCGTTCGACAGGTCCGGAGTCATCGTTTTTCATCCGAAAATTGATTTTTTGGACTGTACCAAAAATGATTCAAAATGTCAATTGGATCGTGCCTCATGTTGAATAACCACTTTTTAAACCCTCACAGTGACCAAAATTGCCATTTTTACAGAGTTTTGCTTGCTCAAAAGCTTAAATTTTGACCCGTTTCAGGCACAGAAATGACTTTAAACACACTTATTCTAGTTGACAAAGTCATAATTCACATCCAACAGTCATTTAGAGTCAAAAGATTAAATGTTAAAATTTCATCATTATAGACCATTTTGGGAACATTCCACAGGTCCGGAGTCATCGTTTTTCATCCGAAAATTGATTTTTTGGACTGTACCAAAAATGATTCAAAATGTCAATTGGATCGTTCCTCATGTTGAATAACCACTTTTTAAACCCTCACAGTGACCAAAATTGCCATTTTTACAGAGTTTTGCTTACTCAAAAGCTACAATTTTGACCCGTTTCAGGCACAGAAATGACTTTGAACACACTTATTTCAGTTGACAAAGTCATAATTCACATCCAACAGTCATTTAGAGTCAAAAGATTAAATGTTGAAATTTCATCATTATAGACCATTTTGGGATCGTTCGACAGGTCCGGAGTCATCGTTTTTCATCCGAAAATTGATTTTTTGGACTGTACCAAAAATGATTCAAAATGTCAATTGGATCATGCCTCATGTCGAATAACCACTTTTTAAACCCTCACAGTGACCAAAATTGCCATTTTTACAGAGTTTTGCTTGCTCAAAAGCTTCAATTTTGACCCGTTTCAGGCACAGAAATGACTTTAAACACACTTATTCTAGTTGACAAAGTCATAATTCACATCCAACTGTCATTTAGAGTCAAAAGATTAAATGTTAAAATGTCATCATTATAGACCATTTTGGGAACATTCCACAGGTCCGGAGTCATCGTTTTTCATCCGAAAATTGATTTTTTGGACTGTACCAAAAATGATTCAAAATGTCAATTGGATCGTTCCTCATGTTGAATAACCACTTTTTAAACCCTCACAGTGACCAAAATTGCCATTTTTCCAGAGTTTTGCTTACTCAAAAGCTTCAATTTTGACCCATTTCAGGCACAGAAATGACTTTAAACACACTTATTTTAGTTGACAAAGTCATAATTCACATCCAACAGTCATTTAGAGTCAAAAGATTAAATGTTAAAATTTCATCATTATAGAGCATTTTGGGAACGTTCGACAGGTCCGGAGTCATCGTTTTTCATCCGAAAAATGATTTTTTGGACTGTACCAAAAATGATTCAAAATGTCAATTGGATCGTGCCTCATGTTGAATAACCACTTTTTAAACCCTCACAGTGACCAAAATTGCCGTTTTTACAGAGTTTTGCTTACTCAAAAGCTTCAATTTTGACCCGTTTTAGGCACAGAAATGACTTTAAACACACTTATTTTAGTTGACAAAGTCATAATTCACATCCAACAGTCATTTAGAGTCAAAAGATTAAATGTTGAAATTTCATCATTATAGACCATTTTGGGATCGTTCGACAGGTCCGGAGTCATCGTTTTTCATCCGAAAATTGATTTTTTGGACTGTACCAAAAATGATTCAAAATGTCAATTGGATCGTGCCTCATGTTGAATAACCACTTTTTAAACCCTCACAGTGACCAAAATTGCCATTTTTACAGAGTTTTGCTTGCTCAAAAGCTTCAATTTTGACCCGTTTCAGGCACAGAAATGACTTTAAACACACTTATTCTAGTTGACAAAGTCATAATTCACATCCAACAGTCATTTAGAGTCAAAAGATTAAATGTTAAAATTTCATCATTATAGACCATTTTAGGAACATTCCGCAGGTCCGGAGTCATCGTTTTTCATCCGAAAATTGATTTTTTGGACTGTACCAAAAATGATTCAAAATGTCAATTGGATCGTTCCTCATGTTGAATAACCACTTTTTAAACCCTCACAGTGACCAAAATTGCCATTTTTACAGAGTTTTGCTTACTCAAAAGCTTCAATTTTGACCCATTTCAGGCACAGAAATGACATTAAACACACTTATTTTAGTTGACAAAGTCATAATTCACATCCAACAGTCATTTAGAGTCAAAAGATTAAATGTTAAAATTTCATCATTATAGACCATTTTGGGATCGTTCGACAGGTCCGAAGTCATCGTTTTTCATCCGAAAATTGATTTTTTGGACTGTACCAAAAATGATTCAAAATGTCAATTGGATCGTGCCTCATGTTGAATAACCACTTTTTAAACCCTCACAGTGACCAAAATTTCCATTTTTACAGAGTTTCGCTTACTCAAAAGCTTCAATTTTGACCCATTTCAGGCACAGAAATGACTTTAAACACACTTATTTTAGTTGACAAAGTCATAATTCACATCCAACAGTCATTTAGAGTCAAAAGATTAAATGTTAAAATTTCATCATTATAGACCATTTTGGGAACGTTCGACAGGTCCGGAGTCATCGTTTTTCATCCGAAAATTGATTTTTTGGACTGTACCAAAAATGATTCAAAATGTCAATTGGATCGTGCCTCATGTTGAATAACCACTTTTTAAACCCTCACAGTGACCAAAATTGCCATTTTTACAGAGTTTTGCTTACTCAAAAGCTTCAATTTTGACCCGTTTCAGGCACAGAAATGACTTTAAACACACTTATTTTAGTTGACAAAGTCATAATTCACATCCAACAGTCATTTAGAGTCAAAAGATTAAATGTTGAAATTTCATCCATATTGACCATTTTCGGATCGTTCGACAGGTCCGGAGTCATCGTTTTTCAGCCGAAAATTGATTTTTTGGACTGTACTAAAAATGATTCAAAATGTCAATTGGATCGTGCCTCATGTTGAATAACCACTTTTTAAACCCTCACAGTGACCAAAATTGCCATTTTTACAGAGTTTTGCTTACTCAAAAGCTTCAATTTTGACCCGTTTCAGGCACAGAATTGACTTTAAACACACGTATTTTAGTTGAAAAAGTCATAATTCACATCCAACAGTCATTTAGAGTCAAAAGATTAAATGTTGAAATTTCATCCATATTGACCATTTGGGATTGTTCGACAGGTCCGGAGTCATCGTTTTTCATCCGAGAATTGATTTTTTGGACTGTACTAAAAATGATTCAAAATGTCAATTGGATCGTGCCTCATGTTGAATAACCACTTTTTAAACCCTCACAGTCACCAAAATTGCCATTTTTACAGAGTTTTGCTTACTCAAAAGCTTCAATTTTGACCCGTTTCAGGCACAGAAATGACTTTAAACACACTTATTTTAGTTGACAAAGTCATAATTCACATCCAACAGTCATTTAGAGTCAAAAGATTAAATGTTGAAATTTCATCATTATAGACCATTTTGGGATCGTTCGACAGGTCCGGAGTCATCGTTTTTCATCCGAAAATTGATTTTTTGGACTGTACCAAAAATGATTCAAAAATGTCAATTGGATCGTGCCTCATGTTGAATAACCACTTTTTAAACCCTCACAGTGACCAAAATTTCCATTTTTACAGAGTTTCGCTTACTCAAAAGCTTCAATTTTGACACGTTTCAGGCACAGAAATGACTTTAAACACACTTATTTTAGTTGACAAAGTCATAATTCACATCCAACAGTCATTTAGAGTCAAAAGATTAAATGTTGAAATTTCATCATTATAGACCATTTTGGGATCGTTCGACAGGTCCGGAGTCATCGTTTTTCATCCGAAAATTGATTTTTTGGACTGTACCAAAAATGATTCAAAATGTCAATTGGATCGTGCCTCATGTTGAATAACCACTTTTTAAACCCTCACAGTGACCAAAATTGCCATTTTTACAGAGTTTTGCTTGCTCAAAAGCTTCAATTTTGACCCGTTTCAGGCACAGAAATGACTTTAAACACACTTATTCTAGTTGACAAAGTCATAATTCACATCCAACAGTCATTTAGAGTCAAAAGATTAAATGTTAAAATTTCATCATTATAGACCATTTTGGGAACATTCCACAGGTCCGGAGTCATCATTTTTCATCCGAAAATTGATTTTTTGGACTGTACAAAAAATGATTCAAAATGTCAATTGGATCGTTCCTCATGTTGAATAACCACTTTTTAAACCCTCACAGTGACCAAAATTGCCATTTTTACAGAGTTTTGCTTACTCAAAAGCTTCAATTTTGACCCATTTCAGGCACAGAAATGACTTTAAACACACTTATTTTAGTTGACAAAGTCATAATTCACATCCAACAGTCATTTAGAGTCAAAAGATTAAATGTTAAAATTTCATCATTATAGAGCATTTTGGGAACGTTCGACAGGTCCGGAGTCATCGTTTTTCATCCGAAAAATGATTTTTTGGACTGTACCAAAAATGATTCAAAATGTCAATTGGATCGTGCCTCATGTTGAATAACCACTTTTTAAACCCTCACAGTGACCAAAATTGCCATTTTTACAGAGTTTTGCTTACTCAAAAGCTACAATTTTGACCCGTTTCAGGCACAGAAATGACTTTAAACACACTTATTTTAGTTGACAAAGTCATAATTCACATCCAACAGTCATTTAGAGTCAAAAGATTAAATGTTGAAATTTCATCATTATAGACCATTTTGGGATCGTTTGACAGGTCCGGAGTCATCGTTTTTCATCCGAAAATTGATTTTTTGGACTGTACCAAAAATGATTCAAAATGTCAATTGGATCGTGCCTCATGTTGAATAACCACTTTTTAAACCCTCACAGTGACCAAAATTGCCATTTTTACAGAGTATTGCTTGCTCAAAAGCTTCAATTTTGACCCGTTTCAGGCACAGAAATGACTTTAAACACACTTATTCTAGTTGACAAAGTCATAATTCACATCCAACAGTCATTTAGAGTCAAAAGATTAAATGTTAAAATTTCATCATTATAGACCATTTTGGGAACATTCCACAGGTCCGGAGTCATCGTTTTTCATCCGAAAATTGATTTTTTGGACTGTACCAAAAATGATTCAAAATGTCAATTGGATCGTTCCACGTGTTAAATAACCACTTTTTAAACCCTCACAGTGACCAAAATTGCCATTTTTACAGAGTTTTGCTTACTCAAAAGCTTCAATTTTGACCCATTTCAGGCACAGAAATGACTTTAAACACACTTATTTTAGTTGACAAAGTCATAATTCACATCCAACAGTCATTTAGAGTCAAAAGATTAAATGTTAAAATTTCATCATTATAGAGCATTTTGGGAACGTTCGACAGGTCCGGAGTCATCGTTTTTCATCCGAAAAATGATTTTTTGGACTGTACCAAAAATGATTCAAAATGTCAATTGGATCGTGCCTCATATTGAATAACCACTTTTTAAACCCTCACAGTGACCAAAATTGCCATTTTTATAGAGTTTTGCTTACTCAAAAGCTTCAATTTTGACCCGTTTCAGGCACAGAAATGACTTTAAACACACTTATTTTAGTTGACAAAGTCATAATTCACATCCAACAGTCATTTAGAGTCAAAAGATTAAATGTTGAAATTTCATCATTATAGACCATTTTGGGATCGTTCGACAGGTCCGGAGTCATCGTTTTTCATCCGAAAATTGATTTTTTGGACTGTACCAAAAATGATTCAAAATGTCAATTGGATCGTGCCTCATGTTGAATAACCACTTTTTAAACCCTCACAGTGACCAAAATTGCCATTTTTACAGAGTTTTGCTTGCTCAAAAGCTTCAATTTTGACCCGTTTCAGGCACAGAAATGACTTTAAACACACTTATTCTAGTTGACAAAGTCATAATTCACATCCAACAGTCATTTAGAGTCAAAAGATTAAATGTTAAAATTTCATCATTATAGACCATTTTAGGAACATTCCGCAGGTCCGGAGTCATCGTTTTTCATCCGAAAATTGATTTTTTGGACTGTACCAAAAATGATTCAAAATGTCAATTGGATCGTTCCTCATGTTGAATAACCACTTTTTAAACCCTCACAGTCACCAAAATTGCCATTTTTACAGAGTTTTGCTTACTCAAAAGCTTCAATTTTGACCCGTTTCAGGCACAGAAATGACTTTAAACACACTTATTTTAGTTGACAAAGTCATAATTCACATCCAACAGTCATTTAGAGTCAAAAGATTAAATGTTGAAATTTCATCATTATAGACCATTTTGGGATCGTTCGACAGGTCCGGAGTCATCGTTTTTCATCCGAAAATTGATTTTTTGGACTGTACCAAAAATGATTCAAAATGTCAATTGGATCGTTCCTCATGTTGAATAACCACTTTTTAAACCCTCACAGTGACCAAAATTGCCATTTTTACAGAGTTTTGCTTACTCAAAAGCTTCAATTTTGACCCGTTTCAGGCACAGAATTGACTTTAAACACACGTATTTTAGTTGAAAAAGTCATAATTCACATCCAACAGTCATTTAGAGTCAAAAGATTAAATGTTGAAATTTCATCCATATTGACCATTTGGGATCGTTCGACAGGTCCGGAGTCATCGTTTTTCATCCGAAAATTGATTTTTTGGACTGTACTAAAAATGATTCAAAATGTCAATTGGATCGTGCCTCATGTTGAATAACCACTTTTTAAACCCTCACAGTGACCAAAATTGCCATTTTTACAGAGTTTTGCTTACTTAAAAGCTTTAATTTTGACCCGTTTCAGGCACAGAAATGACTTTAAACACACTTATTCTAGTTGACAAAGTCATAATTCACATCCAACAGTCATTTAGAGTCAAAAGAATAAATGTTAACATTTCATCATTATAGACCATTTTGGGAACGTTCGACAGGTCCGGAGTCATCGTTTTTCATCCGAAAATTGATTTTTTGGACTGTACCAAAAATGATTCAAAATGTCAATTGGATCGTTCCTCATGTTGAATAACCACTTTTTAAACCCTCACAGTGACCAAAATTGCCATTTTTACAGAGTTTTGCTTACTGAAAAGCTTCAATTTTGACCCGTTTCAGGCACAGAAATGACTTTAAACACACTTATTTTAGTTGACAAAGTCATAATTCACATCCAACAGTCATTTAGAGTCAAAAGATTAAATGTTGAAATTTCATCATTATAGACCATTTTGGGATCGTTCGACAGGTCCGGAGTCATCGTTTTTCATCCGAAAATTGATTTTTTGGACTGTACCAAAAATGATTCAAAATGTCAATTGGATCGTGCCTCATGTTGAATAACCACTTTTTAAACCCTCACAGTGACCAAAATTTCCATTTTTACAGAGTTTCGCTTACTCAAAAGCTTCAATTTTGACCCGTTTCAGGCACAGAAATGACTTTAAACACACTTATTTTAGTTGACAAAGTCATAATTCACATCCAACAGTCATTTAGAGTCAAAAGATTAAATGTTGAAATTTCATCATTATAGACCATTTTGGGATCGTTCGACAGGTCCGGAGTCATCGTTTTTCATCCGAAAATTGATTTTTTGGACTGTACCAAAAATGATTCAAAATGTCAATTGGATCGTGCCTCATGTTGAATAACCACTTTTTAAACCCTCACAGTGACCAAAATTGCCATTTTTACAGAGTTTTGCTTGCTCAAAAGCTTAAATTTTGACCCGTTTCAGGCACAGAAATGACTTTAAACACACTTATTCTAGTTGACAAAGTCATAATTCACATCCAACAGTCATTTAGAGTCAAAAGATTAAATGTTAAAATTTCATCATTATAGACCATTTTGGGAACATTCCACAGGTCCGGAGTCATCGTTTTTCATCCGAAAATTGATTTTTTGGACTGTACCAAAAATGATTCAAAATGTCAATTGGATCGTTCCTCATGTTGAATAACCACTTTTTAAACCCTCACAGTGACCAAAATTGCCATTTTTACAGAGTTTTGCTTACTCAAAAGCTACAATTTTGACCCGTTTCAGGCACAGAAATGACTTTGAACACACTTATTTCAGTTGACAAAGTCATAATTCACATCCAACAGTCATTTAGAGTCAAAAGATTAAATGTTGAAATTTCATCATTATAGACCATTTTGGGATCGTTCGACAGGTCCGGAGTCATCGTTTTTCATCCGAAAATTGATTTTTTGGACTGTACCAAAAATGATTCAAAATGTCAATTGGATCATGCCTCATGTCGAATAACCACTTTTTAAACCCTCACAGTGACCAAAATTGCCATTTTTACAGAGTTTTGCTTGCTCAAAAGCTTCAATTTTGACCCGTTTCAGGCACAGAAATGACTTTAAACACACTTATTCTAGTTGACAAAGTCATAATTCACATCCAACTGTCATTTAGAGTCAAAAGATTAAATGTTAAAATGTCATCATTATAGACCATTTTGGGAACATTCCACAGGTCCGGAGTCATCGTTTTTCATCCGAAAATTGATTTTTTGGACTGTACCAAAAATGATTCAAAATGTCAATTGGATCGTTCCTCATGTTGAATAACCACTTTTTAAACCCTCACAGTGACCAAAATTGCCATTTTTCCAGAGTTTTGCTTACTCAAAAGCTTCAATTTTGACCCATTTCAGGCACAGAAATGACTTTAAACACACTTATTTTAGTTGACAAAGTCATAATTCACATCCAACAGTCATTTAGAGTCAAAAGATTAAATGTTAAAATTTCATCATTATAGAGCATTTTGGGAACGTTCGACAGGTCCGGAGTCATCGTTTTTCATCCGAAAAATGATTTTTTGGACTGTACCAAAAATGATTCAAAATGTCAATTGGATCGTGCCTCATGTTGAATAACCACTTTTTAAACCCTCACAGTGACCAAAATTGCCGTTTTTACAGAGTTTTGCTTACTCAAAAGCTTCAATTTTGACCCGTTTTAGGCACAGAAATGACTTTAAACACACTTATTTTAGTTGACAAAGTCATAATTCACATCCAACAGTCATTTAGAGTCAAAAGATTAAATGTTGAAATTTCATCATTATAGACCATTTTGGGATCGTTCGACAGGTCCGGAGTCATCGTTTTTCATCCGAAAATTGATTTTTTGGACTGTACCAAAAATGATTCAAAATGTCAATTGGATCGTGCCTCATGTTGAATAACCACTTTTTAAACCCTCACAGTGACCAAAATTGCCATTTTTACAGAGTTTTGCTTGCTCAAAAGCTTCAATTTTGACCCGTTTCAGGCACAGAAATGACTTTAAACACACTTATTCTAGTTGACAAAGTCATAATTCACATCCAACAGTCATTTAGAGTCAAAAGATTAAATGTTAAAATTTCATCATTATAGACCATTTTAGGAACATTCCGCAGGTCCGGAGTCATCGTTTTTCATCCGAAAATTGATTTTTTGGACTGTACCAAAAATGATTCAAAATGTCAATTGGATCGTTCCTCATGTTGAATAACCACTTTTTAAACCCTCACAGTGACCAAAATTGCCATTTTTACAGAGTTTTGCTTACTCAAAAGCTTCAATTTTGACCCATTTCAGGCACAGAAATGACATTAAACACACTTATTTTAGTTGACAAAGTCATAATTCACATCCAACAGTCATTTAGAGTCAAAAGATTAAATGTTAAAATTTCATCATTATAGACCATTTTGGGATCGTTCGACAGGTCCGAAGTCATCGTTTTTCATCCGAAAATTGATTTTTTGGACTGTACCAAAAATGATTCAAAATGTCAATTGGATCGTGCCTCATGTTGAATAACCACTTTTTAAACCCTCACAGTGACCAAAATTTCCATTTTTACAGAGTTTCGCTTACTCAAAAGCTTCAATTTTGACCCATTTCAGGCACAGAAATGACTTTAAACACACTTATTTTAGTTGACAAAGTCATAATTCACATCCAACAGTCATTTAGAGTCAAAAGATTAAATGTTAAAATTTCATCATTATAGACCATTTTGGGAACGTTCGACAGGTCCGGAGTCATCGTTTTTCATCCGAAAATTGATTTTTTGGACTGTACCAAAAATGATTCAAAATGTCAATTGGATCGTGCCTCATGTTGAATAACCACTTTTTAAACCCTCACAGTGACCAAAATTGCCATTTTTACAGAGTTTTGCTTACTCAAAAGCTTCAATTTTGACCCGTTTCAGGCACAGAAATGACTTTAAACACACTTATTTTAGTTGACAAAGTCATAATTCACATCCAACAGTCATTTAGAGTCAAAAGATTAAATGTTGAAATTTCATCCATATTGACCATTTTCGGATCGTTCGACAGGTCCGGAGTCATCGTTTTTCAGCCGAAAATTGATTTTTTGGACTGTACTAAAAATGATTCAAAATGTCAATTGGATCGTGCCTCATGTTGAATAACCACTTTTTAAACCCTCACAGTGACCAAAATTGCCATTTTTACAGAGTTTTGCTTACTCAAAAGCTTCAATTTTGACCCGTTTCAGGCACAGAATTGACTTTAAACACACGTATTTTAGTTGAAAAAGTCATAATTCACATCCAACAGTCATTTAGAGTCAAAAGATTAAATGTTGAAATTTCATCCATATTGACCATTTGGGATTGTTCGACAGGTCCGGAGTCATCGTTTTTCATCCGAGAATTGATTTTTTGGACTGTACTAAAAATGATTCAAAATGTCAATTGGATCGTGCCTCATGTTGAATAACCACTTTTTAAACCCTCACAGTCACCAAAATTGCCATTTTTACAGAGTTTTGCTTACTCAAAAGCTTCAATTTTGACCCGTTTCAGGCACAGAAATGACTTTAAACACACTTATTTTAGTTGACAAAGTCATAATTCACATCCAACAGTCATTTAGAGTCAAAAGATTAAATGTTGAAATTTCATCATTATAGACCATTTTGGGATCGTTCGACAGGTCCGGAGTCATCGTTTTTCATCCGAAAATTGATTTTTTGGACTGTACCAAAAATGATTCAAAAATGTCAATTGGATCGTGCCTCATGTTGAATAACCACTTTTTAAACCCTCACAGTGACCAAAATTTCCATTTTTACAGAGTTTCGCTTACTCAAAAGCTTCAATTTTGACACGTTTCAGGCACAGAAATGACTTTAAACACACTTATTTTAGTTGACAAAGTCATAATTCACATCCAACAGTCATTTAGAGTCAAAAGATTAAATGTTGAAATTTCATCATTATAGACCATTTTGGGATCGTTCGACAGGTCCGGAGTCATCGTTTTTCATCCGAAAATTGATTTTTTGGACTGTACCAAAAATGATTCAAAATGTCAATTGGATCGTGCCTCATGTTGAATAACCACTTTTTAAACCCTCACAGTGACCAAAATTGCCATTTTTACAGAGTTTTGCTTGCTCAAAAGCTTCAATTTTGACCCGTTTCAGGCACAGAAATGACTTTAAACACACTTATTCTAGTTGACAAAGTCATAATTCACATCCAACAGTCATTTAGAGTCAAAAGATTAAATGTTAAAATTTCATCATTATAGACCATTTTGGGAACATTCCACAGGTCCGGAGTCATCATTTTTCATCCGAAAATTGATTTTTTGGACTGTACAAAAAATGATTCAAAATGTCAATTGGATCGTTCCTCATGTTGAATAACCACTTTTTAAACCCTCACAGTGACCAAAATTGCCATTTTTACAGAGTTTTGCTTACTCAAAAGCTTCAATTTTGACCCATTTCAGGCACAGAAATGACTTTAAACACACTTATTTTAGTTGACAAAGTCATAATTCACATCCAACAGTCATTTAGAGTCAAAAGATTAAATGTTAAAATTTCATCATTATAGAGCATTTTGGGAACGTTCGACAGGTCCGGAGTCATCGTTTTTCATCCGAAAAATGATTTTTTGGACTGTACCAAAAATGATTCAAAATGTCAATTGGATCGTGCCTCATGTTGAATAACCACTTTTTAAACCCTCACAGTGACCAAAATTGCCATTTTTACAGAGTTTTGCTTACTCAAAAGCTACAATTTTGACCCGTTTCAGGCACAGAAATGACTTTAAACACACTTATTTTAGTTGACAAAGTCATAATTCACATCCAACAGTCATTTAGAGTCAAAAGATTAAATGTTGAAATTTCATCATTATAGACCATTTTGGGATCGTTTGACAGGTCCGGAGTCATCGTTTTTCATCCGAAAATTGATTTTTTGGACTGTACCAAAAATGATTCAAAATGTCAATTGGATCGTGCCTCATGTTGAATAACCACTTTTTAAACCCTCACAGTGACCAAAATTGCCATTTTTACAGAGTATTGCTTGCTCAAAAGCTTCAATTTTGACCCGTTTCAGGCACAGAAATGACTTTAAACACACTTATTCTAGTTGACAAAGTCATAATTCACATCCAACAGTCATTTAGAGTCAAAAGATTAAATGTTAAAATTTCATCATTATAGACCATTTTGGGAACATTCCACAGGTCCGGAGTCATCGTTTTTCATCCGAAAATTGATTTTTTGGACTGTACCAAAAATGATTCAAAATGTCAATTGGATCGTTCCACGTGTTAAATAACCACTTTTTAAACCCTCACAGTGACCAAAATTGCCATTTTTACAGAGTTTTGCTTACTCAAAAGCTTCAATTTTGACCCATTTCAGGCACAGAAATGACTTTAAACACACTTATTTTAGTTGACAAAGTCATAATTCACATCCAACAGTCATTTAGAGTCAAAAGATTAAATGTTAAAATTTCATCATTATAGAGCATTTTGGGAACGTTCGACAGGTCCGGAGTCATCGTTTTTCATCCGAAAAATGATTTTTTGGACTGTACCAAAAATGATTCAAAATGTCAATTGGATCGTGCCTCATATTGAATAACCACTTTTTAAACCCTCACAGTGACCAAAATTGCCATTTTTATAGAGTTTTGCTTACTCAAAAGCTTCAATTTTGACCCGTTTCAGGCACAGAAATGACTTTAAACACACTTATTTTAGTTGACAAAGTCATAATTCACATCCAACAGTCATTTAGAGTCAAAAGATTAAATGTTGAAATTTCATCATTATAGACCATTTTGGGATCGTTCGACAGGTCCGGAGTCATCGTTTTTCATCCGAAAATTGATTTTTTGGACTGTACCAAAAATGATTCAAAATGTCAATTGGATCGTGCCTCATGTTGAATAACCACTTTTTAAACCCTCACAGTGACCAAAATTGCCATTTTTACAGAGTTTTGCTTGCTCAAAAGCTTCAATTTTGACCCGTTTCAGGCACAGAAATGACTTTAAACACACTTATTCTAGTTGACAAAGTCATAATTCACATCCAACAGTCATTTAGAGTCAAAAGATTAAATGTTAAAATTTCATCATTATAGACCATTTTAGGAACATTCCGCAGGTCCGGAGTCATCGTTTTTCATCCGAAAATTGATTTTTTGGACTGTACCAAAAATGATTCAAAATGTCAATTGGATCGTTCCTCATGTTGAATAACCACTTTTTAAACCCTCACAGTCACCAAAATTGCCATTTTTACAGAGTTTTGCTTACTCAAAAGCTTCAATTTTGACCCGTTTCAGGCACAGAAATGACTTTAAACACACTTATTTTAGTTGACAAAGTCATAATTCACATCCAACAGTCATTTAGAGTCAAAAGATTAAATGTTGAAATTTCATCATTATAGACCATTTTGGGATCGTTCGACAGGTCCGGAGTCATCGTTTTTCATCCGAAAATTGATTTTTTGGACTGTACCAAAAATGATTCAAAAATGTCAATTGGATCGTGCCTCATGTTGAATAACCACTTTTTAAACCCTCACAGTGACCAAAATTGCCATTTTTACAGAGTTTTGCTTACTCAAAAGCTTCAATTTTGACCCGTTTCAGGCACAGAAATGACTTTAAACACACTTATTTTAGTTGACAAAGTCATAATTCACATCCAACAGTCATTTAGAGTCAAAAGATTAAATGTTGAAATTTCATCATTATAGACCATTTTGGGATCGTTCGACAGGTCCGGAGTCATCGTTTTTCATCCGAAAATGGATTTTTTGGACTGTACCAAAAATGATTCAAAATGTCAATTGGATCGTGCCTCATGTTGAATAACCACTTTTTAAACCCTCACAGTGACCAAAATTGCCATTTTTACAGAGTTTTGCTTGCTCAAAAGCTTTAATTTTGACCCGTTTCAGGCACAGAAATGACTTTAAACACACTTATTCTAGTTGACAAAGTCATAATTCACATCCAACAGTCATTTAGAGTCAAAAGAATAAATGTTAACATTTCATCATTATAGACCATTTTGGGAACGTTCGACAGGTCCGGAGTCATCGTTTTTCATCCGAAAATTGATTTTTTGGACTGTACCAAAAATGATTCAAAATGTCAATTGGATCGTTCCTCATGTTGAATAACCACTTTTTAAACCCTCACAGTGACCAAAATTGCCATTTTTACAGAGTTTTGCTTACTCAAAAGCTTCAATTTTGACCCGTTTCAGGCACAGAAATGACTTTAAACACACTTATTTTAGTTGACAAAGTCATAATTCACATCCAACAGTCATTTAGAGTCAAAAGATTAAATGTTGAAATTTCATCATTATAGACCATTTTGGGATCGTTCGACAGGTCCGGAGTCATCGTTTTTCATCCGAAAATTGATTTTTTGGACTGTACCAAAAATGATTCAAAATGTCAATTGGATCGTGCCTCATGTTGAATAACCACTTTTTAAACCCTCACAGTGACCAAAATTTCCATTTTTACAGAGTTTCGCTTACTCAAAAGCTTCAATTTTGACCCGTTTCAGGCACAGAAATGACTTTAAACACACTTATTTTAGTTGACAAAGTCATAATTCACATCCAACAGTCATTTAGAGTCAAAAGATTAAATGTTGAAATTTCATCATTATAGACCATTTTGGGATCGTTCGACAGGTCCGGAGTCATCGTTTTTCATCCGAAAATTGATTTTTTGGACTGTACCAAAAATGATTCAAAATGTCAATTGGATCGTGCCTCATGTTGAATAACCACTTTTTAAACCCTCACAGTGACCAAAATTGCCATTTTTATAGAGTTTTGCTTACTCAAAAGCTTCAATTTTGACCCGTTTCAGGCACAGAAATGACTTTAAACACACTTATTTTAGTTGACAAAGTCATAATTCACATCCAACAGTCATTTAGAGTCAAAAGATTAAATGTTGAAATTTCATCATTATAGACCATTTTGGGATCGTTCGACAGGTCCGGAGTCATCGTTTTTCATCCGAAAATTGATTTTTTGGACTGTACCAAAAATGATTTAAAATGTCAATTGGATTGTGCCTCATGTTGAATAACCACTTTTTAAACCCTCACAGTGACCAAAATTGCCATTTTTACAGAGTTTTGCTTGCTCAAAAGCTTCAATTTTGACCCGTTTCAGGCACAGAAATGACTTTAAACACACTTATTCTAGGTGACAAAGTCATAATTCACATCCAACAGTCATTTAGAGTCAAAAGATTAAATGTTAAAATTTCATCATTATAGACCATTTTAGGAACATCCCGCAGGTCCGGGGTCATCGTTTTTCATCCGAAAATTGATTTTTTGGACTGTACCAAAAATGATTCAAAATGTCAATTGGATCGTTCCTCATGTTGAATAACCACTTTTTAAACCCTCACAGTGACCAAAATTGCCATTTTTACAGAGTTTTGCTTACTCAAAAGCTTCAATTTTGACCCGTTTCAGGCACAGAAATGACTTTAAACACACTTATTTTAGTTGACAAAGTCATAATTCACATCCAACAGTCATTTAGAGTCAAAAGATTAAATGTTGAAATTTCATCATTATAGACCATTTTGGGATCGTTCGACAGGTCCGGAGTCATCGTTTTTCATCCGAAAATTGATTTTTTGGACTGTACCAAAAATGATTCAAAATGTCAATTGGATCGTGCCTCATGTTGAATAACCACTTTTTAAACCCTCACAGTGACCAAAATTTCCATTTTTACAGAGTTTCGCTTACTCAAAAGCTTCAAATTTGACCCGTTTCAGGCACAGAAATGACTTTAAACACCCTTATTTTAGTTGACAAAGTCATAATTCACATCCAACAGTCATTTAGAGTCAAAAGATTAAATGTTGAAATTTCATCATTATAGACCATTTTGGGATCGTTCGACAGGTCCGGAGTCATCGTTTTTCATCCGAAAATTGATTTTTTGGACTGTACCAAAAATGATTCAAAATGTCAATTGGATCGTGCCTCATGTTGAATAACCACTTTTTAAACCCTCACAGTGACCAAAATTGCCATTTTTATAGAGTTTTGCTTACTCAAAAGCTTCAATTTTGACCCGTTTCAGGCACAGAAATGACTTTAAACACACTTATTTTAGTTGACAAAGTCATAATTCACATCCAACAGTCATTTAGAGTCAAAAGATTAAATGTTGAAATTTCATCATTATAGACCATTTTGGGATCGTTCGACAGGTCCGGAGTCATCGTTTTTCATCCGAAAATTGATTTTTTGGACTGTACCAAAAATGATTTAAAATGTCAATTGGATCGTGCCTCATGTTGAATAACCACTTTTTAAACCCTCACAGTGACCAAAATTGCCATTTTTACAGAGTTTTGCTTGCTCAAAAGCTTCAATTTTGACCCGTTTCAGGCACAGAAATGACTTTAAACACACTTATTCTAGGTGACAAAGTCATAATTCACATCCAACAGTCATTTAGAGTCAAAAGATTAAATGTTAAAATTTCATCATTATAGACCATTTTAGGAACATCCCGCAGGTCCGGGGTCATCGTTTTTCATCCGAAAATTGATTTTTTGGACTGTACCAAAAATTATTCAAAATGTCAATTGGATCGTTCCTCATGTTGAATAACCACTTTTTAAACCCTCACAGTGACCAAAATTGCCATTTTTACAGAGTTTTGCTTACTCAAAAGCTTCAATTTTGACCCATTTCAGGCACAGAAATGACATTAAACACACTTATTTTAGTTGACAAAGTCATAATTCACATCCAACAGTCATTTAGAGTCAAAAGATTAAATGTTAAAATTTCATCATTATAGACCATTTTGGGAACGTTCGACAGGTCCGGAGTCATCGTTTTTCATCCGAAAATTGATTTTTTTGGACTGTACCAAAAATGATTCAAAATGCCAATTGGATCGTGCCTCATGTTGAATAACCACTTTTTAAACCCTCACAGTGACCAAAATTGCCATTTTTACAGAATTTTGCTTACTCAAAAGCTTCAATTTTGACCCGTTTCAGGCACAGAAATGACTTTAAACACACTTATTCTAGGTGACAAAGTCATAATTCACATCCAACAGTCATTTAGAGTCAAAAGATTAAATGTTAAAATTTCATCATTATAGACCATTTTAGGAACATCCCGCAGGTCCGGGGTCATCGTTTTTCATCCGAAAATTGATTTTTTGGACTGTACCAAAAATGATTCAAAATGTCAATTGGATCGTTCCTCATGTTGAATAACCACTTTTTAAACCCTCACAGTGACCAAAATTGCCATTTTTACAGAGTTTTGCTTACTCAAAAGCTTCAATTTTGACCCGTTTCAGGCACAGAAATGACTTTAAACACACTTATTTTAGTTGACAAAGTCATAATTCACATCCAACAGTCATTTAGAGTCAAAAGATTAAATGTTGAAATTTCATCATTATAGACCATTTTGGGATCGTTCGACAGGTCCGGAGTCATCGTTTTTCATCCGAAAATTGATTTTTTGGACTGTACCAAAAATGATTCAAAATGTCAATTGGATCGTGCCTCATGTTGAATAACCACTTTTTAAACCCTCACAGTGACCAAAATTTCCATTTTTACAGAGTTTCGCTTACTCAAAAGCTTCAAATTTGACCCGTTTCAGGCACAGAAATGACTTTAAACACACTTATTTTAGTTGACAAAGTCATAATTCACATCCAACAGTCATTTAGAGTCAAAAGATTAAATGTTGAAATTTCATCATTATAGACCATTTTGGGATCGTTCGACAGGTCCGGAGTCATCGTTTTTCATCCGAAAATTGATTTTTTGGACTGTACCAAAAATGATTCAAAATGTCAATTGGATCGTGCCTCATGTTGAATAACCACTTTTTAAACCCTCACAGTGACCAAAATTGCCATTTTTATAGAGTTTTGCTTACTCAAAAGCTTCAATTTTGACCCGTTTCAGGCACAGAAATGACTTTAAACACACTTATTTTAGTTGACAAAGTCATAATTCACATCCAACAGTCATTTAGAGTCAAAAGATTAAATGTTGAAATTTCATCATTATAGACCATTTTGGGATCGTTCGACAGGTCCGGAGTCATCGTTTTTCATCCGAAAATTGATTTTTTGGACTGTACCAAAAATGATTTAAAATGTCAATTGGATCGTGCCTCATGTTGAACAACCACTTTTTAAACCCTCACAGTGACCAAAATTGCCATTTTTACAGAGTTTTGCTTGCTCAAAAGCTTCAATTTTGACCCGTTTCAGGCACAGAAATGACTTTAAACACACTTATTCTAGGTGACAAAGTCATAATTCACATCCAACAGTCATTTAGAGTCAAAAGATTAAATGTTAAAATTTCATCATTATAGACCATTTTAGGAACATCCCGCAGGTCCGGGGTCATCGTTTTTCATCCGAAAATTGATTTTTTGGACTGTACCAAAAATTATTCAAAATGTCAATTGGATCGTTCCTCATGTTGAATAACCACTTTTTAAACCCTCACAGTGACCAAAATTGCCATTTTTACAGAGTTTTGCTTACTCAAAAGCTTCAATTTTGACCCATTTCAGGCACAGAAATGACATTAAACACACTTATTTTAGTTGACAAAGTCATAATTCACATCCAACAGTCATTTAGAGTCAAAAGATTAAATGTTAAAATTTCATCATTATAGACCATTTTGGGAACGTTCGACAGGTCCGGAGTCATCGTTTTTCATCCGAAAATTGATTTTTTGGACTGTACCAAAAATGATTCAAAATGCCAATTGGATCGTGCCTCATGTTGAATAACCACTTTTTAAACCCTCACAGTGACCAAAATTGCCATTTTTACAGAATTTTGCTTACTCAAAAGCTTCAATTTTGACCCGTTTCAGGCACAGAAATGACTTTAAACACACTTATTTTAGTTGACAAAGTCATAATTCACATCCAACAGTCATTTAGAGTCAAAAGATTAAATGTTGAAATTTCATCATTATAGACCATTTTGGGATCGTTCGACAGGTCCGGAGTCATCGTTTTTCATCCGAAAATTGATTTTTTGGACTGTACCAAAAATGATTCAAAATGTCAATCGGATCGTGCCTCATGTTGAATAACCACTTTTTAAACCCTCACAGTGACCAAAATTTCCATTTTTACAGAGTTTCGCTTACTCAAAAGCTTCAATTTTGACCCGTTTCAGCACAGAAATGACTTTAAACACACTTATTTTAGTTGACAAAGTCATAATTCACATCCAACAGTCATTTAGAGTCAAAAGATTAAATGTTGAAATTTCATCATTATAGACCATTTTGGGATCGTTCGACAGGTCCGGAGTCATCGTTTTTCATCCGAAAATTGATTTTTTGGACTGTACCAAAAATGATTCAAAATGTCAATTGGATCGTGCCTCATGTTGAATAACCACTTTTTAAACCCTCACAGTGACCAAAATTGCCATTTTTATAGAGTTTTGCTTACTCAAAAGCTTCAATTTTGACCCGTTTCAGGCACAGAAATGACTTTAAACACACTTATTTTAGTTGACAAAGTCATAATTCACATCCAACAGTCATTTAGAGTCAAAAGATTAAATGTTGAAATTTCATCATTATAGACCATTTTGGGATCGTTCGACAGGTCCGGAGTCATCGTTTTTCATCCGAAAATTGATTTTTTGGACTGTACCAAAAATGATTCAAAATGTCAATTGGATCATGCCTCATGTTGAATAACCACTTTTTAAACCCTCACAGTGACCAAAATTGCCATTTTTACAGAGTTTTGCTTGCTCAAAAGCTTCAATTTTGACCCGTTTCAGGCACAGAAATGACTTTAAACACACTTATTCTAGTTGACAAAGTCATAATTCACATCCAACAGTCATTTAGAGTCAAAAGATTAAATGTTAAAATTTCATCATTATAGACCATTTTGGGAACGTTCGACAGGTCCGGAGTCATCGTTTTTCATCCGAAAATTGATTTTTTGGACTGTACCAAAAATGATTCAAAATGTCAATTGGATCGTGCCTCATGTTGAATAACCACTTTTTAAACCCTCACAGTGACCAAAATTGCCATTTTTACAGAGTTTTGCTTACTCAAAAGCTTCAATTTTGACCCGTTTCAGGCACAGAAATGACTTTAAACACACTTATTTTAGTTGACAAAGTCATAATTCACATCCAACAGTCATTTAGAGTCAAAAGATTAAATGTTGAAATTTCATCATTATAGACCATTTTGGGATCGTTCGACAGGTCCGGAGTCATCGTTTTTCATCCGAAAATTGATTTTTTGGACTGTACCAAAAATGATTCAAAATGTCAATTGGATCGTTCCTCATGTTGAATAACCACTTTTTAAACCCTCACAGTGACCAAAATTGCCATTTTTACAGAGTTTTGCTTACTCAAAAGCTTCAATTTTGACCCGCTTCAGGCACAGAAATGACTTTAAACACACTTATTTTAGTTGACAAAGTCATAATTCACATCCAACAGTCATTTAGAGTCAAAAGATTAAATGTTGAAATTTCATCATTATAGACCATTTTGGGATCGTTCGACAGGTCCGGAGTCATCGTTTTTCATCCGAAAATTGATTTTTTGGACTGTACCAAAAATGATTCAAAATGTCAATTGGATCGTGCCTCATGTTGAATAACCACTTGTTAAACCCTCACAGTGACCAAAATTTCCATTTTTACAGAGTTTCGCTTACTCAAAAGCTTCAATTTTGACCCGTTTCAGGCACAGAAATGACTTTAAACACACTTATTTTAGTTGACAAAGTCATAATTCACATCCAACAGTCATTTAGAGTCAAAAGATTAAATGTTGAAATTTCATCATTATAGACCATTTTGGGATCGTTCGACAGGTCCGGAGTCATCGTTTTTCATCCGAAAATTGATTTTTTGGACTGTACCAAAAATGATTCAAAATGTCAATTGGATCGTGCCTCATGTTGAATAACCACTTTTTAAACCCTCACAGTGACCAAAATTGCCATTTTTATAGAGTTTTGCTTACTCAAAAGCTTCAATTTTGACCCGTTTCAGGCACAGAAATGACTTTAAACACACTTATTTTAGTTGACAAAGTCATAATTCACATCCAACAGTCATTTAGAGTCAAAAGATTAAATGTTGAAATTTCATCATTATAGACCATTTTGGGATCGTTCGACAGGTCCGGAGTCATCGTTTTTCATCCGAAAATTGATTTTTTGGACTGTACCAAAAATGATTCAAAATGTCAATTGGATCGTGCCTCATGTTGAATAACCACTTTTTAAACCCTCACAGTGACCAAAATTGCCATTTTTACAGAGTTTTGCTTGCTCAAAAGCTTCAATTTTGACCCGTTTCAGGCACAGAAATGACTTTAAACACACTTATTCTAGTTGACAAAGTCATAATTCACATCCAACAGTCATTTAGAGTCAAAAGATTAAATGTTAAAATTTCATCATTATAGACCATTTTAGGAACATCCCGCAGGTCCGGAGTCATCGTTTTTCATCCGAAAATTGATTTTTTGGACTGTACCAAAAATGATTCAAAATGTCAATTGGATCGTTCCTCATGTTGAATAACCACTTTTTAAACCCTCACAGTGACCAAAATTGCCATTTTTACAGAGTTTTGCTTACTCAAAAGCTTCAATTTTGACCCATTTCAGGCACAGAAATGACATTAAACACACTTATTTTAGTTGACAAAGTCATAATTCACATCCAACAGTCATTTAGAGTCAAAAGATTAAATGTTAAAATTTCATCATTATAGACCATTTTGGGAACGTTCGACAGGTCCGGAGTCATCGTTTTTCATCCGAAAATTGATTTTTTGGACTGTACCAAAAATGATTCAAAATGTCAATTGGATCGTGCCTCATGTTGAATAACCACTTTTTAAACCCTCACAGTGACCAAAATTGCCATTTTTACAGAGTTTTGCTTACTCAAAAGCTTCAATTTTGACCCGTTTCAGGCACAGAAATGACTTTAAACACACTTATTTTAGTTGACAAAGTCATAATTCACATCCAACAGTCATTTAGAGTCAAAAGATTAAATGTTGAAATTTCATCATTATAGACCATTTTGGGATCGTTCGACAGGTCCGGAGTCATCGTTTTTCATCCGAAAATGGATTTTTTGGACTGTACCAAAAATGATTCAAAATGTCAATTGGATCGTGCCTCATGTTGAATAACCACTTTTTAAACCCTCACAGTGACCAAAATGGCCATTTTTACAGAGTTTTGCTTGCTCAAAAGCTTCAATTTTGACCCGTTTCAGGCACAGAAATGACTTTAAACACACTTATTCTAGTTGACAAAGTCATAATTCACATCCAACAGTCATTTAGAGTCAAAAGATTAAATGTTAAAATTTCATCATTATAGACCATTTTGGGAACATTCCACAGGTCCGGAGTCATCGTTTTTCATCCGAAATTTGATTTTTTGGACTGTACCAAAAATGATTCAAAATGTCAATTGGATCGTTCCTCATGTTGAATAACCACTTTTTAAACCCTCACAGTGACCAAAATTGCCATTTTTACAGAGTTTTGCTTACTCAAAAGCTTCAATTTTGACCCGTTTCAGGCACAGAATTGACTTTAAACACACGTATTTTAGTTGAAAAAGTCATAATTCACATCCAACAGTCATTTAGAGTCAAAAGATTAAATGTTGAAATTTCATCCATATTGACCATTTGGGATCGTTCGACAGGTCCGGAGTCATCGTTTTTCATCCGAAAATTGATTTTTTGGACTGTACTAAAAATGATTCAAAATGTCAATTGGATCGTGCCTCATGTTGAATAACCACTTTTTAAACCCTCACAGTGACCAAAATTGCCATTTTTCAGAGTTTTGCTTACTCAAAAGCTTCAATTTTGACCCGTTTCAGGCACAGAATTGACTTTAAACACACGTATTTTAGTTGAAAAAGTCATAATTCACATCCAACAGTCATTTAGAGTCAAAAGATTAAATGTTGAAATTTCATCCATATTGACCATTTGGGATCGTTCGACAGGTCCGGAGTCATCGTTTTTCATCCGAAAATTGATTTTTTGGACTGTACTAAAAATGATTCAAAATGTCAATTGGATCGTGCCTCATGTTGAATAACCACTTTTTAAACCCTCACAGTGACCAAAATTGCCATTTTTACAGAGTTTTGCTTGCTCAAAAGCTTCAATTTTGACCCGTTTCAGGCACAGAAATGACTTTAAACACACTTATTCTAGTTGACAAAGTCATAATTCACATCCAACAGTCATTTAGAGTCAAAAGATTAAATGTTAAAATTTCATCATTATAGACCATTTTAGGAACATTCCGCAGGTCCGGAGTCATCGTTTTTCATCCGAAAATTGATTTTTTGGACTGTACCAAAAATGATTCAAAATGTCAATTGGATCGTTCCTCATGTTGAATAACCACTTTTTAAACCCTCACAGTGACCAAAATTGCCATTTTTACAGAGTTTTGCTTACTCAAAAGCTTCAATTTTGACCCATTTCAGGCACAGAAATGACATTAAACACACTTATTTTAGTTGACAAAGTCATAATTCACATCCAACAGTCATTTAGAGTCAAAAGATTAAATGTTAAAATTTCATCATTATAGACCATTTTGGGAACGTTCGACAGGTCCGGAGTCATCGTTTTTCATCCGAAAATTGATTTTTTGGACTGTACCAAAAATGATTCAAAATGTCAATTGGATCGTGCCTCATGTTGAATAACCACTTTTTAAACCCTCACAGTGACCAAAATTGCCATTTTTACAGAGTTTTGCTTACTCTAAAGCTTCAATTTTGACCCGTTTCAGGCACAGAAATGACTTTAAACACACTTATTTTAGTTGACAAAGTCATAATTCACATCCAACAGTCATTTAGAGTCAAAAGATTAAATGTTGAAATTTCATCATTATAGACCATTTTGGGATTGTTCGACAGGTCCGGAGTCATCGTTTTTCATCCGAAAATGGATTTTTTGGACTGTACCAAAAATGATTCAAAATGTCAATTGGATCGTGCCTCATGTTGAATAACCACTTTTTAAACCCTCACAGTGACCAAAATTGCCATTTTTACAGAGTTTTGCTTGCTCAAAAGCTTCAATTTTGACCCGTTTCAGGCACAGAAATGACTTTAAACACACATATTCTAGTTGACAAAGTCATAATTCACATCCAACAGTCATTTAGAGTCAAAAGATTAAATGTTAAAATTTCATCATTATAGACCATTTTGGGAACATTCCACAGGTCCGGAGTCATCGTTTTTCATCCGAAAATTGATTTTTTGGACTGTACCAAAAATGATTCAAAATGTCAATTGGATCGTTCCTCATGTTGAATAACCACTTTTTAAACCCTCACAGTGACCAAAATTGCCATTTTTACAGAGTTTTGCTAGCTCAAAAGCTTTAATTTTGACCCGTTTCAGGCACAGAAATGACTTTAAACACACTTATTCTAGTTGACAAAGTCATAATTCACATCCAACAGTCATTTAGAGTCAAAAGAATAAATGTTAACATTTCATCATTATAGACCATTTTGGGAACGTTCGACAGGTCCGGAGTCATCGTTTTTCATCCGAAAATTGATTTTTTGGACTGTACCAAAAATGATTCAAAATGTCAATTGGATCGTTCCTCATGTTGAATAACCACTTTTTAAACCCTCACAGTGACCAAAATTGCCATTTTTACAGAGTTTTGCTTACTCAAAAGCTTCAATTTTGACCCGTTTCAGGCACAGAAATGACTTTAAACACACTTATTTTAGTTGACAAAGTCATAATTCACATCCAACAGTCATTTAGAGTCAAAAGATTAAATGTTGAAATTTCATCATTATAGACCATTTTGGGATCGTTCGACAGGTCCGGAGTCATCGTTTTTCATCCGAAAATTGATTTATTGGACTGTACCAAAAATGATTCAAAATGTCAATTGGATCGTGCCTCATGTTGAATAACCACTTTTTAAACCCTCACAGTGACCAAAATTTCCATTTTTACAGAGTTTCGCTTACTCAAAAGCTTCAATTTTGACCCGTTTCAGGCACAGAAATGACTTTAAACACACTTATTTTAGTTGACAAAGTCATAATTCACATCCAACAGTCATTTAGAGTCAAAAGATTAAATGTTGAAATTTCATCATTATAGACCATTTTGGGATCGTTCGACAGGTCCGGAGTCATCGTTTTTCATCCGAAAATTGATTTTTTGGACTGTACCAAAAATGATTTAAAATGTCAATTGGATCGTGCCTCATGTTGAATAACCACTTTTTAAACCCTCACAGTGACCAAAATTGCCATTTTTACAGAGTTTTGCTTGCTCAAAAGCTTCAATTTTGACCCGTTTCAGGCACAGAAATGACTTTAAACACACTTATTCTAGGTGACAAAGTCATAATTCACATCCAACAGTCATTTAGAGTCAAAAGATTAAATGTTAAAATTTCATCATTATAGACCATTTTAGGAACATCCCGCAGGTCCGGGGTCATCGTTTTTCATCCGAAAATTGATTTTTTGGACTGTACCAAAAATGATTCAAAATGTCAATTGGATCGTTCCTCATGTTGAATAACCACTTTTTAAACCCTCACAGTGACCAAAATTGCCATTTTTACAGAGTTTTGCTTACTCAAAAGCTTCAATTTTGACCCATTTCAGGCACAGAAATGACATTAAACACACTTATTTTAGTTGACAAAGTCATAATTCACATCCAACAGTCATTTAGAGTCAAAAGATTAAATGTTGAAATTTCATCATTATAGACCATTTTGGGATCGTTCGACAGGTCCGGAGTCATCGTTTTTCATCCGAAAATTGATTTTTTGGACTGTACCAAAAATGATTCAAAATGTCAATTGGATCGTGCCTCATGTTGAATAACCACTTTTTAAACCCTCACAGTGACCAAAATTGCCATTTTTATAGAGTTTTGCTTACTCAAAAGCTTCAATTTTGACCCGTTTCAGGCACAGAAATGACTTTAAACACACTTATTTTAGTTGACAAAGTCATAATTCACATCCAACAGTCATTTAGAGTCAAAAGATTAAATGTTGAAATTTCATCATTATAGACCATTTTGGGATCGTTCGACAGGTCCGGAGTCATCGTTTTTCATCCGAAAATTGATTTTTTGGACTGTACCAAAAATGATTCAAAATGTCAATTGGATCATGCCTCATGTTGAATAACCACTTTTTAAACCCTCACAGTGACCAAAATTGCCATTTTTACAGAGTTTTGCTTGCTCAAAAGCTTCAATTTTGACCCGTTTCAGGCACAGAAATGACTTTAAACACACTTATTCTAGTTGACAAAGTCATAATTCACATCCAACAGTCATTTAGAGTCAAAAGATTAAATGTTAAAATTTCATCATTATAGACCATTTTGGGAACGTTCGACAGTCATCGTTTTTCATCCGAAAATTGATTTTTTGGACTGTACCAAAAATGATTCAAAATGTCAATTGGATCGTGCCTCATGTTGAATAACCACTTTTTAAACCCTCACAGTGACCAAAATTGCCATTTTTACAGAGTTTTGCTTACTCAAAAGCTTCAATTTTGACCCGTTTCAGGCACAGAAATGACTTTAAACACACTTATTTTAGTTGACAAAGTCATAATTCACATCCAACAGTCATTTAGAGTCAAAAGATTAAATGTTGAAATTTCATCATTATAGACCATTTTGGGATCGTTCGACAGGTCCGGAGTCATCGTTTTTCATCCGAAAATGGATTTTTTGGACTGTACCAAAAATGATTCAAAATGTCAATTGGATCGTGCCTCATGTTGAATAACCACTTTTTAAACCCTCACAGTGACCAAAATTGCCATTTTTACAGAGTTTTGCTTGCTCAAAAGCTTTAATTTTGACCCGTTTCAGGCACAGAAATGACTTTAAACACAATTATTCTAGTTGACAAAGTCATAATTCACATCCAACAGTCATTTAGAGTCAAAAGAATAAATGTTAACATTTCATCATTATAGACCATTTTGGGAACGTTCGACAGGTCCGGAGTCATCGTTTTTCATCCGAAAATTGATTTTTTGGACTGTACCAAAAATGATTCAAAATGTCAATTGGATCGTTCCTCATGTTGAATAACCACTTTTTAAACCCTCACAGTGACCAAAATTGCCATTTTTACAGAGTTTTGCTTACTCAAAAGCTTCAATTTTGACCCGTTTCAGGCACAGAAATGACTTTAAACACACTTATTTTAGTTGACAAAGTCATAATTCACATCCAACAGTCATTTAGAGTCAAAAGATTAAATGTTGAAATTTCATCATTATAGACCATTTTGGGATCGTTCGACAGGTCCGGAGTCATCGTTTTTCATCCGAAAATTGATTTTTTGGACTGTACCAAAAATGATTCAAAATGTCAATTGGATCGTGCCTCATGTTGAATAACCACTTTTTAAACCCTCACAGTGACCAAAATTGCCATTTTTACAGAGTTTTGCTTACTCAAAAGCTTCAATTTTGACCCGTTTCAGGCACAGAAATGACTTTAAACACACATATTTTAGTTGACAAAGTCATAATTCACATCCAACAGTCATTTAGAGTCAAAAGATTAAATGTTGAAATTTCATCATTATAGACCATTTTGGGATCGTTCGACAGGTCCGGAGTCATCGTTTTTCATCCGAAAATTGATTTTTTGGACTGTACCAAAAATGATTCAAAATGTCAATTGGATCGTTCCTCATGTTGAATAACCACTTTTTAAACCCTCACAGTGACCAAAATTGCCATTTTTACAGAGTTTTGCTTACTCAAAAGCTTCAATTTTGACCCGCTTCAGGCACAGAAATGACTTTAAACACACTTATTTTAGTTGACAAAGTCATAATTCACATCCAACAGTCATTTAGAGTCAAAAGATTAAATGTTGAAATTTCATCATTATAGACCATTTTGGGATCGTTCGACAGGTCCGGAGTCATCGTTTTTCATCCGAAAATTGATTTTTTGGACTGTACCAAAAATGATTCAAAATGTCAATTGGATCGTGCCTCATGTTGAATAACCACTTGTTAAACCCTCACAGTGACCAAAATTTCCATTTTTACAGAGTTTCGCTTACTCAAAAGCTTCAATTTTGACCCGTTTCAGGCACAGAAATGACTTTAAACACACTTATTTTAGTTGACAAAGTCATAATTCACATCCAACAGTCATTTAGAGTCAAAAGATTAAATGTTGAAATTTCATCATTATAGACCATTTTGGGATCGTTCGACAGGTCCGGAGTCATCGTTTTTCATCCGAAAATTGATTTTTTGGACTGTACCAAAAATGATTCAAAATGTCAATTGGATCGTGCCTCATGTTGAATAACCACTTTTTAAACCCTCACAGTGACCAAAATTGCCATTTTTATAGAGTTTTGCTTACTCAAAAGCTTCAATTTTGACCCGTTTCAGGCACAGAAATGACTTTAAACACACTTATTTTAGTTGACAAAGTCATAATTCACATCCAACAGTCATTTAGAGTCAAAAGATTAAATGTTGAAATTTCATCATTATAGACCATTTTGGGATCGTTCGACAGGTCCGGAGTCATCGTTTTTCATCCGAAAATTGATTTTTTGGACTGTACCAAAAATGATTCAAAATGTCAATTGGATCGTGCCTCATGTTGAATAACCACTTTTTAAACCCTCACAGTGACCAAAATTGCCATTTTTACAGAGTTTTGCTTGCTCAAAAGCTTCAATTTTGACCCGTTTCAGGCACAGAAATGACTTTAAACACACTTATTCTAGTTGACAAAGTCATAATTCACATCCAACAGTCATTTAGAGTCAAAAGATTAAATGTTAAAATTTCATCATTATAGACCATTTTGGGAACGTTCGACAGTCATCGTTTTTCATCCGAAAATTGATTTTTTGGACTGTACCAAAAATGATTCAAAATGTCAATTGGATCGTGCCTCATGTTGAATAACCACTTTTTAAACCCTCACAGTGACCAAAATTGCCATTTTTACAGAGTTTTGCTTACTCAAAAGCTTCAATTTTGACCCGTTTCAGGCACAGAAATGACTTTAAACACACTTATTTTAGTTGACAAAGTCATAATTCACATCCAACAGTCATTTAGAGTCAAAAGATTAAATGTTGAAATTTCATCATTATAGACCATTTTGGGATCGTTCGACAGGTCCGGAGTCATCGTTTTTCATCCGAAAATGGATTTTTTGGACTGTACCAAAAATGATTCAAAATGTCAATTGGATCGTGCCTCATGTTGAATAACCACTTTTTAAACCCTCACAGTGACCAAAATTGCCATTTTTACAGAGTTTTGCTTGCTCAAAAGCTTTAATTTTGACCCGTTTCAGGCACAGAAATGACTTTAAACACAATTATTCTAGTTGACAAAGTCATAATTCACATCCAACAGTCATTTAGAGTCAAAAGAATAAATGTTAACATTTCATCATTATAGACCATTTTGGGAACGTTCGACAGGTCCGGAGTCATCGTTTTTCATCCGAAAATTGATTTTTTGGACTGTACCAAAAATGATTCAAAATGTCAATTGGATCGTTCCTCATGTTGAATAACCACTTTTTAAACCCTCACAGTGACCAAAATTGCCATTTTTACAGAGTTTTGCTTACTCAAAAGCTTCAATTTTGACCCGTTTCAGGCACAGAAATGACTTTAAACACACTTATTTTAGTTGACAAAGTCATAATTCACATCCAACAGTCATTTAGAGTCAAAAGATTAAATGTTGAAATTTCATCATTATAGACCATTTTGGGATCGTTCGACAGGTCCGGAGTCATCGTTTTTCATCCGAAAATTGATTTTTTGGACTGTACCAAAAATGATTCAAAATGTCAATTGGATCGTGCCTCATGTTGAATAACCACTTTTTAAACCCTCACAGTGACCAAAATTGCCATTTTTACAGAGTTTTGCTTACTCAAAAGCTTCAATTTTGACCCGTTTCAGGCACAGAAATGACTTTAAACACACTTATTTTAGTTGACAAAGTCATAATTCACATCCAACAGTCATTTAGAGTCAAAAGATTAAATGTTGAAATTTCATCATTATAGACCATTTTGGGATCGTTCGACAGGTCCGGAGTCATCGTTTTTCATCCGAAAATTGATTTTTTGGACTGTACCAAAAATGATTCAAAATGTCAATTGGATCGTTCCTCATGTTGAATAACCACTTTTTAAACCCTCACAGTGACCAAAATTGCCATTTTTACAGAGTTTTGCTTACTCAAAAGCTTCAATTTTGACCCGCTTCAGGCACAGAAATGACTTTAAACACACTTATTTTAGTTGACAAAGTCATAATTCACATCCAACAGTCATTTAGAGTCAAAAGATTAAATGTTGAAATTTCATCATTATAGACCATTTTGGGATCGTTCGACAGGTCCGGAGTCATCGTTTTTCATCCGAAAATTGATTTTTTGGACTGTACCAAAAATGATTCAAAATGTCAATTGGATCGTGCCTCATGTTGAATAACCACTTGTTAAACCCTCACAGTGACCAAAATTTCCATTTTTACAGAGTTTCGCTTACTCAAAAGCTTCAATTTTGACCCGTTTCAGGCACAGAAATGACTTTAAACACACTTATTTTAGTTGACAAAGTCATAATTCACATCCAACAGTCATTTAGAGTCAAAAGATTAAATGTTGAAATTTCATCATTATAGACCATTTTGGGATCGTTCGACAGGTCCGGAGTCATCGTTTTTCATCCGAAAATTGATTTTTTGGACTGTACCAAAAATGATTCAAAATGTCAATTGGATCGTGCCTCATGTTGAATAACCACTTTTTAAACCCTCACAGTGACCAAAATTGCCATTTTTATAGAGTTTTGCTTACTCAAAAGCTTCAATTTTGACCCGTTTCAGGCACAGAAATGACTTTAAACACACTTATTTTAGTTGACAAAGTCATAATTCACATCCAACAGTCATTTAGAGTCAAAAGATTAAATGTTGAAATTTCATCATTATAGACCATTTTGGGATCGTTCGACAGGTCCGGAGTCATCGTTTTTCATCCGAAAATTGATTTTTTGGACTGTACCAAAAATGATTCAAAATGTCAATTGGATCGTGCCTCATGTTGAATAACCACTTTTTAAACCCTCACAGTGACCAAAATTGCCATTTTTACAGAGTTTTGCTTGCTCAAAAGCTTCAATTTTGACCCGTTTCAGGCACAGAAATGACTTTAAACACACTTATTCTAGTTGACAAAGTCATAATTCACATCCAACAGTCATTTAGAGTCAAAAGATTAAATGTTAAAATTTCATCATTATAGACCATTTTAGGAACATCCCGCAGGTCCGGAGTCATCGTTTTTCATCCGAAAATTGATTTTTTGGACTGTACCAAAAATGATTCAAAATGTCAATTGGATCGTTCCTCATGTTGAATAACCACTTTTTAAACCCTCACAGTGACCAAAATTGCCATTTTTACAGAGTTCTGCTTACTCAAAAGCTTCAATTTTGACCCGTTTCAGGCACAGAAATGACTTTAAACACACTTATTCTAGTTGACAAAGTCATAATTCACATCCAACAGTCATTTAGAGTCAAAAGAATAAATGTTAACATTTCATCATTATAGACCATTTTGGGAACGTTCGACAGGTCCGGAGTCATCGTTTTTCATCCGAAAATTGATTTTTTGGACTGTACCAAAAATGATTCAAAATGTCAATTGGATCGTTCCTCATGTTGAATAACCACTTTTTAAACCCTCACAGTGACCAAAATTGCCATTTTTACAGAGTTTTGCTTACTCAAAAGCTTCAATTTTGACCCGTTTCAGGCACAGAAATGACTTTAAACACACTTATTTTAGTTGACAAAGTCATAATTCACATCCAACAGTCATTTAGAGTCAAAAGATTAAATGTTGAAATTTCATCATTATAGACCATTTTGGGATCGTTCGACAGGTCCGGAGTCATCGTTTTTCATCCGAAAATTGATTTTTTGGACTGTACCAAAAATGATTCAAAATGTCAATTGGATCGTGCCTCATGTTGAATAACCACTTTTTAAACCCTCACAGTGACCAAAATTTCCATATTTACAGAGTTTCGCTTACTCAAAAGCTTCAATTTTGACCCGTTTCAGGCACAGAAATGACTTTAAACACACTTATTTTAGTTGACAAAGTCATAATTCACATCCAACAGTCATTTAGAGTCAAAAGATTAAATGTTGAAATTTCATCATTATAGACCATTTTGGGATCGTTCGACAGGTCCGGAGTCATCGTTTTTCATCCGAAAATTGATTTTTTGGACTGTACCAAAAATGATTTAAAATGTCAATTGGATCGTGCCTCATGTTGAATAACCACTTTTTAAACCCTCACAGTGACCAAAATTGCCATTTTTACAGAGTTTTGCTTGCTCAAAAGCTTCAATTTTGACCCGTTTCAGGCACAGAAATGACTTTAAACACACTTATTCTAGGTGACAAAGTCATAATTCACATCCAACAGTCATTTAGAGTCAAAAGATTAAATGTTAAAATTTCATCATTATAGACCATTTTAGGAACATCCCGCAGGTCCGGGGTCATCGTTTTTCATCCGAAAATTGATTTTTTGGACTGTACCAAAAATGATTCAAAATGTCAATTGGATCGTTCCTCATGTTGAATAACCACTTTTTAAACCCTCACAGTGACCAAAATTGCCATTTATACAGAGTTTTGCTTAATCAAAAGCTTCAATTTTGACCCATTTCAGGCACAGAAATGACATTAAACACACTTATTTTAGTTGACAAAGTCATAATTCACATCCAACAGTCATTTAGAGTCAAAAGATTAAATGTTAAAATGTCATCATTATAGACCATTTTGGGAACGTTCGATAGGTCCGGAGTCATCGTTTTTCATCCGAAAATTGATTTTTTGGACTGTACCAAAAATGATTCAAAATGTCAATTGGATCGTGCCTCATGTTGAATAACCACTTTTTAAACCCTCACAGTGACCAAAATTGCCATTTTTACAGAATTTTGCTTACTCAAAAGCTTCAATTTTGACCTGTTTCAGGCACAGAAATGACTTTAAACACACTTATTTTAGTTGACAAAGTCATAATTCACATCCAACAGTCATTTAGAGTCAAAAGATTAAATGTTGAAATTTCATCATTATAGACCATTTTGGGATCGTTCGACAGGTCCGGAGTCATCGTTTTTCATCCGAAAATTGATTTTTTGGACTGTACCAAAAATGATTCAAAATGTCAATTGGATCGTGCCTCATGTTGAATAATCACTTTTTAAACCCTCACAGTGACCAAAATTTCCATTTTTACAGAGTTTCGCTTACTCAAAAGCTTCAATTTTGACCCGTTTCAGGCACAGAAATGACTTTAAACACACTTATTTTAGTTGACAAAGTCATAATTCACATCCAACAGTCATTTAGAGTCAAAAGATTAAATGTTGAAATTTCATCATTATAGACCATTTTGGGATCGTTCGACAGGTCCGGAGTCATCGTTTTTCATCCGAAAATTGATTTTTTGGACTGTACCAAAAATGATTCAAAATGTCAATTGGATCGTGCCTCATGTTGAATAACCACTTTTTAAACCCTCACAGTGACCAAAATTGCCATTTTTATAGAGTTTTGCTTACTCAAAAGCTTCAATTTTGACCCGTTTCAGGCACAGAAATGACTTTAAACACACTTATTTTAGTTGACAAAGTCATAATTCACATCCAACAGTCATTTAGAGTCAAAAGATTAAATGTTGAAATTTCATCATTATAGACCATTTTGGGATCGTTCGACAGGTCCGGAGTCATCGTTTTTCATCCGAAAATTGATTTTTTGGACTGTACCAAAAATGATTCAAAATGTCAATTGGATCATGCCTCATGTTGAATAACCACTTTTTAAACCCTCACAGTGACCAAAATTGCCATTTTTACAGAGTTTTGCTTGCTCAAAAGCTTCAATTTTGACCCGTTTCAGGCACAGAAATGACTTTAAACACACTTATTCTAGTTGACAAAGTCATAATTCACATCCAACAGTCATTTAGAGTCAAAAGATTAAATGTTAAAATTTCATCATTATAGACCATTTTGGGAACGTTCGACAGTCATCGTTTTTCATCCGAAAATTGATTTTTTGGACTGTACCAAAAATGATTCAAAATGTCAATTGGATCGTGCCTCATGTTGAATAACCACTTTTTAAACCCTCACAGTGACCAAAATTGCCATTTTTACAGAGTTTTGCTTACTCAAAAGCTTCAATTTTGACCCGTTTCAGGCACAGAAATGACTTTAAACACACTTATTTTAGTTGACAAAGTCATAATTCACATCCAACAGTCATTTAGAGTCAAAAGATTAAATGTTGAAATTTCATCATTATAGACCATTTTGGGATCGTTCGACAGGTCCGGAGTCATCGTTTTTCATCCGAAAATGGATTTTTTGGACTGTACCAAAAATGATTCAAAATGTCAATTGGATCGTGCCTCATGTTGAATAACCACTTTTTAAACCCTCACAGTGACCAAAATTGCCATTTTTACAGAGTTTTGCTTGCTCAAAAGCTTTAATTTTGACCCGTTTCAGGCACAGAAATGACTTTAAACACAATTATTCTAGTTGACAAAGTCATAATTCACATCCAACAGTCATTTAGAGTCAAAAGAATAAATGTTAACATTTCATCATTATAGACCATTTTGGGAACGTTCGACAGGTCCGGAGTCATCGTTTTTCATCCGAAAATTGATTTTTTGGACTGTACCAAAAATGATTCAAAATGTCAATTGGATCGTTCCTCATGTTGAATAACCACTTTTTAAACCCTCACAGTGACCAAAATTGCCATTTTTACAGAGTTTTGCTTACTCAAAAGCTTCAATTTTGACCCGTTTCAGGCACAGAAATGACTTTAAACACACTTATTTTAGTTGACAAAGTCATAATTCACATCCAACAGTCATTTAGAGTCAAAAGATTAAATGTTGAAATTTCATCATTATAGACCATTTTGGGATCGTTCGACAGGTCCGGAGTCATCGTTTTTCATCCGAAAATTGATTTTTTGGACTGTACCAAAAATGATTCAAAATGTCAATTGGATCGTGCCTCATGTTGAATAACCACTTTTTAAACCCTCACAGTGACCAAAATTGCCATTTTTACAGAGTTTTGCTTACTCAAAAGCTTCAATTTTGACCCGTTTCAGGCACAGAAATGACTTTAAACACACTTATTTTAGTTGACAAAGTCATAATTCACATCCAACAGTCATTTAGAGTCAAAAGATTAAATGTTGAAATTTCATCATTATAGACCATTTTGGGATCGTTCGACAGGTCCGGAGTCATCGTTTTTCATCCGAAAATTGATTTTTTGGACTGTACCAAAAATGATTCAAAATGTCAATTGGATCGTTCCTCATGTTGAATAACCACTTTTTAAACCCTCACAGTGACCAAAATTGCCATTTTTACAGAGTTTTGCTTACTCAAAAGCTTCAATTTTGACCCGCTTCAGGCACAGAAATGACTTTAAACACACTTATTTTAGTTGACAAAGTCATAATTCACATCCAACAGTCATTTAGAGTCAAAAGATTAAATGTTGAAATTTCATCATTATAGACCATTTTGGGATCGTTCGACAGGTCCGGAGTCATCGTTTTTCATCCGAAAATTGATTTTTTGGACTGTACCAAAAATGATTCAAAATGTCAATTGGATCGTGCCTCATGTTGAATAACCACTTGTTAAACCCTCACAGTGACCAAAATTTCCATTTTTACAGAGTTTCGCTTACTCAAAAGCTTCAATTTTGACCCGTTTCAGGCACAGAAATGACTTTAAACACACTTATTTTAGTTGACAAAGTCATAATTCACATCCAACAGTCATTTAGAGTCAAAAGATTAAATGTTGAAATTTCATCATTATAGACCATTTTGGGATCGTTCGACAGGTCCGGAGTCATCGTTTTTCATCCGAAAATTGATTTTTTGGACTGTACCAAAAATGATTCAAAATGTCAATTGGATCGTGCCTCATGTTGAATAACCACTTTTTAAACCCTCACAGTGACCAAAATTGCCATTTTTATAGAGTTTTGCTTACTCAAAAGCTTCAATTTTGACCCGTTTCAGGCACAGAAATGACTTTAAACACACTTATTTTAGTTGACAAAGTCATAATTCACATCCAACAGTCATTTAGAGTCAAAAGATTAAATGTTGAAATTTCATCATTATAGACCATTTTGGGATCGTTCGACAGGTCCGGAGTCATCGTTTTTCATCCGAAAATTGATTTTTTGGACTGTACCAAAAATGATTCAAAATGTCAATTGGATCGTGCCTCATGTTGAATAACCACTTTTTAAACCCTCACAGTGACCAAAATTGCCATTTTTACAGAGTTTTGCTTGCTCAAAAGCTTCAATTTTGACCCGTTTCAGGCACAGAAATGACTTTAAACACACTTATTCTAGTTGACAAAGTCATAATTCACATCCAACAGTCATTTAGAGTCAAAAGATTAAATGTTAAAATTTCATCATTATAGACCATTTTAGGAACATCCCGCAGGTCCGGAGTCATCGTTTTTCATCCGAAAATTGATTTTTTGGACTGTACCAAAAATGATTCAAAATGTCAATTGGATCGTTCCTCATGTTGAATAACCACTTTTTAAACCCTCACAGTGACCAAAATTGCCATTTTTACAGAGTTTTGCTTACTCAAAAGCTTCAATTTTGACCCATTTCAGGCACAGAAATGACATTAAACACACTTATTTTAGTTGACAAAGTCATAATTCACATCCAACAGTCATTTAGAGTCAAAAGATTAAATGTTAAAATTTCATCATTATAGACCATTTTGGGAACGTTCGACAGGTCCGGAGTCATCGTTTTTCATCCGAAAATTGATTTTTTGGACTGTACCAAAAATGATTCAAAATGTCAATTGGATCGTGCCTCATGTTGAATAACCACTTTTTAAACCCTCACAGTGACCAAAATTGCCATTTTTACAGAGTTTTGCTTACTCAAAAGCTTCAATTTTGACCCGTTTCAGGCACAGAAATGACTTTAAACACACTTATTTTAGTTGACAAAGTCATAATTCACATCCAACAGTCATTTAGAGTCAAAAGATTAAATGTTGAAATTTCATCATTATAGACCATTTTGGGATCGTTCGACAGGTCCGGAGTCATCGTTTTTCATCCGAAAATGGATTTTTTGGACTGTACCAAAAATGATTCAAAATGTCAATTGGATCGTGCCTCATGTTGAATAACCACTTTTTAAACCCTCACAGTGACCAAAATGGCCATTTTTACAGAGTTTTGCTTGCTCAAAAGCTTCAATTTTGACCCGTTTCAGGCACAGAAATGACTTTAAACACACTTATTCTAGTTGACAAAGTCATAATTCACATCCAACAGTCATTTAGAGTCAAAAGATTAAATGTTAAAATTTCATCATTATAGACCATTTTGGGAACATTCCACAGGTCCGGAGTCATCGTTTTTCATCCGAAATTTGATTTTTTGGACTGTACCAAAAATGATTCAAAATGTCAATTGGATCGTTCCTCATGTTGAATAACCACTTTTTAAACCCTCACAGTGACCAAAATTGCCATTTTTACAGAGTTTTGCTTACTCAAAAGCTTCAATTTTGACCCGTTTCAGGCACAGAATTGACTTTAAACACACGTATTTTAGTTGAAAAAGTCATAATTCACATCCAACAGTCATTTAGAGTCAAAAGATTAAATGTTGAAATTTCATCCATATTGACCATTTGGGATCGTTCGACAGGTCCGGAGTCATCGTTTTTCATCCGAAAATTGATTTTTTGGACTGTACTAAAAATGATTCAAAATGTCAATTGGATCGTGCCTCATGTTGAATAACCACTTTTTAAACCCTCACAGTGACCAAAATTGCCATTTTTCAGAGTTTTGCTTACTCAAAAGCTTCAATTTTGACCCGTTTCAGGCACAGAATTGACTTTAAACACACGTATTTTAGTTGAAAAAGTCATAATTCACATCCAACAGTCATTTAGAGTCAAAAGATTAAATGTTGAAATTTCATCCATATTGACCATTTGGGATCGTTCGACAGGTCCGGAGTCATCGTTTTTCATCCGAAAATTGATTTTTTGGACTGTACTAAAAATGATTCAAAATGTCAATTGGATCGTGCCTCATGTTGAATAACCACTTTTTAAACCCTCACAGTGACCAAAATTGCCATTTTTACAGAGTTTTGCTTGCTCAAAAGCTTCAATTTTGACCCGTTTCAGGCACAGAAATGACTTTAAACACACTTATTCTAGTTGACAAAGTCATAATTCACATCCAACAGTCATTTAGAGTCAAAAGATTAAATGTTAAAATTTCATCATTATAGACCATTTTAGGAACATTCCGCAGGTCCGGAGTCATCGTTTTTCATCCGAAAATTGATTTTTTGGACTGTACCAAAAATGATTCAAAATGTCAATTGGATCGTTCCTCATGTTGAATAACCACTTTTTAAACCCTCACAGTGACCAAAATTGCCATTTTTACAGAGTTTTGCTTACTCAAAAGCTTCAATTTTGACCCATTTCAGGCACAGAAATGACATTAAACACACTTATTTTAGTTGACAAAGTCATAATTCACATCCAACAGTCATTTAGAGTCAAAAGATTAAATGTTAAAATTTCATCATTATAGACCATTTTGGGATCGTTCGACAGGTCCGAAGTCATCGTTTTTCATCCGAAAATTGATTTTTTGGACTGTACCAAAAATGATTCAAAATGTCAATTGGATCGTGCCTCATGTTGAATAACCACTTTTTAAACCCTCCCAGTGACCAAAATTTCCATTTTTACAGAGTTTCGCTTACTCAAAAGCTTCAATTTTGACCCATTTCAGGCACAGAAATGACTTTAAACACACTTATTTTAGTTGACAAAGTCATAATTCACATCCAACAGTCATTTAGAGTCAAAAGATTAAATGTTAAAATTTCATCATTATAGACCATTTTGGGAACGTTCGACAGGTCCGGAGTCATCGTTTTTCATCCGAAAATTGATTTTTTGGACTGTACCAAAAATGATTCAAAATGTCAATTGGATCGTGCCTCATGTTGAATAACCACTTTTTAAACCCTCACAGTGACCAAAATTGCCATTTTTACAGAGTTTTGCTTACTCAAAAGCTTCAATTTTGACCCGTTTCAGGCACAGAAATGACTTTAAACACACTTATTTTAGTTGACAAAGTCATAATTCACATCCAACAGTCATTTAGAGTCAAAAGATTAAATGTTGAAATTTCATCATTATAGACCATTTTGGGATTGTTCGACAGGTCCGGAGTCATCGTTTTTCATCCGAAAATGGATTTTTTGGACTGTACCAAAAATGATTCAAAATGTCAATTGGATCGTGCCTCATGTTGAATAACCACTTTTTAAACCCTCACAGTGACCAAAATTGCCATTTTTACAGAGTTTTGCTTGCTCAAAAGCTTCAATTTTGACCCGTTTCAGGCACAGAAATGACTTTAAACACACTTATTCTAGTTGACAAAGTCATAATTCACATCCAACAGTCATTTAGAGTCAAAAGATTAAATGTTAAAATTTCATCATTATAGACCATTTTGGGAACATTCCACAGGTCCGGAGTCATCGTTTTTCATCCGAAAATTGATTTTTTGGACTGTACCAAAAATGATTCAAAATGTCAATTGGATCGTTCCTCATGTTGAATAACCACTTTTTAAACCCTCACAGTGACCAAAATTGCCATTTTTACAGAGTTTTGCTAGCTCAAAAGCTTTAATTTTGACCCGTTTCAGGCACAGAAATGACTTTAAACACACTTATTCTAGTTGACAAAGTCATAATTCACATCCAACAGTCATTTAGAGTCAAAAGAATAAATGTTAACATTTCATCATTATAGACCATTTTGGGAACGTTCGACAGGTCCGGAGTCATCGTTTTTCATCCGAAAATTGATTTTTTGGACTGTACCAAAAATGATTCAAAATGTCAATTGGATCGTTCCTCATGTTGAATAACCACTTTTTAAACCCTCACAGTGACCAAAATTGCCATTTTTACAGAGTTTTGCTTACTCAAAAGCTTCAATTTTGACCCGTTTCAGGCACAGAAATGACTTTAAACACACTTATTTTAGTTGACAAAGTCATAATTCACATCCAACAGTCATTTAGAGTCAAAAGATTAAATGTTGAAATTTCATCATTATAGACCATTTTGGGATCGTTCGACAGGTCCGGAGTCATCGTTTTTCATCCGAAAATTGATTTTTTGGACTGTACCAAAAATGATTCAAAATGTCAATTGGATCGTGCCTCATGTTGAATAACCACTTTTTAAACCCTCACAGTGACCAAAATTGCCATTTTTACAGAGTTTTGCTTACTCAAAAGCTTCAATTTTGACCCGTTTCAGGCACAGAAATGACTTTAAACACACTTATTTTAGTTGACAAAGTCATAATTCACATCCAACAGTCATTTAGAGTCAAAAGATTAAATGTTGAAATTTCATCATTATAGACCATTTTGGGATCGTTCGACAGGTCCGGAGTCATCGTTTTTCATCCGAAAATTGATTTTTTGGACTGTACCAAAAATGATTCAAAATGTCAATTGGATCGTTCCTCATGTTGAATAACCACTTTTTAAACCCTCACAGTGACCAAAATTGCCATTTTTACAGAGTTTTGCTTACTCAAAAGCTTCAATTTTGACCCGCTTCAGGCACAGAAATGACTTTAAACACACTTATTTTAGTTGACAAAGTCATAATTCACATCCAACAGTCATTTAGAGTCAAAAGATTAAATGTTGAAATTTCATCATTATAGACCATTTTGGGATCGTTCGACAGGTCCGGAGTCATCGTTTTTCATCCGAAAATTGATTTTTTGGACTGTACCAAAAATGATTCAAAATGTCAATTGGATCGTGCCTCATGTTGAATAACCACTTGTTAAACCCTCACAGTGACCAAAATTGCCATTTTTATAGAGTTTTGCTTACTCAAAAGCTTCAATTTTGACCCGTTTCAGGCACAGAAATGACTTTAAACACACTTATTTTAGTTGACAAAGTCATAATTCACATCCAACAGTCATTTAGAGTCAAAAGATTAAATGTTGAAATTTCATCATTATAGACCATTTTGGGATCGTTCGACAGGTCCGGAGTCATCGTTTTTCATCCGAAAATTGATTTTTTGGACTGTACCAAAAATGATTCAAAATGTCAATTGGATCGTGCCTCATGTTGAATAACCACTTTTTAAACCCTCACAGTGACCAAAATTGCCATTTTTACAGAGTTTTGCTTACTCAAAAGCTTCAATTTTGACCCGTTTCAGGCACAGAAATGACTTTAAACACACTTATTTTAGTTGACAAAGTCATAATTCACATCCAACAGTCATTTAGAGTCAAAAGATTAAATGTTGAAATTTCATCATTATAGACCATTTTGGGATCGTTCGACAGGTCCGGAGTCATCGTTTTTCATCCGAAAATTGATTTTTTGGACTGTACCAAAAATGATTCAAAATGTCAATTGGATCGTTCCTCATGTTGAATAACCACTTTTTAAACCCTCACAGTGACCAAAATTGCCATTTTTACAGAGTTTTGCTTACTCAAAAGCTTCAATTTTGACCCGTTTCAGGCACAGAAATGACTTTAAACACACTTATTTTAGTTGACAAAGTCATAATTCACATCCAACAGTCATTTAGAGTCAAAAGATTAAATGTTGAAATTTCATCATTATAGACCATTTTGGGATCGTTCGACAGGTCCGGAGTCATCGTTTTTCATCCGAAAATTGATTTTTTGGACTGTACCAAAAATGATTCAAAATGTCAATTGGATCGTGCCTCATGTTGAATAACCACTTTTTAAACCCTCACAGTGACCAAAATTTCCATATTTACAGAGTTTCGCTTACTCAAAAGCTTCAATTTTGACCCGTTTCAGGCACAGAAATGACTTTAAACACACTTATTTTAGTTGACAAAGTCATAATTCACATCCAACAGTCATTTAGAGTCAAAAGATTAAATGTTGAAATTTCATCATTATAGACCATTTTGGGATCGTTCGACAGGTCCGGAGTCATCGTTTTTCATCCGAAAATTGATTTTTTGGACTGTACCAAAAATGATTTAAAATGTCAATTGGATCGTGCCTCATGTTGAATAACCACTTTTTAAACCCTCACAGTGACCAAAATTGCCATTTTTACAGAGTTTTGCTTGCTCAAAAGCTTCAATTTTGACCCGTTTCAGGCACAGAAATGACTTTAAACACACTTATTCTAGGTGACAAAGTCATAATTCACATCCAACAGTCATTTAGAGTCAAAAGATTAAATGTTAAAATTTCATCATTATAGACCATTTTAGGAACATCCCGCAGGTCCGGGGTCATCGTTTTTCATCCGAAAATTGATTTTTTGGACTGTACCAAAAATGATTCAAAATGTCAATTGGATCGTTCCTCATGTTGAATAACCACTTTTTAAACCCTCACAGTGACCAAAATTGCCATTTTTACAGAATTTTGCTTACTCAAAAGCTTCAATTTTGACCTGTTTCAGGCACAGAAATGACTTTAAACACACTTATTTTAGTTGACAAAGTCATAATTCACATCCAACAGTCATTTAGAGTCAAAAGATTAAATGTTGAAATTTCATCATTATAGACCATTTTGGGATCGTTCGACAGGTCCGGAGTCATCGTTTTTCATCCGAAAATTGATTTTTTGGACTGTACCAAAAATGATTCAAAATGTCAATTGGATCGTGCCTCATGTTGAATAATCACTTTTTAAACCCTCACAGTGACCAAAATTTCCATTTTTACAGAGTTTCGCTTACTCAAAAGCTTCAATTTTGACCCGTTTCAGGCACAGAAATGACTTTAAACACACTTATTTTAGTTGACAAAGTCATAATTCACATCCAACAGTCATTTAGAGTCAAAAGATTAAATGTTGAAATTTCATCATTATAGACCATTTTGGGATCGTTCGACAGGTCCGGAGTCATCGTTTTTCATCCGAAAATTGATTTTTTGGACTGTACCAAAAATGATTCAAAATGTCAATTGGATCGTGCCTCATGTTGAATAACCACTTTTTAAACCCTCACAGTGACCAAAATTGCCATTTTTATAGAGTTTTGCTTACTCAAAAGCTTCAATTTTGACCCGTTTCAGGCACAGAAATGACTTTAAACACACTTATTTTAGTTGACAAAGTCATAATTCACATCCAACAGTCATTTAGAGTCAAAAGATTAAATGTTGAAATTTCATCATTATAGACCATTTTGGGATCGTTCGACAGGTCCGGAGTCATCGTTTTTCATCCGAAAATTGATTTTTTGGACTGTACCAAAAATGATTCAAAATGTCAATTGGATCATGCCTCATGTTGAATAACCACTTTTTAAACCCTCACAGTGACCAAAATTGCCATTTTTACAGAGTTTTGCTTGCTCAAAAGCTTCAATTTTGACCCGTTTCAGGCACAGAAATGACTTTAAACACACTTATTCTAGTTGACAAAGTCATAATTCACATCCAACAGTCATTTAGAGTCAAAAGATTAAATGTTAAAATTTCATCATTATAGACCATTTTGGGAACGTTCGACAGTCATCGTTTTTCATCCGAAAATTGATTTTTTGGACTGTACCAAAAATGATTCAAAATGTCAATTGGATCGTGCCTCATGTTGAATAACCACTTTTTAAACCCTCACAGTGACCAAAATTGCCATTTTTACAGAGTTTTGCTTACTCAAAAGCTTCAATTTTGACCCGTTTCAGGCACAGAAATGACTTTAAACACACTTATTTTAGTTGACAAAGTCATAATTCACATCCAACAGTCATTTAGAGTCAAAAGATTAAATGTTGAAATTTCATCATTATAGACCATTTTGGGATCGTTCGACAGGTCCGGAGTCATCGTTTTTCATCCGAAAATGGATTTTTTGGACTGTACCAAAAATGATTCAAAATGTCAATTGGATCGTGCCTCATGTTGAATAACCACTTTTTAAACCCTCACAGTGACCAAAATTGCCATTTTTACAGAGTTTTGCTTGCTCAAAAGCTTTAATTTTGACCCGTTTCAGGCACAGAAATGACTTTAAACACAATTATTCTAGTTGACAAAGTCATAATTCACATCCAACAGTCATTTAGAGTCAAAAGAATAAATGTTAACATTTCATCATTATAGACCATTTTGGGAACGTTCGACAGGTCCGGAGTCATCGTTTTTCATCCGAAAATTGATTTTTTGGACTGTACCAAAAATGATTCAAAATGTCAATTGGATCGTTCCTCATGTTGAATAACCACTTTTTAAACCCTCACAGTGACCAAAATTGCCATTTTTACAGAGTTTTGCTTACTCAAAAGCTTCAATTTTGACCCGTTTCAGGCACAGAAATGACTTTAAACACACTTATTTTAGTTGACAAAGTCATAATTCACATCCAACAGTCATTTAGAGTCAAAAGATTAAATGTTGAAATTTCATCATTATAGACCATTTTGGGATCGTTCGACAGGTCCGGAGTCATCGTTTTTCATCCGAAAATTGATTTTTTGGACTGTACCAAAAATGATTCAAAATGTCAATTGGATCGTGCCTCATGTTGAATAACCACTTTTTAAACCCTCACAGTGACCAAAATTGCCATTTTTACAGAGTTTTGCTTACTCAAAAGCTTCAATTTTGACCCGTTTCAGGCACAGAAATGACTTTAAACACACTTATTTTAGTTGACAAAGTCATAATTCACATCCAACAGTCATTTAGAGTCAAAAGATTAAATGTTGAAATTTCATCATTATAGACCATTTTGGGATCGTTCGACAGGTCCGGAGTCATCGTTTTTCATCCGAAAATTGATTTTTTGGACTGTACCAAAAATGATTCAAAATGTCAATTGGATCGTTCCTCATGTTGAATAACCACTTTTTAAACCCTCACAGTGACCAAAATTGCCATTTTTACAGAGTTTTGCTTACTCAAAAGCTTCAATTTTGACCCGCTTCAGGCACAGAAATGACTTTAAACACACTTATTTTAGTTGACAAAGTCATAATTCACATCCAACAGTCATTTAGAGTCAAAAGATTAAATGTTGAAATTTCATCATTATAGACCATTTTGGGATCGTTCGACAGGTCCGGAGTCATCGTTTTTCATCCGAAAATTGATTTTTTGGACTGTACCAAAAATGATTCAAAATGTCAATTGGATCGTGCCTCATGTTGAATAACCACTTGTTAAACCCTCACAGTGACCAAAATTTCCATTTTTACAGAGTTTCGCTTACTCAAAAGCTTCAATTTTGACCCGTTTCAGGCACAGAAATGACTTTAAACACACTTATTTTAGTTGACAAAGTCATAATTCACATCCAACAGTCATTTAGAGTCAAAAGATTAAATGTTGAAATTTCATCATTATAGACCATTTTGGGATCGTTCGACAGGTCCGGAGTCATCGTTTTTCATCCGAAAATTGATTTTTTGGACTGTACCAAAAATGATTCAAAATGTCAATTGGATCGTGCCTCATGTTGAATAACCACTTTTTAAACCCTCACAGTGACCAAAATTGCCATTTTTATAGAGTTTTGCTTACTCAAAAGCTTCAATTTTGACCCGTTTCAGGCACAGAAATGACTTTAAACACACTTATTTTAGTTGACAAAGTCATAATTCACATCCAACAGTCATTTAGAGTCAAAAGATTAAATGTTGAAATTTCATCATTATAGACCATTTTGGGATCGTTCGACAGGTCCGGAGTCATCGTTTTTCATCCGAAAATTGATTTTTTGGACTGTACCAAAAATGATTCAAAATGTCAATTGGATCGTGCCTCATGTTGAATAACCACTTTTTAAACCCTCACAGTGACCAAAATTGCCATTTTTACAGAGTTTTGCTTGCTCAAAAGCTTCAATTTTGACCCGTTTCAGGCACAGAAATGACTTTAAACACACTTATTCTAGTTGACAAAGTCATAATTCACATCCAACAGTCATTTAGAGTCAAAAGATTAAATGTTAAAATTTCATCATTATAGACCATTTTAGGAACATCCCGCAGGTCCGGAGTCATCGTTTTTCATCCGAAAATTGATTTTTTGGACTGTACCAAAAATGATTCAAAATGTCAATTGGATCGTTCCTCATGTTGAATAACCACTTTTTAAACCCTCACAGTGACCAAAATTGCCATTTTTACAGAGTTTTGCTTACTCAAAAGCTTCAATTTTGACCCATTTCAGGCACAGAAATGACATTAAACACACTTATTTTAGTTGACAAAGTCATAATTCACATCCAACAGTCATTTAGAGTCAAAAGATTAAATGTTAAAATTTCATCATTATAGACCATTTTGGGAACGTTCGACAGGTCCGGAGTCATCGTTTTTCATCCGAAAATTGATTTTTTGGACTGTACCAAAAATGATTCAAAATGTCAATTGGATCGTGCCTCATGTTGAATAACCACTTTTTAAACCCTCACAGTGACCAAAATTGCCATTTTTACAGAGTTTTGCTTACTCAAAAGCTTCAATTTTGACCCGTTTCAGGCACAGAAATGACTTTAAACACACTTATTTTAGTTGACAAAGTCATAATTCACATCCAACAGTCATTTAGAGTCAAAAGATTAAATGTTGAAATTTCATCATTATAGACCATTTTGGGATCGTTCGACAGGTCCGGAGTCATCGTTTTTCATCCGAAAATGGATTTTTTGGACTGTACCAAAAATGATTCAAAATGTCAATTGGATCGTGCCTCATGTTGAATAACCACTTTTTAAACCCTCACAGTGACCAAAATGGCCATTTTTACAGAGTTTTGCTTGCTCAAAAGCTTCAATTTTGACCCGTTTCAGGCACAGAAATGACTTTAAACACACTTATTCTAGTTGACAAAGTCATAATTCACATCCAACAGTCATTTAGAGTCAAAAGATTAAATGTTAAAATTTCATCATTATAGACCATTTTGGGAACATTCCACAGGTCCGGAGTCATCGTTTTTCATCCGAAATTTGATTTTTTGGACTGTACCAAAAATGATTCAAAATGTCAATTGGATCGTTCCTCATGTTGAATAACCACTTTTTAAACCCTCACAGTGACCAAAATTGCCATTTTTACAGAGTTTTGCTTACTCAAAAGCTTCAATTTTGACCCGTTTCAGGCACAGAATTGACTTTAAACACACGTATTTTAGTTGAAAAAGTCATAATTCACATCCAACAGTCATTTAGAGTCAAAAGATTAAATGTTGAAATTTCATCCATATTGACCATTTGGGATCGTTCGACAGGTCCGGAGTCATCGTTTTTCATCCGAAAATTGATTTTTTGGACTGTACTAAAAATGATTCAAAATGTCAATTGGATCGTGCCTCATGTTGAATAACCACTTTTTAAACCCTCACAGTGACCAAAATTGCCATTTTTCAGAGTTTTGCTTACTCAAAAGCTTCAATTTTGACCCGTTTCAGGCACAGAATTGACTTTAAACACACGTATTTTAGTTGAAAAAGTCATAATTCACATCCAACAGTCATTTAGAGTCAAAAGATTAAATGTTGAAATTTCATCCATATTGACCATTTGGGATCGTTCGACAGGTCCGGAGTCATCGTTTTTCATCCGAAAATTGATTTTTTGGACTGTACTAAAAATGATTCAAAATGTCAATTGGATCGTGCCTCATGTTGAATAACCACTTTTTAAACCCTCACAGTGACCAAAATTGCCATTTTTACAGAGTTTTGCTTGCTCAAAAGCTTCAATTTTGACCCGTTTCAGGCACAGAAATGACTTTAAACACACTTATTCTAGTTGACAAAGTCATAATTCACATCCAACAGTCATTTAGAGTCAAAAGATTAAATGTTAAAATTTCATCATTATAGACCATTTTAGGAACATTCCGCAGGTCCGGAGTCATCGTTTTTCATCCGAAAATTGATTTTTTGGACTGTACCAAAAATGATTCAAAATGTCAATTGGATCGTTCCTCATGTTGAATAACCACTTTTTAAACCCTCACAGTGACCAAAATTGCCATTTTTACAGAGTTTTGCTTACTCAAAAGCTTCAATTTTGACCCATTTCAGGCACAGAAATGACATTAAACACACTTATTTTAGTTGACAAAGTCATAATTCACATCCAACAGTCATTTAGAGTCAAAAGATTAAATGTTAAAATTTCATCATTATAGACCATTTTGGGATCGTTCGACAGGTCCGAAGTCATCGTTTTTCATCCGAAAATTGATTTTTTGGACTGTACCAAAAATGATTCAAAATGTCAATTGGATCGTGCCTCATGTTGAATAACCACTTTTTAAACCCTCCCAGTGACCAAAATTTCCATTTTTACAGAGTTTCGCTTACTCAAAAGCTTCAATTTTGACCCATTTCAGGCACAGAAATGACTTTAAACACACTTATTTTAGTTGACAAAGTCATAATTCACATCCAACAGTCATTTAGAGTCAAAAGATTAAATGTTAAAATTTCATCATTATAGACCATTTTGGGAACGTTCGACAGGTCCGGAGTCATCGTTTTTCATCCGAAAATTGATTTTTTGGACTGTACCAAAAATGATTCAAAATGTCAATTGGATCGTGCCTCATGTTGAATAACCACTTTTTAAACCCTCACAGTGACCAAAATTGCCATTTTTACAGAGTTTTGCTTACTCAAAAGCTTCAATTTTGACCCGTTTCAGGCACAGAAATGACTTTAAACACACTTATTTTAGTTGACAAAGTCATAATTCACATCCAACAGTCATTTAGAGTCAAAAGATTAAATGTTGAAATTTCATCATTATAGACCATTTTGGGATTGTTCGACAGGTCCGGAGTCATCGTTTTTCATCCGAAAATGGATTTTTTGGACTGTACCAAAAATGATTCAAAATGTCAATTGGATCGTGCCTCATGTTGAATAACCACTTTTTAAACCCTCACAGTGACCAAAATGGCCATTTTTACAGAGTTTTGCTTGCTCAAAAGCTTCAATTTTGACCCGTTTCAGGCACAGAAATGACTTTAAACACACTTATTCTAGTTGACAAAGTCATAATTCACATCCAACAGTCATTTAGAGTCAAAAGATTAAATGTTAAAATTTCATCATTATAGACCATTTTGGGAACATTCCACAGGTCCGGAGTCATCGTTTTTCATCCGAAAATTGATTTTTTGGACTGTACCAAAAATGATTCAAAATGTCAATTGGATCGTTCCTCATGTTGAATAACCACTTTTTAAACCCTCACTGTGACCAAAATTGCCATTTTTACAGAGTTTTGCTAGCTCAAAAGCTTTAATTTTGACCCGTTTCAGGCACAGAAATGACTTTAAACACACTTATTCTAGTTGACAAAGTCATAATTCACATCCAACAGTCATTTAGAGTCAAAAGAATAAATGTTAACATTTCATCATTATAGACCATTTTGGGAACGTTCGACAGGTCCGGAGTCATCGTTTTTCATCCGAAAATTGATTTTTTGGACTGTACCAAAAATGATTCAAAATGTCAATTGGATCGTTCCTCATGTTGAATAACCACTTTTTAAACCCTCACAGTGACCAAAATTGCCATTTTTACAGAGTTTTGCTTACTCAAAAGCTTCAATTTTGACCCGTTTCAGGCACAGAAATGACTTTAAACACACTTATTTTAGTTGACAAAGTCATAATTCACATCCAACAGTCATTTAGAGTCAAAAGATTAAATGTTGAAATTTCATCATTATAGACCATTTTGGGATCGTTCGACAGGTCCGGAGTCATCGTTTTTCATCCGAAAATTGATTTTTTGGACTGTACCAAAAATGATTCAAAATGTCAATTGGATCGTGCCTCATGTTGAATAACCACTTTTTAAACCCTCACAGTGACCAAAATTGCCATTTTTACAGAGTTTTGCTTACTCAAAAGCTTCAATTTTGACCCGTTTCAGGCACAGAAATGACTTTAAACACACTTATTTTAGTTGACAAAGTCATAATTCACATCCAACAGTCATTTAGAGTCAAAAGATTAAATGTTGAAATTTCATCATTATAGACCATTTTGGGATCGTTCGACAGGTCCGGAGTCATCGTTTTTCATCCGAAAATTGATTTTTTGGACTGTACCAAAAATGATTCAAAATGTCAATTGGATCGTTCCTCATGTTGAATAACCACTTTTTAAACCCTCACAGTGACCAAAATTGCCATTTTTACAGAGTTTTGCTTACTCAAAAGCTTCAATTTTGACCCGCTTCAGGCACAGAAATGACTTTAAACACACTTATTTTAGTTGACAAAGTCATAATTCACATCCAACAGTCATTTAGAGTCAAAAGATTAAATGTTGAAATTTCATCATTATAGACCATTTTGGGATCGTTCGACAGGTCCGGAGTCATCGTTTTTCATCCGAAAATTGATTTTTTGGACTGTACCAAAAATGATTCAAAATGTCAATTGGATCGTTCCTCATGTTGAATAACCACTTTTTAAACCCTCACAGTGACCAAAATTGCCATTTTTACAGAGTTTTGCTTACTCAAAAGCTTCAATTTTGACCCGCTTCAGGCACAGAAATGACTTTAAACACACTTATTTTAGTTGACAAAGTCATAATTCACATCCAACAGTCATTTAGAGTCAAAAGATTAAATGTTGAAATTTCATCATTATAGACCATTTTGGGATCGTTCGACAGGTCCGGAGTCATCGTTTTTCATCCGAAAATTGATTTTTTGGACTGTACCAAAAATGATTCAAAATGTCAATTGGATCGTGCCTCATGTTGAATAACCACTTGTTAAACCCTCACAGTGACCAAAATTTCCATTTTTACAGAGTTTCGCTTACTCAAAAGCTTCAATTTTGACCCGTTTCAGGCACAGAAATGACTTTAAACACACTTATTTTAGTTGACAAAGTCATAATTCACATCCAACAGTCATTTAGAGTCAAAAGATTAAATGTTGAAATTTCATCATTATAGACCATTTTGGGATCGTTCGACAGGTCCGGAGTCATCGTTTTTCATCCGAAAATTGATTTTTTGGACTGTACCAAAAATGATTCAAAATGTCAATTGGATCGTGCCTCATGTTGAATAACCACTTTTTAAACCCTCACAGTGACCAAAATTGCCATTTTTATAGAGTTTTGCTTACTCAAAAGCTTCAATTTTGACCCGTTTCAGGCACAGAAATGACTTTAAACACACTTATTTTAGTTGACAAAGTCATAATTCACATCCAACAGTCATTTAGAGTCAAAAGATTAAATGTTGAAATTTCATCATTATAGACCATTTTGGGATCGTTTGACAGGTCCGGAGTCATCGTTTTTCATCCGAAAATTGATTTTTTGGACTGTACTAAAAATGATTCAAAATGTCAATTGGATCGTGCCTCATGTTGAATAACCACTTTTTAAACCCTCACAGTGACCAAAATTGCCATTTTTCAGAGTTTTGCTTACTCAAAAGCTTCAATTTTGACCCGTTTCAGGCACAGAATTGACTTTAAACACACGTATTTTAGTTGAAAAAGTCATAATTCACATCCAACAGTCATTTAGAGTCAAAAGATTAAATGTTGAAATTTCATCCATATTGACCATTTGGGATCGTTCGACAGGTCCGGAGTCATCGTTTTTCATCCGAAAATTGATTTTTTGGACTGTACTAAAAATGATTCAAAATGTCAATTGGATCGTGCCTCATGTTGAATAACCACTTTTTAAACCCTCACAGTGACCAAAATTGCCATTTTTACAGAGTTTTGCTTGCTCAAAAGCTTCAATTTTGACCCGTTTCAGGCACAGAAATGACTTTAAACACACTTATTCTAGTTGACAAAGTCATAATTCACATCCAACAGTCATTTAGAGTCAAAAGATTAAATGTTAAAATTTCATCATTATAGACCATTTTAGGAACATTCCGCAGGTCCGGAGTCATCGTTTTTCATCCGAAAATTGATTTTTTGGACTGTACCAAAAATGATTCAAAATGTCAATTGGATCGTTCCTCATGTTGAATAACCACTTTTTAAACCCTCACAGTGACCAAAATTGCCATTTTTACAGAGTTTTGCTTACTCAAAAGCTTCAATTTTGACCCATTTCAGGCACAGAAATGACATTAAACACACTTATTTTAGTTGACAAAGTCATAATTCACATCCAACAGTCATTTAGAGTCAAAAGATTAAATGTTAAAATTTCATCATTATAGACCATTTTGGGATCGTTCGACAGGTCCGAAGTCATCGTTTTTCATCCGAAAATTGATTTTTTGGACTGTACCAAAAATGATTCAAAATGTCAATTGGATCGTGCCTCATGTTGAATAACCACTTTTTAAACCCTCCCAGTGACCAAAATTTCCATTTTTACAGAGTTTCGCTTACTCAAAAGCTTCAATTTTGACCCATTTCAGGCACAGAAATGACTTTAAACACACTTATTTTAGTTGACAAAGTCATAATTCACATCCAACAGTCATTTAGAGTCAAAAGATTAAATGTTAAAATTTCATCATTATAGACCATTTTGGGAACGTTCGACAGGTCCGGAGTCATCGTTTTTCATCCGAAAATTGATTTTTTGGACTGTACCAAAAATGATTCAAAATGTCAATTGGATCGTGCCTCATGTTGAATAACCACTTTTTAAACCCTCACAGTGACCAAAATTGCCATTTTTACAGAGTTTTGCTTACTCAAAAGCTTCAATTTTGACCCGTTTCAGGCACAGAAATGACTTTAAACACACTTATTTTAGTTGACAAAGTCATAATTCACATCCAACAGTCATTTAGAGTCAAAAGATTAAATGTTGAAATTTCATCATTATAGACCATTTTGGGATTGTTCGACAGGTCCGGAGTCATCGTTTTTCATCCGAAAATGGATTTTTTGGACTGTACCAAAAATGATTCAAAATGTCAATTGGATCGTGCCTCATGTTGAATAACCACTTTTTAAACCCTCACAGTGACCAAAATTGCCATTTTTACAGAGTTTTGCTTGCTCAAAAGCTTCAATTTTGACCCGTTTCAGGCACAGAAATGACTTTAAACACACTTATTCTAGTTGACAAAGTCATAATTCACATCCAACAGTCATTTAGAGTCAAAAGATTAAATGTTAAAATTTCATCATTATAGACCATTTTGGGAACATTCCACAGGTCCGGAGTCATCGTTTTTCATCCGAAAATTGATTTTTTGGACTGTACCAAAAATGATTCAAAATGTCAATTGGATCGTTCCTCATGTTGAATAACCACTTTTTAAACCCTCACAGTGACCAAAATTGCCATTTTTACAGAGTTTTGCTAGCTCAAAAGCTTTAATTTTGACCCGTTTCAGGCACAGAAATGACTTTAAACACACTTATTCTAGTTGACAAAGTCATAATTCACATCCAACAGTCATTTAGAGTCAAAAGAATAAATGTTAACATTTCATCATTATAGACCATTTTGGGAACGTTCGACAGGTCCGGAGTCATCGTTTTTCATCCGAAAATTGATTTTTTGGACTGTACCAAAAATGATTCAAAATGTCAATTGGATCGTTCCTCATGTTGAATAACCACTTTTTAAACCCTCACAGTGACCAAAATTGCCATTTTTACAGAGTTTTGCTTACTCAAAAGCTTCAATTTTGACCCGTTTCAGGCACAGAAATGACTTTAAACACACTTATTTTAGTTGACAAAGTCATAATTCACATCCAACAGTCATTTAGAGTCAAAAGATTAAATGTTGAAATTTCATCATTATAGACCATTTTGGGATTGTTCGACAGGTCCGGAGTCATCGTTTTTCATCCGAAAATGGATTTTTTGGACTGTACCAAAAATGATTCAAAATGTCAATTGGATCGTGCCTCATGTTGAATAACCACTTTTTAAACCCTCACAGTGACCAAAATTGCCATTTTTACAGAGTTTTGCTTGCTCAAAAGCTTCAATTTTGACCCGTTTCAGGCACAGAAATGACTTTAAACACACTTATTCTAGTTGACAAAGTCATAATTCACATCCAACAGTCATTTAGAGTCAAAAGATTAAATGTTAAAATTTCATCATTATAGACCATTTTGGGAACATTCCACAGGTCCGGAGTCATCGTTTTTCATCCGAAAATTGATTTTTTGGACTGTACCAAAAATGATTCAAAATGTCAATTGGATCGTTCCTCATGTTGAATAACCACTTTTTAAACCCTCACAGTGACCAAAATTGCCATTTTTACAGAGTTTTGCTAGCTCAAAAGCTTTAATTTTGACCCGTTTCAGGCACAGAAATGACTTTAAACACACTTATTCTAGTTGACAAAGTCATAATTCACATCCAACAGTCATTTAGAGTCAAAAGAATAAATGTTAACATTTCATCATTATAGACCATTTTGGGAACGTTCGACAGGTCCGGAGTCATCGTTTTTCATCCGAAAATTGATTTTTTGGACTGTACCAAAAATGATTCAAAATGTCAATTGGATCGTTCCTCATGTTGAATAACCACTTTTTAAACCCTCACAGTGACCAAAATTGCCATTTTTACAGAGTTTTGCTTACTCAAAAGCTTCAATTTTGACCCGTTTCAGGCACAGAAATGACTTTAAACACACTTATTTTAGTTGACAAAGTCATAATTCACATCCAACAGTCATTTAGAGTCAAAAGATTAAATGTTGAAATTTCATCATTATAGACCATTTTGGGATCGTTCGACAGGTCCGGAGTCATCGTTTTTCATCCGAAAATTGATTTTTTGGACTGTACCAAAAATGATTCAAAATGTCAATTGGATCGTGCCTCATGTTGAATAACCACTTTTTAAACCCTCACAGTGACCAAAATTGCCATTTTTACAGAGTTTTGCTTACTCAAAAGCTTCAATTTTGACCCGTTTCAGGCACAGAAATGACTTTAAACACACTTATTTTAGTTGACAAAGTCATAATTCACATCCAACAGTCATTTAGAGTCAAAATATTAAATGTTGAAATTTCATCATTATAGACCATTTTGGGATCGTTCGACAGGTCCGGAGTCATCGTTTTTCATCCGAAAATTGATTTTTTGGACTGTACCAAAAATGATTCAAAATGTCAATTGGATCGTTCCTCATGTTGAATAACCACTTTTTAAACCCTCACAGTGACCAAAATTGCCATTTTTACAGAGTTTTGCTTACTCAAAAGCTTCAATTTTGACCCGCTTCAGGCACAGAAATGACTTTAAACACACTTATTTTAGTTGACAAAGTCATAATTCACATCCAACAGTCATTTAGAGTCAAAAGATTAAATGTTGAAATTTCATCATTATAGACCATTTTGGGATCGTTCGACAGGTCCGGAGTCATCGTTTTTCATCCGAAAATTGATTTTTTGGACTGTACCAAAAATGATTCAAAATGTCAATTGGATCGTGCCTCATGTTGAATAACCACTTGTTAAACCCTCACAGTGACCAAAATTTCCATTTTTACAGAGTTTCGCTTACTCAAAAGCTTCAATTTTGACCCGTTTCAGGCACAGAAATGACTTTAAACACACTTATTTTAGTTGACAAAGTCATAATTCACATCCAACAGTCATTTAGAGTCAAAAGATTAAATGTTGAAATTTCATCATTATAGACCATTTTGGGATCGTTCGACAGGTCCGGAGTCATCGTTTTTCATCCGAAAATTGATTTTTTGGACTGTACCAAAAATGATTCAAAATGTCAATTGGATCGTGCCTCATGTTGAATAACCACTTTTTAAACCCTCACAGTGACCAAAATTGCCATTTTTATAGAGTTTTGCTTACTCAAAAGCTTCAATTTTGACCCGTTTCAGGCACAGAAATGACTTTAAACACACTTATTTTAGTTGACAAAGTCATAATTCACATCCAACAGTCATTTAGAGTCAAAAGATTAAATGTTGAAATTTCATCATTATAGACCATTTTGGGATCGTTCGACAGGTCCGGAGTCATCGTTTTTCATCCGAAAATTGATTTTTTGGACTGTACCAAAAATGATTCAAAATGTCAATTGGATCGTTCCTCATGTTGAATAACCACTTTTTAAACCCTCACAGTGACCAAAATTGCCATTTTTACAGTTTTGCTTACTCAAAAGCTTCAATTTTGACCCATTTCAGGCACAGAAATGACATTAAACACACTTATTTTAGTTGACAAAGTCATAATTCACATCCAACAGTCATTTAGAGTCAAAAGATTAAATGTTAAAATTTCATCATTATAGACCATTTTGGGAACGTTCGACAGGTCCGGAGTCATCGTTTTTCATCCGAAAATTGATTTTTTGGACTGTACCAAAAATGATTCAAAATGTCAATTGGATCGTGCCTCATGTTGAATAACCACTTTTTAAACCCTCACAGTGACCAAAATTGCCATTTTTACAGAGTTTTGCTTACTCAAAAGCTTCAATTTTGACCCGTTTCAGGCACAGAAATGACTTTAAACACACTTATTTTAGTTGACAAAGTCATAATTCACATCCAACAGTCATTTAGAGTCAAAAGATTAAATGTTGAAATTTCATCATTATAGACCATTTTGGGATCGTTCGACAGGTCCGGAGTCATCGTTTTTCATCCGAAAATGGATTTTTTGGACTGTACCAAAAATGATTCAAAATGTCAATTGGATCGTGCCTCATGTTGAATAACCACTTTTTAAACCCTCACAGTGACCAAAATGGCCATTTTTACAGAGTTTTGCTTGCTCAAAAGCTTCAATTTTGACCCGTTTCAGGCACAGAAATGACTTTAAACACACTTATTCTAGTTGACAAAGTCATAATTCACATCCAACAGTCATTTAGAGTCAAAAGATTAAATGTTAAAATTTCATCATTATAGACCATTTTGGGAACATTCCACAGGTCCGGAGTCATCGTTTTTCATCCGAAATTTGATTTTTTGGACTGTACCAAAAATGATTCAAAATGTCAATTGGATCGTTCCTCATGTTGAATAACCACTTTTTAAACCCTCACAGTGACCAAAATTGCCATTTTTACAGAGTTTTGCTTACTCAAAAGCTTCAATTTTGACCCGTTTCAGGCACAGAATTGACTTTAAACACACGTATTTTAGTTGAAAAAGTCATAATTCACATCCAACAGTCATTTAGAGTCAAAAGATTAAATGTTGAAATTTCATCCATATTGACCAATTGGGATCGTTCGACAGGTCCGGAGTCATCGTTTTTCATCCGAAAATTGATTTTTTGGACTGTACTAAAAATGATTCAAAATGTCAATTGGATCGTGCCTCATGTTGAATAACCACTTTTTAAACCCTCACAGTGACCAAAATTGCCATTTTTCAGAGTTTTGCTTACTCAAAAGCTTCAATTTTGACCCGTTTCAGGCACAGAATTGACTTTAAACACACGTATTTTAGTTGAAAAAGTCATAATTCACATCCAACAGTCATTTAGAGTCAAAAGATTAAATGGTGAAATTTCATCCATATTGACCATTTGGGATCGTTCGACAGGTCCGGAGTCATCGTTTTTCATCCGAAAATTGATTTTTTGGACTGTACTAAAAATGATTCAAAATGTCAATTGGATCGTGCCTCATGTTGAATAACCACTTTTTAAACCCTCACAGTGACCAAAATTGCCATTTTTACAGAGTTTTGCTTGCTCAAAAGCTTCAATTTTGACCCGTTTCAGGCACAGAAATGACTTTAAACACACTTATTCTAGTTGACAAAGTCATAATTCACATCCAACAGTCATTTAGAGTCAAAAGATTAAATGTTAAAATTTCATCATTATAGACCATTTTAGGAACATTCCGCAGGTCCGGAGTCATCGTTTTTCATCCGAAAATTGATTTTTTGGACTGTACCAAAAATGATTCAAAATGTCAATTGGATCGTTCCTCATGTTGAATAACCACTTTTTAAACCCTCACAGTGACCAAAATTGCCATTTTTACAGAGTTTTGCTTACTCAAAAGCTTCAATTTTGACCCATTTCAGGCACAGAAATGACATTAAACACACTTATTTTAGTTGACAAAGTCATAATTCACATCCAACAGTCATTTAGAGTCAAAAGATTAAATGTTAAAATTTCATCATTATAGACCATTTTGGGATCGTTCGACAGGTCCGAAGTCATCGTTTTTCATCCGAAAATTGATTTTTTGGACTGTACCAAAAATGATTCAAAATGTCAATTGGATCGTGCCTCATGTTGAATAACCACTTTTTAAACCCTCCCAGTGACCAAAATTTCCATTTTTACAGAGTTTCGCTTACTCAAAAGCTTCAATTTTGACCCATTTCAGGCACAGAAATGACTTTAAACACACTTATTTTAGTTGACAAAGTCATAATTCACATCCAACAGTCATTTAGAGTCAAAAGATTAAATGTTAAAATTTCATCATTATAGACCATTTTGGGAACGTTCGACAGGTCCGGAGTCATCGTTTTTCATCCGAAAATTGATTTTTTGGACTGTACCAAAAATGATTCAAAATGTCAATTGGATCGTGCCTCATGTTGAATAACCACTTTTTAAACCCTCACAGTGACCAAAATTGCCATTTTTACAGAGTTTTGCTTACTCAAAAGCTTCAATTTTGACCCGTTTCAGGCACAGAAATGACTTTAAACACACTTATTTTAGTTGACAAAGTCATAATTCACATCCAACAGTCATTTAGAGTCAAAAGATTAAATGTTGAAATTTCATCATTATAGACCATTTTGGGATTGTTCGACAGGTCCGGAGTCATCGTTTTTCATCCGAAAATGGATTTTTTGGACTGTACCAAAAATGATTCAAAATGTCAATTGGATCGTGCCTCATGTTGAATAACCACTTTTTAAACCCTCACAGTGACCAAAATTGCCATTTTTACAGAGTTTTGCTTGCTCAAAAGCTTCAATTTTGACCCGTTTCAGGCACAGAAATGACTTTAAACACACTTATTCTAGTTGACAAAGTCATAATTCACATCCAACAGTCATTTAGAGTCAAAAGATTAAATGTTAAAATTTCATCATTATAGACCATTTTGGGAACATTCCACAGGTCCGGAGTCATCGTTTTTCATCCGAAAATTGATTTTTTGGACTGTACCAAAAATGATTCAAAATGTCAATTGGATCGTTCCTCATGTTGAATAACCACTTTTTAAACCCTCACAGTGACCAAAATTGCCATTTTTACAGAGTTTTGCTAGCTCAAAAGCTTTAATTTTGACCCGTTTCAGGCACAGAAATGACTTTAAACACACTTATTCTAGTTGACAAAGTCATAATTCACATCCAACAGTCATTTAGAGTCAAAAGAATAAATGTTAACATTTCATCATTATAGACCATTTTGGGAACGTTCGACAGGTCCGGAGTCATCGTTTTTCATCCGAAAATTGATTTTTTGGACTGTACCAAAAATGATTCAAAATGTCAATTGGATCGTTCCTCATGTTGAATAACCACTTTTTAAACCCTCACAGTGACCAAAATTGCCATTTTTACAGAGTTTCGCTTACTCAAAAGCTTCAATTTTGACCCGTTTCAGGCACAGAAATGACTTTAAACACACTTATTTTAGTTGACAAAGTCATAATTCACATCCAACAGTCATTTAGAGTCAAAAGATTAAATGTTGAAATTTCATCATTATAGACCATTTTGGGATCGTTCGACAGGTCCGGAGTCATCGTTTTTCATCCGAAAATTGATTTTTTGGACTGTACCAAAAATGATTCAAAATGTCAATTGGATCGTGCCTCATGTTGAATAACCACTTTTTAAACCCTCACAGTGACCAAAATTGCCATTTTTATAGAGTTTTGCTTACTCAAAAGCTTCAATTTTGACCCGTTTCAGGCACAGAAATGACTTTAAACACACTTATTTTAGTTGACAAAGTCATAATTCACATCCAACAGTCATTTAGAGTCAAAAGATTAAATGTTGAAATTTCATCATTATAGACCATTTTGGGATCGTTCGACAGGTCCGGAGTCATCGTTTTTCATCCGAAAATTGATTTTTTGGACTGTACCAAAAATGATTCAAAATGTCAATTGGATCGTTCCTCATGTTGAATAACCACTTTTTAAACCCTCACAGTGACCAAAATTGCCATTTTTACAGTTTTGCTTACTCAAAAGCTTCAATTTTGACCCATTTCAGGCACAGAAATGACATTAAACACACTTATTTTAGTTGACAAAGTCATAATTCACATCCAACAGTCATTTAGAGTCAAAAGATTAAATGTTAAAATTTCATCATTATAGACCATTTTGGGAACGTTCGACAGGTCCGGAGTCATCGTTTTTCATCCGAAAATTGATTTTTTGGACTGTACCAAAAATGATTCAAAATGTCAATTGGATCGTGCCTCATGTTGAATAACCACTTTTTAAACCCTCACAGTGACCAAAATTGCCATTTTTACAGAGTTTTGCTTACTCAAAAGCTTCAATTTTGACCCGTTTCAGGCACAGAAATGACTTTAAACACACTTATTTTAGTTGACAAAGTCATAATTCACATCCAACAGTCATTTAGAGTCAAAAGATTAAATGTTGAAATTTCATCATTATAGACCATTTTGGGATCGTTCGACAGGTCCGGAGTCATCGTTTTTCATCCGAAAATGGATTTTTTGGACTGTACCAAAAATGATTCAAAATGTCAATTGGATCGTGCCTCATGTTGAATAACCACTTTTTAAACCCTCACAGTGACCAAAATGGCCATTTTTACAGAGTTTTGCTTGCTCAAAAGCTTCAATTTTGACCCGTTTCAGGCACAGAAATGACTTTAAACACACTTATTCTAGTTGACAAAGTCATAATTCACATCCAACAGTCATTTAGAGTCAAAAGATTAAATGTTAAAATTTCATCATTATAGACCATTTTGGGAACATTCCACAGGTCCGGAGTCATCGTTTTTCATCCGAAATTTGATTTTTTGGACTGTACCAAAAATGATTCAAAATGTCAATTGGATCGTTCCTCATGTTGAATAACCACTTTTTAAACCCTCACAGTGACCAAAATTGCCATTTTTACAGAGTTTTGCTTACTCAAAAGCTTCAATTTTGACCCGTTTCAGGCACAGAATTGACTTTAAACACACGTATTTTAGTTGAAAAAGTCATAATTCACATCCAACAGTCATTTAGAGTCAAAAGATTAAATGTTGAAATTTCATCCATATTGACCATTTGGGATCGTTCGACAGGTCCGGAGTCATCGTTTTTCATCCGAAAATTGATTTTTTGGACTGTACTAAAAATGATTCAAAATGTCAATTGGATCGTGCCTCATGTTGAATAACCACTTTTTAAACCCTCACAGTGACCAAAATTGCCATTTTTCAGAGTTTTGCTTACTCAAAAGCTTCAATTTTGACCCGTTTCAGGCACAGAATTGACTTTAAACACACGTATTTTAGTTGAAAAAGTCATAATTCACATCCAACAGTCATTTAGAGTCAAAAGATTAAATGGTGAAATTTCATCCATATTGACCATTTGGGATCGTTCGACAGGTCCGGAGTCATCGTTTTTCATCCGAAAATTGATTTTTTGGACTGTACTAAAAATGATTCAAAATGTCAATTGGATCGTGCCTCATGTTGAATAACCACTTTTTAAACCCTCACAGTGACCAAAATTGCCATTTTTACAGAGTTTTGCTTGCTCAAAAGCTTCAATTTTGACCCGTTTCAGGCACAGAAATGACTTTAAACACACTTATTCTAGTTGACAAAGTCATAATTCACATCCAACAGTCATTTAGAGTCAAAAGATTAAATGTTAAAATTTCATCATTATAGACCATTTTAGGAACATTCCGCAGGTCCGGAGTCATCGTTTTTCATCCGAAAATTGATTTTTTGGACTGTACCAAAAATGATTCAAAATGTCAATTGGATCGTTCCTCATGTTGAATAACCACTTTTTAAACCCTCACAGTGACCAAAATTGCCATTTTTACAGAGTTTTGCTTACTCAAAAGCTTCAATTTTGACCCATTTCAGGCACAGAAATGACATTAAACACACTTATTTTAGTTGACAAAGTCATAATTCACATCCAACAGTCATTTAGAGTCAAAAGATTAAATGTTAAAATTTCATCATTATAGACCATTTTGGGATCGTTCGACAGGTCCGAAGTCATCGTTTTTCATCCGAAAATTGATTTTTTGGACTGTACCAAAAATGATTCAAAATGTCAATTGGATCGTGCCTCATGTTGAATAACCACTTTTTAAACCCTCCCAGTGACCAAAATTTCCATTTTTACAGAGTTTCGCTTACTCAAAAGCTTCAATTTTGACCCATTTCAGGCACAGAAATGACTTTAAACACACTTATTTTAGTTGACAAAGTCATAATTCACATCCAACAGTCATTTAGAGTCAAAAGATTAAATGTTAAAATTTCATCATTATAGACCATTTTGGGAACGTTCGACAGGTCCGGAGTCATCGTTTTTCATCCGAAAATTGATTTTTTGGACTGTACCAAAAATGATTCAAAATGTCAATTGGATCGTGCCTCATGTTGAATAACCACTTTTTAAACCCTCACAGTGACCAAAATTGCCATTTTTACAGAGTTTTGCTTACTCAAAAGCTTCAATTTTGACCCGTTTCAGGCACAGAAATGACTTTAAACACACTTATTTTAGTTGACAAAGTCATAATTCACATCCAACAGTCATTTAGAGTCAAAAGATTAAATGTTGAAATTTCATCATTATAGACCATTTTGGGATTGTTCGACAGGTCCGGAGTCATCGTTTTTCATCCGAAAATGGATTTTTTGGACTGTACCAAAAATGATTCAAAATGTCAATTGGATCGTGCCTCATGTTGAATAACCACTTTTTAAACCCTCACAGTGACCAAAATTGCCATTTTTACAGAGTTTTGCTTGCTCAAAAGCTTCAATTTTGACCCGTTTCAGGCACAGAAATGACTTTAAACACACTTATTCTAGTTGACAAAGTCATAATTCACATCCAACAGTCATTTAGAGTCAAAAGATTAAATGTTAAAATTTCATCATTATAGACCATTTTGGGAACATTCCACAGGTCCGGAGTCATCGTTTTTCATCCGAAAATTGATTTTTTGGACTGTACCAAAAATGATTCAAAATGTCAATTGGATCGTTCCTCATGTTGAATAACCACTTTTTAAACCCTCACAGTGACCAAAATTGCCATTTTTACAGAGTTTTGCTAGCTCAAAAGCTTTAATTTTGACCCGTTTCAGGCACAGAAATGACTTTAAACACACTTATTCTAGTTGACAAAGTCATAATTCACATCCAACAGTCATTTAGAGTCAAAAGAATAAATGTTAACATTTCATCATTATAGACCATTTTGGGAACGTTCGACAGGTCCGGAGTCATCGTTTTTCATCCGAAAATTGATTTTTTGGACTGTACCAAAAATGATTCAAAATGTCAATTGGATCGTTCCTCATGTTGAATAACCACTTTTTAAACCCTCACAGTGACCAAAATTGCCATTTTTACAGAGTTTTGCTTACTCAAAAGCTTCAATTTTGACCCGTTTCAGGCACAGAAATGACTTTAAACACACTTATTTTAGTTGACAAAGTCATAATTCACATCCAACAGTCATTTAGAGTCAAAAGATTAAATGTTGAAATTTCATCATTATAGACCATTTTGGGATCGTTCGACAGGTCCGGAGTCATCGTTTTTCATCCGAAAATTGATTTTTTGGACTGTACCAAAAATGATTCAAAATGTCAATTGGATCGTGCCTCATGTTGAATAACCACTTTTTAAACCCTCACAGTGACCAAAATTTCCATTTTTACAGAGTTTCGCTTACTCAAAAGCTTCAATTTTGACCCGTTTCAGGCACAGAAATGACTTTAAACACACTTATTTTAGTTGACAAAGTCATAATTCACATCCAACAGTCATTTAGAGTCAAAAGATTAAATGTTGAAATTTCATCATTATAGACCATTTTGGGATCGTTCGACAGGTCCGGAGTCATCGTTTTTCATCCGAAAATTGATTTTTTGGACTGTACCAAAAATGATTTAAAATGTCAATTGGATCGTGCCTCATGTTGAATAACCACTTTTTAAACCCTCACAGTGACCAAAAATGCCATTTTTACAGAGTTTTGCTTGCTCAAAAGCTTCAATTTTGACCCGTTTCAGGCACAGAAATGACTTTAAACACACTTATTCTAGGTGACAAAGTCATAATTCACATCCAACAGTCATTTAGAGTCAAAAGATTAAATGTTAAAATTTCATCATTATAGACCATTTTAGGAACATCCCGCAGGTCCGGGGTCATCGTTTTTCATCCGAAAATTGATTTTTTGGACTGTACCAAAAATGATTCAAAATGTCAATTGGATCGTTCCTCATGTTGAATAACCACTTTTTAAACCCTCACAGTGACCAAAATTGCCATTTTTACAGAGTTTTGCTTACTCAAAAGCTTCAATTTTGACCCATTTCAGGCACAGAAATGACATTAAACACACTTATTTTAGTTGACAAAGTCATAATTCACATCCAACAGTCATTTAGAGTCAAAAGATTAAATGTTAAAATGTCATCATTATAGACCATTTTGGGAACGTTCGACAGGTCCGGAGTCATCGTTTTTCATCCGAAAATTGATTTTTTGGACTGTACCAAAAATGATTCAAAATGTCAATTGGATCGTGCCTCATGTTGAATAACCACTTTTTAAACCCTCACAGTGACCAAAATTGCCATTTTTACAGAATTTTGCTTACTCAAAAGCTTCAATTTTGACCTGTTTCAGGCACAGAAATGACTTTAAACACACTTATTTTAGTTGACAAAGTCATAATTCACATCCAACAGTCATTTAGAGTCAAAAGATTAAATGTTGAAATTTCATCATTATAGACCATTTTGGGATCGTTCGACAGGTCCGGAGTCATCGTTTTTCATCCGAAAATTGATTTTTTGGACTGTACCAAAAATGATTCAAAATGTCAATTGGATCGTGCCTCATGTTGAATAATCACTTTTTAAACCCTCACAGTGACCAAAATTTCCATTTTTACAGAGTTTCGCTTACTCAAAAGCTTCAATTTTGACCCGTTTCAGGCACAGAAATGACTTTAAACACACTTATTTTAGTTGACAAAGTCATAATTCACATCCAACAGTCATTTAGAGTCAAAAGATTAAATGTTGAAATTTCATCATTATAGACCATTTTGGGATCGTTCGACAGGTCCGGAGTCATCGTTTTTCATCCGAAAATTGATTTTTTGGACTGTACCAAAAATGATTCAAAATGTCAATTGGATCGTGCCTCATGTTGAATAACCACTTTTTAAACCCTCACAGTGACCAAAATTGCCATTTTTATAGAGTTTTGCTTACTCAAAAGCTTCAATTTTGACCCGTTTCAGGCACAGAAATGACTTTAAACACACTTATTTTAGTTGACAAAGTCATAATTCACATCCAACAGTCATTTAGAGTCAAAAGATTAAATGTTGAAATTTCATCATTATAGACCATTTTGGGATCGTTCGACAGGTCCGGAGTCATCGTTTTTCATCCGAAAATTGATTTTTTGGACTGTACCAAAAATGATTCAAAATGTCAATTGGATCATGCCTCATGTTGAATAACCACTTTTTAAACCCTCACAGTGACCAAAATTGCCATTTTTACAGAGTTTTGCTTGCTCAAAAGCTTCAATTTTGACCCGTTTCAGGCACAGAAATGACTTTAAACACACTTATTCTAGTTGACAAAGTCATAATTCACATCCAACAGTCATTTAGAGTCAAAAGATTAAATGTTAAAATTTCATCATTATAGACCATTTTGGGAACGTTCGACAGTCATCGTTTTTCATCCGAAAATTGATTTTTTGGACTGTACCAAAAATGATTCAAAATGTCAATTGGATCGTGCCTCATGTTGAATAACCACTTTTTAAACCCTCACAGTGACCAAAATTGCCATTTTTACAGAGTTTTGCTTACTCAAAAGCTTCAATTTTGACCCGTTTCAGGCACAGAAATGACTTTAAACACACTTATTTTAGTTGACAAAGTCATAATTCACATCCAACAGTCATTTAGAGTCAAAAGATTAAATGTTGAAATTTCATCATTATAGACCATTTTGGGATCGTTCGACAGGTCCGGAGTCATCGTTTTTCATCCGAAAATGGATTTTTTGGACTGTACCAAAAATGATTCAAAATGTCAATTGGATCGTGCCTCATGTTGAATAACCACTTTTTAAACCCTCACAGTGACCAAAATTGCCATTTTTACAGAGTTTTGCTTGCTCAAAAGCTTTAATTTTGACCCGTTTCAGGCACAGAAATGACTTTAAACACAATTATTCTAGTTGACAAAGTCATAATTCACATCCAACAGTCATTTAGAGTCAAAAGAATAAATGTTAACATTTCATCATTATAGACCATTTTGGGAACGTTCGACAGGTCCGGAGTCATCGTTTTTCATCCGAAAATTGATTTTTTGGACTGTACCAAAAATGATTCAAAATGTCAATTGGATCGTTCCTCATGTTGAATAACCACTTTTTAAACCCTCACAGTGACCAAAATTGCCATTTTTACAGAGTTTTGCTTACTCAAAAGCTTCAATTTTGACCCGTTTCAGGCACAGAAATGACTTTAAACACACTTATTTTAGTTGACAAAGTCATAATTCACATCCAACAGTCATTTAGAGTCAAAAGATTAAATGTTGAAATTTCATCATTATAGACCATTTTGGGATCGTTCGACAGGTCCGGAGTCATCGTTTTTCATCCGAAAATTGATTTTTTGGACTGTACCAAAAATGATTCAAAATGTCAATTGGATCATGCCTCATGTTGAATAACCACTTTTTAAACCCTCACAGTGACCAAAATTGCCATTTTTACAGAGTTTTGCTTGCTCAAAAGCTTCAATTTTGACCCGTTTCAGGCACAGAAATGACTTTAAACACACTTATTCTAGTTGACAAAGTCATAATTCACATCCAACAGTCATTTAGAGTCAAAAGATTAAATGTTAAAATTTCATCATTATAGACCATTTTGGGAACGTTCGACAGTCATCGTTTTTCATCCGAAAATTGATTTTTTGGACTGTACCAAAAATGATTCAAAATGTCAATTGGATCGTGCCTCATGTTGAATAACCACTTTTTAAACCCTCACAGTGACCAAAATTGCCATTTTTACAGAGTTTTGCTTACTCAAAAGCTTCAATTTTGACCCGTTTCAGGCACAGAAATGACTTTAAACACACTTATTTTAGTTGACAAAGTCATAATTCACATCCAACAGTCATTTAGAGTCAAAAGATTAAATGTTGAAATTTCATCATTATAGACCATTTTGGGATCGTTCGACAGGTCCGGAGTCATCGTTTTTCATCCGAAAATGGATTTTTTGGACTGTACCAAAAATGATTCAAAATGTCAATTGGATCGTGCCTCATGTTGAATAACCACTTTTTAAACCCTCACAGTGACCAAAATTGCCATTTTTACAGAGTTTTGCTTGCTCAAAAGCTTTAATTTTGACCCGTTTCAGGCACAGAAATGACTTTAAACACAATTATTCTAGTTGACAAAGTCATAATTCACATCCAACAGTCATTTAGAGTCAAAAGAATAAATGTTAACATTTCATCATTATAGACCATTTTGGGAACGTTCGACAGGTCCGGAGTCATCGTTTTTCATCCGAAAATTGATTTTTTGGACTGTACCAAAAATGATTCAAAATGTCAATTGGATCGTTCCTCATGTTGAATAACCACTTTTTAAACCCTCACAGTGACCAAAATTGCCATTTTTACAGAGTTTTGCTTACTCAAAAGCTTCAATTTTGACCCGTTTCAGGCACAGAAATGACTTTAAACACACTTATTTTAGTTGACAAAGTCATAATTCACATCCAACAGTCATTTAGAGTCAAAAGATTAAATGTTGAAATTTCATCATTATAGACCATTTTGGGATCGTTCGACAGGTCCGGAGTCATCGTTTTTCATCCGAAAATTGATTTTTTGGACTGTACCAAAAATGATTCAAAATGTCAATTGGATCGTGCCTCATGTTGAATAACCACTTTTTAAACCCTCACAGTGACCAAAATTTCCATTTTTACAGAGCTTCGCTTACTCAAAAGCTTCAATTTTGACCCGTTTCAGGCACAGAAATGACTTTAAACACACTTATTTTAGTTGACAAAGTCATAATTCACATCCAACAGTCATTTAGAGTCAAAAGATTAAATGTTGAAATTTCATCATTATAGACCATTTTGGGATCGTTCGACAGGTCCGGAGTCATCGTTTTTCATCCGAAAATTGATTTTTTGGACTGTACCAAAAATGATTCAAAATGTCAATTGGATCGTGCCTCATGTTGAATAACCACTTTTTAAACCCTCACAGTGACCAAAATTGCCATTTTTATAGAGTTTTGCTTACTCAAAAGCTTCAATTTTGACCCGTTTCAGGCACAGAAATGACTTTAAACACACTTATTTTAGTTGACAAAGTCATAATTCACATCCAACAGTCATTTAGAGTCAAAAGATTAAATGTTGAAATTTCATCATTATAGACCATTTTGGGATCGTTCGACAGGTCCGGAGTCATCGTTTTTCATCCGAAAATTGATTTTTTGGACTGTACCAAAAATGATTCAAAATGTCAATTGGATCGTGCCTCATGTTGAATAACCACTTTTTAAACCCTCACAGTGACCAAAATTGCCATTTTTACAGAGTTTTGCTTGCTCAAAAGCTTCAATTTTGACCCGTTTCAGGCACAGAAATGACTTTAAACACACTTATTCTAGGTGACAAAGTCATAATTCACATCCAACAGTCATTTAGAGTCAAAAGATTAAATGTTAAAATTTCATCATTATAGACCATTTTAGGAACATCCCGCAGGTCCGGGGTCATCGTTTTTCATCCGAAAATTGATTTTTTGGACTGTACCAAAAATGATTCAAAATGTCAATTGGATCGTTCCTCATGTTGAATAACCACTTTTTAAACCCTCACAGTGACCAAAATTGCCATTTTTACAGAGTTTTGCTTACTCAAAAGCTTCAATTTTGACCCATTTCAGGCACAGAAATGACATTAAACACACTTATTTTAGTTGACAAAGTCATAATTCACATCCAACAGTCATTTAGAGTCAAAAGATTAAATGTTAAAATTTCATCATTATAGACCTTTTTGGGAACGTTCGACAGGTCCGGAGTCATCGTTTTTCATCCGAAAATTGATTTTTTGGACTGTACCAAAAATGATTCAAAATGTCAATTGGATCGTGCCTCATGTTGAATAACCACTTTTTAAACCCTCACAGTGACCAAAATTGCCATTTTTACAGAGTTTTGCTTACTCAAAAGCTTCAATTTTGACCCGTTTCAGGCACAGAAATGACTTTAAACACACTTATTTTAGTTGACAAAGTCATAATTCACATCCAACAGTCATTTAGAGTCAAAAGATTAAATGTTGAAATTTCATCATTATAGACCATTTTGGGATCGTTCGACAGGTCCGGAGTCATCGTTTTTCATCCGAAAATTGATTTTTTGGACTGTACCAAAAATGATTCAAAATGTCAATTGGATCGTGCCTCATGTTGAATAACCACTTTTTAAACCCTCACAGTGACCAAAATTTCCATTTTTACAGAGTTTCGCTTACTCAAAAGCTTCAATTTTGACCCGTTTCAGGCACAGAAATGACTTTAAACACACTTATTTTAGTTGACAGAGTCATAATTCACATCCAACAGTCATTTAGAGTCAAAAGATTAAATGTTGAAATTTCATCATTATAGACCATTTTGGGATCGTTCGACAGGTCCGGAGTCATCGTTTTTCATCCGAAAATTGATTTTTTGGACTGTACCAAAAATGATTCAAAATGTCAATTGGATCGTGCCTCATGTTGAATAACCACTTTTTAAACCCTCACAGTGACCAAAATTGCCATTTTTACAGAGTTTTGCTTACTCAAAAGCTTCAATTTTGACCCGTTTCAGGCACAGAAATGACTTTAAACACACTTATTTTAGTTGACAAAGTCATAATTCACATCCAACAGTCATTTAGAGTCAAAAGATTAAATGTTGAAATTTCATCATTATAGACCATTTTGGGATCGTTCGACAGGTCCGGAGTCATCGTTTTTCATCCGAAAATTGATTTTTTGGACTGTACCAAAAATGATTCAAAATATCAATTGGATCGTGCCTCATGTTGAATAACCACTTTTTAAACCCTCACAGTGACCAAAATTTCCATTTTTACAGAGCTTCGCTTACTCAAAAGCTTCAATTTTGACCCGTTTCAGGCACAGAAATGACTTTAAACACACTTATTTTAGTTGACAAAGTCATAATTCACATCCAACAGTCATTTAGAGTCAAAAGATTAAATGTTGAAATTTCATCATTATAGACCATTTTGGGATCGTTCGACAGGTCCGGAGTCATCGTTTTTCATCCGAAAATTGATTTTTTGGACTGTACCAAAAATGATTCAAAATGTCAATTGGATCGTGCCTCATGTTGAATAACCACTTTTTAAACCCTCACAGTGACCAAAATTGCCATTTTTATAGAGTTTTGCTTACTCAAAAGCTTCAATTTTGACCCGTTTCAGGCACAGAAATGACTTTAAACACACTTATTTTAGTTGACAAAGTCATAATTCACATCCAACAGTCATTTAGAGTCAAAAGATTAAATGTTGAAATTTCATCATTATAGACCATTTTGGGATCGTTCGACAGGTCCGGAGTCATCGTTTTTCATCCGAAAATTGATTTTTTGGACTGTACCAAAAATGATTCAAAATGTCAATTGGATCGTGCCTCATGTTGAATAACCACTTTTTAAACCCTCACAGTGACCAAAATTGCCATTTTTACAGAGTTTTGCTTGCTCAAAAGCTTCAATTTTGACCCGTTTCAGGCACAGAAATGACTTTAAACACACTTATTCTAGGTGACAAAGTCATAATTCACATCCAACAGTCATTTAGAGTCAAAAGATTAAATGTTAAAATTTCATCATTATAGACCATTTTAGGAACATCCCGCAGGTCCGGGGTCATCGTTTTTCATCCGAAAATTGATTTTTTGGACTGTACCAAAAATGATTCAAAATGTCAATTGGATCGTTCCTCATGTTGAATAACCACTTTTTAAACCCTCACAGTGACCAAAATTGCCATTTTTACAGAGTTTTGCTTACTCAAAAGCTTCAATTTTGACCCATTTCAGGCACAGAAATGACATTAAACACACTTATTTTAGTTGACAAAGTCATAATTCACATCCAACAGTCATTTAGAGTCAAAAGATTAAATGTTAAAATTTCATCATTATAGACCTTTTTGGGAACGTTCGACAGGTCCGGAGTCATCGTTTTTCATCCGAAAATTGATTTTTTGGACTGTACCAAAAATGATTCAAAATGTCAATTGGATCGTGCCTCATGTTGAATAACCACTTTTTAAACCCTCACAGTGACCAAAATTGCCATTTTTACAGAGTTTTGCTTACTCAAAAGCTTCAATTTTGACCCGTTTCAGGCACAGAAATGACTTTAAACACACTTATTTTAGTTGACAAAGTCATAATTCACATCCAACAGTCATTTAGAGTCAAAAGATTAAATGTTGAAATTTCATCATTATAGACCATTTTGGGATCGTTCGACAGGTCCGGAGTCATCGTTTTTCATCCGAAAATTGATTTTTTGGACTGTACCAAAAATGATTCAAAATGTCAATTGGATCGTGCCTCATGTTGAATAACCACTTTTTAAACCCTCACAGTGACCAAAATTTCCATTTTTACAGAGTTTCGCTTACTCAAAAGCTTCAATTTTGACCCGTTTCAGGCACAGAAATGACTTTAAACACACTTATTTTAGTTGACAGAGTCATAATTCACATCCAACAGTCATTTAGAGTCAAAAGATTAAATGTTGAAATTTCATCATTATAGACCATTTTGGGATCGTTCGACAGGTCCGGAGTCATCGTTTTTCATCCGAAAATTGATTTTTTGGACTGTACCAAAAATGATTCAAAATGTCAATTGGATCGTGCCTCATGTTGAATAACCACTTTTTAAACCCTCACAGTGACCAAAATTGCCATTTTTACAGAGTTTTGCTTACTCAAAAGCTTCAATTTTGACCCGTTTCAGGCACAGAATTGACTTTAAACACACGTATTTTAGTTGAAAAAGTCATAATTCACATCCAACAGTCATTTAGAGTCAAAAGATTAAATGTTGAAATTTCATCCATATTGACCATTTGGGATCGTTCGACAGGTCCGGAGTCATCGTTTTCCATCCGAAAATTGATTTTTTGGACTGTACTAAAAATGATTCAAAATGTCAATTGGATCGTGCCTCATGTTGAATAACCACTTTTTAAACCCTCACAGTGACCAAAATTGCCATTTTTCAGAGTTTTGCTTACTCAAAAGCTTCAATTTTGACCCGTTTCAGGCACAGAATTGACTTTAAACACACGTATTTTAGTTGAAAAAGTCATAATTCACATCCAACAGTCATTTAGAGTCAAAAGATTAAATGTTGAAATTTCATCCATATTGACCATTTGGGATCGTTCGACAGGTCCGGAGTCATCGTTTTTCATCCGAAAATTGATTTTTTGGACTGTACTAAAAATGATTCAAAATGTCAATTGGATCGTGCCTCATGTTGAATAACCACTTTTTAAACCCTCACAGTGACCAAAATTGCCATTTTTACAGAGTTTTGCTTGCTCAAAAGCTTCAATTTTGACCCGTTTCAGGCACAGAAATGACTTTAAACACACTTATTCTAGGTGACAAAGTCATAATTCACATCCAACAGTCATTTAGAGTCAAAAGATTAAATGTTAAAATTTCATCATTATAGACCATTTTAGGAACATTCCGCAGGTCCGGGGTCATCATTTTTCATCCGAAAATTGATTTTTTGGACTGTACCAAAAATGATTCAAAATGTCAATTGGATCGTTCCTCATGTTGAATAACCACTTTTTAAACCCTCACAGTGACCAAAATTGCCATTTTTACAGAGTTTTGCTTACTCAAAAGCTTCAATTTTGACCCATTTCAGGCACAGAAATGACATTAAACACACTTATTTTAGTTGACAAAGTCATAATTCACATCCAACAGTCATTTAGAGTCAAAAGATTAAATGTTAAAATTTCATCATTATAGACCATTTTGGGAACGTTCGACAGGTCCGGAGTCATCGTTTTTCATCCGAAAATTGATTTTTTGGACTGTACCAAAAATGATTCAAAATGTCAATTGGATCGTGCCTCATGTTGAATAACCACTTTTTAAACCCTCACAGTGACCAAAATTGCCATTTTTACAGAGTTTTGCTTACTCAAAAGCTTCAATTTTGACCCATTTCAGGCACAGAAATGACATTAAACACACTTATTTTAGTTGACAAAGTCATAATTCACATCCAACAGTCATTTAGAGTCAAAAGATTAAATGTTAAAATTTCATCATTATAGACCATTTTGGGAACGTTCGACAGGTCCGGAGTCATCGTTTTTCATCCGAAAATTGATTTTTTGGACTGTACCAAAAATGATTCAAAATGTCAATTGGATCGTGCCTCATGTTGAATAACCACTTTTTAAACCCTCACAGTGACCAAAATTGCCATTTTTACAGAGTTTTGCTTACTCAAAAGCTTCAATTTTGACCCGTTTCAGGCACAGAAATGACTTTAAACACACTTATTTTAGTTGACAAAGTCATAATTCACATCCAACAGTCATTTGGAGTCAAAAGATTAAATGTTGAAATTTCATCATTATAGACCATTTTGGGATCGTTCGACAGGTCCGGAGTCATTGTTTTTCATCCGAAATTTGATTTTTTGGACTGTACCAAAAATGATTCAAAATGTCAATTGGATCGTTCCTCATGTTGAATAACCACTTTTTAAACCCTCACAGTGACCAAAATTGCCATTTTTACAGAGTTTTGCTTACTCAAAAGCTTCAATTTTGACCCGTTTCAGGCACAGAATTGACTTTAAACACACGTATTTTAGTTGAAAAAGTCATAATTCACATCCAACAGTCATTTAGAGTCAAAAGATTAAATGTTGAAATTTCATCCATATTGACCATTTGGGATCGTTCGACAGGTCCGGAGTCATCGTTTTTCATCCGAAAATTGATTTTTTGGACTGTACTAAAAATGATTCAAAATGTCAATTGGATCGTGCCTCATGTTGAATAACCACTTTTTAAACCCTCACAGTGACCAAAATTGCCATTTTTCAGAGTTTTGCTTACTCAAAAGCTTCAATTTTGACCCGTTTCAGGCACAGAATTGACTTTAAACACACGTATTTTAGTTGAAAAAGTCATAATTCACATCCAACAGTCATTTAGAGTCAAAAGATTAAATGTTGAAATTTCATCCATATTGACCATTTGGGATCGTTCGACAGGTCCGGAGTCATCGTTTTTCATCCGAAAATTGATTTTTTGGACTGTACTAAAAATGATTCAAAATGTCAATTGGATCGTGCCTCATGTTGAATAACCACTTTTTAAACCCTCACAGTGACCAAAATTGCCATTTTTACAGAGTTTTGCTTGCTCAAAAGCTTCAATTTTGACCCGTTTCAGGCACAGAAATGACTTTAAACACACTTATTCTAGGTGACAAAGTCATAATTCACATCCAACAGTCATTTAGAGTCAAAAGATTAAATGTTAAAATTTCATCATTATAGACCATTTTAGGAACATCCCGCAGGTCCGGGGTCATCGTTTTTCATCCGAAAATTGATTTTTTGGACTGTACCAAAAATGATTCAAAATGTCAATTGGATCGTTCCTCATGTTGAATAACCACTTTTTAAACCCTCACAGTGACCAAAATTGCCATTTTTACAGAGTTTTGCTTACTCAAAAGCTTCAATTTTGACCCATTTCAGGCACAGAAATGACATTAAACACACTTATTTTAGTTGACAAAGTCATAATTCACATCCAACAGTCATTTAGAGTCAAAAGATTAAATGTTAAAATTTCATCATTATAGACCATTTTGGGATCGTTCGACAGGTCCGGAGTCATCGTTTTTCATCCGAAAATTGATTTTTTGGACTGTACCAAAAATGATTCAAAATGTCAATTGGATCGTGCCTCATGTTGAATAACCACTTTTTAAACCCTCACAGTGACCAAAATTGCCATTTTTACAGAGTTTTGCTTGCTCAAAAGCTTCAATTTTGACCCGTTTCAGGCACAGAAATGACTTTAAACACACTTATTCTAGGTGACAAAGTCATAATTCACATCCAACAGTCATTTAGAGTCAAAAGATTAAATGTTAAAATTTCATCATTATAGACCATTTTAGGAACATCCCGCAGGTCCGGGGTCATCGTTTTTCATCCGAAAATTGATTTTTTGGACTGTACCAAAAATGATTCAAAATGTCAATTGGATCGTGCCTCATGTTGAATAACCACTTTTTAAACCCTCACAGTGACCAAAATTGCCATTTTTATAGAGTTTTGCTTACTCAAAAGCTTCAATTTTGACCCGTTTCAGGCACAGAAATGACTTTAAACACACTTATTTTAGTTGACAAAGTCATAATTCACATCCAACAGTCATTTAGAGTCAAAAGATTAAATGTTGAAATTTCATCATTATAGACCATTTTGGGATCGTTCGACAGGTCCGGAGTCATCGTTTTTCATCCGAAAATTGATTTTTTGGACTGTACCAAAAATGATTCAAAATGTCAATTGGATCGTGCCTCATGTTGAATAACCACTTTTTAAACCCTCACAGTGACCAAAATTGCCATTTTTACAGAGTTTTGCTTGCTCAAAAGCTTCAATTTTGACCCGTTTCAGGCACAGAAATGACTTTAAACACACTTATTCTAGTTGACAAAGTCATAATTCACATCCAACAGTCATTTAGAGTCAAAAGATTAAATGTTAAAATTTCATCATTATAGACCATTTTAGGAACATCCCGCAGGTCCGGAGTCATCGTTTTTCATCCGAAAATTGATTTTTTGGACTGTACCAAAAATGATTCAAAATGTCAATTGGATCGTTCCTCATGTTGAATAACCACTTTTTAAACCCTCACAGTGACCAAAATTGCCATTTTTACAGAGTTTTGCTTACTCAAAAGCTTCAATTTTGACCCATTTCAGGCACAGAAATGACATTAAACACACTTATTTTAGTTGACAAAGTCATAATTCACATCCAACAGTCATTTAGAGTCAAAAGATTAAATGTTAAAATTTCATCATTATAGACCATTTTGGGATCGTTCGACAGGTCCGAAGTCATCGTTTTTCATCCGAAAATTGATTTTTTGGACTGTACCAAAAATGATTCAAAATGTCAATTGGATCGTGCCTCATGTTGAATAACCACTTTTTAAACCCTCCCAGTGACCAAAATTTCCATTTTTACAGAGTTTCGCTTACTCAAAAGCTTCAATTTTGACCCATTTCAGGCACAGAAATGACTTTAAACACACTTATTTTAGTTGACAAAGTCATAATTCACATCCAACAGTCATTTAGAGTCAAAAGATTAAATGTTAAAATTTCATCATTATAGACCATTTTGGGAACGTTCGACAGGTCCGGAGTCATCGTTTTTCATCCGAAAATTGATTTTTTGGACTGTACCAAAAATGATTCAAAATGTCAATTGGATCGTGCCTCATGTTGAATAACCACTTTTTAAACCCTCACAGTGACCAAAATTGCCATTTTTACAGAGTTTTGCTTACTCAAAAGCTTCAATTTTGACTCGTTTCAGGCACAGAAATGACTTTAAACACACTTATTTTAGTTGACAAAGTCATAATTCACATCCAACAGTCATTTAGAGTCAAAAGATTAAATGTTGAAATTTCATCATTATAGACCATTTTGGGATTGTTCGACAGGTCCGGAGTCATCGTTTTTCATCCGAAAATGGATTTTTTGGACTGTACCAAAAATGATTCAAAATGTCAATTGGATCGTGCCTCATGTTGAATTACCACTTTTTAAACCCTCACAGTGACCAAAATTGCCATTTTTACAGAGTTTTGCTTGCTCAAAAGCTTCAATTTTGACCCGTTTCAGGCGAGAAATGACTTTAAACACACTTATTCTAGTTGACAAAGTCATAATTCACATCCAACAGTCATTTAGAGTCAAAAGATTAAATGTTAAAATTTCATCATTATAGACCATTTTGGGAACATTCCACAGGTCCGGAGTCATCGTTTTTCATCCGAAAATTGATTTTTTGGACTGTACCAAAAATGATTCAAAATGTCAATTGGATCGTTCCTCATGTTGAATAACCACTTTTTAAACCCTCACAGTGACCAAAATTGCCATTTTTACAGAGTTTTGCTAGCTCAAAAGCTTTAATTTTGACCCGTTTCAGGCACAGAAATGACTTTAAACACACTTATTCTAGTTGACAAAGTCATAATTCACATCCAACAGTCATTTAGAGTCAAAAGAATAAATGTTAACATTTCATCATTATAGACCATTTTGGGAACGTTCGACAGGTCCGGAGTCATCGTTTTTCATCCGAAAATTGATTTTTTGGACTGTACCAAAAATGATTCAAAATGTCAATTGGATCGTTCCTCATGTTGAATAACCACTTTTTAAACCCTCACAGTGACCAAAATTGCCATTTTTACAGAGTTTTGCTTACTCAAAAGCTTCAATTTTGACCCGTTTCAGGCACAGAAATGACTTTAAACACACTTATTTTAGTTGACAAAGTCATAATTCACATCCAACAGTCATTTAGAGTCAAAAGATTAAATGTTGAAATTTCATCATTATAGACCATTTTGGGATCGTTCGACAGGTCCGGAGTCATCGTTTTTCATCCGAAAATTGATTTTTTGGACTGTACCAAAAATGATTCAAAATGTCAATTGGATCGTGCCTCATGTTGAATAACCACTTTTTAAACCCTCACAGTGACCAAAATTTCCATTTTTACAGAGTTTCGCTTACTCAAAAGCTTCAATTTTGACCCGTTTCAGGCACAGAAATGACTTTAAACACACTTATTTTAGTTGACAAAGTCATAATTCACATCCAACAGTCATTTAGAGTCAAAAGATTAAATGTTGAAATTTCATCATTATAGACCATTTTGGGATCGTTCGACAGGTCCGGAGTCATCGTTTTTCATCCGAAAATTGATTTTTTGGACTGTACCAAAAATGATTTAAAATGTCAATTGGATCGTGCCTCATGTTGAATAACCACTTTTTAAACCCTCACAGTGACCAAAAATGCCATTTTTACAGAGTTTTGCTTGCTCAAAAGCTTCAATTTTGACCCGTTTCAGGCACAGAAATGACTTTAAACACACTTATTCTAGGTGACAAAGTCATAATTCACATCCAACAGTCATTTAGAGTCAAAAGATTAAATGTTAAAATTTCATCATTATAGACCATTTTAGGAACATCCCGCAGGTCCGGGGTCATCGTTTTTCATCCGAAAATTGATTTTTTGGACTGTACCAAAAATGATTCAAAATGTCAATTGGATCGTTCCTCATGTTGAATAACCACTTTTTAAACCCTCACAGTGACCAAAATTGCCATTTTTACAGAGTTTTGCTTACTCAAAAGCTTCAATTTTGACCCATTTCAGGCACAGAAATGACATTAAACACACTTATTTTAGTTGACAAAGTCATAATTCACATCCAACAGTCATTTAGAGTCAAAAGATTAAATGTTAAAATGTCATCATTATAGACCATTTTGGGAACGTTCGACAGGTCCGGAGTCATCGTTTTTCATCCGAAAATTGATTTTTTGGACTGTACCAAAAATGATTCAAAATGTCAATTGGATCGTGCCTCATGTTGAATAACCACTTTTTAAACCCTCACAGTGACCAAAATTGCCATTTTTACAGAATTTTGCTTACTCAAAAGCTTCAATTTTGACCTGTTTCAGGCACAGAAATGACTTTAAACACACTTATTTTAGTTGACAAAGTCATAATTCACATCCAACAGTCATTTAGAGTCAAAAGATTAAATGTTGAAATTTCATCATTATAGACCATTTTGGGATCGTTCGACAGGTCCGGAGTCATCGTTTTTCATCCGAAAATTGATTTTTTGGACTGTACCAAAAATGATTCAAAATGTCAATTGGATCGTGCCTCATGTTGAATAATCACTTTTTAAACCCTCACAGTGACCAAAATGTCCATTTTTACAGAGTTTCGCTTACTCAAAAGCTTCAATTTTGACCCGTTTCAGGCACAGAAATGACTTTAAACACACTTATTTTAGTTGACAAAGTCATAATTCACATCCAACAGTCATTTAGAGTCAAAAGATTAAATGTTGAAATTTCATCATTATAGACCATTTTGGGATCGTTCGACAGGTCCGGAGTCATCGTTTTTCATCCGAAAATTGATTTTTTGGACTGTACCAAAAATGATTCAAAATGTCAATTGGATCGTGCCTCATGTTGAATAACCACTTTTTAAACCCTCACAGTGACCAAAATTGCCATTTTTATAGAGTTTTGCTTACTCAAAAGCTTCAATTTTGACCCGTTTCAGGCACAGAAATGACTTTAAACACACTTATTTTAGTTGACAAAGTCATAATTCACATCCAACAGTCATTTAGAGTCAAAAGATTAAATGTTGAAATTTCATCATTATAGACCATTTTGGGATCGTTCGACAGGTCCGGAGTCATCGTTTTTCATCCGAAAATTGATTTTTTGGACTGTACCAAAAATGATTCAAAATGTCAATTGGATCATGCCTCATGTTGAATAACCACTTTTTAAACCCTCACAGTGACCAAAATTGCCATTTTTACAGAGTTTTGCTTGCTCAAAAGCTTCAATTTTGACCCGTTTCAGGCACAGAAATGACTTTAAACACACTTATTCTAGTTGACAAAGTCATAATTCACATCCAACAGTCATTTAGAGTCAAAAGATTAAATGTTAAAATTTCATCATTATAGACCATTTTGGGAACGTTCGACAGTCATCGTTTTTCATCCGAAAATTGATTTTTTGGACTGTACCAAAAATGATTCAAAATGTCAATTGGATCGTGCCTCATGTTGAATAACCACTTTTTAAACCCTCACAGTGACCAAAATTGCCATTTTTACAGAGTTTTGCTTACTCAAAAGCTTCAATTTTGACCCGTTTCAGGCACAGAAATGACTTTAAACACACTTATTTTAGTTGACAAAGTCATAATTCACATCCAACAGTCATTTAGAGTCAAAAGATTAAATGTTGAAATTTCATCATTATAGACCATTTTGGGATCGTTCGACAGGTCCGGAGTCATCGTTTTTCATCCAAAAATGGATTTTTTGGACTGTACCAAAAATGATTCAAAATGTCAATTGGATCGTGCCTCATGTTGAATAACCACTTTTTAAACCCTCACAGTGACCAAAATTGCCATTTTTACAGAGTTTTGCTTGCTCAAAAGCTTTAATTTTGACCCGTTTCAGGCACAGAAATGACTTTAAACACAATTATTCTAGTTGACAAAGTCATAATTCACATCCAACAGTCATTTAGAGTCAAAAGAATAAATGTTAACATTTCATCATTATAGACCATTTTGGGAACGTTCGACAGGTCCGGAGTCATCGTTTTTCATCCGAAAATTGATTTTTTGGACTGTACCAAAAATGATTCAAAATGTCAATTGGATCGTTCCTCATGTTGAATAACCACTTTTTAAACCCTCACAGTGACCAAAATTGCCATTTTTACAGAGTTTTGCTTACTCAAAAGCTTCAATTTTGACCCGTTTCAGGCACAGAAATGACTTTAAACACACTTATTTTAGTTGACAAAGTCATAATTCACATCCAACAGTCATTTAGAGTCAAAAGATTAAATGTTGAAATTTCATCATTATAGACCATTTTGGGATCGTTCGACAGGTCCGGAGTCATCGTTTTTCATCCGAAAATTGATTTTTTGGACTGTACCAAAAATGATTCAAAATGTCAATTGGATCATGCCTCATGTTGAATAACCACTTTTTAAACCCTCACAGTGACCAAAATTGCCATTTTTACAGAGTTTTGCTTGCTCAAAAGCTTCAATTTTGACCCGTTTCAGGCACAGAAATGACTTTAAACACACTTATTCTAGTTGACAAAGTCATAATTCACATCCAACAGTCATTTAGAGTCAAAAGATTAAATGTTAAAATTTCATCATTATAGACCATTTTGGGAACGTTCGACAGTCATCGTTTTTCATCCGAAAATTGATTTTTTGGACTGTACCAAAAATGATTCAAAATGTCAATTGGATCGTGCCTCATGTTGAATAACCACTTTTTAAACCCTCACAGTGACCAAAATTGCCATTTTTACAGAGTTTTGCTTGCTCAAAAGCTTCAATTTTGACCCGTTTCAGGCACAGAAATGACTTTAAACACACTTATTCTAGTTGACAAAGTCATAATTCACATCCAACAGTCATTTAGAGTCAAAAGATTAAATGTTAAAATTTCATCATTATAGACCATTTTAGGAACATCCCGCAGGTCCGGAGTCATCGTTTTTCATCCGAAAATTGATTTTTTGGACTGTACCAAAAATGATTCAAAATGTCAATTGGATCGTTCCTCATGTTGAATAACCACTTTTTAAACCCTCACAGTGACCAAAATTGCCATTTTTACAGAGTTTTGCTTACTCAAAAGCTTCAATTTTGACCCATTTCAGGCACAGAAATGACATTAAACACACTTATTTTAGTTGACAAAGTCATAATTCACATCCAACAGTCATTTAGAGTCAAAAGATTAAATGTTAAAATTTCATCATTATAGACCATTTTGGGAACGTTCGACAGGTCCGGAGTCATCGTTTTTCATCCGAAAATTGATTTTTTGGACTGTACCAAAAATGATTCAAAATGTCAATTGGATCGTGCCTCATGTTGAATAACCACTTTTTAAACCCTCACAGTGACCAAAATTGCCATTTTTACAGAGTTTTGCTTACTCAAAAGCTTCAATTTTGACCCGTTTCAGGCACAGAAATGACTTTAAACACACTTATTTTAGTTGACAAAGTCATAATTCACATCCAACAGTCATTTAGAGTCAAAAGATTAAATGTTGAAATTTCATCATTATAGACCATTTTGGGATCGTTCGACAGGTCCGGAGTCATCGTTTTTCATCCGAAAATGGATTTTTTGGACTGTACCAAAAATGATTCAAAATGTCAATTGGATCGTGCCTCATGTTGAATAACCACTTTTTAAACCCTCACAGTGACCAAAATGGCCATTTTTACAGAGTTTTGCTTGCTCAAAAGCTTCAATTTTGACCCGTTTCAGGCACAGAAATGACTTTAAACACACTTATTCTAGTTGACAAAGTCATAATTCACATCCAACAGTCATTTAGAGTCAAAAGATTAAATGTTAAAATTTCATCATTATAGACCATTTTGGGAACATTCCACAGGTCCGGAGTCATCGTTTTTCATCCGAAATTTGATTTTTTGGACTGTACCAAAAATGATTCAAAATGTCAATTGGATCGTTCCTCATGTTGAATAACCACTTTTTAAACCCTCACAGTGACCAAAATTGCCATTTTTACAGAGTTTTGCTTACTCAAAAGCTTCAATTTTGACCCGTTTCAGGCACAGAATTGACTTTAAACACACGTATTTTAGTTGAAAAAGTCATAATTCACATCCAACAGTCATTTAGAGTCAAAAGATTAAATGTTGAAATTTCATCCATATTGACCATTTGGGATCGTTCGACAGGTCCGGAGTCATCGTTTTTCATCCGAAAATTGATTTTTTGGACTGTACTAAAAATGATTCAAAATGTCAATTGGATCGTGCCTCATGTTGAATAACCACTTTTTAAACCCTCACAGTGACCAAAATTGCCATTTTTCAGAGTTTTGCTTACTCAAAAGCTTCAATTTTGACCCGTTTCAGGCACAGAATTGACTTTAAACACACGTATTTTAGTTGAAAAAGTCATAATTCACATCCAACAGTCATTTAGAGTCAAAAGATTAAATGTTGAAATTTCATCCATATTGACCATTTGGGATCGTTCGACAGGTCCGGAGTCATCGTTTTTCATCCGAAAATTGATTTTTTGGACTGTACTAAAAATGATTCAAAATGTCAATTGGATCGTGCCTCATGTTGAATAACCACTTTTTAAACCCTCACAGTGACCAAAATTGCCATTTTTACAGAGTTTTGCTTGCTCAAAAGCTTCAATTTTGACCCGTTTCAGGCACAGAAATGACTTTAAACACACTTATTCTAGTTGACAAAGTCATAATTCACATCCAACAGTCATTTAGAGTCAAAAGATTAAATGTTAAAATTTCATCATTATAGACCATTTTAGGAACATTCCGCAGGTCCGGAGTCATCGTTTTTCATCCGAAAATTGATTTTTTGGACTGTACCAAAAATGATTCAAAATGTCAATTGGATCGTTCCTCATGTTGAATAACCACTTTTTAAACCCTCACAGTGACCAAAATTGCCATTTTTACAGAGTTTTGCTTACTCAAAAGCTTCAATTTTGACCCATTTCAGGCACAGAAATGACATTAAACACACTTATTTTAGTTGACAAAGTCATAATTCACATCCAACAGTCATTTAGAGTCAAAAGATTAAATGTTAAAATTTCATCATTATAGACCATTTTGGGATCGTTCGACAGGTCCGAAGTCATCGTTTTTCATCCGAAAATTGATTTTTTGGACTGTACCAAAAATGATTCAAAATGTCAATTGGATCGTGCCTCATGTTGAATAACCACTTTTTAAACCCTCCCAGTGACCAAAATTTCCATTTTTACAGAGTTTCGCTTACTCAAAAGCTTCAATTTTGACCCATTTCAGGCACAGAAATGACTTTAAACACACTTATTTTAGTTGACAAAGTCATAATTCACATCCAACAGTCATTTAGAGTCAAAAGATTAAATGTTAAAATTTCATCATTATAGACCATTTTGGGAACGTTCGACAGGTCCGGAGTCATCGTTTTTCATCCGAAAATTGATTTTTTGGACTGTACCAAAAATGATTCAAAATGTCAATTGGATCGTGCCTCATGTTGAATAACCACTTTTTAAACCCTCACAGTGACCAAAATTGCCATTTTTACAGAGTTTTGCTTACTCAAAAGCTTCAATTTTGACCCGTTTCAGGCACAGAAATGACTTTAAACACACTTATTTTAGTTGACAAAGTCATAATTCACATCCAACAGTCATTTAGAGTCAAAAGATTAAATGTTGAAATTTCATCATTATAGACCATTTTGGGATTGTTCGACAGGTCCGGAGTCATCGTTTTTCATCCGAAAATGGATTTTTTGGACTGTACCAAAAATGATTCAAAATGTCAATTGGATCGTGCCTCATGTTGAATAACCACTTTTTAAACCCTCACAGTGACCAAAATTGCCATTTTTACAGAGTTTTGCTTGCTCAAAAGCTTCAATTTTGACCCGTTTCAGGCACAGAAATGACTTTAAACACACTTATTCTAGTTGACAAAGTCATAATTCACATCCAACAGTCATTTAGAGTCAAAAGATTAAATGTTAAAATTTCATCATTATAGACCATTTTGGGAACATTCCACAGGTCCAGAGTCATCGTTTTTCATCCGAAAATTGATTTTTTGGACTGTACCAAAAATGATTCAAAATGTCAATTGGATCGTTCCTCATGTTGAATAACCACTTTTTAAACCCTCACAGTGACCAAAATTGCCATTTTTACAGAGTTTTGCTAGCTCAAAAGCTTTAATTTTGACCCGTTTCAGGCACAGAAATGACTTTAAACACACTTATTCTAGTTGACAAAGTCATAATTCACATCCAACAGTCATTTAGAGTCAAAAGAATAAATGTTAACATTTCATCATTATAGACCATTTTGGGAACGTTCGACAGGTCCGGAGTCATCGTTTTTCATCCGAAAATTGATTTTTTGGACTGTACCAAAAATGATTCAAAATGTCAATTGGATCGTTCCTCATGTTGAATAACCACTTTTTAAACCCTCACAGTGACCAAAATTGCCATTTTTACAGAGTTTTGCTTACTCAAAAGCTTCAATTTTGACCCGTTTCAGGCACAGAAATGACTTTAAACACACTTATTTTAGTTGACAAAGTCATAATTCACATCCAACAGTCATTTAGAGTCAAAAGATTAAATGTTGAAATTTCATCATTATAGACCATTTTGGGATCGTTCGACAGGTCCGGAGTCATCGTTTTTCATCCGAAAATTGATTTTTTGGACTGTACCAAAAATGATTCAAAATTCAATTGGATCGTGCCTCATGTTGAATAACCACTTTTTAAACCCTCACAGTGACCAAAATTGCCATTTTTACAGAGTTTTGCTTGCTCAAAAGCTTCAATTTTGACCCGTTTCAGGCACAGAAATGACTTTAAACACACTTATTTTAGTTGACAAAGTCATAATTCACATCCAACAGTCATTTAGAGTCAAAAGATTAAATGTTGAAATTTCATCATTATAGACCATTTTGGGATCGTTCGACAGGTCCGGAGTCATCGTTTTTCATCCGAAAATTGATTTTTTGGACTGTACCAAAAATGATTCAAAATGTCAATTGGATCGTGCCTCATGTTGAATAACCACTTTTTAAACCCTCACAGTGACCAAAATTGCCATTTTTACAGAGTTTTGCTTGCTCAAAAGCTTCAATTTTGACCCGTTTCAGGCACAGAAATGACTTTAAACACACTTATTCTAGTTGACAAAGTCATAATTCACATCCAACAGTCATTTAGAGTCAAAAGATTAAATGTTAAAATTTCATCATTATAGACCATTTTAGGAACATTCCGCAGGTCCGGAGTCATCGTTTTTCATCCGAAAATTGATTTTTTTGGACTGGTACCAAAAATGATTCAAAATGTCAATTGGATCGTGCCTCATGTTGAATAACCACTTTTTAAACCCTCACAGGGACCAAAATTGCCATTTTTACAGAGTTTTGCTTACTCAAAAGCTTCAATTTTGACCCATTTCAGGCACAGAAATGACTTTAAACACACTTATTTTAGTTGACAAAGTCATAATTCACATCCAACAGTCATTTAGAGTCAAAAGATTAAATGTTAAAATTTCATCATTATAGACCATTTTGGGATCGTTCGACAGGTCCGAAGTCATCGTTTTTCATCCGAAAATTGATTTTTTGGACTGTACCAAAAATGATTCAAAATGTCAATTGGATCGTGCCTCATGTTGAATAACCACTTTTTAAACCCTCACAGTGACCAAAATTGCCATTTTTACAGAGTTTTGCTTACTCAAAAGCTTCAATTTTGACCCGTTTCAGGCACAGAAATGACTTTAAACACACTTATTTTAGTTGACAAAGTCATAATTCACATCCAACAGTCATTTAGAGTCAAAAGATTAAATGTTGAAATTTCATCATTATAGACCATTTTGGGATCGTTCGACAGGTCCGGAGTCATCGTTTTTCATCCGAAAATTGATTTTTTGGACTGTACCAAAAATGATTCAAAATGTCAATTGGATTGTGCCTCATGTTGAATAACCACTTTTTAAACCCTCACAGTGACCAAAATTTCCATTTTTACAGAGTTTCGCTTACTCAAAAGCTTCAATTTTGACCCGTTTCAGGCACAGAAATGACTTTAAACACACTTATTTTAGTTGACAAAGTCATAATTCACATCCAACAGTCATTTAGAGTCAAAAGATTAAATGTTGAAATTTCATCATTATAGACCATTTTGGGATCGTTCGACAGGTCCGGAGTCATCGTTTTTCATCCGAAAATTGATTTTTTGGACTGTACCAAAAATGATTCAAAATGTCAATTGGATCGTGCCTCATGTTGAATAACCACTTTTTAAACCCTCACAGTGACCAAAATTGCCATTTTTACAGAGTTTTGCTTGCTCAAAAGCTTCAATTTTGACCCGTTTCAGGCACAGAAATGACTTTAAACACACTTATTCTAGTTGACAAAGTCATAATTCACATCCAACAGTCATTTAGAGTCAAAAGATTAAATGTTAAAATTTCATCATTATAGACCATTTTGGGAACATTCCACAGGTCCGGAGTCATCGTTTTTCATCCGAAAATTGATTTTTTGGACTGTACAAAAAATGATTCAAAATGTCAATTGGATCGTTCCTCATGTTGAATAACCACTTTTTAAACCCTCACAGTGACCAAAATTGCCATTTTTACAGAGTTTTGCTTACTCAAAAGCTTCAATTTTGACCCATTTCAGGCACAGAAATGACTTTAGACACACTTATTTTAGTTGACAAAGTCATAATTCACATCCAACAGTCATTTAGAGTCAAAAGATTAAATGTTAAAATTTCATCATTATAGAGCATTTTGGGAACGTTCGACAGGTCCGGAGTCATCGTTTTTCATCCGAAAAATGATTTTTTGGACTGTACCAAAAATGATTCAAAATGTCAATTGGATCGTGCCTCATGTTGAATAACCACTTTTTAAACCCTCACAGTGACCAAAATTGCCATTTTTACAGAGTTTTGCTTACTCAAAAGCTACAATTTTGACCCGTTTCAGGCACAGAAATGACTTTAAACACACTTATTTTAGTTGACAAAGTCATAATTCACATCCAACAGTCATTTAGAGTCAAAAGATTAAATGTTGAAATTTCATCATTATAGACCATTTTGGGATCGTTCGACAGGTCCGGAGTCATCGTTTTTCATCCGAAAATTGATTTTTGGACTGTACCAAAAATTATTCAAAATGTCAATTGGATCGTGCCTCATGTTGAATAACCACTTTTTAAACCCTCACAGTGACCAAAATTGCCATTTTTACAGAGTTTTGCTTGCTCAAAAGCTTCAATTTTGACCCGTTTCAGGCACAGAAATGACTTTAAACACACTTATTCTAGTTGACAAAGTCATAATTCACATCCAACAGTCATTTAGAGTCAAAAGATTAAATGTTAAAATTTCATCATTATAGACCATTTTGGGAACATTCCACAGGTCCGGAGTCATCGTTTTTCATCCGAAAATTGATTTTTTGGACTGTACAAAAAATGATTCAAAATGTCAATTGGATCGTTCCTCATGTTGAATAACCACTTTTTAAACCCTCACAGTGACCAAAATTGGCCATTTTTACAGAGTTTTGCTTACTCAAAAGCTTCAATTTTGACCCATTTCAGGCACAGAAATGACTTTAAACACACTTATTTTAGTTGACAAAGTCATAATTCACATCCAACAGTCATTTAGAGTCAAAAGATTAAATGTTAAAATTTCATCATTATAGAGCATTTTGGGAACGTTCGACAGGTCCGGAGTCATCGTTTTTCATCCGAAAAATGATTTTTTGGACTGTACCAAAAATGATTCAAAATGTCAATTGGATCGTGCCTCATGTTGAATAACCACTTTTTAAACCCTCACAGTGACCAAAATTGCCATTTTTACAGAGTTTTGCTTACTCAAAAGCTACAGTTTTGACCCGTTTCAGGCACAGAAATGACTTTAAACACACTTATTTTAGTTGACAAAGTCATAATTCACATCCAACAGTCATTTAGAGTCAAAAGATTATATGTTGAAATTTCATCATTATAGACCATTTTGGGATCGTTTGACAGGTCCGGAGTCATCGTTTTTCATCCGAAAATTGATTTTTTGGACTGTACCAAAAATGATTCAAAATGTCAATTGGATCGTGCCTCATGTTGAATAACCACTTTTTTAAACCCTCACAGTGACCAAAATTGCCATTTTTACAGAGTATTGCTTGCTCAAAAGCTTCAATTTTGACCCGTTTCAGGCACAGAAATGACTTTAAACACACTTATTCTAGTTGACAAAGTCATAATTCACATCCAACAGTCATTTAGAGTCAAAAGATTAAATGTTAAAATTTCATCATTGTAGACCATTTTGGGAACATTCCACAGGTCCGGAGTCATCGTTTTTCATCCGAAAATTGATTTTTTGGACTGTACCAAAAATGATTCAAAATGTCAATTGGATCGTTCCTCGTGTTAAATAACCACTTTTTAAACCCTCACAGTGACCAAAATTGCCATTTTTACAGAGTTTTGCTTACTCAAAAGCTTCAATTTTGACCCATTTCAGGCACAGAAATGACTTTAAACACACTTATTTTAGTTGACAAAGTCATAATTCACATCCAACAGTCATTTAGAGTCAAAAGATTAAATGTTAAAATTTCATCATTATAGAGCATTTTGGGAACGTTCGACAGGTCCGGAGTCATCGTTTTTCATCCGAAAAATGATTTTTTGGACTGTACCAAAAATGATTCAAAATGTCAATTGGATCGTGCCTCATGTTGAATAACCACTTTTTAAACCCTCACAGTGACCAAAATTGCCGTTTTTACAGAGTTTTGCTTACTCAAAAGCTTCAATTTTGACCCGTTTCAGGCACAGAAATGACTTTAAACACACTTATTTTAGTTGACAAAGTCATAATTCACATCCAACAGTCATTTAGAGTCAAAAGATTAAATGTGAAATTTCATCATTATAGACCATTTTGGATCGTTCGACAGGTCCGGAGTCATCGTTTTTCATCCGAAAATTGATTTTTTGGACTGTACCAAAAATGATTCAAAATGTCAATTGGATCGTGCCTCATGTTGAATAACCACTTTTTAAACCCTCACAGTGACCAAAATTGCCATTTTTACAGAGTTTTGCTTGCTCAAAAGCTTCAATTTTGACCCGTTTCAGGCACAGAAATGACTTTAAACACACTTATTTTAGTTGACAAAGTCATAATTCACATCCAACAGTCATTTAGAGTCAAAAGATTAAAATGTTGAAATTTCATCATTATAGACCATTTTGGGATCGTTCGACAGGTCCGGAGTCATCGTTTTTCATCCGAAAATTGATTTTTTGGACTGTACCAAAAATGATTCAAAATGTCAATTGGATCGTGCCTCATGTTGAATAACCACTTTTTAAACCCTCACAGTGACCAAAATTGCCATTTTTACAGAGTTTTGCTTGCTCAAAAGCTTCAATTTTGACCCGTTTCAGGCACAGAAATGACTTTAAACACACTTATTCTAGTTGACAAAGTCATAATTCACATCCAACAGTCATTTAGAGTCAAAAGATTAAATGTTAAAATTTCATCATTATAGACCATTTTGGGAACATTCCACAGGTCCGGAGTCATCGTTTTTCATCCGAAAAATGATTTTTTGGACTGTACCAAAAATGATTCAAAATGTCAATTGGATCGTGCCTCATGTTGAATAACCACTTTTTAAACCCTCACAGTGACCAAAATTGCCATTTTTACAGAGTTTTGCTTACTCAAAAGCTACAATTTTGACCCGTTTCAGGCACAGAAATGACTTTAAACACACTTATTTTAGTTGACAAAGTCATAATTCACATCCAACAGTCATTTAGAGTCAAAAGATTATATGTTGAAATTTCATCATTATAGACCATTTTGGGATCGTTTGACAGGTCCGGAGTCATCGTTTTTCATCCGAAAATTGATTTTTTGGACTGTACCAAAAATGATTCAAAATGTCAATTGGATCGTGCCTCATGTTGAATAACCACTTTTTAAACCCTCACAGTGACCAAAATTGCCATTTTTACAGAGTATTGCTTGCTCAAAAGCTTCAATTTTGACCCGTTTCAGGCACAGAAATGACTTTAAACACACTTATTCTAGTTGACAAAGTCATAATTCACATCCAACAGTCATTTAGAGTCAAAAGATTAAATGTTAAAATTTCATCATTGTAGACCATTTTGGGAACATTCCACAGGTCCGGAGTCATCGTTTTTCATCCGAAAATTGATTTTTTGGACTGTACCAAAAATGATTCAAAATGTCAATTGGATCGTTCCTCGTGTTAAATAACCACTTTTTAAACCCTCACAGTGACCAAAATTGCCATTTTTACAGAGTTTTGCTTACTCAAAAGCTTCAATTTTGACCCATTTCAGGCACAGAAATGACTTTAAACACACTTATTTTAGTTGACAAAGTCATAATTCACATCCAACAGTCATTTAGAGTCAAAAGATTAAATGTTAAAATTTCATCATTATAGAGCATTTTGGGAACGTTCGACAGGTCCGGAGTCATCGTTTTTCATCCGAAAAATGATTTTTTGGACTGTACCAAAAATGATTCAAAATGTCAATTGGATCGTGCCTCATGTTGAATAACCACTTTTTAAACCCTCACAGTGACCAAAATTGCCGTTTTTACAGAGTTTTGCTTACTCAAAAGCTTCAATTTTGACCCGTTTCAGGCACAGAAATGACTTTAAACACACTTATTTTAGTTGACAAAGTCATAATTCACATCCAACAGTCATTTAGAGTCAAAAGATTAAATGTTGAAATTTCATCATTATAGACCATTTTGGGATCGTTCGACAGGTCCGGAGTCATCGTTTTTCATCCGAAAATTGATTTTTTGGACTGTACCAAAAATGATTCAAAATGTCAATTGGATCGTGCCTCATGTTGAATAACCACTTTTTAAACCCTCACAGTGACCAAAATTGCCATTTTTACAGAGTTTTGCTTGCTCAAAAGCTTCAATTTTGACCCGTTTCAGGCACAGAAATGACTTTAAACACACTTATTTTAGTTGACAACGTCATAATTCACATCCAACAGTCATTTAGAGTCAAAAGATTAAATGTTGAAATTTCATCATTATAGACCATTTTGGGATCGTTCGACAGGTCCGGAGTCATCGTTTTTCATCCGAAAATTGATTTTTTGGACTGTACCAAAAATGATTCAAAATGTCAATTGGATCGTGCCTCATGTTGAATAACCACTTTTTAAACCCTCACAGTGACCAAAATTGCCATTTTTATAGAGTTTTGCTTACTCAAAAGCTTCAATTTTGACCCGTTTCAGGCACAGAAATGACTTTAAACACACTTATTTTAGTTGACAAAGTCATAATTCACATCCAACAGTCATTTAGAGTCAAAAGATTAAATGTTGAAATTTCATCATTATAGACCATTTTGGGATCGTTCGACAGGTCCGGAGTCATCGTTTTTCATCCGAAAATTGATTTTTTGGACTGTACCAAAAATGATTCAAAATGTCAATTGGATCGTGCCTCATGTTGAATAACCACTTTTTAAACCCTCACAGTGACCAAAATTGCCATTTTTACAGAGTTTTGCTTGCTCAAAAGCTTCAATTTTGACCCGTTTCAGGCACAGAAATGACTTTAAACACACTTATTCTAGTTGACAAAGTCATAATTCACATCCAACAGTCATTTAGAGTCAAAAGATTAAATGTTAAAATTTCATCATTATAGACCATTTTAGGAACATTCCGCAGGTCCGGAGTCATCGTTTTTCATCCGAAAATTGATTTTTTGGACTGTACCAAAAATGATTCAAAATGTCAATTGGATCGTGCCTCATGTTGAATAACCACTTTTTAAACCCTCACAGGGACCAAAATTGCCATTTTTACAGAGTTTTGCTTACTCAAAAGCTTCAATTTTGACCCATTTCAGGCACAGAAATGACTTTAAACACACTTATTTTAGTTGACAAAGTCATAATTCACATCCAACAGTCATTTAGAGTCAAAAGATTAAATGTTAAAATTTCATCATTATAGACCATTTTGGGATCGTTCGACAGGTCCGAAGTCATCGTTTTTCATCCGAAAATTGATTTTTTGGACTGTACCAAAAATGATTCAAAATGTCAATTGGATCGTGCCTCATGTTGAATAACCACTTTTTAAACCCTCACAGTGACCAAAATTTCCATTTTTACAGAGTTTCGCTTACTCAAAAGCTTCAATTTTGACCCATTTCAGGCACAGAAATGACTTTAAACACACTTATTTTAGTTGACAAAGTCATAATTCACATCCAACAGTCATTTAGAGTCAAAAGATTAAATGTTAAAATTTCATCATTATAGACCATTTTGGGAATGTTCGACAGGTCCGGAGTCATCGTTTTTCATCCGAAAATTGATTTTTTGGACTGTACCAAAAATGATTCAAAATGTCAATTGGATCGTGCCTCATGTTGAATAACCACTTTTTAAACCCTCACAGTGACCAAAATTGCCATTTTTACAGAGTTTTGCTTACTCAAAAGCTTCAATTTTGACCCGTTTCAGGCACAGAAATGACTTTAAACACACTTATTTTAGTTGACAAAGTCATAATTCACATCCAACAGTCATTTAGAGTCAAAAGATTAAATTTTGAAATTTCATCATTATAGACCATTTTGGGATCGTTCGACAGGTCCGGAGTCATCGTTTTTCATCCGAAAATGGATTTTTTGGACTGTACCAAAAATGATTCAAAATGTCAATTGGATCGTGCCTCATGTTGAATAACCACTTTTTAAACCCTCACAGTGACCAAAATTGCCATTTTTACAGAGTTTTGCTTGCTCAAAAGCTTCAATTTTGACCCGTTTCAGGCACAGAAATGACTTTAAACACACGTATTCTAGTTGACAAAGTCATAATTCACATCCAACAGTCATTTAGAGTCAAAAGATTAAATGTTAAAATTTCATCATTATAGACCATTTTAGGAACATTCCACAGGTCCGGAGTCATCGTTTTTCATCCGAAAATTGATTTTTTGGACTGTACCAAAAATGATTCAAAATGTCAATTGGATCGTGCCTCATGTTGAATAACCACTTTTTAAACCCTCACAGTGACCAAAATTGCCGTTTTTACAGAGTTTTGCTTACTCAAAAGCTTCAATTTTGACCCGTTTCAGGCACAGAATTGACTTTAAACACACGTATTTTAGTTGAAAAAGTCATAATTCACATCCAACAGTCATTTAGAGTCAAAAGATTAAATGTTGAAATTTCATCCATATTGACCATTTGGGATCGTTCGACAGGTCCGGAGTCATCGTTTTTCATCCGAAAATTGATTTTTTGGACTGTACTAAAAATGATTCAAAATGTCAATTGGATCGTGCCTCATGTTGAATAACCACTTTTTAAACCCTCACAGTGACCAAAATTGCCATTTTTACAGAGTTTTGCTTACTCAAAAGCTTTAATTTTGACCCGTTTCAGGCACAGAAATGACTTTAAACACACTTATTCTAGTTGACAAAGTCATAATTCACATCCAACAGTCATTTAGAGTCAAAAGAATAAATGTTAACATTTCATCATTATAGACCATTTTGGGAACGTTCGACAGGTCCAGAGTCATCGTTTTTCATCCGAAAATTGATTTTTTGGACTGTACCAAAAATGATTCAAAATGTCAATTGGATCGTTCCTCATGTTGAATAACCACTTTTTAAACCCTCACAGTGACCAAAATTGCCATTTTTACAGAGTTTTGCTTACTCAAAAGCTTCAATTTTGACCCGTTTCAGGCACAGAAATGACTTTAAACACACTTATTTTAGTTGACAAAGTCATAATTCACATCCAACAGTCATTTAGAGTCAAAAGATTAAATGTTGAAATTTCATCATTATAGACCATTTTGGGATCGTTCGACAGGTCCGGAGTCATCGTTTTTCATCCGAAAATTGATTTTTTGGACTGTACCAAAAATGATTCAAAATGTCAATTGGATCGTGCCTCATGTTGAATAACCACTTTTTAAACCCTCACAGTGACCAAAATTTCCATTTTTACAGAGTTTCGCTTACTCAAAAGCTTCAATTTTGACCCGTTTCAGGCACAGAAATGACTTTAAACACACTTATTTTAGTTGACAAAGTCATAATTCACATCCAACAGTCATTTAGAGTCAAAAGATTAAATGTTGAAATTTCATCATTATAGACCATTTTGGGATCGTTCGACAGGTCCGGAGTCATCGTTTTTCATCCGAAAATTGATTTTTTGGACTGTACCAAAAATGATTCAAAATGTCAATTGGATCGTGCCTCATGTTGAATAACCACTTTTTAAACCCTCACAGTGACCAAAATTGCCATTTTTACAGAGTTTTGCTTACTCAAAAGCTTCAATTTTGACCCGTTTCAGGCACAGAAATGACTTTAAACACACTTATTTTAGTTGACAAAGTCATAATTCACATCCAACAGTCATTTAGAGTCAAAAGATTAAATGTTGAAATTTCATCATTATAGACCATTTTGGGATCGTTCGACAGGTCCGGAGTCATCGTTTTTCATCCGAAAATGGATTTTTTGGACTGTACCAAAAATGATTCAAAATGTCAATTGGATCGTGCCTCATGTTGAATAATCACTTTTTAAACCCTGACAGTGACCAAAATTGTCCATTTTTACAGAGTTTTGCTTGCTCAAAAGCTTCAATTTTGACCCGTTTCAGGCACAGAAATGACTTTAAACACACTTATTCTAGTTGACAAAGTCATAATTCACATCCAACAGTCATTTAGAGTCAAAAGATTAAATGTTAAAATTTCATCATTATAGACCATTTTGGGAACATTCCACAGGTCCGGAGTCATCGTTTTTCATCCGAAAATTGATTTTTTGGACTGTACCAAAAATGATTCAAAATGTCAATTGGATCGTTCCTCATGTTGAATAACCACTTTTTAAACCCTCACAGTGACCAAAATTGCCATTTTTACAGAGTTTTGCTTGCTCAAAAGCTTCAATTTTGACCCGTTTCAGGCACAGAAATGACTTTAAACACACTTATTCTAGTTGACAAAGTCATAATTCACATCCAACAGTCATTTAGAGTCAAAAGATTAAATGTTAAAATTTCATCATTATAGACCATTTTAGGAACATTCCGCAGGTCCGGAGTCATCGTTTTTCATCCGAAAATTGATTTTTTGGACTGTACCAAAAATGATTCAAAATGTCAATTGGATCGTTCCTCATGTTGAATAACCACTTTTTAAACCCTCACAGTGACCAAAATTGCCATTTTTACAGAGTTTTGCTTACTCAAAAGCTTCAATTTTGACCCATTTCAGGCACAGAAATGACATTAAACACACTTATTTTAGTTGACAAAGTCATAATTCACATCCAACAGTCATTTAGAGTCAAAAGATTAAATGTTAAAATTTCATCATTATAGACCATTTTGGGATCGTTCGACAGGTCCGAAGTCATAGTTTTTCATCCGAAAATTGATTTTTTGGACTGTACCAAAAATGATTCAAAATGTCAATTGGATCGTGCCTCATGTTGAATAACCACTTTTTAAACCCTCACAGTGACCAAAATTTCCATTTTTACAGAGTTTCGCTTACTCAAAAGCTTCAATTTTGACCCGTTTCAGGCACAGAATTGACTTTAAACACACGTATTTTAGTTGAAAAAGTCATAATTCACATCCAACAGTCATTTAGAGTCAAAAGATTAAATGTTGAAATTTCATCCATATTGACCATTTGGGATCGTTCGACAGGTCCGGAGTCATCGTTTTTCATCCGAAAATTGATTTTTTGGACTGTACTAAAAATGATTCAAAATGTCAATTGGATCGTGCCTCATGTTGAATAACCACTTTTTAAAACCTCACAGTGACCAAAATTGCCATTTTTACAGAGTTTTGCTTGCTCAAAAGCTTCAATTTTGACCCGTTTCAGGCACAGAAATGACTTTAAACACACTTATTCTAGTTGACAAAGTCATAATTCACATCCAACAGTCATTTAGAGTCAAAAGATTAAATGTTAAAATTTCATCATTATAGACCATTTTGGGAACATTCCACAGGTCCGGAGTCATCGTTTTTCATCCGAAAAATGATTTTTTGGACTGTACCAAAAATGATTCAAAATGTCAATTGGATCGTGCCTCATGTTGAATAACCACTTTTTAAACCCTCACAGTGACCAAAATTGCCGTTTTTACAGAGTTTTGCTTACTCAAAAGCTTCAATTTTGACCCGTTTCAGGCACAGAAATGACTTTAAACACACTTATTTTAGTTGACAAAGTCATAATTCACATCCAACAGTCATTTAGAGTCAAAAGATTAAATGTTGAAATTTCATCATTATAGACCATTTTGGGATCGTTCGACAGGTCCGGAGTCATCGTTTTTCATCCGAAAATTGATTTTTTGGACTGTACCAAAAATGATTCAAAATGTCAATTGGATCGTGCCTCATGTTGAATAACCACTTTTTAAACCCTCACAGTGACCAAAATTGCCATTTTTACAGAGTTTTGCTTGCTCAAAAGCTTCAATTTTGACCCGTTTCAGGCACAGAAATGACTTTAAACACACTTATTCTAGTTGACAAAGTCATAATTCACATCCAACAGTCATTTAGAGTCAAAAGATTAAATGTTAAAATTTCATCATTATAGACCATTTTAGGAACATTCCGCAGGTCCGGAGTCATCGTTTTTCATCCGAAAATTGATTTTTTGGACTGTACCAAAAATGATTCAAAATGTCAATTGGATCGTTCCTCATGTTGAATAACCACTTTTTAAACCCTCACAGTGACCAAAATTGCCATTTTTACAGAGTTTTGCTTACTCAAAAGCTTCAATTTTGACCCATTTCAGGCACAGAAATGACATTAAACACACTTATTTTAGTTGACAAAGTCATAATTCACATCCAACAGTCATTTAGAGTCAAAAGATTAAATGTTAAAATTTCATCATTATAGACCATTTTGGGATCGTTCGACAGGTCCGAAGTCATCGTTTTTCATCCGAAAATTGATTTTTTGGACTGTACCAAAAATGATTCAAAATGTCAATTGGATCGTGCCTCATGTTGAATAACCACTTTTTAAACCCTCACAGTGACCAAAATTTCCATTTTTACAGAGTTTCGCTTACTCAAAAGCTTCAATTTTGACCCATTTCAGGCACAGAAATGACTTTAAACACACTTATTTTAGTTGACAAAGTCATAATTCACATCCAACAGTCATTTAGAGTCAAAAGATTAAATGTTAAAATTTCATCATTATAGACCATTTTGGGAACGTTCGACAGGTCCGGAGTCATCGTTTTTCATCCGAAAATTGATTTTTTGGACTGTACCAAAAATGATTCAAAATGTCAATTGGATCGTGCCTCATGTTGAATAACCACTTTTTAAACCCTCACAGTGACCAAAATTGCCATTTTTACAGAGTTTTGCTTACTCAAAAGCTTCAATTTTGACCCGTTTCAGGCACAGAAATGACTTTAAACACACTTATTTTAGTTGACAAAGTCATAATTCACATCCAACAGTCATTTAGAGTCAAAAGATTAAATGTTGAAATTTCATCATTATAGACCATTTTGTGATCGTTCGACAGGTCCGGAGTCATCGTTTTTCATCCGAAAATGGATTTTTTGGACTGTACCAAAAATGATTCAAAATGTCAATTGGATCGTGCCTCATGTTGAATAACCACTTTTTAAACCCTCACAGTGACCAAAATTGCCATTTTTACAGAGTTTTGCTTGCTCAAAAGCTTCAATTTTGACCCGTTTCAGGCACAGAAATGACTTTAAACACACTTATTCTAGTTGACAAAGTCATAATTCACATCCAACAGTCATTTAGAGTCAAAAGATTAAATGTTAAAATTTCATCATTATAGACCATTTTGGGAACATTCCACAGGTCCGGAGTCATCGTTTTTCATCCGAAAATTGATTTTTTGGACTGTACCAAAAATGATTCAAAATGTCAATTGGATCGTTCCTCATGTTGAATAACCACTTTTTAAACCCTCACAGTGACCAAAAATGCCATTTTTACAGAGTTTTGCTTACTCAAAAGCTTCAATTTTGACCCGTTTCAGGCACAGAATCGACTTTAAACACACGTATTTTAGTTGAAAAAGTCATAATTCACATCCAACAGTCATTTAGAGTCAAAAGATTAAATGTTGAAATTTCATCCATATTGACCATTTGGGATCGTTCGACAGGTCCGGAGTCATCGTTTTTCATCCGAAAATTGATTTTTTGGACTGTACTAAAAATGATTCAAAATGTCAATTGGATCGTGCCTCATGTTGAATAACCACTTTTTAAACCCTCACAGTGACCAAAATTGCCATTTTTACAGAGTTTTGCTTACTCAAAAGCTTTAATTTTGACCCGTTTCAGGCACAGAAATGACTTTAAACACACTTATTCTAGTTGACAAAGTCATAATTCACATCCAACAGTCATTTAGAGTCAAAAGAATAAATGTTAACATTTCATCATTATAGACCATTTTGGGAACGTTCGACAGGTCCGGAGTCATCGTTTTTCATCCGAAAATTGATTTTTTGGACTGTACCAAAAATGATTCAAAATGTCAATTGGATCGTTCCTCATGTTGAATAACCACTTTTTAAACCCTCACAGTGACCAAAATTGCCATTTTTACAGAGTTTTGCTTACTCAAAAGCTTCAATTTTGACCCGTTTCAGGCACAGAAATGACTTTAAACACACTTATTTTAGTTGACAAAGTCATAATTCACATCCAACAGTCATTTAGAGTCAAAAGATTAAATGTTGAAATTTCATCATTATAGACCATTTTATGATCGTTCGACAGGTCCGGAGTCATCGTTTTTCATCCGAAAATTGATTTTTTGGACTGTACCAAAAATGATTCAAAATGTCAATTGGATCGTGCCTCATGTTGAATAACCACTTTTTAAACCCTCACAGTGACCAAAATTTCCATTTTTACAGAGTTTCGCTTACTCAAAAGCTTCAATTTTGACCCGTTTCAGGCACAGAAATGACTTTAAACACACTTATTTTAGTTGACAAAGTCATAATTCACATCCAACAGTCATTTAGAGTCAAAAGATTAAATGTTGAAATTTCATCATTATAGACCATTTTGGGATCGTTCGACAGGTCCGGAGTCATCGTTTTTCATCCGAAAATTGATTTTTTGGACTGTACCAAAAATGATTCAAAATGTCAATTGGATCGTGCCTCATGTTGAATAACCACTTTTTAAACCCTCACAGTGACCAAAATTGCCATTTTTACAGAGTTTTGCTTGCTCAAAAGCTTCAATTTTGACCCGTTTCAGGCACAGAAATGACTTTAAACACACTTATTCTAGTTGACAAAGTCATAATTCACATCCAACAGTCATTTAGAGTCAAAAGATTAAATGTTAAAATTTCATCATTATAGACCATTTTGGGAACATTCCACAGGTCCGGAGTCATCGTTTTTCATCCGAAAATTGATTTTTTGGACTGTACAAAAAATGATTAAAAATGTCAATTGGATCGTTCCTCATGTTGAATAACCACTTTTTAAACCCTCACAGTGACCAAAATTGCCATTTGTACAGAGTTTTGCTTACTCAAAAGCTTCAATTTTGACCCATTTCAGGCACAGAAATGACTTTAAACACACTTATTTTAGTAGACAAAGTCATAATTCACATCCAACAGTCATTTAGAGTCAAAAGATTAAATGTTAAAATTTCATCATTATAGAGCATTTTGGGAATGTTCGACAGGTCCGGAGTCATCGTTTTTCATCCGATAAATGATTTTTTGGACTGTACCAAAAATGATTCAAAATGTCAATTGGATCGTGCCTCATGTTGAATAACCACTTTTTAAACCCTCACAGTGACCAAAATTGCCATTTTTACAGAGTTTTGCTTACTCAAAAGCTACAATTTTGACCCGTTTCAGGCACAGAAATGACTTTAAACACACTTATTTTAGTTGACAAAGTCATAATTCACATCCAACAGTCATTTAGAGTCAAAAGATTAAATGTTGAAATTTCATCATTATAGACCATTTTGGGATCGTTCGACAGGTCCGGAGTCATCGTTTTTCATCCGAAAATTGATTTTTTGGACTGTACCAAAAATGATTCAAAATGTCAATTGGATCATGCCTCATGTCGAATAACCACTTTTTAAACCCTCACAGTGACCAAAATTGCCATTTTTACAGAGTTTTGCTTGCTCGAAAGCTTCAATTTTGACCCGTTTCAGGCACAGAAATGACTTTAAACACACTTATTCTAGTTGACAAAGTCATAATTCACATCCAACAGTCATTTAGAGTCAAAAGATTAAATGTTAAAATTTCATCATTATAGACCATTTTGGGAACATTCCACAGGTCCGGAGTCATCGTTTTTCATCCGAAAATTGATTTTTTGGACTGTACCAAAAATGATTCAAAATGTCAATTGGATCGTTCCTCATGTTGAATAACCACTTTTTAAACCCTCACAGTGACCAAAATTGCCATTTTTACAGAGTTTTGCTTACTCAAAAGCTTCAATTTTGACCCATTTCAGGCACAGAAATGACTTTAAACACACTTATTTTAGTTGACAAAGTCATAATTCACATCCAACAGTCATTTAGAGTCAAAAGATTAAATGTTAAAATTTCATTATTATAGACAATTTTGGGAACATTCCACAGGTCCGGAGTCATCGTTTTTCATCCGAAAATTGATTTTTTGGACTGTACCAAAAATGATTCAAAATGTCAATTGGATCGAGCCTCATGTTGAATAACCACTTTTTAAACCCTCACAGTGACCAAAATTGCCATTTTTACAGAGTTTGCTTACTCAAAAGCTTCAATTTTGACCCGTTTCAGGCACAGAAATGACTTTAAACACACTTATTTTAGTTGACAAAGTCATAATTCACATCCAACAGTCATTTAGAGTCAAAAGATTAAATGTTGAAATGTCATCATTATAGACCATTTTGGGATCGTTTGACAGGTCCGGAGTCATCGTTTTTCATCCGAAAATTGATTTTTTGGACTGTACCAAAAATGATTCAAAATGTCAATTGGATCGTGCCTCATGTTGAATAACCACTTTTTAAACCCTCACAGTGACCAAAATTGCCATTTTTACAGAGTTTTGCTTGCTCAAAAGCTTCAATTTTGACCCGTTTCAGGCACAGAAATGACTTTAAACACACTTATTCTAGTTGACAAAGTCATAATTCACATCCAACAGTCATTTAGAGTCAAAAGATTAAATGTTAAAATTTCATCATTATAGACCATTTTGGGAACATTCCACAGGTCCGGAGTCATCGTTTTTCATCCGAAAATTGATTTTTTGGACTGTACCAAAAATGATTCAAAATGTCAATTGGATCGTTCCTCATGTTGAATAACCACTTTTTAAACCCTCACAGTGACCAAAATTGCCATTTTTACAGAGTTTTGCTTACTCAAAAGCTTCAATTTTGACCCATTTCAGGCACAGAAATGACTTTAAACACACTTATTTTAGTTGACAAAGTCATAATTCACATTCAACAGTCATTTAGAGTCAAAAGATTAAATGTTAAAATTTCATCATTATAGAGCATTTTGGGAACGTTCGACAGGTCCGGAGTCATCGTTTTTCATCCGAAAAATGATTTTTTGGACTGTACCAAAAATGATTCAAAATGTCAATTGGATCGTTCCTCATGTTGAATAACCACTTTTTAAACCCTCACAGTGACCAAAATTGCCATTTTTACAGAGTTTTGCTTACTCAAAAGCTTCAATTTTGACCCATTTCAGGCACAGAAATGACATTAAACACACTTATTTTAGTTGACAAAGTCATAATTCACATCCAACAGTCATTTAGAGTCAAAAGATTAAATGTTGAAATTTCATCATTATAGACCATTTTGGGATCGTTCGACAGGTCCGGAGTCATCGTTTTTCATCCGAAAATGGATTTTTTGGACTGTACCAAAAATGATTCAAAATGTCAATTGGATCGTGCCTCATGTTGAATAACCACTTTTTAAACCCTCACAGTGACCAAAATTGCCATTTTTACAGAGTTTTGCTTGCTCAAAAGCTTCAATTTTGACCCGTTTCAGGCACAGAAATGACTTTAAACACACTTATTCTAGTTGACAAAGTCATAATTCACATCCAACAGTCATTTAGAGTCAAAAGATTAAATGTTAAAATTTCATCATTATAGACCATTTTGGGAACATTCCACAGGTCCGGAGTCATCGTTTTTCATCCGAAAATTGATTTTTTGGACTGTACCAAAAATGCTTCAAAATGTCAATTGGATCGTTCCTCATGTTGAATAACCACTTTTTAAACCCTCACAGTGACCAAAATTACCATTTTTACAGAGTTTTGCTTACTCAAAAGCTTCAATTTTGACCCGTTTCAGGCACAGAATTGACTTTAAACACACTTATTCTAGTTGACAAAGTCATAATTCACATCCAACAGTCATTTAGAGTCAAAAGATTAAATGTTGAAATTTCATCATTATACACCATTTTGGGATCGTTCGACAGGTCCGGAGTCATCGTTTTTCATCCGAAAATTGATTTTTTGGACTGTACCAAAAATGATTCAAAATGTCAATTGGATCGTGCCTCATGTTGAATAACCACTTTTTAAACCCTCACAGTGACCAAAATTTCCATTTTTACAGAGTTTCGCTTACTCAAAAGCTTCAATTTTGACCCGTTTCAGGCACAGAAATGACTTTAAACACACTTATTTTAGTTGACAAAGTCATAATTCACATCCAACAGTCATTTAGAGTCAAAAGATTAAATGTTGAAATTTCATCATTATAGACTATTTTGGGATCGTTCGACAGGTCCGGAGTCATCGTTTTTCATCCGAAAATTGATTTTTTGGACTGTACCAAAAATGATTCAAAATGTCAATTGGATCGTGCCTCATGTTGAATAACCACTTTTTAAACCCTCACAGTGACCAAAATTGCCATTTTTACAGAGTTTTGCTTGCTCAAAAGCTTCAATTTTGACCCGTTTCAGGCACAGAAATGACTTTAAACACACTTATTCTAGTTGACAAAGTCATAATTCACATCCAACAGTCATTTAGAGTCAAAAGATTAAATGTTAAAATTTCATCATTATAGACCATTTTGGGAACATTCCACAGGTCCGGAGTCATCGTTTTTCATCCGAAAATTGATTTTTTGGACTGTACAAAAAATGATTCAAAATGTCAATTGGATCGTTCCTCATGTTGAATAACCACTTTTTAAACCCTCACAGTGACCAAAATTGCCATTTTTACAGAGTTTTGCTTACTCAAAAGCTTCAATTTTGACCCATTTCAGGCACAGAAATGACTTTAAACACACTTATTTTAGTTGACAAAGTCATAATTCACATCCAACAGTCATTTAGAGTCAAAAGATTAAATGTTAAAATTTCATCATTATAGAGCATTTTGGGAACGTTCGACAGGTCCGGAGTCATTGTTTTTCATCCGAAAATTGATTTTTTGGACTGTACCAAAAATGATTCAAAATGTCAATTGGATCATGCCTCATGTCGAATAACCACTTTTTAAACCCTCACAGTGACCAAAATTGCCATTTTTACAGAGTTTTGCTTGCTCAAAAGCTTCAATTTTGACCCGTTTCAGGCACAGAAATGACTTTAAACACACTTATTCTAGTTGACAAAGTCATAATTCACATCCAACAGTCATTTAGAGTCAAAAGATTAAATGTTAAAATTTCATCATTATAGACCATTTTGGGAACATTCCACAGGTCCGGAGTCATCGTTTTTCATCCGAAAATTGATTTTTTGGACTGTACCAAAAATGATTCAAAATGTCAATTGGATCGTTCCTCATGTTGAATAACCACTTTTTAAACCCTCACAGTGACCAAAATTGCCATTTTTACAGAGTTTTGCTTACTCAAAAGCTTCAATTTTGACCCATTTCAGGCACAGAAATGACTTTAAACACACTTATTTTAGTTGACAAAGTCATAATTCACATCCAACAGTCATTTAGAGTCAAAAGATTAAATGTTAAAATTTCATCATTATAGACCATTTTGGGAACGTTCGACAGGTCCGGAGTCATCGTTTTTCACCTGAAAATTGATTTTTTGGACTGTACCAAAAATGATTCAAAATGTCAATTGGATCGAGCCTCATGTTGAATAACCACTTTTTAAACCCTCACAGTGACCAAAATTGCCATTTTTACAGAGTTTGCTTACTCAAAAGCTTCAATTTTGACCCGTTTCAGGCACAGAAATGACTTTAAACACACTTATTTTAGTTGACAAAGTCATAATTCACATCCAACAGTCATTTAGAGTCAAAAGATTAAATGTTGAAATTTCATCATTATAGACCATTTTGGGATCGTTTGACAGGTCCGGAGTCATCGTTTTTCATCCGAAAATTGATTTTTTGGACTGTACCAAAAATGATTCAAAATGTCAATTGGATCGTGCCTCATGTTGAATAACCACTTTTTAAACCCTCACAGTGACCAAAATTGCCATTTTTACAGAGTTTTGCTTGCTCAAAAGCTTCAATTTTGACCCGTTTCAGGCACAGAAATGACTTTAAACACACTTATTCTAGTTGACAAAGTCATAATTCACATCCAACAGTCATTTAGAGTCAAAAGATTAAATGTTAAAATTTCATCATTATAGACCATTTTGGGAACATTCCACAGGTCCGGAGTCATCGTTTTTCATCCGAAAATTGATTTTTTGGACTGTACCAAAAATGATTCAAAATGTCAATTGGATCGTTCCTCATGTTGAATAACCACTTTTTAAACCCTCACAGTGACCAAAATTGCCATTTTTACAGAGTTTTGCTTACTCAAAAGCTTCAATTTTGACCCATTTCAGGCACAGAAATGACTTTAAACACACTTATTTTAGTTGACAAAGTCATAATTCACATCCAACAGTCATTTAGAGTCAAAAGATTAAATGTTAAAATTTCATCATTATAGAGCATTTTGGGAACGTTCGACAGGTCCGGAGTCATCGTTTTTCATCCGAAAAATGATTTTTTGGACTGTACCAAAAATGATTCAAAATGTCAATTGGATCGTGCCTCATGTTGAATAACCACTTTTTAAACCCTCACAGTGACCAAAATTGCCGTTTTTACAGAGTTTTGCTTACTCAAAAGCTTCAATTTTGACCCGTTTCAGGCACAGAAATGACTTTAAACACACTTATTTTAGTTGACAAAGTCATAATTCACATCCAACAGTCATTTAGAGTCAAAAGATTAAATGTTGAAATTTCATCATTATAGACCATTTTGGGATCGTTCGACAGGTCCGGAGTCATCGTTTTTCATCCGAAAATTGATTTTTTGGACTGTACCAAAAATGATTCAAAATGTCAATTGGATCGTGCCTCATGTTGAATAACCACTTTTTAAACCCTCACAGTGACCAAAATTGCCATTTTTACAGAGTTTTGCTTGCTCAAAAGCTTCAATTTTGACCCGTTTCAGGCACAGAAATGACTTTAAACACACTTATTCTAGTTGACAAAGTCATAATTCACATCCAACAGTCATTTAGAGTCAAAAGATTAAATGTTAAAATTTCATCATTATAGACCATTTTGGGAACATTCCGCAGGTCCGGAGTCATCGTTTTTCATCCGAAAATTGATTTTTTGGACTGTACCAAAAATGATTCAAAATGTCAATTGGATCGTTCCTCATGTTGAATAACCACTTTTTAAACCCTCACAGTGACCAAAATTGCCATTTTTACAGAGTTTTGCTTACCCAAAAGCTTCAATTTTGACCCATTTCAGGCACAGAAATGACATTAAACACACTTATTTTAGTTGACAAAGTCATAATTCACATCCAACAGTCATTTAGAGTCAAAAGATTAAATGTTAAAATTTCATCATTATAGACCATTTTGGGAACATTCCACAGGTCCGGAGTCATCGTTTTTCACCTGAAAATTGATTTTTTGGACTGTACCAAAAATGATTCAAAATGTCAATTGGATCGAGCCTCATGTTGAATAACCACTTTTTAAACCCTCACAGTGACCAAAATTGCCATTTTTACAGAGTTTGCTTACTCAAAAGCTTCAATTTTGACCCGTTTCAGGCACAGAAATGACTTTAAACACACTTATTTTAGTTGACAAAGTCATAATTCACATCCAACAGTCATTTAGAGTCAAAAGATTAAATGTTGAAATTTCATCATTATAGACCATTTTGGGATCGTTTGACAGGTCCGGAGTCATCGTTTTTCATCCGAAAATTGATTTTTTGGACTGTACCAAAAATGATTCAAAATGTCAATTGGATCGTGCCTCATGTTGAATAACCACTTTTTAAACCCTCACAGTGACCAAAATTGCCATTTTTACAGAGTTTTGCTTGCTCAAAAGCTTCAATTTTGACCCGTTTCAGGCACAGAAATGACTTTAAACACACTTATTCTAGTTGACAAAGTCATAATTCACATCCAACAGTCATTTAGAGTCAAAAGATTAAATGTTAAAATTTCATCATTATAGACCATTTTGGGAACATTCCACAGGTCCGGAGTCATCGTTTTTCATCCGAAAATTGATTTTTTGGACTGTACCAAAAATGATTCAAAATGTCAATTGGATCGTTCCTCATGTTGAATAACCACTTTTTAAACCCTCACAGTGACCAAAATTGCCATTTTTACAGAGTTTTGCTTACTCAAAAGCTTCAATTTTGACCCATTTCAGGCACAGAAATGACTTTAAACACACTTATTTTAGTTGACAAAGTCATAATTCACATCCAACAGTCATTTAGAGTCAAAAGATTAAATGTTAAAATTTCATCATTATAGAGCATTTTGGGAACGTTCGACAGGTCCGGAGTCATCGTTTTTCATCCGAAAAATGATTTTTTGGACTGTACCAAAAATGATTCAAAATGTCAATTGGATCGTGCCTCATGTTGAATAACCACTTTTTAAACCCTCACAGTGACCAAAATTGCCGTTTTTACAGAGTTTTGCTTACTCAAAAGCTTCAATTTTGACCCGTTTCAGGCACAGAAATGACTTTAAACACACTTATTTTAGTTGACAAAGTCATAATTCACATCCAACAGTCATTTAGAGTCAAAAGATTAAATGTTGAAATTTCATCATTATAGACCATTTTGGGATCGTTCGACAGGTCCGGAGTCATCGTTTTTCATCCGAAAATTGATTTTTTGGACTGTACCAAAAATGATTCAAAATGTCAATTGGATCGTGCCTCATGTTGAATAACCACTTTTTAAACCCTCACAGTGACCAAAATTGCCATTTTTACAGAGTTTTGCTTGCTCAAAAGCTTCAATTTTGACCCGTTTCAGGCACAGAAATGACTTTAAACACACTTATTCTAGTTGACAAAGTCATAATTCACATCCAACAGTCATTTAGAGTCAAAAGATTAAATGTTAAAATTTCATCATTATAGACCATTTTGGGAACATTCCGCAGGTCCGGAGTCATCGTTTTTCATCCGAAAATTGATTTTTTGGACTGTACCAAAAATGATTCAAAATGTCAATTGGATCGTTCCTCATGTTGAATAACCACTTTTTAAACCCTCACAGTGACCAAAATTGCCATTTTTACAGAGTTTTGCTTACCCAAAAGCTTCAATTTTGACCCATTTCAGGCACAGAAATGACATTAAACACACTTATTTTAGTTGACAAAGTCATAATTCACATCCAACAGTCATTTAGAGTCAAAAGATTAAATGTTAAAATTTCATCATTATAGACCATTTTGGGATCGTTCGACAGGTCCGAAGTCATCGTTTTTCATCCGAAAATTGATTTTTTGGACTGTACCAAAAATGATTCAAAATGTCAATTGGATCGTGCCTCATGTTGAATAACCACTTTTTAAACCCTCACAGTGACCAAAATTTCCATTTTTACAGAGTTTCGCTTACTCAAAAGCTTCAATTTTGACCCATTTCAGGCACAGAAATGACTTTAAACACACTTATTTTAGTTGACAAAGTCATAATTCACATCCAACAGTCATTTAGAGTCAAAAGATTAAATGTTAAAATTTCATCATTATAGACCATTTTGGGAACGTTCGACAGGTCCGGAGTCATCGTTTTTCATCCGAAAATTGATTTTTTGGACTGTACCAAAAATGATTCAAAATGTCAATTGGATCGTGCCTCATGTTGAATAACCACTTTTTAAACCCTCACAGTGACCAAAATTGCCATTTTTACAGAGTTTTGCTTACTCAAAAGCTTCAATTTTGACCCGTTTCAGGCACAGAAATGACTTTAAACACACTTATTTTAGTTGACAAAGTCATAATTCACATACAACAGTCATTTAGAGTCAAAAGATTAAATGTTGAAATTTCATCATTATAGACCATTTTGGGATCGTTCGACAGGTCCGGAGTCATCGTTTTTCATCCGAAAATGGATTTTTTGGACTGTACCAAAAATGATTCAAAATGTCAATTGGATCGTGCCTCATGTTGAATAACCACTTTTTAAACCCTCACAGTGACCAAAATTGCCATTTTTACAGAGTTTTGCTTGCTCAAAAGCTTCAATTTTGACCCGTTTCAGGCACAGAAATGACTTTAAACACACTTATTCTAGTTGACAAAGTCATAATTCACATCCAACAGTCATTTAGAGTCAAAAGATTAAATGTTAAAATTTCATCATTATAGACCATTTTGGGAACATTCCACAGGTCCGGAGTCATCGTTTTTCATCCGAAAATTGATTTTTTGGACTGTACCAAAAATGATTCAAAATGTCAATTGGATCGTTCCTCATGTTGAATAATCACTTTTTAAACCCTCACAGTGACCAAAATTGCCATTTTTACAGAGTTTTGCTTACTCAAAAGCTTCAATTTTGACCCGTTTCAGGCACAGAATTGACTTTAAACACACGTATTTTAGTTGAAAAAGTCATAATTCACATCCAACAGTCATTTAGAGTCAAAAGATTAAATGTTGAAATTTCATCCATATTGACCATTTGGGATCGTTCGACAGGTCCGGAGTCATCGTTTTTCATCCGAAAATTGATTTTTTGGACTGTACTAAAAATGATTCAAAATGTCAATTGGATCATGCCTCATGTTGAATAACCACTTTTTAAACCCTCACAGTGACCAAAATTGCCATTTTTACAGAGTTTTGCTTACTCAAAAGCTTTAATTTTGACCCGTTTCAGGCACAGAAATGACTTTAAACACCCTTATTCTAGTTGACAAAGTCATAATTCACATCCAACAGTCATTTATAGTCAAAAGAATAAATGTTAACATTTCATCATTATAGACCATTTTGGGAACGTTCGACAGGTCCGGAGTCATCGTTTTTCATCCGAAAATTGATTTTTTGGACTGTACCAAAAATGATTCAAAATGTCAATTGGATCGTGCCTCATGTTGAATAACCACTTTTTAAACCCTCACAGTGACCAAAATTTCCATTTTTACAGAGTTTCGCTTACTCAAAAGCTTTAATTTTGACCCGTTTCAGGCACAGAAATGACTTTAAACACACTTATTTTAGTTGACAAAGTCATAATTCACATCCAACAGTCATTTAGAGTCAAAAGATTAAATGTTGAAATTTCATCATTATAGACCATTTTGGGATCGTTCGACAGGTCCGGAGTCATCGTTTTTCATCCGAAAATTGATTTTTTGGACTGTACCAAAAATGATTCAAAATGTCAATTGGATCGTGCCTCATGTTGAATAACCACTTTTTAAACCCTCACAGTGACCAAAATTGCCATTTTTACAGAGTTTTGCTTGCTCAAAAGCTTCAATTTTGACACGTTTCAGGCACAGAAATGACTTTAAACACACTTATTCTAGTTGACAAAGTCATAATTCACATCCAACAGTCATTTAGAGTCAAAAGATTAAATGTTAAAATGTCATCATTATAGACCATTTTGGGAACATTCCACAGGTCCGGAGTCATCGTTTTTCATCCGAAAATTGATTTTTTGGACTGTACAAAAAATGATTCAAAATGTCAATTGGATCGTTCCTCATGTTGAATAACCACTTTTTAAACCCTCACAGTGACCAAAATTGCCATTTTTACAGAGTTTTGCTTACTCAAAAGCTTCAATTTTGACCCATTTCAGGCACAGAAATGACTTTAAACACACTTATTTTAGTTGACAAAGTCATAATTCACATCCAACAGTCATTTAGAGTCAAAAGATTAAATGTTAAAATTTCATCATTATAGAGCATTTTGGGAACGTTCGACAGGTCCGGAGTCATCGTTTTTCATCCGAAAAATGATTTTTTGGACTGTACCAAAAATGATTCAAAATGTCAATTGGATCGTGCCTCATGTTGAATAACCACTTTTTAAACCCTCACAGTGACCAAAATTGCCATTTTTACAGAGTTTTGCTTACTCAAAAGCTACAATTTTGACCCGTTTCAGGCACAGAAATGACTTTAAACACACTTATTTTAGTTGACAAAGTCATAATTCACATCCAACAGTCATTTAGAGTCAAAAGATTAAATGTTGAAATTTCATCATTATAGACCATTTTGGGATCGTTCGACAGGTCCGGAGTCATCGTTTTTCATCCGAAAATTGATTTTTTGGACTGTACCAAAAATGATTCAAAATGTCAATTGGATCATGCCTCATGTCGAATAACCACTTTTTAAACCCTCACAGTGACCAAAATTGCCATTTTTACAGAGTTTTGCTTGCTCAAAAGCTTCAATTTTGACCCGTTTCAGGCACAGAAATGACTTTAAACACACTTATTCTAGTTGACAAAGTCATAATTCACATCCAACAGTCATTTAGAGTCAAAAGATTAAATGTTAAAATTTCATCATTATAGACCATTTTGGGAACATTCCACAGGTCCGGAGTCATCGTTTTTCATCCGAAAATTGATTTTTTGGACTGTACCAAAAATGATTCAAAATGTCAATTGGATCGTTCCTCATGTTGAATAACCACTTTTTAAACCCTCACAGTGACCAAAATTGCCATTTTTACAGAGTTTTGCTTACTCAAAAGCTTCAATTTTGACCCGTTTCAGGCACAGAAATGACTTTAAACACACTTATTCTAGTTGACAAAGTCATAATTCACATCCAACAGTCATTTAGAGTCAAAAGATTAAATGTTAAAATTTCATCATTATAGACCATTTTGGGAACGTTCGACAGGTCCGGAGTCATCGTTTTTCATCCGAAAATTGATTTTTTGGACTGTACCAAAAATGATTCAAAATGTCAATTGGATCGAGCCTCATGTTGAATAACCACTTTTTAAACCCTCACAGTGACCAAAATTGCCATTTTTACAGAGTTTGCTTACTCAAAAGCTTCAATTTTGACCCGTTTCAGGCACAGAAATGACTTTAAACACACTTATTTTAGTTGACAAAGTCATAATTCACATCCAACAGTCATTTATAGTCAAAAGATTAAATGTTGAAATTTCATCATTATAGACCATTTTGGGATCGTTTGACAGGTCCGGAGTCATCGTTTTTCATCCGAAAATTGATTTTTTGGACTGTACCAAAAATGATTCAAAATGTCAATTGGATCGTGCCTCATGTTGAATAACCACTTTTTAAACCCTCACAGTGACCAAAATTGCCACTTTTACAGAGTTTTGCTTGCTCAAAAGCTTCAATTTTGACCCGTTTCAGGCACAGAAATGACTTTAAACACACTTATTCTAGTTGACAAAGTCATAATTCACATCCAACAGTCATTTAGAGTCAAAAGATTAAATGTTAAAATTTCATCATTATAGACCATTTTGGGAACATTCCACAGGTCCGGAGTCATCGTTTTTCATCCGAAAATTGATTTTTTGGACTGTACCAAAAATGATTCAAAATGTCAATTGGATCGTTCCTCATGTTGAATAACCACTTTTTAAACCCTCACAGTGACCAAAATTGCCATTTTTACAGAGTTTTGCTTACTCAAAAGCTTCAATTTTGACCCATTTCAGCCACAGAAATGACTTTAAACACACTTATTTTAGTTGACAAAGTCATAATTCACATCCAACAGTCATTTAGAGTCAAAAGATTAAATGTTAAAATTTCATCATTATAGAGCATTTTGGGAACGTTCGACAGGTCCGGAGTCATTGTTTTTCATCCGAAAAATGATTTTTTGGACTGTACCAAAAATGATTCAAAATGTCAATTGGATCGTGCCTCATGTTGAATAACCACTTTTTAAACCCTCACAGTGACCAAAATTGCCGTTTTTACAGAGTTTTGCTTACTCAAAAGCTTCAATTTTGACCCGTTTCAGGCACAGAAATGACTTTAAACACACTTATTTTAGTTGACAAAGTCATAATTCACATCCAACAGTCATTTAGAGTCAAAAGATTAAATGTTGAAATTTCATCATTATAGACCATTTTGGGATCGTTCGACAGGTCCGGAGTCATCGTTTTTCATCCGAAAATTGATTTTTTGGACTGTACCAAAAATGATTCAAAATGTCAATTGGATCGTGCCTCATGTTGAATAACCACTTTTTAAACCCTCACAGTGACCAAAATTGCCATTTTTACAGAGTTTTGCTTACTCAAAAGCTTCAATTTTGACCCGTTTCAGGCACAGAAATGACTTTAAACACACTTATTTTAGTTGACAAAGTCATAATTCACATCCAACAGTCATTTAGAGTCAAAAGATTAAATGTTGAAATTTCATCATTATAGACCATTTTGGGATCGTTCGACAGGTCCGGAGTCATCGTTTTTCATCCGAAAATTGATTTTTTGGACTGTACCAAAAATGATTCAAAATGTCAATTGGATCGTGCCTCATGTTGAATAACCACTTTTTAAACCCTCACAGTGACCAAAATTGCCATTTTTACAGAGTTTTGCTTGCTCAAAAGCTTCAATTTTGACCCGTTTCAGGCACAGAAATGACTTTAAACACACTTATTCTAGTTGACAAAGTCATAATTCACATCCAACAGTCATTTAGAGTCAAAAGATTAAATGTTAAAATTTCATCATTATAGACCATTTTGGGAACATTCCGCAGGTCCGGAGTCATCGTTTTTCATCCGAAAATTGATTTTTTGGACTGTACCAAAAATGATTCAAAATGTCAATTGGATCGTTCCTCATGTTGAATAACCACTTTTTAAACCCTCACAGTGACCAAAATTGCCATTTTTACAGAGTTTTGCTTACCCAAATGCTTCAATTTTGACCCATTTCAGGCACAGAAATGACATTAAACACACTTATTTTAGTTGACAAAGTCATAATTCACATCCAACAGTCATTTAGAGTCAAAAGATTAAATGTTAAAATTTCATCATTATAGACCATTTTGGGATCGTTCGACAGGTCCGAAGTCATCGTTTTTCATCCGAAAATTGATTTTTTGGACTGTACCAAAAATGATTCAAAATGTCAATTGGATCGTGCCTCATGTTGAATAACCACTTTTTAAACCCTCACAGTGACCAAAATTTCCATTTTTACAGAGTTTCGCTTACTCAAAAGCTTCAATTTTGACCCATTTCAGGCACAGAAATGACTTTAAACACACTTATTTTAGTTGACAAAGTCATAATTCACATCCAACAGTCATTTAGAGTCAAAAGATTAAATGTTAAAATTTCATCATTATAGACCATTTTGGGAACGTTCGACAGGTCCGGAGTCATCGTTTTTCATCCGAAAATTGATTTTTTGGACTGTACCAAAAATGATTCAAAATGTCAATTGGATCGTGCCTCATGTTGAATAACCACTTTTTAAACCCTCACAGTGACCAAAATTGCCATTTTTACAGAGTTTTGCTTACTCAAAAGCTTCAATTTTGACCCGTTTCAGGCACAGAAATGACTTTAAACACACTTATTTTAGTTGACAAAGTCATAATTCACATACAACAGTCATTTAGAGTCAAAAGATTAAATGTTGAAATTTCATCATTATAGACCATTTTGGGATCGTTCGACAGGTCCGGAGTCATCGTTTTTCATCCGAAAATGGATTTTTTGGACTGTACCAAAAATGATTCAAAATGTCAATTGGATCGTGCCTCATGTTGAATAACCACTTTTTAAACCCTCACAGTGACCAAAATTGCCATTTTTACAGAGTTTTGCTTGCTCAAAAGCTTCAATTTTGACCCGTTTCAGGCACAGAAATGACTTTAAACACACTTATTCTAGTTGACAAAGTCATAATTCACATCCAACAGTCATTTAGAGTCAAAAGATTAAATGTTAAAATTTCATCATTATAGACCATTTTGGGAACATTCCACAGGTCCGGAGTCATCGTTTTTCATCCGAAAATTGATTTTTTGGACTGTACCAAAAATGATTCAAAATGTCAATTGGATCGTTCCTCATGTTGAATAATCACTTTTTAAACCCTCACAGTGACCAAAATTGCCATTTTTACAGAGTTTTGCTTACTCAAAAGCTTCAATTTTGACCCGTTTCAGGCACAGAATTGACTTTAAACACACGTATTTTAGTTGAAAAAGTCATAATTCACATCCAACAGTCATTTAGAGTCAAAAGATTAAATGTTGAAATTTCATCCATATTGACCATTTGGGATCGTTCGACAGGTCCGACGTGCCTCATGTTGAATAACCACTTTTTAAACCCTCACAGTGACCAAAATTTCCATTTTTACAGAGTTTCGCTTACTCAAAAGCTTCAATTTTGACCCGTTTCAGGCACAGAAATGACTTTAAACACACTTATTCTAGTTGACAAAGTCATAATTCACATCCAACAGTCATTTAGAGTCAAAAGATTAAATGTTAAAATTTCATCATTATAGACCATTTTGGGAACATTCCACAGGTCCGGAGTCATCGTTTTTCATCCGAAAATTGATTTTTTGGACTGTACAAAAAATGATTCAAAATGTCAATTGGATCGTTCCTCATGTTGAATAACCACTTTTTAAACCCTCACAGTGACCAAAATTGCCATTATTACAGAGTTTTGCTTACTCAAAAGCTTCAATTTTGACCCGTTTCAGGCACAGAAATGACTTTAAACACACTTATTTTAGTTGACAAAGTCATAATTCACATCCAACAGTCATTTAGAGTCAAAAGATTAAATGTTGAAATTTCATCATTATAGACCATTTTGGGATCGTTCGACAGGTCCGGAGTCATCGTTTTTCATCCGAAAATTGATTTTTTGGACTGTACCAAAAATGATTCAAAATGTCAATTGGATCATGCCTCATGTCGAATAACCACTTTTTAAACCCTCACAGTGACCAAAATTGCCATTTTTACAGAGTTTTGCTTGCTCAAAAGCTTCAATTTTGACCCGTTTCAGGCACAGAAATGACTTTAAACACACTTATTCTAGTTGACAAAGTCATAATTCACATCCAACAGTCATTTAGAGTCAAAAGATTAAATGTTAAAATTTCATCATTATAGACCATTTTGGGAACATTCCACAGGTCCGGAGTCCTCGTTTTTCATCCGAAAATTGATTTTTTGGACTGTACCAAAAATGATTCAATATGTCAATTGGATCGAGCCTCATGTTGAATAACCACTTTTTAAACCCTCACAGTGACCAAAATTGCCATTTTTACAGAGTTTGCTTATTCAAAAGCTTCAATTTTGACCCGTTTCAGGCACAGAAATGACTTTAAACACACTTATTTTAGTTGACAAAGTCATAATTCACATCCAACAGTCATTTATAGTCAAAAGATTAAATGTTGAAATTTCATCATTATAGACCATTTTGGGATCGTTTGACAGGTCCGGAGTCATCGTTTTTCATCCGAAAATTGATTTTTTGGACTGTACCAAAAATGATTCAAAATGTCAATTGGATCGTGCCTCATGTTGAATAACCACTTTTTAAACCCTCACAGTGACCAAAATTGCCATTTTTACAGAGTTTTGCTTGCTCAAAAGCTTCAATTTTGACCCGTTTCAGGCACAGAAATGACTTTAAACACACTTATTCTAGTTGACAAAGTCATAATTCACATCCAACAGTCATTTAGAGTCAAAAGATTAAATGTTAAAATTTCATCATTATAGACCATTTTGGGAACATTCCACAGGTCCGGAGTCATCGTTTTTCATCCGAAAATTGATTTTTTGGACTGTACCAAAAATGATTCAAAATGTCAATTGGATCGTTCCTCATGTTGAATAACCACTTTTTAAACCCTCACAGTGACCAAAATTGCCGTTTTTACAGAGTTTTGCTTACTCAAAAGCTTCAATTTTGACCCATTTCAGGCACAGAAATGACTTTAAACACACTTATTTTAGTTGACAAAGTCATAATTCACATCCAACAGTCATTTAGAGTCAAAAGATTAAATGTTAAAATTTCATCATTATAGAGCATTTTGGGAACGTTCGACAGGTCCGGAGTCATCGTTTTTCATCCGAAAAATGATTTTTTGGACTGTACCAAAAATGATTCAAAATGTCAATTGGATCGTGCCTCATGTTGAATAACCACTTTTTAAACCCTCACAGTGACCAAAATTGCCATTTTTACAGAGTTTTGCTTACTCAAAAGCTACAATTTTGACCCGTTTCAGGCACAGAAATGACTTTAAACACACTTATTTTAGTTGACAAAGTCATAATTCACATCCAACAGTCATTTAGAGTCAAAAGATTAAATGTTGAAATTTCATCATTATAGACCATTTTGGGATCGTTCGACAGGTCCGGAGTCATCGTTTTTCATCCGAAAATTGATTTTTTGGACTGTACCAAAAATGATTCAAAATGTCAATTGGATCGTTCCTCATGTTGAATAACCACTTTTTAAACCCTCACAGTGACCAAAATTGCCATTTTTACAGAGTTTTGCTTACTCAAAAGCTTCAATTTTGACCCGTTTCAGGCACAGAAATGACTTTAAACACACTTATTTTAGTTGACAAAGTCATAATTCACATCCAACAGTCATTTAGAGTCAAAAGATTAAATGTTAAAATTTCATCATTATAGAGCATTTTGGGAACGTTCGACAGGTCCGGAGTCATCGTTTTTCATCCGAAAAATGATTTTTTGGACTGTACCAAAAATGATTCAAAATGTCAATTGGATCGTGCCTCATGTTGAATAACCACTTTTTAAACCCTCACAGTGACCAAAATTGCCGTTTTTACAGAGTTTTGCTTACTCAAAAGCTTCAATTTTGACCCGTTTCAGGCACAGAAATGACTTTAAACACACTTATTTTAGTTGACAAAGTCATAATTCACATCCAACAGTCATTTAGAGTCAAAAGATTAAATGTTGAAATTTCATCATTATAGACCATTTTGGGATCGTTCGACAGGTCCGGAGTCATCGTTTTTCATCCGAAAATTGATTTTTTGGACTGTACCAAAAATGATTCAAAATGTCAATTGGATCGTGCCTCATGTTGAATAACCACTTTTTAAACCCTCACAGTGACCAAAATTGCCATTTTTACAGAGTTTTGCTTGCTCAAAAGCTTCAATTTTGACCCGTTTCAGGCACAGAAATGACTTTAAACACACTTATTCTAGTTGACAAAGTCATAATTCACATCCAACAGTCATTTAGAGTCAAAAGATTAAATGTTAAAATTTCTTCATTATAGACCATTTTGGGAACATTCCGCAAGTCCGGAGTCATCGTTTTTCATCCGAAAATTGATTTTTTGGACTGTACCAAAAATGATTCAAAATGTCAATTGGATCGTTCCTCATGTTGAATAACCACTTTTTAAACCCTCACAGTGACCAAAATTGCCATTTTTACAGAGTTTTGCTTACCCAAAAGCTTCAATTTTGACCCATTTCAGGCACAGAAATGACATTAAACTCACTTATTTTAGTTGACAAAGTCATAATTCACATCCAACAGTCATTTAGAGTCAAAAGATTAAATGTTAAAATTTCATCATTATAGACCATTTTGGGATCGTTCGACAGGTCCGAAGTCATCGTTTTTCATCCGAAAATTGATTTTTTGGACTGTACCAAAAATGATTCAAAATGTCAATTGGATCGTGCCTCATGTTGAATAACCACTTTTTAAACCCTCACAGTGACCAAAATTTCCATTTTTACAGAGTTTCGCTTACTCAAAAGCTTCAATTTTGACCCATTTCAGGCACAGAAATGACTTTAAACACACTTATTTTAGTTGACAAAGTCATAATTCACATCCAACAGTCATTTAGAGTCAAAAGATTAAATGTTAAAATTTCATCATTATAGACCATTTTGGGAACGTTCGACAGGTCCGGAGTCATCGTTTTTCATCCGAAAATTGATTTTTTGGACTGTACCAAAAATGATTCAAAATGTCAATTGGATCGTGCCTCATGTTGAATAACCACTTTTTAAACCCTCACAGTGACCAAAATTGCCATTTTTACAGAGTTTTGCTTACTCAAAAGCTTCAATTTTGACCCGTTTCAGGCACAGAAATGACTTTAAACACACTTATTTTAGTTGACAAAGTCATAATTCACATCCAACAGTCATTTAGAGTCAAAAGATTAAATGTTGAAATTTCATCATTATAGACCATTTTGGGATCGTTCGACAGGTCCGGAGTCATCGTTTTTCATCCGAAAATGGATTTTTTGGACTGTACCAAAAATGATTCAAAATGTCAATTGGATCGTGCCTCATGTTGAATAACCACTTTTTAAACCCTCACAGTGACCAAAATTGCCATTTTTACAGAGTTTTGCTTGCTCAAAAGCTTCAATTTTGACCCGTTTCAGGCACAGAAATGACTTTAAACACACTTATTCTAGTTGACAAAGTCATAATTCACATCCAACAGTCATTTAGAGTCAAAAGATTAAATGTTAAAATTTCATCATTATAGACCATTTTGGGAACATTCCACAGGTCCGGAGTCATCGTTTTTCATCCGAAAATTGATTTTTTGGACTGTACCAAAAATGATTCAAAATGTCAATTGGATCGTTCCTCATGTTGAATAATCACTTTTTAAACCCTCACAGTGACCAAAATTGCCATTTTTACAGAGTTTTGCTTACTCAAAAGCTTCAATTTTGACCCGTTTCAGGCACAGAATTGACTTTAAACACACGTATTTTAGTTGAAAAAGTCATAATTCACATCCAACAGTCATTTAGAGTCAAAAGATTAAATGTTGAAATTTCATCCATATTGACCATTTGGGATCGTTCGACAGGTCCGGAGTCATCGTTTTTCATCCGAAAATTGATTTTTTGGACTGTACTAAAAATGATTCAAAATGTCAATTGGATCATGCCTCATGTTGAATAACCACTTTTTAAACCCTCACAGTGACCAAAATTGCCATTTTTACAGAGTTTTGCTTACTCAAAAGCTTTAATTTTGACCCGTTTCAGGCACAGAAATGACTTTAAACACCCTTATTCTAGTTGACAAAGTCATAATTCACATCCAACAGTCATTTATAGTCAAAAGAATAAATGTTAACATTTCATCATTATAGACCATTTTGGGAACGTTCGACAGGTCCGGAGTCATCGTTTTTCATCCGAAAATTGATTTTTTGGACTGTACCAAAAATGATTCAAAATGTCAATTGGATCGTGCCTCATGTTGAATAACCACTTTTTAAACCCTCACAGTGACCAAAATTTCCATTTTTACAGAGTTTCGCTTACTCAAAAGCTTTAATTTTGACCCGTTTCAGGCACAGAAATGACTTTAAACACACTTATTTTAGTTGACAAAGTCATAATTCACATCCAACAGTCATTTAGAGTCAAAAGATTAAATGTTGAAATTTCATCATTATAGACCATTTTGGGATCGTTCGACAGGTCCGGAGTCATCGTTTTTCATCCGAAAATTGATTTTTTGGACTGTACCAAAAATGATTCAAAATGTCAATTGGATCGTGCCTCATGTTGAATAACCACTTTTTAAACCCTCACAGTGACCAAAATTGCCATTTTTACAGAGTTTTGCTTGCTCAAAAGCTTCAATTTTGACCCGTTTCAGGCACAGAAATGACTTTAAACACACTTATTCTAGTTGACAAAGTCATAATTCACATCCAACAGTCATTTAGAGTCAAAAGATTAAATGTTAAAATTTCATCATTATAGACCATTTTGGGAACATTCCACAGGTCCGGAGTCATCGTTTTTCATCCGAAAATTGATTTTTTGGACTGTACAAAAAATGATTCAAAATGTCAATTGGATCGTTCCTCATGTTGAATAACCACTTTTTAAACCCTCACAGTGACCAAAATTGCCATTTTTACAGAGTTTTGCTTACTCAAAAGCTTCAATTTTGACCCATTTCAGGCACAGAAATGACTTTAAACACACTTATTTTAGTTGACAAAGTCATAATTCACATCCAACAGTCATTTAGAGTCAAAAGATTAAATGTTAAAATTTCATCATTATAGAGCATTTTGGGAACGTTCGACAGGTCCGGAGTCATCGTTTTTCATCCGAAAAATGATTTTTTGGACTGTACCAAAAATGATTCAAAATGTCAATTGGATCGTGCCTCATGTTGAATAACCACTTTTTAAACCCTCACAGTGACCAAAATTGCCATTTTTACAGAGTTTTGCTTACTCAAAAGCTACAATTTTGACCCGTTTCAGGCACAGAAATGACTTTAAACACACTTATTTTAGTTGACAAAGTCATAATTCACATCCAACAGTCATTTAGAGTCAAAAGATTAAATGTTGAAATTTCATCATTATAGACCATTTTGGGATCGTTCGACAGGTCCGGAGTCATCGTTTTTCATCCGAAAATTGATTTTTTGGACTGTACCAAAAATGATTCAAAATGTCAATTGGATCATGCCTCATGTCGAATAACCACTTTTTAAACCCTCACAGTGACCAAAATTGCCATTTTTACAGAGTTTTGCTTGCTCAAAAGCTTCAATTTTGACCCGTTTCAGGCACAGAAATGACTTTAAACACACTTATTCTAGTTGACAAAGTCATAATTCACATCCAACAGTCATTTAGAGTCAAAAGATTAAATGTTAAAATTTCATCATTATAGACCATTTTGGGAACATTCCACAGGTCCGGAGTCATCGTTTTTCATCCGAAAATTGATTTTTTGGACTGTACCAAAAATGATTCAAAATGTCAATTGGATCGTTCCTCATGTTGAATAACCACTTTTTAAACCCTCACAGTGACCAAAATTGCCATTTTTACAGAGTTTTGCTTACTCAAAAGCTTCAATTTTGACCCGTTTCAGGCACAGAAATGACTTTAAACACACTTATTCTAGTTGACAAAGTCATAATTCACATCCAACAGTCATTTAGAGTCAAAAGATTAAATGTTAAAATTTCATCATTATAGACCATTTTGGGAACGTTCGACAGGTCCGGAGTCATCGTTTTTCATCCGAAAATTGATTTTTTGGACTGTACCAAAAATGATTCAAAATGTCAATTGGATCGAGCCTCATGTTGAATAACCACTTTTTAAACCCTCACAGTGACCAAAATTGCCATTTTTACAGAGTTTGCTTACTCAAAAGCTTCAATTTTGACCCGTTTCAGGCACAGAAATGACTTTAAACACACTTATTTTAGTTGACAAAGTCATAATTCACATCCAACAGTCATTTATAGTCAAAAGATTAAATGTTGAAATTTCATCATTATAGACCATTTTGGGATCGTTTGACAGGTCCGGAGTCATCGTTTTTCATCCGAAAATTGATTTTTTGGACTGTACCAAAAATGATTCAAAATGTCAATTGGATCGTGCCTCATGTTGAATAACCACTTTTTAAACCCTCACAGTGACCAAAATTGCCACTTTTACAGAGTTTTGCTTGCTCAAAAGCTTCAATTTTGACCCGTTTCAGGCACAGAAATGACTTTAAACACACTTATTCTAGTTGACAAAGTCATAATTCACATCCAACAGTCATTTAGAGTCAAAAGATTAAATGTTAAAATTTCATCATTATAGACCATTTTGGGAACATTCCACAGGTCCGGAGTCATCGTTTTTCATCCGAAAATTGATTTTTTGGACTGTACCAAAAATGATTCAAAATGTCAATTGGATCGTTCCTCATGTTGAATAACCACTTTTTAAACCCTCACAGTGACCAAAATTGCCATTTTTACAGAGTTTTGCTTACTCAAAAGCTTCAATTTTGACCCATTTCAGCCACAGAAATGACTTTAAACACACTTATTTTAGTTGACAAAGTCATAATTCACATCCAACAGTCATTTAGAGTCAAAAGATTAAATGTTAAAATTTCATCATTATAGAGCATTTTGGGAACGTTCGACAGGTCCGGAGTCATTGTTTTTCATCCGAAAAATGATTTTTTGGACTGTACCAAAAATGATTCAAAATGTCAATTGGATCGTGCCTCATGTTGAATAACCACTTTTTAAACCCTCACAGTGACCAAAATTGCCGTTTTTACAGAGTTTTGCTTACTCAAAAGCTTCAATTTTGACCCGTTTCAGGCACAGAAATGACTTTAAACACACTTATTTTAGTTGACAAAGTCATAATTCACATCCAACAGTCATTTAGAGTCAAAAGATTAAATGTTGAAATTTCATCATTATAGACCATTTTGGGATCGTTCGACAGGTCCGGAGTCATCGTTTTTCATCCGAAAATTGATTTTTTGGACTGTACCAAAAATGATTCAAAATGTCAATTGGATCGTGCCTCATGTTGAATAACCACTTTTTAAACCCTCACAGTGACCAAAATTGCCATTTTTACAGAGTTTTGCTTGCTCAAAAGCTTCAATTTTGACCCGTTTCAGGCACAGAAATGACTTTAAACACACTTATTCTAGTTGACAAAGTCATAATTCACATCCAACAGTCATTTAGAGTCAAAAGATTAAATGTTAAAATTTCATCATTATAGACCATTTTGGGAACATTCCGCAGGTCCGGAGTCATCGTTTTTCATCCGAAAATTGATTTTTTGGACTGTACCAAAAATGATTCAAAATGTCAATTGGATCGTTCCTCATGTTGAATAACCACTTTTTAAACCCTCACAGTGACCAAAATTGCCATTTTTACAGAGTTTTGCTTACCCAAAAGCTTCAATTTTGACCCATTTCAGGCACAGAAATGACATTAAACACACTTATTTTAGTTGACAAAGTCATAATTCACATCCAACAGTCATTTAGAGTCAAAAGATTAAATGTTAAAATTTCATCATTATAGACCATTTTGGGATCGTTCGACAGGTCCGAAGTCATCGTTTTTCATCCGAAAATTGATTTTTTGGACTGTACCAAAAATGATTCAAAATGTCAATTGGATCGTGCCTCATGTTGAATAACCACTTTTTAAACCCTCACAGTGACCAAAATTTCCATTTTTACAGAGTTTCGCTTACTCAAAAGCTTCAATTTTGACCCATTTCAGGCACAGAAATGACTTTAAACACACTTATTTTAGTTGACAAAGTCATAATTCACATCCAACAGTCATTTAGAGTCAAAAGATTAAATGTTAAAATTTCATCATTATAGACCATTTTGGGAACGTTCGACAGGTCCGGAGTCATCGTTTTTCATCCGAAAATTGATTTTTTGGACTGTACCAAAAATGATTCAAAATGTCAATTGGATCGTGCCTCATGTTGAATAACCACTTTTTAAACCCTCACAGTGACCAAAATTGCCATTTTTACAGAGTTTTGCTTACTCAAAAGCTTCAATTTTGACCCGTTTCAGGCACAGAAATGACTTTAAACACACTTATTTTAGTTGACAAAGTCATAATTCACATACAACAGTCATTTAGAGTCAAAAGATTAAATGTTGAAATTTCATCATTATAGACCATTTTGGGATCGTTCGACAGGTCCGGAGTCATCGTTTTTCATCCGAAAATGGATTTTTTGGACTGTACCAAAAATGATTCAAAATGTCAATTGGATCGTGCCTCATGTTGAATAACCACTTTTTAAACCCTCACAGTGACCAAAATTGCCATTTTTACAGAGTTTTGCTTGCTCAAAAGCTTCAATTTTGACCCGTTTCAGGCACAGAAATGACTTTAAACACACTTATTCTAGTTGACAAAGTCATAATTCACATCCAACAGTCATTTAGAGTCAAAAGATTAAATGTTAAAATTTCATCATTATAGACCATTTTGGGAACATTCCACAGGTCCGGAGTCATCGTTTTTCATCCGAAAATTGATTTTTTGGACTGTACCAAAAATGATTCAAAATGTCAATTGGATCGTTCCTCATGTTGAATAATCACTTTTTAAACCCTCACAGTGACCAAAATTGCCATTTTTACAGAGTTTTGCTTACTCAAAAGCTTCAATTTTGACCCGTTTCAGGCACAGAATTGACTTTAAACACACGTATTTTAGTTGAAAAAGTCATAATTCACATCCAACAGTCATTTAGAGTCAAAAGATTAAATGTTGAAATTTCATCCATATTGACCATTTGGGATCGTTCGACAGGTCCGACGTGCCTCATGTTGAATAACCACTTTTTAAACCCTCACAGTGACCAAAATTTCCATTTTTACAGAGTTTCGCTTACTCAAAAGCTTCAATTTTGACCCGTTTCAGGCACAGAAATGACTTTAAACACACTTATTCTAGTTGACAAAGTCATAATTCACATCCAACAGTCATTTAGAGTCAAAAGATTAAATGTTAAAATTTCATCATTATAGACCATTTTGGGAACATTCCACAGGTCCGGAGTCATCGTTTTTCATCCGAAAATTGATTTTTTGGACTGTACAAAAAATGATTCAAAATGTCAATTGGATCGTTCCTCATGTTGAATAACCACTTTTTAAACCCTCACAGTGACCAAAATTGCCATTATTACAGAGTTTTGCTTACTCAAAAGCTTCAATTTTGACCCGTTTCAGGCACAGAAATGACTTTAAACACACTTATTTTAGTTGACAAAGTCATAATTCACATCCAACAGTCATTTAGAGTCAAAAGATTAAATGTTGAAATTTCATCATTATAGACCATTTTGGGATCGTTCGACAGGTCCGGAGTCATCGTTTTTCATCCGAAAATTGATTTTTTGGACTGTACCAAAAATGATTCAAAATGTCAATTGGATCATGCCTCATGTCGAATAACCACTTTTTCAACCCTCACAGTGACCAAAATTGCCATTTTTACAGAGTTTTGCTTGCTCAAAAGCTTCAATTTTGACCCGTTTCAGGCACAGAAATGACTTTAAACACACTTATTCTAGTTGACAAAGTCATAATTCACATCCAACAGTCATTTAGAGTCAAAAGATTAAATGTTAAAATTTCATCATTATAGACCATTTTGGGAACATTCCACAGGTCCGGAGTCCTCGTTTTTCATCCGAAAATTGATTTTTTGGACTGTACCAAAAATGATTCAAAATGTCAATTGGATCGAGCCTCATGTTGAATAACCACTTTTTAAACCCTCACAGTGACCAAAATTGCCATTTTTACAGAGTTTGCTTATTCAAAAGCTTCAATTTTGACCCGTTTCAGGCACAGAAATGACTTTAAACACACTTATTCTAGTTGACAAAGTCATAATTCACATCCAACAGTCATTTAGAGTCAAAAGATTAAATGTTAAAATTTCATCATTATAGACCATTTTGGGAACATTCCACAGGTCCGGAGTCATCGTTTTTCATCCGAAAATTGATTTTTTGGACTGTACCAAAAATGATTCAAAATGTCAATTGGATCGTTCCTCATGTTGAATAACCACTTTTTAAACCCTCACAGTGACCAAAATTGCCGTTTTTACAGAGTTTTGCTTACTCAAAAGCTTCAATTTTGACCCATTTCAGGCACAGAAATGACTTTAAACACACTTATTTTAGTTGACAAAGTCATAATTCACATCCAACAGTCATTTAGAGTCAAAAGATTAAATGTTAAAATTTCATCATTATAGAGCATTTTGGGAACGTTCGACAGGTCCGGAGTCATCGTTTTTCATCCGAAAAATGATTTTTTGGACTGTACCAAAAATGATTCAAAATGTCAATTGGATCGTGCCTCATGTTGAATAACCACTTTTTAAACCCTCACAGTGACCAAAATTGCCATTTTTACAGAGTTTTGCTTACTCAAAAGCTACAATTTTGACCCGTTTCAGGCACAGAAATGACTTTAAACACACTTATTTTAGTTGACAAAGTCATAATTCACATCCAACAGTCATTTAGAGTCAAAAGATTAAATGTTAAAATTTCATCATTATAGACCATTTTGGGAACGTTCGACAGGTCCGGAGTCATCGTTTTTCATCCGAAAATTGATTTTTTGGACTGTACCAAAAATGATTCAAAATGTCAATTGGATCGAGCCTCATGTTGAATAACCACTTTTTAAACCCTCACAGTGACCAAAATTGCCATTTTTACAGAGTTTTGCTTACTCAAAAGCTTCAATTTTGACCCATTTCAGGCACAGAAATGACTTTAAACACACTTATTTTAGTTGACAAAGTCATAATTCACATCCAACAGTCATTTAGAGTCAAAAGATTAAATGTTAAAATTTCATCATTATAGAGCATTTTGGGAACGTTCGACAGGTCCGGAGTCATCGTTTTTCATCCGAAAAATGATTTTTTGGACTGTACCAAAAATGATTCAAAATGTCAATTGGATCGTGCCTCATGTTGAATAACCACTTTTTAAACCCTCACAGTGACCAAAATTGCCGTTTTTACAGAGTTTTGCTTACTCAAAAGCTTCAATTTTGACCCGTTTCAGGCACAGAAATGACTTTAAACACACTTATTTTAGTTGACAAAGTCATAATTCACATCCAACAGTCATTTAGAGTCAAAAGATTAAATGTTGAAATTTCATCATTATAGACCATTTTGGGATCGTTCGACAGGTCCGGAGTCATCGTTTTTCATCCGAAAATTGATTTTTTGGACTGTACCAAAAATGATTCAAAATGTCAATTGGATCATGCCTCATGTTGAATAACCACTTTTTAAACCCTCACAGTGACCAAAATTGCCATTTTTACAGAGTTTTGCTTGCTCAAAAGCTTCAATTTTGACCCGTTTCAGGCACAGAAATGACTTTAAACACACTTATTCTAGTTGACAAAGTCATAATTCACATCCAACAGTCATTTAGAGTCAAAAGATTAAATGTTAAAATTTCATCATTATAGACCATTTTGGGAACATTCCACAGGTCCGGAGTCATCGTTTTTAATCCGAAAATTGTTTTTTGGACTGTACCAAAAATGATTCAAAATGTCAATTGGATCGTTCCTCATGTTGAATAACCACTTTTTAAACCCTCACAGTGACCAAAATTGCCATTTTTACAGAGTTTTGCTTACTCAAAAGCTTCAATTTTGACCCATTTCAGGCACAGAAATGACTTTAAACACACTTATTTTAGTTGACAAAGTCATAATTCACATCCAACAGTAATTTAGAGTCAAAAGATTAAATGTTAAAATGTCATCATTATAGACCATTTTGGGAACATTCCACAGGTCCGGAGTCATCGTTTTTCATCCGAAAATTGATTTTTTGGACTGTACCAAAAATGATTCAAAATGTCAATTGGATCGTTCCTCATGTTGAATAACCACTTTTTAAACCCTCACAGTGACCAAAATTGCCATTTTTACAGAGTTTTGCTTACTCAAAAGCTTCAATTTTTACCCATTTCAGGCACAGAAATGACTTTAAACACACTTATTTTAGTTGACAAAGTCATAATTCACATCCAACAGTCATTTAGAGTCAAAAGATTAAATGTTAAAATTTCATCATTATAGACCATTTTGGGAACGTTCGACAGGTCCGGAGTCATCGTTTTTCATCCGAAAATTGATTTTTTGGACTGTACCAAAAATGATTCAAAATGTCAATTGGATCGTGCCTCATGTTGAATAACCACTTTTTAAACCCTCACAGTGACCAAAATTGCCATTTTTACAGAGTTCTGCTTACTCAAAAGCTTCAATTTTGACCCGTTTCAGGCACAGAAATGACTTTAAACACACTTATTCTAGTTGACAAAGTCATAATTCACATCCAACAGTCATTTAGAGTCAAAAGATTAAATGTTAAAATTTCATCATTATAGACCATTTTGGGATCGTTCGACAGGTCCGGAGTCATCGTTTTTCATCCGAAAATTGATTTTTTGGACTGTACCAAAAATGATTCAAAATGTCAATTGGATCGTGCCTCATGTTGAATAACCACTTTTTAAACCCTCACAGTGACCAAAATTGCCATTTTTACAGAGTTTTGCTTACTCAAAAGCTTCAATTTTGACCCGTTTCAGGCACAGAAATGACTTTAAACACACTTATTTTAGTTGACAAAGTCATAATTCACATCCAACAGTCATTTAGAGTCAAAAGATTAAATGTTGAAATTTCATCATTATAGACCATTTTGGGATCGTTCGACAGGTCCGGAGTCATCGTTTTTCATCCGAAAATTGATTTTTTGGACTGTACCAAAAATGATTCAAAATGTCAATTGGATCGTGCCTCATGTTGAATAACCACTTTTTAAACCCTCACAGTGACCAAAATTGCCATTTTTACAGAGTTCTGCTTACTCAAAAGCTTCAATTTTGACCCGTTTCAGGCACAGAAATGACTTTAAACACACTTATTCTAGTTGACAAAGTCATAATTCACATCCAACAGTCATTTAGAGTCAAAAGATTAAATGTTAAAATTTCATCATTATAGACCATTTTGGGAACATTCCACAGGTCCGGAGTCATCGTTTTTCATCCGAAAATTGATTTTTTGGACTGTACCAAAAATGATTCAAAATGTCAATTGGATCGTTCCTCATGTTGAATAACCACTTTTTAAACCCTCACAGTGACCAAAATTGCCATTTTTACAGAGTTTTGCTTACACAAAAGCTTCAATTTTGACCCATTTCAGGCACAGAAATGACTTTAAACACACTTATTTTAGTTGACAAAGTCATAATTCACATCCAACAGTCATTTAGAGTCAAAAGATTAAATGTTAAAATTTCATCATTATAGAGCATTTTGGGAACGTTCGACAGGTCCGGAGTCATCGTTTTTCATCCGAAAAATGATTTTTTGGACTGTACTAAAAATGATTCAAAATTTCAATTGGATCGTGCCTCATGTTGAATAACCACTTTTTAAACCCTCACAGTGACCAAAATTGCCATTTTTACAGAGTTTTGCTTACTCAAAACCTACAATTTTGACCCGTTTCAGGCACAGAAATGACTTTAAACACACTTATTGTAGTTGACAAAGTCATAATTCACATCCAACAGTCATTTAGAGTCAAAAGATTAAATGTTAAAATTTCATCATTATAGACCATTTTGGGATCGTTTGACAGGTCCGGAGTCATCGTTTTTCATCCGAAAATTGATTTTTTGGACTGTACCAAAAATGATTCAAAATGTCAATTGGATCGTGCCTCATGTTGAATAACCACTTTTTAAACCCTCACAGTGACCAAAATTGCCATTTTTACAGAGTTTTGCTTGCTCAAAAGCTTCAATTTTGACCCGTTTCAGGCACAGAAATGACTTTAAACACACTTATTCTAGTTGACAAAGTCATAATTCACATCCAACAGTCATTTAGAGTCAAAAGATTAAATGTTAAAATTTCATCATTATAGACCATTTTGGGAACATTCCACAGGTCCGGAGTCATCGTTTTTCATCCGAAAATTGATTTTTTGGACTGTACCAAAAATGATTCAAAATGTCAATTGGATCGTTCCTCATGTTGAATAACCACTTTTTAAACCCTCACAGTGACCAAAATTGCCATTTTTACAGAGTTTTGCTTACTCAAAAGCTTCAATTTTGACCCGTTTCAGGCACAGAAATGACTTTAAACACACTTATTTTAGTTGACAAAGTCATAATTCACATCCAACAGTCATTTAGAGTCAAAAGATTAAATGTTGAAATTTCATCATTATAGACCATTTTGGGATCGTTCGACAGGTCCGGAGTCATCGTTTTTCATCCGAAAATTGATTTTTTGGACTGTACCAAAAATGATTCAAAATGTCAATTGGATCGTGCCTCATGTTGAATAACCACTTTTTAAACCCTCACAGTGACCAAAATAGCCATTTTTACAGAGTTTTGCTTGCTCAAAAGCTTCAATTTTGACCCGTTTCAGGCACAGAAATGACTTTAAACACACTTATTCTAGTTGACAAAGTCATAATTCACATCCAACAGTCATTTAGAGTCAAAAGATTAAATGTTAAAATTTCATCATTATAGACCATTTTGGGAACATTCCACAGGTCCGGAGTCATCGTTTTTCATCCGAAAATCGATTTTTTGGACTGTACCAAAAATGATTCAAAATGTCAATTGGATCGTTCCTCATGTTGAATAACCACTTTTTAAACCCTCACAGTGACCAAAATTGCCATTTTTACAGATTTTTGCTTACTCAAAAGCTTCAATTTTGACCCGTTTCAGGCACAGAAATGACTTTAAACACACTTATTTTAGTTGACAAAGTCATAATTCACATCCAACAGTCATTTAGAGTCAAAAGATTAAATGTTGAAATTTCATCATTATAGACCATTTTGGGATCGTTCGACAGGTCCGGAGTCATCGTTTTTCATCCGAAAATTGATTTTTTGGACTGTACCAAAAATGATTCAAAATGTCAATTGGATCATGCCTCATGTCGAATAACCACTTTTTAAACCCTCACAGTGACCAAAATTGCCATTTTTACAGAGTTTTGCTTGCTCAAAAGCTTCAATTTTGACCCGTTTCAGGCACAGAAATGACTTTAAACACACTTATTCTAGTTGACAAAGTCATAATTCACATCCAACAGTCATTTAGAGTCAAAAGATTAAATGTTAAAATTTCATCATTATAGACCATTTTGGGAACGTTCGACAGGTCCGGAGTCATCGTTTTTCATCCGAAAATTGATTTTTTGGACTGTACCAAAAATGATTCAAAATGTCAATTGGATCGAGCCTCATGTTGAATAACCACTTTTTAAACCCTCACAGTGACCAAAATTGCCATTTTTACAGAGTTTGCTTACTCAAAAGCTTCAATTTTGACCCGTTTCAGGCACAGAAATGACTTTAAACACACTTATTTTAGTTGACAAAGTCATAATTCACATCCAACAGTCATTTAGAGTCAAAAGATTAAATGTTGAAATTTCATCATTATAGACCATTTTGGGATCGTTTGACAGGTCCGGAGTCATCGTTTTTCATCCGAAAATTGATTTTTTGGACTGTACCAAAAATGATTCAAAATGTCAATTGGATCGTGCCTCATGTTGAATAACCACTTTTTAAACCCTCACAGTGACCAAAATTGCCATTTTTACAGAGTTTTGCTTGCTCAAAAGCTTCAATTTTGACCCGTTTCAGGCACAGAAATGACTTTAAACACACTTATTCTAGTTGACAAAGTCATAATTCACATCCAACAGTCATTTAGAGTCAAAAGATTAAATGTTAAAATTTCATCATTATAGACCATTTTGGGAACATTCCACAGGTCCGGAGTCATCGTTTTTCATCCGAAAATTGATTTTTTGGACTGTACCAAAAATGATTCAAAATGTCAATTGGATCGTTCCTCATGTTGAATAACCACTTTTTAAACCCTCACAGTGACCAAAATTGCCATTTTTACAGAGTTTTGCTTACTCAAAAGCTTCAATTTTGACCCATTTCAGGCACAGAAATGACTTTAAACACACTTATTGTAGTTGACAAAGTCATAATTCACATCCAACAGTCATTTAGAGTCAAAAGATTAAATGTTAAAATTTCATCATTATAGAGCATTTTGGGAACGTTCGACAGGTCGGGAGTCATCGTTTTTCATCCGAAAAATTATTTTTTGGACTGTACCAAAAATGATTCAAAATGTCAATTGGATCGTGCCTCATGTTGAATAACCACTTTTTAAACCCTCACAGTGACCAAAATTGCCGTTTTTACAGAGTTTTGCTTACTCAAAAGCTTCAATTTTGACCCGTTTCAGGCACAGAAATGACTTTAAACACACTTATTTTAGTTGACAAAGTCATAATTCACATCCAACAGTCATTTAGAGTCAAAAGATTAAATGTTGAAATTTCATCATTATAGACCATTTTGGGATCGTTCGACAGGTCCGGAGTCATCGTTTTTCATCCGAAAATTGATTTTTTGGACTGTACCAAAAATGATTCAAAATGTCAATTGGATCGTGCCTCATGTTGAATAACCACTTTTTAAACCCTCACAGTGACCAAAATTGCCATTTTTACAGAGTTTTGCTTACTCAAAAGCTTCAATTTTGACCCGTTTCAGGCACAGAAATGACTTTAAACACACTTATTTTAGTTGACAAAGTCATAATTCACATCCAACAGTCATTTAGAGTCAAAAGATTAAATGTTGAAATTTCATCATTATAGACCATTTTGGGATCGTTCGACAGGTCCGGAGTCATCGTTTTTCATCCGAAAATTGATTTTTTGGACTGTACCAAAAATGATTCAAAATGTCAATTGGATCGTGCCTCATGTTGAATAACCACGTTTTAAACCCTCACAGTGACCAAAATTGCCATTTTTACAGAGTTTTGCTTGCTCAAAAGCTTCAATTTTGACCCGTTTCAGGCACAGAAATGACTTTAAACACACTTATTCTAGTTGACAAAGTCATAATTCACATCCAACAGTCATTTAGAGTCAAAAGATTAAATGTTAAAATTTCATCATTATAGACCATTTTGGGAACATTCCGCAGGTCCGGAGTCATCGTTTTTCATCCGAAAATTGATTTTTTGGACTGTACCAAAAATGATTCAAAATGTCAATTGGATCGTTCCTCATGTTGAATAACCACTTTTTAAACCCTCACAGTGACCAAAATTACCATTTTTACAGAGTTTTGCTTACTCAAAAGCTTCAATTTTGACCCATTTCAGGCACAGAAATGACATTAAACACACTTATTTTAGTTGACAAAGTCATAATTCACATCCAACAGTCATTTAGAGTCAAAAGATTAAATGTTAAAATTTCATCATTATAGACCATTTTGGGATCGTTCGACAGGTCCGAAGTCATCGTTTTTCATCCGAAAATTGATTTTTTGGACTGTACCAAAAATGATTCAAAATGTCAATTGGATCGTGCCTCATGTTGAATAACCACTTTTTAAACCCTCACAGTGACCAAAATTTCCATTTTTACAGAGTTTCGCTTACTCAAAAGCTTCAATTTTGACCCATTTCAGGCACAGAAATGACTTTAAACACACTTATTTTAGTTGACAAAGTCATAATTCACATCCAACAGTCATTTAGAGTCAAAAGATTAAATGTTAAAATTTCATCATTATAGACCATTTTGGGAACGTTCGACAGGTCCGGAGTCATCGTTTTTCATCCGAAAATTGATTTTTTGGACTGTACCAAAAATGATTCAAAATGTCAATTGGATCGTGCCTCATGTTGAATAACCACTTTTTAAACCCTCACAGTGACCAAAATTGCCATTTTTACAGAGTTTTGCTTACTCAAAAGCTTCAATTTTGACCCGTTTCAGGCACAGAAATGACTTTAAACACACTTATTTTAGTTGACAAAGTCATAATTCACATCCAACAGTCATTTAGAGTCAAAAGATTAAATGTTGAAATTTCATCATTATAGACCATTTTGGGATCGTTCGACAGGTCCGGATCGTTTTTCATCCGAAAAAGGATTTTTTGGACTGTACCAAAAATGATTCAAAATGTCAATTGGATCGTGCCTCATGTTGAATAACCACTTTTTAAACCCTCACAGTGACCAAAATTGCCATTTTTACAGAGTTTTGCTTGCTCAAAAGCTTCAATTTTGACCCGTTTCAGGCACAGAAATGACTTTAAACACACTTATTTTAGTTGACAAAGTCATAATTCACATCCAACAGTCATTTAGAGTCAAAAGATTAAATGTTAAAATGTCATCATTATAGACCATTTTGGGAACATTCCACAGGTCCGGAGTCATCGTTTTTCATCCGAAAATTGATTTTTTGGACTGTACCAAAAATGATTCAAAATGTCAATTGGATCGTTCCTCATGTTGAATAACCACTTTTTAAACCCTCACAGTGACCAAAATTGCCATTTTTACAGAGTTTTGCTTACTCAAAAGCTTCAATTTTGACCCATTTCAGGCACAGAAATGACTTTAAACACACTTATTTTAGTTGACAAAGTCATAATTCACATCCAACAGTCATTTAGAGTCAAAAGATTAAATGTTAAAATTTCATCATTATAGACCATTTTGGGAACGTTCGACAGGTCCGGAGTCATCGTTTTTCATCCGAAAATTGATTTTTTGGACTGTACCAAAAATGATTCAAAATGTCAATTGGATCGAGCCTCATGTTGAATAACCACTTTTTAAACCCTCACAGTGACCAAAATTGCCATTTTTACAGAGTTTGCTTACTCAAAAGCTTCAATTTTGACCTGTTTCAGGCACAGAAATGACTTTAAACACACTTATTTTAGTTGACAAAGTCATAATTCACATCCAACAGTAATTTAGAGTCAAAAGATTAAATGTTAAAATGTCATCATTATAGACCATTTTGGGAACATTCCACAGGTCCGGAGTCATCGTTTTTCATCCGAAAATTGATTTTTTGGACTGTACCAAAAATGATTCAAAATGTCAATTGGATCGTTCCTCATGTTGAATAACCACTTTTTAAACCCTCACAGTGACCAAAATTGCCATTTTTACAGAGTTTTGCTTACTCAAAAGCTTCAATTTTTACCCATTTCAGGCACAGAAATGACTTTAAACACACTTATTTTAGTTGACAAAGTCATAATTCACATCCAACAGTCATTTAGAGTCAAAAGATTAAATGTTAAAATTTCATCATTATAGACCATTTTGGGAACGTTCGACAGGTCCGGAGTCATCGTTTTTCATCCGAAAATTGATTTTTTGGACTGTACCAAAAATGATTCAAAATGTCAATTGGATCGTGCCTCATGTTGAATAACCACTTTTTAAACCCTCACAGTGACCAAAATTGCCATTTTTACAGAGTTCTGCTTACTCAAAAGCTTCAATTTTGACCCGTTTCAGGCACAGAAATGACTTTAAACACACTTATTCTAGTTGACAAAGTCATAATTCACATCCAACAGTCATTTAGAGTCAAAAGATTAAATGTTAAAATTTCATCATTATAGACCATTTTGGGATCGTTCGACAGGTCCGGAGTCATCGTTTTTCATCCGAAAATTGATTTTTTGGACTGTACCAAAAATGATTCAAAATGTCAATTGGATCGTGCCTCATGTTGAATAACCACTTTTTAAACCCTCACAGTGACCAAAATTGCCATTTTTACAGAGTTTTGCTTACTCAAAAGCTTCAATTTTGACCCGTTTCAGGCACAGAAATGACTTTAAACACACTTATTTTAGTTGACAAAGTCATAATTCACATCCAACAGTCATTTAGAGTCAAAAGATTAAATGTTGAAATTTCATCATTATAGACCATTTTGGGATCGTTCGACAGGTCCGGAGTCATCGTTTTTCATCCGAAAATTGATTTTTTGGACTGTACCAAAAATGATTCAAAATGTCAATTGGATCGTGCCTCATGTTGAATAACCACTTTTTAAACCCTCACAGTGACCAAAATTGCCATTTTTACAGAGTTCTGCTTACTCAAAAGCTTCAATTTTGACCCGTTTCAGGCACAGAAATGACTTTAAACACACTTATTCTAGTTGACAAAGTCATAATTCACATCCAACAGTCATTTAGAGTCAAAAGATTAAATGTTAAAATTTCATCATTATAGACCATTTTGGGAACATTCCACAGGTCCGGAGTCATCGTTTTTCATCCGAAAATTGATTTTTTGGACTGTACCAAAAATGATTCAAAATGTCAATTGGATCGTTCCTCATGTTGAATAACCACTTTTTAAACCCTCACAGTGACCAAAATTGCCATTTTTACAGAGTTTTGCTTACACAAAAGCTTCAATTTTGACCCATTTCAGGCACAGAAATGACTTTAAACACACTTATTTTAGTTGACAAAGTCATAATTCACATCCAACAGTCATTTAGAGTCAAAAGATTAAATGTTAAAATTTCATCATTATAGACCATTTTGGGAACATTCCACAGGTCCGGAGTCATCGTTTTTCATCCGAAAATTGATTTTTTGGACTGTACCAAAAATGATTCAAAATGTCAATTGGATCGTTCCTCATGTTGAATAACCACTTTTTAAACCCTCACAGTGACCAAAATTGCCATTTTTACAGAGTTTTGCTTACACAAAAGCTTCAATTTTGACCCATTTCAGGCACAGAAATGACTTTAAACACACTTATTTTAGTTGACAAAGTCATAATTCACATCCAACAGTCATTTAGAGTCAAAAGATTAAATGTTAAAATTTCATCATTATAGAGCATTTTGGGAACGTTCGACAGGTCCGGAGTCATCGTTTTTCATCCGAAAAATGATTTTTTGGACTGTACTAAAAATGATTCAAAATTTCAATTGGATCGTGCCTCATGTTGAATAACCACTTTTTAAACCCTCACAGTGACCAAAATTGCCATTTTTACAGAGTTTTGCTTACTCAAAACCTACAATTTTGACCCGTTTCAGGCACAGAAATGACTTTAAACACACTTATTGTAGTTGACAAAGTCATAATTCACATCCAACAGTCATTTAGAGTCAAAAGATTAAATGTTAAAATTTCATCATTATAGACCATTTTGGGATCGTTTGACAGGTCCGGAGTCATCGTTTTTCATCCGAAAATTGATTTTTTGGACTGTACCAAAAATGATTCAAAATGTCAATTGGATCGTGCCTCATGTTGAATAACCACTTTTTAAACCCTCACAGTGACCAAAATTGCCATTTTTACAGAGTTTTGCTTGCTCAAAAGCTTCAATTTTGACCCGTTTCAGGCACAGAAATGACTTTAAACACACTTATTCTAGTTGACAAAGTCATAATTCACATCCAACAGTCATTTAGAGTCAAAAGATTAAATGTTAAAATTTCATCATTATAGACCATTTTGGGAACATTCCACAGGTCCGGAGTCATCGTTTTTCATCCGAAAATTGATTTTTTGGACTGTACCAAAAATGATTCAAAATGTCAATTGGATCGTTCCTCATGTTGAATAACCACTTTTTAAACCCTCACAGTGACCAAAATTGCCATTTTTACAGAGTTTTGCTTACTCAAAAGCTTCAATTTTGACCCGTTTCAGGCACAGAAATGACTTTAAACACACTTATTTTAGTTGACAAAGTCATAATTCACATCCAACAGTCATTTAGAGTCAAAAGATTAAATGTTGAAATTTCATCATTATAGACCATTTTGGGATCGTTCGACAGGTCCGGAGTCATCGTTTTTCATCCGAAAATTGATTTTTTGGACTGTACCAAAAATGATTCAAAATGTCAATTGGATCGTGCCTCATGTTGAATAACCACTTTTTAAACCCTCACAGTGACCAAAATAGCCATTTTTACAGAGTTTTGCTTGCTCAAAAGCTTCAATTTTGACCCGTTTCAGGCACAGAAATGACTTTAAACACACTTATTCTAGTTGACAAAGTCATAATTCACATCCAACAGTCATTTAGAGTCAAAAGATTAAATGTTAAAATTTCATCATTATAGACCATTTTGGGAACATTCCACAGGTCCGGAGTCATCGTTTTTCATCCGAAAATCGATTTTTTGGACTGTACCAAAAATGATTCAAAATGTCAATTGGATCGTTCCTCATGTTGAATAACCACTTTTTAAACCCTCACAGTGACCAAAATTGCCATTTTTACAGATTTTTGCTTACTCAAAAGCTTCAATTTTGACCCGTTTCAGGCACAGAAATGACTTTAAACACACTTATTTTAGTTGACAAAGTCATAATTCACATCCAACAGTCATTTAGAGTCAAAAGATTAAATGTTGAAATTTCATCATTATAGACCATTTTGGGATCGTTCGACAGGTCCGGAGTCATCGTTTTTCATCCGAAAATTGATTTTTTGGACTGTACCAAAAATGATTCAAAATGTCAATTGGATCATGCCTCATGTCGAATAACCACTTTTTAAACCCTCACAGTGACCAAAATTGCCATTTTTACAGAGTTTTGCTTGCTCAAAAGCTTCAATTTTGACCCGTTTCAGGCACAGAAATGACTTTAAACACACTTATTCTAGTTGACAAAGTCATAATTCACATCCAACAGTCATTTAGAGTCAAAAGATTAAATGTTAAAATTTCATCATTATAGACCATTTTGGGAACGTTCGACAGGTCCGGAGTCATCGTTTTTCATCCGAAAATTGATTTTTTGGACTGTACCAAAAATGATTCAAAATGTCAATTGGATCGAGCCTCATGTTGAATAACCACTTTTTAAACCCTCACAGTGACCAAAATTGCCATTTTTACAGAGTTTGCTTACTCAAAAGCTTCAATTTTGACCCGTTTCAGGCACAGAAATGACTTTAAACACACTTATTTTAGTTGACAAAGTCATAATTCACATCCAACAGTCATTTAGAGTCAAAAGATTAAATGTTGAAATTTCATCATTATAGACCATTTTGGGATCGTTTGACAGGTCCGGAGTCATCGTTTTTCATCCGAAAATTGATTTTTTGGACTGTACCAAAAATGATTCAAAATGTCAATTGGATCGTGCCTCATGTTGAATAACCACTTTTTAAACCCTCACAGTGACCAAAATTGCCATTTTTACAGAGTTTTGCTTGCTCAAAAGCTTCAATTTTGACCCGTTTCAGGCACAGAAATGACTTTAAACACACTTATTCTAGTTGACAAAGTCATAATTCACATCCAACAGTCATTTAGAGTCAAAAGATTAAATGTTAAAATTTCATCATTATAGACCATTTTGGGAACATTCCACAGGTCCGGAGTCATCGTTTTTCATCCGAAAATTGATTTTTTGGACTGTACCAAAAATGATTCAAAATGTCAATTGGATCGTTCCTCATGTTGAATAACCACTTTTTAAACCCTCACAGTGACCAAAATTGCCATTTTTACAGAGTTTTGCTTACTCAAAAGCTTCAATTTTGACCCATTTCAGGCACAGAAATGACTTTAAACACACTTATTGTAGTTGACAAAGTCATAATTCACATCCAACAGTCATTTAGAGTCAAAAGATTAAATGTTAAAATTTCATCATTATAGAGCATTTTGGGAACGTTCGACAGGTCGGGAGTCATCGTTTTTCATCCGAAAAATTATTTTTTGGACTGTACCAAAAATGATTCAAAATGTCAATTGGATCGTGCCTCATGTTGAATAACCACTTTTTAAACCCTCACAGTGACCAAAATTGCCGTTTTTACAGAGTTTTGCTTACTCAAAAGCTTCAATTTTGACCCGTTTCAGGCACAGAAATGACTTTAAACACACTTATTTTAGTTGACAAAGTCATAATTCACATCCAACAGTCATTTAGAGTCAAAAGATTAAATGTTGAAATTTCATCATTATAGACCATTTTGGGATCGTTCGACAGGTCCGGAGTCATCGTTTTTCATCCGAAAATTGATTTTTTGGACTGTACCAAAAATGATTCAAAATGTCAATTGGATCGTGCCTCATGTTGAATAACCACTTTTTAAACCCTCACAGTGACCAAAATTGCCATTTTTACAGAGTTTTGCTTACTCAAAAGCTTCAATTTTGACCCGTTTCAGGCACAGAAATGACTTTAAACACACTTATTTTAGTTGACAAAGTCATAATTCACATCCAACAGTCATTTAGAGTCAAAAGATTAAATGTTGAAATTTCATCATTATAGACCATTTTGGGATCGTTCGACAGGTCCGGAGTCATCGTTTTTCATCCGAAAATTGATTTTTTGGACTGTACCAAAAATGATTCAAAATGTCAATTGGATCGTGCCTCATGTTGAATAACCACGTTTTAAACCCTCACAGTGACCAAAATTGCCATTTTTACAGAGTTTTGCTTGCTCAAAAGCTTCAATTTTGACCCGTTTCAGGCACATAAATGACTTTAAACACACTTATTCTAGTTGACAAAGTCATAATTCACATCCAACAGTCATTTAGAGTCAAAAGATTAAATGTTAAAATTTCATCATTATAGACCATTTTGGGAACATTCCGCAGGTCCGGAGTCATCGTTTTTCATCCGAAAATTGATTTTTTGGACTGTACCAAAAATGATTCAAAATGTCAATTGGATCGTTCCTCATGTTGAATAACCACTTTTTAAACCCTCACAGTGACCAAAATTACCATTTTTACAGAGTTTTGCTTACTCAAAAGCTTCAATTTTGACCCATTTCAGGCACAGAAATGACATTAAACACACTTATTTTAGTTGACAAAGTCATAATTCACATCCAACAGTCATTTAGAGTCAAAAGATTAAATGTTAAAATTTCATCATTATAGACCATTTTGGGATCGTTCGACAGGTCCGAAGTCATCGTTTTTCATCCGAAAATTGATTTTTTGGACTGTACCAAAAATGATTCAAAATGTCAATTGGATCGTGCCTCATGTTGAATAACCACTTTTTAAACCCTCACAGTGACCAAAATTTCCATTTTTACAGAGTTTCGCTTACTCAAAAGCTTCAATTTTGACCCATTTCAGGCACAGAAATGACTTTAAACACACTTATTTTAGTTGACAAAGTCATAATTCACATCCAACAGTCATTTAGAGTCAAAAGATTAAATGTTAAAATTTCATCATTATAGACCATTTTGGGAACGTTCGACAGGTCCGGAGTCATCGTTTTTCATCCGAAAATTGATTTTTTGGACTGTACCAAAAATGATTCAAAATGTCAATTGGATCGTGCCTCATGTTGAATAACCACTTTTTAAACCCTCACAGTGACCAAAATTGCCATTTTTACAGAGTTTTGCTTACTCAAAAGCTTCAATTTTGACCCGTTTCAGGCACAGAAATGACTTTAAACACACTTATTTTAGTTGACAAAGTCATAATTCACATCCAACAGTCATTTAGAGTCAAAAGATTAAATGTTGAAATTTCATCATTATAGACCATTTTGGGATCGTTCGACAGGTCCGGATCGTTTTTCATCCGAAAAAGGATTTTTTGGACTGTACCAAAAATGATTCAAAATGTCAATTGGATCGTGCCTCATGTTGAATAACCACTTTTTAAACCCTCACAGTGACCAAAATTGCCATTTTTACAGAGTTTTGCTTGCTCAAAAGCTTCAATTTTGACCCGTTTCAGGCACAGAAATGACTTTAAACACACTTATTTTAGTTGACAAAGTCATAATTCACATCCAACAGTCATTTAGAGTCAAAAGATTAAATGTTAAAATGTCATCATTATAGACCATTTTGGGAACATTCCACAGGTCCGGAGTCATCGTTTTTCATCCGAAAATTGATTTTTTGGACTGTACCAAAAATGATTCAAAATGTCAATTGGATCGTGCCTCATGTTGAATAACCACTTTTTAAACCCTCACAGTGACCAAAATTGCCATTTTTACAGAGTTCTGCTTACTCAAAAGCTTCAATTTTGACCCGTTTCAGGCACAGAAATGACTTTAAACACACTTATTCTAGTTGACAAAGTCATAATTCACATCCAACAGTCATTTAGAGTCAAAAGATTAAATGTTAAAATTTCATCATTATAGACCATTTTGGGATCGTTCGACAGGTCCGGAGTCATCGTTTTTCATCCGAAAATTGATTTTTTGGACTGTACCAAAAATGATTCAAAATGTCAATTGGATCGTGCCTCATGTTGAATAACCACTTTTTAAACCCTCACAGTGACCAAAATTGCCATTTTTACAGAGTTTTGCTTACTCAAAAGCTTCAATTTTGACCCGTTTCAGGCACAGAAATGACTTTAAACACACTTATTTTAGTTGACAAAGTCATAATTCACATCCAACAGTCATTTAGAGTCAAAAGATTAAATGTTGAAATTTCATCATTATAGACCATTTTGGGATCGTTCGACAGGTCCGGAGTCATCGTTTTTCATCCGAAAATTGATTTTTTGGACTGTACCAAAAATGATTCAAAATGTCAATTGGATCGTGCCTCATGTTGAATAACCACTTTTTAAACCCTCACAGTGACCAAAATTGCCATTTTTACAGAGTTCTGCTTACTCAAAAGCTTCAATTTTGACCCGTTTCAGGCACAGAAATGACTTTAAACACACTTATTCTAGTTGACAAAGTCATAATTCACATCCAACAGTCATTTAGAGTCAAAAGATTAAATGTTAAAATTTCATCATTATAGACCATTTTGGGAACATTCCACAGGTCCGGAGTCATCGTTTTTCATCCGAAAATTGATTTTTTGGACTGTACCAAAAATGATTCAAAATGTCAATTGGATCGTTCCTCATGTTGAATAACCACTTTTTAAACCCTCACAGTGACCAAAATTGCCATTTTTACAGAGTTTTGCTTACACAAAAGCTTCAATTTTGACCCATTTCAGGCACAGAAATGACTTTAAACACACTTATTTTAGTTGACAAAGTCATAATTCACATCCAACAGTCATTTAGAGTCAAAAGATTAAATGTTAAAATTTCATCATTATAGACCATTTTGGGAACATTCCACAGGTCCGGAGTCATCGTTTTTCATCCGAAAATTGATTTTTTGGACTGTACCAAAAATGATTCAAAATGTCAATTGGATCGTTCCTCATGTTGAATAACCACTTTTTAAACCCTCACAGTGACCAAAATTGCCATTTTTACAGAGTTTTGCTTACACAAAAGCTTCAATTTTGACCCATTTCAGGCACAGAAATGACTTTAAACACACTTATTTTAGTTGACAAAGTCATAATTCACATCCAACAGTCATTTAGAGTCAAAAGATTAAATGTTAAAATTTCATCATTATAGAGCATTTTGGGAACGTTCGACAGGTCCGGAGTCATCGTTTTTCATCCGAAAAATGATTTTTTGGACTGTACTAAAAATGATTCAAAATTTCAATTGGATCGTGCCTCATGTTGAATAACCACTTTTTAAACCCTCACAGTGACCAAAATTGCCATTTTTACAGAGTTTTGCTTACTCAAAACCTACAATTTTGACCCGTTTCAGGCACAGAAATGACTTTAAACACACTTATTGTAGTTGACAAAGTCATAATTCACATCCAACAGTCATTTAGAGTCAAAAGATTAAATGTTAAAATTTCATCATTATAGACCATTTTGGGATCGTTTGACAGGTCCGGAGTCATCGTTTTTCATCCGAAAATTGATTTTTTGGACTGTACCAAAAATGATTCAAAATGTCAATTGGATCGTGCCTCATGTTGAATAACCACTTTTTAAACCCTCACAGTGACCAAAATTGCCATTTTTACAGAGTTTTGCTTGCTCAAAAGCTTCAATTTTGACCCGTTTCAGGCACAGAAATGACTTTAAACACACTTATTCTAGTTGACAAAGTCATAATTCACATCCAACAGTCATTTAGAGTCAAAAGATTAAATGTTAAAATTTCATCATTATAGACCATTTTGGGAACATTCCACAGGTCCGGAGTCATCGTTTTTCATCCGAAAATTGATTTTTTGGACTGTACCAAAAATGATTCAAAATGTCAATTGGATCGTTCCTCATGTTGAATAACCACTTTTTAAACCCTCACAGTGACCAAAATTGCCATTTTTACAGAGTTTTGCTTACTCAAAAGCTTCAATTTTGACCCGTTTCAGGCACAGAAATGACTTTAAACACACTTATTTTAGTTGACAAAGTCATAATTCACATCCAACAGTCATTTAGAGTCAAAAGATTAAATGTTGAAATTTCATCATTATAGACCATTTTGGGATCGTTCGACAGGTCCGGAGTCATCGTTTTTCATCCGAAAATTGATTTTTTGGACTGTACCAAAAATGATTCAAAATGTCAATTGGATCGTGCCTCATGTTGAATAACCACTTTTTAAACCCTCACAGTGACCAAAATAGCCATTTTTACAGAGTTTTGCTTGCTCAAAAGCTTCAATTTTGACCCGTTTCAGGCACAGAAATGACTTTAAACACACTTATTCTAGTTGACAAAGTCATAATTCACATCCAACAGTCATTTAGAGTCAAAAGATTAAATGTTAAAATTTCATCATTATAGACCATTTTGGGAACATTCCACAGGTCCGGAGTCATCGTTTTTCATCCGAAAATCGATTTTTTGGACTGTACCAAAAATGATTCAAAATGTCAATTGGATCGTTCCTCATGTTGAATAACCACTTTTTAAACCCTCACAGTGACCAAAATTGCCATTTTTACAGATTTTTGCTTACTCAAAAGCTTCAATTTTGACCCGTTTCAGGCACAGAAATGACTTTAAACACACTTATTTTAGTTGACAAAGTCATAATTCACATCCAACAGTCATTTAGAGTCAAAAGATTAAATGTTGAAATTTCATCATTATAGACCATTTTGGGATCGTTCGACAGGTCCGGAGTCATCGTTTTTCATCCGAAAATTGATTTTTTGGACTGTACCAAAAATGATTCAAAATGTCAATTGGATCATGCCTCATGTCGAATAACCACTTTTTAAACCCTCACAGTGACCAAAATTGCCATTTTTACAGAGTTTTGCTTGCTCAAAAGCTTCAATTTTGACCCGTTTCAGGCACAGAAATGACTTTAAACACACTTATTCTAGTTGACAAAGTCATAATTCACATCCAACAGTCATTTAGAGTCAAAAGATTAAATGTTAAAATTTCATCATTATAGACCATTTTGGGAACGTTCGACAGGTCCGGAGTCATCGTTTTTCATCCGAAAATTGATTTTTTGGACTGTACCAAAAATGATTCAAAATGTCAATTGGATCGAGCCTCATGTTGAATAACCACTTTTTAAACCCTCACAGTGACCAAAATTGCCATTTTTACAGAGTTTGCTTACTCAAAAGCTTCAATTTTGACCCGTTTCAGGCACAGAAATGACTTTAAACACACTTATTTTAGTTGACAAAGTCATAATTCACATCCAACAGTCATTTAGAGTCAAAAGATTAAATGTTGAAATTTCATCATTATAGACCATTTTGGGATCGTTTGACAGGTCCGGAGTCATCGTTTTTCATCCGAAAATTGATTTTTTGGACTGTACCAAAAATGATTCAAAATGTCAATTGGATCGTGCCTCATGTTGAATAACCACTTTTTAAACCCTCACAGTGACCAAAATTGCCATTTTTACAGAGTTTTGCTTGCTCAAAAGCTTCAATTTTGACCCGTTTCAGGCACAGAAATGACTTTAAACACACTTATTCTAGTTGACAAAGTCATAATTCACATCCAACAGTCATTTAGAGTCAAAAGATTAAATGTTAAAATTTCATCATTATAGACCATTTTGGGAACATTCCACAGGTCCGGAGTCATCGTTTTTCATCCGAAAATTGATTTTTTGGACTGTACCAAAAATGATTCAAAATGTCAATTGGATCGTTCCTCATGTTGAATAACCACTTTTTAAACCCTCACAGTGACCAAAATTGCCATTTTTACAGAGTTTTGCTTACTCAAAAGCTTCAATTTTGACCCATTTCAGGCACAGAAATGACTTTAAACACACTTATTGTAGTTGACAAAGTCATAATTCACATCCAACAGTCATTTAGAGTCAAAAGATTAAATGTTAAAATTTCATCATTATAGAGCATTTTGGGAACGTTCGACAGGTCGGGAGTCATCGTTTTTCATCCGAAAAATTATTTTTTGGACTGTACCAAAAATGATTCAAAATGTCAATTGGATCGTGCCTCATGTTGAATAACCACTTTTTAAACCCTCACAGTGACCAAAATTGCCGTTTTTACAGAGTTTTGCTTACTCAAAAGCTTCAATTTTGACCCGTTTCAGGCACAGAAATGACTTTAAACACACTTATTTTAGTTGACAAAGTCATAATTCACATCCAACAGTCATTTAGAGTCAAAAGATTAAATGTTGAAATTTCATCATTATAGACCATTTTGGGATCGTTCGACAGGTCCGGAGTCATCGTTTTTCATCCGAAAATTGATTTTTTGGACTGTACCAAAAATGATTCAAAATGTCAATTGGATCGTGCCTCATGTTGAATAACCACTTTTTAAACCCTCACAGTGACCAAAATTGCCATTTTTACAGAGTTTTGCTTACTCAAAAGCTTCAATTTTGACCCGTTTCAGGCACAGAAATGACTTTAAACACACTTATTTTAGTTGACAAAGTCATAATTCACATCCAACAGTCATTTAGAGTCAAAAGATTAAATGTTGAAATTTCATCATTATAGACCATTTTGGGATCGTTCGACAGGTCCGGAGTCATCGTTTTTCATCCGAAAATTGATTTTTTGGACTGTACCAAAAATGATTCAAAATGTCAATTGGATCGTGCCTCATGTTGAATAACCACGTTTTAAACCCTCACAGTGACCAAAATTGCCATTTTTACAGAGTTTTGCTTGCTCAAAAGCTTCAATTTTGACCCGTTTCAGGCACAGAAATGACTTTAAACACACTTATTCTAGTTGACAAAGTCATAATTCACATCCAACAGTCATTTAGAGTCAAAAGATTAAATGTTAAAATTTCATCATTATAGACCATTTTGGGAACATTCCGCAGGTCCGGAGTCATCGTTTTTCATCCGAAAATTGATTTTTTGGACTGTACCAAAAATGATTCAAAATGTCAATTGGATCGTTCCTCATGTTGAATAACCACTTTTTAAACCCTCACAGTGACCAAAATTACCATTTTTACAGAGTTTTGCTTACTCAAAAGCTTCAATTTTGACCCATTTCAGGCACAGAAATGACATTAAACACACTTATTTTAGTTGACAAAGTCATAATTCACATCCAACAGTCATTTAGAGTCAAAAGATTAAATGTTAAAATTTCATCATTATAGACCATTTTGGGATCGTTCGACAGGTCCGAAGTCATCGTTTTTCATCCGAAAATTGATTTTTTGGACTGTACCAAAAATGATTCAAAATGTCAATTGGATCGTGCCTCATGTTGAATAACCACTTTTTAAACCCTCACAGTGACCAAAATTTCCATTTTTACAGAGTTTCGCTTACTCAAAAGCTTCAATTTTGACCCATTTCAGGCACAGAAATGACTTTAAACACACTTATTTTAGTTGACAAAGTCATAATTCACATCCAACAGTCATTTAGAGTCAAAAGATTAAATGTTAAAATTTCATCATTATAGACCATTTTGGGAACGTTCGACAGGTCCGGAGTCATCGTTTTTCATCCGAAAATTGATTTTTTGGACTGTACCAAAAATGATTCAAAATGTCAATTGGATCGTGCCTCATGTTGAATAACCACTTTTTAAACCCTCACAGTGACCAAAATTGCCATTTTTACAGAGTTTTGCTTACTCAAAAGCTTCAATTTTGACCCGTTTCAGGCACAGAAATGACTTTAAACACACTTATTTTAGTTGACAAAGTCATAATTCACATCCAACAGTCATTTAGAGTCAAAAGATTAAATGTTGAAATTTCATCATTATAGACCATTTTGGGATCGTTCGACAGGTCCGGATCGTTTTTCATCCGAAAAAGGATTTTTTGGACTGTACCAAAAATGATTCAAAATGTCAATTGGATCGTGCCTCATGTTGAATAACCACTTTTTAAACCCTCACAGTGACCAAAATTGCCATTTTTACAGAGTTTTGCTTGCTCAAAAGCTTCAATTTTGACCCGTTTCAGGCACAGAAATGACTTTAAACACACTTATTTTAGTTGACAAAGTCATAATTCACATCCAACAGTCATTTAGAGTCAAAAGATTAAATGTTAAAATGTCATCATTATAGACCATTTTGGGAACATTCCACAGGTCCGGAGTCATCGTTTTTCATCCGAAAATTGATTTTTTGGACTGTACCAAAAATGATTCAAAATGTCAATTGGATCGTTCCTCATGTTGAATAACCACTTTTTAAACCCTCACAGTGACCAAAATTGCCATTTTTACAGAGTTTTGCTTACTCAAAAGCTTCAATTTTGACCCATTTCAGGCACAGAAATGACTTTAAACACACTTATTTTAGTTGACAAAGTCATAATTCACATCCAACAGTCATTTAGAGTCAAAAGATTAAATGTTAAAATTTCATCATTATAGACCATTTTGGGAACGTTCGACAGGTCCGGAGTCATCGTTTTTCATCCGAAAATTGATTTTTTGGACTGTACCAAAAATGATTCAAAATGTCAATTGGATCGAGCCTCATGTTGAATAACCACTTTTTAAACCCTCACAGTGACCAAAATTGCCATTTTTACAGAGTTTGCTTACTCAAAAGCTTCAATTTTGACCTGTTTCAGGCACAGAAATGACTTTAAACACACTTATTTTAGTTGACAAAGTCATAATTCACATCCAACAGTCATTTAGAGTCAAAAGATTAAATGTTGAAATTTCATCATTATAGACCATTTTGGGATCGTTTGACAGGTCCGGAGTCATCGTTTTTCATCCGAAAATTGATTTTTTGGACTGTACCAAAAATGATTCAAAATGTCAATTGGATCGTGCCTCATGTTGAATAACCACTTTTTAAACCCTCACAGTGACCAAAATTGCCATTTTTACAGAGTTTTGCTTGCTCAAAAGCTTCAATTTTGACCCGTTTCAGGCACAGAAATGACTTTAAACACACTTATTCTAGTTGACAAAGTCATAATTCACATCCAACAGTCATTTAGAGTCAAAAGATTAAATGTTAAAATTTCATCATTATAGACCATTTTGGGAACATTCCACAGGTCCGGAGTCATCGTTTTTCATCCGAAAATTGATTTTTTGGACTGTACCAAAAATGATTCAAAATGTCAATTGGATCGTTCCTCATGTTGAATAACCACTTTTTAAACCCTCACAGTGACCAAAATTGCCATTTTTACAGAGTTTTGCTTACTCAAAAGCTTAAATTTTTACCCATTTCAGGCACAGAAATGACTTTAAACACACTTATTTTAGTTGACAAAGTCATAATTCACATCCAACAGTCATTTAGAGTCAAAAGATTAAATGTTAAAATTTCATCATTATAGACCATTTTGGGAACGTTCGACAGGTCCGGAGTCATCGTTTTTCATCCGAAAATTGATTTTTTGGACTGTACCAAAAATGATTCAAAATGTCAATTGGATCGTGCCTCATGTTGAATAACCACTTTTTAAACCCTCACAGTGACCAAAATTGCCATTTTTACAGAGTTCTGCTTACTCAAAAGCTTCAATTTTGACCCGTTTCAGGCACAGAAATGACTTTAAACACACTTATTCTAGTTGACAAAGTCATAATTCACATCCAACAGTCATTTAGAGTCAAAAGATTAAATGTTAAAATTTCATCATTATAGACCATTTTGGGATCGTTCGACAGGTCCGGAGTCATCGTTTTTCATCCGAAAATTGATTTTTTGGACTGTACCAAAAATGATTCAAAATGTCAATTGGATCGTGCCTCATGTTGAATAACCACTTTTTAAACCCTCACAGTGACCAAAATTGCCATTTTTACAGAGTTTTGCTTACTCAAAAGCTTCAATTTTGACCCGTTTCAGGCACAGAAATGACTTTAAACCCACTTATTTTAGTTGACAAAGTCATAATTCACATCCAACAGTCATTTAGAGTCAAAAGATTAAATGTTGAAATTTCATCATTATAGACCATTTTGGGATCGTTCGACAGGTCCGGAGTCATCGTTTTTCATCCGAAAATTGATTTTTTGGACTGTACCAAAAATGATTCAAAATGTCAATTGGATCGTGCCTCATGTTGAATAACCACTTTTTAAACCCTCACAGTGACCAAAATTGCCATTTTTACAGAGTTTTGCTTGCTCAAAAGCTTCAATTTTGACCCGTTTCAGGCACAGAAATGACTTTAAACACACTTATTCTAGTTGACAAAGTCATAATTCACATCCAACAGTCATTTAGAGTCAAAAGATTAAATGTTAAAATTTCATCATTATAGACCATTTTGGGAACATTCCACAGGTCCGGAGTCATCGTTTTTCATCCGAAAATTGATTTTTTGGACTGTACCAAAAATGATTCAAAATGTCAATTGGATCGTTCCTCATGTTGAATAACCACTTTTTAAACCCTCACAGTGACCAAAATTGCCATTTTTACAGAGTTTTGCTTACTCAAAAGCTTCAATTTTGACCCATTTCAGGCACAGAAATGACTTTAAACACACTTATTTTAGTTGACAAAGTCATAATTCACATCCAAAAGTCATTTAGAGTCAAAAGATTAAATGTTAAAATTTCATCATTATAGAGCATTTTGGGAACGTTCGACAGGTCCGGAGTCATCGTTTTTCATCCGAAAAATGATTTTTTGGACTGTACCAAAAATGATTCAAAATGTCAATTGGATCGTGCCTCATGTTGAATAACCACTTTTTAAACCCTCACAGTGACCAAAATTGCCGTTTTTACAGAGTTTTGCTTACTCAAAAGCTTCAATTTTGACCCGTTTCAGGCACAGAAATGACTTTAAACACACTTATTTTAGTTGACAAAGTCATAATTCACATCCAACAGTCATTTAGAGTCAAAAGATTAAATGTTGAAATTTCATCATTATAGACCATTTTGGGATCGTTCGACAGGTCCGGAGTCATCGTTTTTCATCCGAAAATTGATTTTTTGGACTGTACCAAAAATGATTCAAAATGTCAATTGGATCATGCCTCATGTTGAATAACCACTTTTTAAACCCTCACAGTGACCAAAATTGCCATTTTTACAGAGTTTTGCTTGCTCAAAAGCTTCAATTTTGACCCGTTTCAGGCACAGAAATGACTTTAAACACACTTATTCTAGTTGACAAAGTCATAATTCACATCCAACAGTCATTTAGAGTCAAAAGATTAAATGTTAAAATGTCATCATTATAGACCATTTTGGGAACATTCCACAGGTCCGGAGTCATCGTTTTTCATCCGAAAATTGATTTTTTGGACTGTACCAAAAAAGATTCAAAATGTCAATTGGATCGTTCCTCATGTTGAATAACCACTTTTTAAACCCTCACAGTGACCAAAATTGCCATTTTTACAGAGTTTTGCTTACTCAAAAGCTTAAATTTTTACCCATTTCAGGCACAGAAATGACTTTAAACACACTTATTTTAGTTGACAAAGTCATAATTCACATCCAACAGTCATTTAGAGTCAAAAGATTAAATGTTAAAATTTCATCATTATAGACCATTTTGGGAACGTTCGACAGGTCCGGAGTCATCGTTTTTCATCCGAAAATTGATTTTTTGGACTGTACCAAAAATGATTCAAAATGTCAATTGGATCGTGCCTCATGTTGAATAACCACTTTTTAAACCCTCACAGTGACCAAAATTGCCATTTTTACAGAGTTCTGCTTACTCAAAAGCTTCAATTTTGACCCGTTTCAGGCACAGAAATGACTTTAAACACACTTATTCTAGTTGACAAAGTCATAATTCACATCCAACAGTCATTTAGAGTCAAAAGATTAAATGTTAAAATTTCATCATTATAGACCATTTTGGGATCGTTCGACAGGTCCGGAGTCATCGTTTTTCATCCCAAAATTGATTTTTTGGACTGTACCAAAAATGATTCAAAATGTCAATTGGATCGTGCCTCATGTTGAATAACCACTTTTTAAACCCTCACAGTGACCAAAATTGCCATTTTTACAGAGTTTTGCTTACTCAAAAGCTTCAATTTTGACCCGTTTCAGGCACAGAAATGACTTTAAACCCACTTATTTTAGTTGACAAAGTCATAATTCACATCCAACAGTCATTTAGAGTCAAAAGATTAAATGTTGAAATTTCATCATTATGGACCATTTTGGGATCGTTCGACAGGTCCGGAGTCATCGTTTTTCATCCGAAAATTGATTTTTTGGACTGTACCAAAAATGATTCAAAATGTCAATTGGATCGTGCCTCATGTTGAATAACCACTTTTTAAACCCTCACAGTGACCAAAATTGCCATTTTTACAGAGTTTTGCTTGCTCAAAAGCTTCAATTTTGACCCGTTTCAGGCACAGAAATGACTTTAAACACACTTATTCTAGTTGACAAAGTCATAATTCACATCCAACAGTCATTTAGAGTCAAAAGATTAAATGTTAAAATTTCATCATTATAGACCATTTTGGGAACATTCCACAGGTCCGGAGTCATCGTTTTTCATCCAAAAATTGATTTTTTGGACTGTACCAAAAATGATTCAAAATGTCAATTGGATCGTTCCTCATGTTGAATAACCACTTTTTAAACCCTCACAGTGACCAAAATTGCCATTTTTACAGAGTTTTGCTTACACAAAAGCTTCAATTTTGACCCATTTCAGGCACAGAAATGACTTTAAACACACTTATTTTAGTTGACAAAGTCATAATTCACATCCAACAGTCATTTAGAGTCAAAAGATTAAATGTTAAAATTTCATCATTATAGAGCATTTTGGGAACGTTCGACAGGTCCAGATTCATCGTTTTTCATCCAAAAAATGATTTTTTGGACTGTACTAAAAATGATTCAAAATGTCAATTGGATCGTGCCTCATGTTGAATAACCACTTTTTAAACCCTCACAGTGACCAAAATTGCCATTTTTACAGAGTTTTGCTTGCTCAAAAGCTTCAATTTTGACCCGTTTCAGGCACAGAAATGACTTTAAACACACTTATTCTAGTTGACAAAGTCATAATTCACATCCAACAGTCATTTAGAGTCAAAAGATTAAATGTTAAAATTTCATCATTATAGACCATTTTGGGAACATTCCACAGGTCCGGAGTCATCGTTTTTCATCCGAAAATTGATTTTTTGGACTGTACCAAAAATGATTCAAAATGTCAATTGGATCGTTCCTCATGTTGAATAACCACTTTTTAAACCCTCACAGTGACCAAAATTGCCATTTTTACAGAGTTTTGCTTACTCAAAAGCTTCAATTTTGACCCATTTCAGGCACAGAAATGACTTTAAACACACTTATTTTAGTTGACAAAGTCATAATTCACATCCAACAGTCATTTAGAGTCAAAAGATTAAATGTTAAAATTTCATCATTATAGACCATTTTGGGAACATTCCACAGGTCCGGAGTCATCGTTTTTCATCCGAAAATTGATTTTTTGGACTGTACCAAAAAAGATTCAAAATGTCAATTGGATCGTTCCTCATGTTGAATAACCACTTTTTAAACCCTCACAGTGACCAAAATTGCCATTTTTACAGAGTTTTGCTTACTCAAAAGCTTAAATTTTTACCCATTTCAGGCACAGAAATGACTTTAAACACACTTATTTTAGTTGACAAAGTCATAATTCACATCCAACAGTCATTTAGAGTCAAAAGATTAAATGTTAAAATTTCATCATTATAGACCATTTTGGGAACGTTCGACAGGTCCGGAGTCATCGTTTTTCATCCGAAAATTGATTTTTTGGACTGTACCAAAAATGATTCAAAATGTCAATTGGATCGTGCCTCATGTTGAATAACCACTTTTTAAACCCTCACAGTGACCAAAATTGCCATTTTTACAGAGTTCTGCTTACTCAAAAGCTTCAATTTTGACCCGTTTCAGGCACAGAAATGACTTTAAACACACTTATTCTAGTTGACAAAGTCATAATTCACATCCAACAGTCATTTAGAGTCAAAAGATTAAATGTTAAAATTTCATCATTATAGACCATTTTGGGATCGTTCGACAGGTCCGGAGTCATCGTTTTTCATCCGAAAATTGATTTTTTGGACTGTACCAAAAATGATTCAAAATGTCAATTGGATCGTGCCTCATGTTGAATAACCACTTTTTAAACCCTCACAGTGACCAAAATTGCCATTTTTACAGAGTTTTGCTTACTCAAAAGCTTCAATTTTGACCCGTTTCAGGCACAGAAATGACTTTAAACCCACTTATTTTAGTTGACAAAGTCATAATTCACATCCAACAGTCATTTAGAGTCAAAAGATTAAATGTTGAAATTTCATCATTATAGACCATTTTGGGATCGTTCGACAGGTCCGGAGTCATCGTTTTTCATCTGAAAATTGATTTTTTGGACTGTACCAAAAATGATTCAAAATGTCAATTGGATCGTGCCTCATGTTGAATAACCACTTTTTAAACCCTCACAGTGACCAAAATTGCCATTTTTACAGAGTTTTGCTTGCTCAAAAGCTTCAATTTTGACCCGTTTCAGGCACAGAAATGACTTTAAACACACTTATTCTAGTTGACAAAGTCATAATTCACATCCAACAGTCATTTAGAGTCAAAAGATTAAATGTTAAAATTTCATCATTATAGACCATTTTGGGAACATTCCACAGGTCCGGAGTCATCGTTTTTCATCCAAAAATTGATTTTTTGGACTGTACCAAAAATGATTCAAAATGTCAATTGGATCGTTCCTCATGTTGAATAACCACTTTTTAAACCCTCACAGTGACCAAAATTGCCATTTTTACAGAGTTTTGCTTACACAAAAGCTTCAATTTTGACCCATTTCAGGCACAGAAATGACTTTAAACACACTTATTTTAGTTGACAAAGTCATAATTCACATCCAACAGTCATTTAGAGTCAAAAGATTAAATGTTAAAATTTCATCATTATAGAGCATTTTGGGAACGTTCGACAGGTCCAGATTCATCGTTTTTCATCCAAAAAATGATTTTTTGGACTGTACTAAAAATGATTCAAAATGTCAATTGGATCGTGCCTCATGTTGAATAACCACTTTTTAAACCCTCACAGTGACCAAAATTGCCATTTTTACAGAGTTTTGCTTGCTCAAAAGCTTCAATTTTGACCCGTTTCAGGCACAGAAATGACTTTAAACACACTTATTCTAGTTGACAAAGTCATAATTCACATCCAACAGTCATTTAGAGTCAAAAGATTAAATGTTAAAATGTCATCATTATAGACCATTTTGGGAACATTCCACAGGTCCGGAGTCATCGTTTTTCATCCGAAAATTGATTTTTTGGACTGTACCAAAAATGATTCAAAATGTCAATTGGATCGTGCCTCATGTTGAATAACCACTTTTTAAACCCTCACAGTGACCAAAATTTCCATTTTTACAGAGTTTCGCTTACTCAAAAGCTTCAATTTTGACCCATTTCAGGCACAGAAATGACTTTAAACACACTTATTTTAGTTGACAAAGTCATAATTCACATCCAACAGTCATTTAGAGTCAAAAGATTAAATGTTAAAATTTCATCATTATAGACCATTTTGGGAATGTTCGACAGGTCCGGAGTCATCGTTTTTCATCCGAAAATTGATTTTTTGGACTGTACCAAAAATGATTCAAAATGTCAATTGGATCGTGCCTCATGTTGAATAACCACTTTTTAAACCCTCACAGTGACCAAAATTGCCATTTTTACAGAGATTTGCTTACTCAAAAGCTTCAATTTTGACCCGTTTCAGGCACAGAAATGACTTTAAACACACTTATTTTAGTTGACAAAGTCATAATTCACATCCAACAGTCATTTAGAGTCAAAAGATTAAATGTTGAAATTTCATCATTATAGACCATTTTGGGACGTTCGACAGGTCCGGAGTCATCGTTTTTCATCCGAAAATGGATTTTTTGGACTGTACCAAAAATGATTCAAAATGTCAATTGGATCGTTCCTCATGTTGAATAACCACTTTTTAAACCCTCACAGTGACCAAAATTGCCATTTTTACAGAGTTTTGCTTACTCAAAAGCTTCAATTTTGACCCATTTCAGGCACAGAAATGACTTTAAACACACTTATTTTAGTTGACAAAGTCATAATTCACATCCAACAGTCATTTAGAGTCAAAAGATTAAATGTTAAAATTTCATCATTATAGACCATTTTGGGAACATTCCACAGGTCCGGAGTCATCGTTTTTCATCCGAAAATTTATTTTTTGGACTGTACCAAAAAAGATTCAAAATGTCAATTGGATCGTTCCTCATGTTGAATAACCACTTTTTAAACCCTCACAGTGACCAAAATTGCCATTTTTACAGAGTTTTGCTTACTCAAAAGCTTAAATTTTTACCCATTTCAGGCACAGAAATGACTTTAAACACACTTATTTTAGTTGACAAAGTCATAATTCACATCCAACAGTCATTTAGAGTCAAAAGATTAAATGTTAAAATTTCATCATTATAGACCATTTTGGGAACGTTCGACAGGTCCGGAGTCATCGTTTTTCATCCGAAAATTGATTTTTTGGACTGTACCAAAAATGATTCAAAATGTCAATTGGATCGTGCCTCATGTTGAATAACCACTTTTTAAACCCTCACAGTGACCAAAATTGCCATTTTTACAGAGTTCTGCTTACTCAAAAGATTCAATTTTGACCCGTTTCAGGCACAGAAATGACTTTAAACACACTTATTCTAGTTGACAAAGTCATAATTCACATCCAACAGTCATTTAGAGTCAAAAGATTAAATGTTAAAATTTCATCATTATAGACCATTTTGGGATCGTTCGACAGGTCCGGAGTCATCGTTTTTCATCCGAAAATTGATTTTTTGGACTGTACCAAAAATGATTCAAAATGTCAATTGGATCGTGCCTCATGTTGAATAACCACTTTTTAAACCCTCACAGTGACCAAAATTGCCATTTTTACAGAGTTTTGCTTACTCAAAAGCTTCAATTTTGACCCGTTTCAGGCACAGAAATGACTTTAAACCCACTTATTTTAGTTGACAAAGTCATAATTCACATCCAACAGTCATTTAGAGTCAAAAGATTAAATGTTGAAATTTCATCATTATAGACCATTTTGGGATCGTTCGACAGGTCCGGAGTCATCGTTTTTCATCCGAAAATTGATTTTTTGGACTGTACCAAAAATGATTCAAAATGTCAATTGGATCGTGCCTCATGTTGAATAACCACTTTTTAAACCCTCACAGTGACCAAAATTGCCATTTTTACAGAGTTTTGCTTGCTCAAAAGCTTCAATTTTGACCCGTTTCAGGCACAGAAATGACTTTAAACACACTTATTCTAGTTGACAAAGTCATAATTCACATCCAACAGTCATTTAGAGTCAAAAGATTAAATGTTAAAATTTCATCATTATAGACCATTTTGGGAACATTCCACAGGTCCGGAGTCATCGTTTTTCATCCAAAAATTGATTTTTTGGACTGTACCAAAAATGATTCAAAATGTCAATTGGATCGTTCCTCATGTTGAATAACCACTTTTTAAACCCTCACAGTGACCAAAATTGCCATTTTTACAGAGTTTTGCTTACACAAAAGCTTCAATTTTGACCCATTTCAGGCACAGAAATGACTTTAAACACACTTATTTTAGTTGACAAAGTCATAATTCACATCCAACAGTCATTTAGAGTCAAAAGATTAAATGTTAAAATTTCATCATTATAGAGCATTTTGGGAACGTTCGACAGGTCCAGATTCATCGTTTTTCATCCAAAAAATGATTTTTTGGACTGTACTAAAAATGATTCAAAATGTCAATTGGATCGTGCCTCATGTTGAATAACCACTTTTTAAACCCTCACAGTGACCAAAATTGCCATTTTTACAGAGTTTTGCTTGCTCAAAAGCTTCAATTTTGACCCGTTTCAGGCACAGAAATGACTTTAAACACACTTATTCTAGTTGACAAAGTCATAATTCACATCCAACAGTCATTTAGAGTCAAAAGATTAAATGTTAAAATTTCATCATTATAGACCATTTTGGGAACATTCCACAGGTCCGGAGTCATCGTTTTTCATCCGAAAATTGATTTTTTGGACTGTACCAAAAATGATTCAAAATGTCAATTGGATCGTTCCTCATGTTGAATAACCACTTTTTAAACCCTCACAGTGACCAAAATTGCCATTTTTACAGAGTTTTGCTTACTCAAAAGCTTCAATTTTGACCCATTTCAGGCACAGAAATGACTTTAAACACACTTATTTTAGTTGACAAAGTCATAATTCACATCCAACAGTCATTTAGAGTCAAAAGATTAAATGTTAAAATTTCATCATTATAGACCATTTTGGGAACATTCCACAGGTCCGGAGTCATCGTTTTTCATCCGAAAATTGATTTTTTGGACTGTACCAAAAATGATTCAAAATGTCAATTGGATCGTTCCTCATGTTGAATAACCACTTTTTAAACCCTCACAGTGACCAAAATTGCCATTTTTACAGAGTTTTGCTTACTCAAAAGCTTCAATTTTGACCCATTTCAGGCACAGAAATGACTTTAGACACACTTATTTTAGTTGACAAAGTCATAATTCACATCCAACAGTCATTTAGAGTCAAAAGATTAAATGTTGAAATTTCATCATTATAGACCATTTTGGGATCGTTCGACAGGTCCGGAGTCATCGTTTTTCATCCGAAAATTGATTTTTTGGACTGTACCAAAAATGATTCAAAATGTCAATTGGATCGTTCCTCATGTTGAATAACCACTTTTTAAACCCTCACAGTGACCAAAATTGCCATTTTTACAGAGTTTTGCTTACTCAAAAGCTTCAATTTTGACCCGTTTCAGGCACAGAAATGACTTTAAACACACTTATTTTAGTTGACAAAGTCATAATTCACATCCAACAGCCATTTAGAGTCAAAAGATTAAATGTTGAAATTTCATCATTATAGACCATTTTGGGATCGTTCGACAGGTCCGGAGTCATCGTTTTTCATCCGAAAATTGATTTTTTGGACTGTACCAAAAATGATTCAAAATGTCAATTGGATCGTGCCTCATGTTGAATAACCACTTTTTAACCCTCACAGTGACCAAAATTGCCATTTTTACAGAGTTTTGCTTGCTCAAAAGCTTCAATTTTGACCCGTTTCAGGCACAGAAATGACTTTAAACACACTTATTCTAGTTGACAAAGTCATAATTCACATCCAACAGTCATTTAGAGTCAAAAGATTAAATGTTAAAATTTCATCATTATAGACCATTTTAGGAACATTCCGCAGGTCCGGAGTCATCGTTTTTCATCCGAAAATTGATTTTTTGGACTGTACCAAAAATGATTCAAAATGTCAATTGGATCGTTCCTCATGTTGAATAACCACTTTTTAAACCCTCACAGTGACCAAAATTGCCATTTTTACAGAGTTTTGCTTACTCAAAAGCTTCAATTTTGACCCATTTCAGGCACAGAAATGACTTTAAACACACTTATTTTAGTTGACAAAGTCATAATTCACATCCAACAGTCATTTAGAGTCAAAAGATTAAATGTTAAAATTTCATCATTATAGACCATTTTGGGATCGTTCGACAGGTCCGAAGTCATCGTTTTTCATCCGAAAATTGATTTTTTGGACTGTACCAAAAATGATTCAAAATGTCAATTGGATCGTGCCTCATGTTGAATAACCACTTTTTAAACCCTCACAGTGACCAAAATTTCCATTTTTACAGAGTTTCGCTTACTCAAAAGCTTCAATTTTGACCCATTACAGGCACAGAAATGACTTTAAACACACTTATTTTAGTTGACAAAGTCATAATTCACATCCAACAGTCATTTAGAGTCAAAAGATTAAATGTTAAAATTTCATCATTATAGACCATTTTGGGAATGTTCGACAGGTCCGGAGTCATCGTTTTTCATCCGAAAATTGATTTTTTGGACTGTACCAAAAATGATTCAAAATGTCAATTGGATCGTGCCTCATGTTGAATAACCACTTTTTAAACCCTCACAGTGACCAAAATTGCCATTTTTACAGAGATTTGCTTACTCAAAAGCTTCAATTTTGACCCGTTTCAGGCACAGAAATGACTTTAAACACACTTATTTTAGTTGACAAAGTCATAATTCACATCCAACAGTCATTTAGAGTCAAAAGATTAAATGTTGAAATTTCATCATTATAGACCATTTTGGGATCGTTCGACAGGTCCGGAGTCATCGTTTTTCATCCGAAAATGGATTTTTTGGACTGTACCAAAAATGATTCAAAATGTCAATTGGATCGTGCCTCATGTTGAATAACCACTTTTTAAACCCTCACAGTGACCAAAATTGCCATTTTTACAGAGTTTTGCTTGCTCAAAAGCTTCAATTTTGACCCGTTTCAGGCACAGAAATGACTTTAAACACACTTATTCTAGTTGACAAAGTCATAATTCACATCCAACAGTCATTTAGAGTCAAAAGATTAAATGTTAAAATTTCATCATTATAGACCATTTTGGGAACATTCCACAGGTCCGGAGTCATCGTTTTTCATCCGAAAATTGATTTTTTGGACTGTACCAAAAATGATTCAAAATGTCAATTGGATCGTTCCTCATGTTGAATAACCACTTTTTAAACCCTCACAGTGACCAAAATTGCCATTTTTACAGAGTTTTGCTTACTCAAAAGCTTCAATTTTGACCCATTTCAGGCACAGAAATGACTTTAAACACACTTATTTTAGTTGACAAAGTCATAATTCACATCCAAAAGTCATTTAGAGTCAAAAGATTAAATGTTAAAATTTCATCACTATAGAGCATTTTGGGAACGTTCGACAGGTCCGGAGTCATCGTTTTTCATCCGAAAAATGATTTTTTGGACTGTACCAAAAATGATTCAAAATGTCAATTGGATCGTGCCTCATGTTGAATAACCACTTTTTAAACCCTCACAGTGACCAAAATTGCCGTTTTTACAGAGTTTTGCTTACTCAAAAGCTTCAATTTTGACCCGTTTCAGGCACAGAAATGACTTTAAACACACTTATTTTAGTTGACAAAGTCATAATTCACATCCAACAGTCATTTAGAGTCAAAAGATTAAATGTTGAAATTTCATCATTATAGACCATTTTGGGATCGTTCGACAGGTCCGGAGTCATCGTTTTTCATCCGAAAATTGATTTTTTGGACTGTACCAAAAATGATTCAAAATGTCAATTGGATCTTCCCTCATGTTGAATAACCACTTTTTAAACCCTCACAGTGACCAAAATTGCCATTTTTACAGAGTTTTGCTTGCTCAAAAGCTTCAATTTTGACCCGTTTCAGGCACAGAAATGACTTTAAACACACTTATTCTAGTTGACAAAGTCATAATTCACATCCAACAGTCATTTAGAGTCAAAAGATTAAATGTTAAAATTTCATCATTATAGACCATTTTGGGAACATTCCACAGGTCCGGAGTCATCGTTTTTCATCCGAAAATTGATTTTTTGGACTGTACCAAAAATGATTCAAAATGTCAATTGGATCGTTCCTCATGTTGAATAACCACTTTTTAAACCCTCACAGTGACCAAAATTGCCATTTTTACTGAGTTTTGCTTACTCAAAAGCTTCAATTTTGACCCATTTCAGGCACAGAAATGACTTTAAACACACTTATTTTAGTTGACAAAGTCATAATTTACATCCAACAGTAATTTAGAGTCAAAAGATTAAATGTTAAAATTTCATCATCATAGACCATTTCGGGAACATTCCACAGGTCCGGAGTCATCGTTTTTCATCCGAAAATTGATTTTTTGGACTGTACCAAAAATGATTCAAAATGTCAATTGGATCGTTCCTCATGTTGAATAACCACTTTTTAAACCCTCACAGTGACCAAAATTGCCATTTTTACAGAGTTTTGCTTACTCAAAAGCTTAAATTTTTACCCATTTCAGGCACAGAAATGACTTTAAACACACTTATTTTAGTTGACAAAGTCATAATTCACATCCAACAGTCATTTAGAGTCAAAAGATTAAATGTTAAAATTTCGTCATTATAGACCATTTTGGGAACGTTCGACAGGTCCGGAGTCATCGTTTTTCATCCGAAAATCGATTTTTTGGACTGTACCAAAAATGATTCAAAATGTCAATTGGATCGTGCCTCATGTTGAATAACCACTTTTTAAACCCTCACAGTGACCAAAATTGCCATTTTTACAGAGTTCTGCTTACTCAAAAGCTTCAATTTTGACCCGTTTCAGGCACAGAAATGACTTTAAACACACTTATTCTAGTTGACAAAGTCATAATTCACATCCAACAGTCATTTAGAGTCAAAAGATTAAATGTTAAAATTTCATCATTATAGACCATTTTGGGATCGTTCGACAGGTCCGCAGTCATCGTTTTTCATCCGAAAATTGATTTTTTGGACTGTACCAAAAATGATTCAAAATGTCAATTGGATCGTGCCTCATGTTGAATAACCACTTTTTAAACCCTCACAGTGACCAAAATTTCCATTTTTACAGAGTTTCGCTTACTCAAAAGCTTCAATTTTGACCCATTTCAGGCACAGAAATGACTTTAAACACACTTATTTTAGTTGACAAAGTCATAATTCACATCCAACAGTCATTTAGAGTCAAAAGATTAAATGTTAAAATTTCATCATTATAGACCATTTTGGGAACGTTCGACAGGTCCGGAGTCATCGTTTTTCATCCGAAAATTGATTTTTTGGACTGTACTAAAAATGATTCAAAATGTCAATTGGATCGTGCCTCATGTTGAATAACCACTTTTTAAACCCTCACAGTGACCAAAATTGCCATTTTTACAGAGTTTTGCTTACTCAAAAGCTTCAATTTTGACCCGTTTCAGGCACAGAAATGACTTTAAACACACTTATTTTAGTTGACAAAGTCATAATTCACATCCAACAGTCATTTAGAGTCAAAAGATTAAATGTTGAAATTTCATCATTATAGACCATTTTGGGATCGTTCGACACGTCCGGAGTCATCGTTTTTCATCCGAAAATTGATTTTTTGGACTGTACCAAAAATGATTCAAAATGTCAATTGGATCGTGCCTCATGTTGAATAACCACTTTTTAAACCCTCACAGTGACCAAAATTGCCATTTTTACAGAGTTCTGCTTACTCAAAAGCTTCAATTTTGATCCGTTTCAGGCACAGAAATGACTTTAAACACACTTATTCTAGTTGACAAAGTCATAATTCACATCCAACAGTCATTTAGAGTCAAAAGATTAAATGTTAAAATTTCATCATTATAGACCATTTTGGGATCGTTCGACAGGTCCGGAGTCATCATTTTTCATCCGAAAATTGATTTTTTGGACTGTACCAAAAATGATTCAAAATGTCAATTGGATCGTGCCTCATGTTGAATAACCACTTTTTAAACCCTCACAGTGACCAAAATTGCCATTTTTACAGAGTTCTGCTTACTCAAAAGCTTCAATTGTGATCCGTTTCAGGCACAGAAATGACTTTAAACACACTTATTCTAGTTGACAAAGTCATAATTCACATCCAACAGTCATTTAGAGTCAAAAGATTAAATGTTAAAATTTCATCATTATAGACCATTTTGGGATCGTTCGACAGGTCCGGAGTCATCATTTTTCATCCGAAAATTGATTTTTTGGACTGTACCAAAAATGATTCAAAATGTCAATTGGATCGTGCCTCATGTTGAATAACCACTTTTTAAACCCTCACAGTGACCAAAATTGCCATTTTTACAGAGTTTTGCTTACTCAAAAGCTTCAATTTTGACCCGTTTCAGGCACAGAAATGACTTTAAACACACTTATTTTAGTTGAAAAAGTCATAATTCACATCCAACAGTCATTTAGAGTCAAAAGTTTAATGTTGAAATTTCATCCATTTTGACCATTTGGGATCGTTCGACAGGTCCGGAGTCATCGTTTTTCATCCGAAAATTGATTTTTTGGACTGTACCAAAAATGATTCAAAATGTCAATTGGATCGTGCCTCATGTTGAATAACCACTTTTTAAACCCTCACAGTGACCAAAATTGCCATTTTTACAGAGTTTTGCTTACACAAAAGCTTCAATTTTGACCCATTTCAGGCACAGAAATGACTTTAAACACACTTATTTTAGTTGACAAAGTCATAATTCACATCCAACAGTCATTTAGAGTCAAAAGATTAAATGTTAAAATTTCATCATTATAGAGCATTTTGGGAACGTTCGACAGGTCCGGAGTCATCGTTTTTCATCCGAAAATTGATTTTTTGGACTGTACCAAAAATGATTCAAAATGTCAATTGGATCGTTCCTCATGTTGAATAACCACTTTTTAAACCCTCACAGTGACCAAAATTGCCATTTTTACAGAGTTTTGCTTACTCAAAAGCTTCAATTTTGACCCATTTCAGGCACAGAAATGACTTTAAACACACTTATTTTAGTTGACAAAGTCATAATTCACATCCAACAGTCATTTAGAGTCATAAGATTAAATGTTAAAATTTCATCATTATAGACCATTTTGGGAACATTCCACAGGTCCGGAGTCATCGTTTTTCATCCGAAAATTGATTTTTTGGACTGTACCAAAAATGATTCAAAATGTCAATTGGATCGTTCCTCATGTTGAATAACCACTTTTTAAACCCTCACAGTGACCAAAATTGCCATTTTTACAGAGTTTTGCTTACTCAAAAGCTTCAATTTTGACCCATTTCAGGCACAGAAATGACTTTAGACACACTTATTTTAGTTGACAAAGTCATAATTCACATCCAACAGTCATTTAGAGTCAAAAGATTAAATGTTGAAATTTCATCATTATAGACCATTTTGGGATCGTTCGACAGGTCCGGAGTCATTGTTTTTCATCCGAAAATTGATTTTTTGGACTGTACCAAAAATGATTCAAAATGTCAATTGGATCGTGCCTCATGTTGAATAACCACTTTTTAAACCCTCACAGTGACCAAAATTGCCATTTTTATAGAGTTTTGCTTACTCAAAAGCTTCAATTTTGACCCGTTTCAGGCACAGAAATGACTTTAAACACACTTATTTTAGTTGACAAAGTCATAATTCACATCCAACAGTCATTTAGAGTCAAAAGATTAAATGTTGAAATTTCATCATTATAGACCATTTTGGGATCGTTCGACAGGTCCGGAGTCATCGTTTTTCATCCGAAAATTGATTTTTTGGACTGTACCAAAAATGATTCAAAATGTCAATTGGATCGTGCCTCATGTTGAATAACCACTTTTTAACCCTCACAGTGACCAAAATTGCCATTTTTACAGAGTTTTGCTTGCTCAAAAGCTTCAATTTTGACCCGTTTCAGGCACAGAAATGACTTTAAACACACTTATTCTAGTTGACAAAGTCATAATTCACATCCAACAGTCATTTAGAGTCAAAAGATTAAATGTTAAAATTTCATCATTATAGACCATTTTAGGAACATTCCGCAGGTCCGGAGTCATCGTTTTTCATCCGAAAATTGATTTTTTGGACTGTACCAAAAATGATTCAAAATGTCAATTGGATCGTGCCTCATGTTGAATAACCACTTTTTAAACCCTCACAGTGACCAAAATTGCCATTTTTACAGAGTTTTGCTTACTCAAAAGCTTCAATTTTGACCCATTTCAGGCACAGAAATGACTTTAAACACACTTATTTTAGTTGACAAAGTCATAATTCACATCCAACAGTCATTTAGAGTCAAAAGATTAAATGTTAAAATTTCATCATTATAGACCATTTTGGGATCGTTCGACAGGTCCGAAGTCATCGTTTTTCATCCGAAAATTGATTTTTTGGACTGTACCAAAAATGATTCAAAATGTCAATTGGATCGTGCCTCATGTTGAATAACCACTTTTTAAACCCTCACAGTGACCAAAATTTCCATTTTTACAGAGTTTCACTTACTCAAAAGCTTCAATTTTGACCCATTTCAGGCACAGAAATGACTTTAAACACACTTATTTTAGTTGACAAAGTCATAATTCACATCCAACAGTCATTTAGAGTCAAAAGATTAAATGTTAAAATTTCATCATTATAGACCATTTTGGGAATGTTCGACAGGTCCGGAGTCATCGTTTTTCATCCGAAAATTGATTTTTTGGACTGTACCAAAAATGATTCAAAATGTCAATTGGATCGTGCCTCATGTTGAATAACCACTTTTTAAACCCTCACAGTGACCAAAATTGCCATTTTTACAGAGTTTTGCTTACTCAAAAGCTTCAATTTTGACCCGTTTCAGGCACAGAAATGACTTTAAACACACTTATTTTAGTTGACAAAGTCATAATTCACATCCAACAGTCATTTAGAGTCAAAAGATTAAATGTTGAAATTTCATCATTATAGACCATTTTGGGATCGTTCGACAGGTCCGGAGTCATCGTTTTTCATCCGAAAATTGATTTTTTGGACTGTACCAAAAATGATTCAAAATGTCAATTGGATCGTGCCTCATGTTGAATAACCACTTTTTAAACCCTCACAGTGACCAAAATTGCCATTTTTACAGAGTTTTGCTTGCTCAAAAGCTTCAATTTTGACCCGTTTCAGGCACAGAAATGACTTTAAACACACTTATTCTAGTTGACAAAGTCATAATTCACATCCAACAGTCATTTAGAGTCAAAAGATTAAATGTTGAAATTTCATCATTATAGACCATTTTGGGATCGTTCGACAGGTCCGGAGTCATCGTTTTTCATCCGAAAATTGATTTTTTGGACTGTACCAAAAATGATTCAAAATGTCAATTGGATCGTGCCTCATGTTGAATAACCACTTTTTAACCCTCACAGTGACCAAAATTGCCATTTTTACAGAGTTTTGCTTGCTCAAAAGCTTCAATTTTGACCCGTTTCAGGCACAGAAATGACTTTAAACACACTTATTCTAGTTGACAAAGTCATAATTCACATCCAACAGTCATTTAGAGTCAAAAGATTAAATGTTAAAATTTCATCATTATAGACCATTTTAGGAACATTCCGCAGGTCCGGAGTCATCGTTTTTCATCCGAAAATTGATTTTTTGGACTGTACCAAAAATGATTCAAAATGTCAATTGGATCGTGCCTCATGTTGAATAACCACTTTTTAAACCCTCACAGTGACCAAAATTGCCATTTTTACAGAGTTTTGCTTACTCAAAAGCTTCAATTTTGACCCATTTCAGGCACAGAAATGACTTTAAACACACTTATTTTAGTTGACAAAGTCATAATTCACATCCAACAGTCATTTAGAGTCAAAAGATTAAATGTTAAAATTTCATCATTATAGACCATTTTGGGATCGTTCGACAGGTCCGAAGTCATCGTTTTTCATCCGAAAATTGATTTTTTGGACTGTACCAAAAATGATTCAAAATGTCAATTGGATCGTGCCTCATGTTGAATAACCACTTTTTAAACCCTCACAGTGACCAAAATTTCCATTTTTACAGAGTTTCACTTACTCAAAAGCTTCAATTTTGACCCATTTCAGGCACAGAAATGACTTTAAACACACTTATTTTAGTTGACAAAGTCATAATTCACATCCAACAGTCATTTAGAGTCAAAAGATTAAATGTTAAAATTTCATCATTATAGACCATTTTGGGAATGTTCGACAGGTCCGGAGTCATCGTTTTTCATCCGAAAATTGATTTTTTGGACTGTACCAAAAATGATTCAAAATGTCAATTGGATCGTGCCTCATGTTGAATAACCACTTTTTAAACCCTCACAGTGACCAAAATTGCCATTTTTACAGAGTTTTGCTTACTCAAAAGCTTCAATTTTGACCCGTTTCAGGCACAGAAATGACTTTAAACACACTTATTTTAGTTGACAAAGTCATAATTCACATCCAACAGTCATTTAGAGTCAAAAGATTTAATGTTGAAATTTCATCATTATAGACCATTTTGGGATCGTTCGACAGGTCCGGAGTCATCGTTTTTCATCCGAAAATTGATTTTTTGGACTGTACCAAAAATGATTCAAAATGTCAATTGGATCGTGCCTCATGTTGAATAACCACTTTTTAAACCCTCACAGTGACCAAAATTGCCATTTTTACAGAGTTTTGCTTGCTCAAAAGCTTCAATTTTGACCCGTTTCAGGCACAGAAATGACTTTAAACACACTTATTCTAGTTGACAAAGTCATAATTCACATCCAACAGTCATTTAGAGTCAAAAGATTAAATGTTAAAATTTCATCATTATAGACCATTTTGGGAACATTCCACAGGTCCGGAGTCATCGTTTTTCATCCGAAAATTGATTTTTTGGACTGTACCAAAAATGATTCAAAATGTCAATTGGATCGTTCCTCATGTTGAATAACCACTTTTTAAACCCTCACAGTGACCAAAATTGCCATTTTTACAGAGTTTTGCTTACTCAAAAGCTTCAATTTTGACCCATTTCAGGCACAGAAATGACTTTAAACACACTTATTTTAGTTGACAAAGTCATAATTCACATCCAAAAGTCATTTAGAGTCAAAAGATTAAATGTTAAAATTTCATCATTATAGAGCATTTTGGGAACGTTCGACAGGTCCGGAGTCATCGTTTTTCATCCGAAAAATGATTTTTTGGACTGTACCAAAAATGATTCAAAATGTCAATTGGATCGTGCCTCATGTTGAATAACCACTTTTTAAACCCTCACAGTGACCAAAATTGCCGTTTTTACAGAGTTTTGCTTACTCAAAAGCTTCAATTTTGACCCGTTTCAGGCACAGAAATGACTTTAAACACACTTATTTTAGTTGACAAAGTCATAATTCACATCCAACAGTCATTTAGAGTCAAAAGATTAAATGTTGAAATTTCATCATTATAGACCATTTTGGGATCGTTCGACAGGTCCGGAGTCATCGTTTTTCATCCGAAAATTGATTTTTTGGACTGTACCAAAAATGATTCAAAATGTCAATTGGATCATGCCTCATGTTGAATAACCACTTTTTAAACCCTCACAGTGACCAAAATTGCCATTTTTACAGAGTTTTGCTTGCTCAAAAGCTTCAATTTTGACCCGTTTCAGGCACAGAAATGACTTTAAACACACTTATTCTAGTTGACAAAGTCATAATTCACATCCAACAGTCATTTAGAGTCAAAAGATTAAATGTTAAAATTTCATCATTATAGACCATTTTGGGAACATTCCACAGGTCCGGAGTCATCGTTTTTCATCCGAAAATTGATTTTTTGGACTGTACCAAAAATGATTCAAAATGTCAATTGGATCGTTCCTCATGTTGAATAACCACTTTTTAAACCCTCACAGTGACCAAAATTGCCATTTTTACTGAGTTTTGCTTACTCAAAAGCTTCAATTTTGACCCATTTCAGGCACAGAAATGACTTTAAACACACTTATTTTAGTTGACAAAGTCATAATTCACATCCAACAGTAATTTAGAGTCAAAAGATTAAATGTTAAAATTTCATCATCATAGACCATTTTGGGAACATTCCACAGGTCCGGAGTCATCGTTTTTCATCCGAAAATTGATTTTTTGGACTGTACCAAAAATGATTCAAAATGTCAATTGGATCGTTCCTCATGTTGAATAACCACTTTTTAAACCCTCACAGTGACCAAAATTGCCATTTTTACAGAGTTTTGCTTACTCAAAAGCTTAAATTTTTACCCATTTCAGGCACAGAAATGACTTTAAACACACTTATTTTAGTTGACAAAGTCATAATTCACATCCAACAGTCATTTAGAGTCAAAAGATTAAATGTTAAAATTTCATCATTATAGACCATTTTGGGAACGTTCGACAGGTCCGGAGTCATCGTTTTTCATCCGAAAATTGATTTTTTGGACTGTACCAAAAATGATTCAAAATGTCAATTGGATCGTGCCTCATGTTGAATAACCACTTTTTAAACCCTCACAGTGACCAAAATTGCCATTTTTACAGAGTTTTGCTTACTCAAAAGCTTAAATTTTTACCCATTTCAGGCACAGAAATGACTTTAAACACACTTATTTTAGTTGACAAAGTCATAATTCACATCCAACAGTCATTTAGAGTCAAAAGATTAAATGTTAAAATTTCATCATTATAGACCATTTTGGGATCGTTCGACAAGTCCGGAGTCATCGTTTTTCATCCGAAAATTGATTTTTTGGACTGTACCAAAAATGATTCAAAATGTCAATTGGATCGTGCCTCATGTTGAATAACCACTTTTTAAACCCTCACAGTGACCAAAATTTCCATTTTTACAGAGTTTCGCTTACTCAAAAGCTTCAATTTTGACCCATTTCAGGCACAGAAATGACTTTAAACACACTTATTTTAGTTGACAAAGTCATAATTCACATCCAACAGTCATTTAGAGTCAAAAGATTAAATGTTAAAATTTCATCATTATAGACCATTTTGGGAACGTTCGACAGGTCCGGAGTCATCGTTTTTCATCCGAAAATTGATTTTTTGGACTGTACTAAAAATGATTCAAAATGTCAATTGGATCGTGCCTCATGTTGAATAACCACTTTTTAAACCCTCACAGTGACCAAAATTGCCATTTTTACAGAGTTTTGCTTACTCAAAAGCTTCAATTTTGACCCATTTCAGGCACAGAAATGACTTTAAACACACTTATTTTAGTTGACAAAGTCATAATTCACATCCAAAAGTCATTTAGAGTCAAAAGATTAAATGTTAAAATTTCATCATTATAGAGCATTTTGGGAACGTTCGACAGGTCCGGAGTCATCGTTTTTCATCCGAAAAATGATTTTTTGGACTGTACCAAAAATGATTCAAAATGTCAATTGGATCGTGCCTCATGTTGAATAACCACTTTTTAAACCCTCACAGTGACCAAAATTGCCGTTTTTACAGAGTTTTGCTTACTCAAAAGCTTCAATTTTGACCCGTTTCAGGCACAGAAATGACTTTAAACACACTTATTTTAGTTGACAAAGTCATAATTCACATCCAACAGTCATTTAGAGTCAAAAGATTAAATGTTGAAATTTCATCATTATAGACCATTTTGGGATCGTTCGACAGGTCCGGAGTCATCGTTTTTCATCCGAAAATTGATTTTTTGGACTGTACCAAAAATGATTCAAAATGTCAATTGGATCATGCCTCATGTTGAATAACCACTTTTTAAACCCTCACAGTGACCAAAATTGCCATTTTTACAGAGTTTTGCTTGCTCAAAAGCTTCAATTTTGACCCGTTTCAGGCACAGAAATGACTTTAAACACACTTATTCTAGTTGACAAAGTCATAATTCACATCCAACAGTCATTTAGAGTCAAAAGATTAAATGTTAAAATTTCATCATTATAGACCATTTTGGGAACATTCCACAGGTCCGGAGTCATCGTTTTTCATCCGAAAATTGATTTTTTGGACTGTACCAAAAATGATTCAAAATGTCAATTGGATCGTTCCTCATGTTGAATAACCACTTTTTAAACCCTCACAGTGACCAAAATTGCCATTTTTACTGAGTTTTGCTTACTCAAAAGCTTCAATTTTGACCCATTTCAGGCACAGAAATGACTTTAAACACACTTATTTTAGTTGACAAAGTCATAATTCACATCCAACAGTAATTTAGAGTCAAAAGATTAAATGTTAAAATTTCATCATCATAGACCATTTTGGGAACATTCCACAGGTCCGGAGTCATCGTTTTTCATCCGAAAATTGATTTTTTGGACTGTACCAAAAATGATTCAAAATGTCAATTGGATCGTTCCTCATGTTGAATAACCACTTTTTAAACCCTCACAGTGACCAAAATTGCCATTTTTACAGAGTTTTGCTTACTCAAAAACTTAAATTTTTACCCATTTCAGGCACAGAAATGACTTTAAACACACTTATTTTAGTTGACAAAGTCATAATTCACATCCAACAGTCATTTAGAGTCAAAAGATTAAATGTTAAAATTTCATCATTATAGACCATTTTGGGAACGTTCGACAGGTCCGGAGTCATCGTTTTTCATCCGAAAATTGATTTTTTGGACTGTACCACAAATGATTCAAAATGTCAATTGGATCGTGCCTCATGTTGAATAACCACTTTTTAAACCCTCACAGTGACCAAAATTGCCATTTTTACAGAGTTCTGCTTACTCAAAAGCTTCAATTTTGACCCGTTTCAGGCACAGAAATGACTTTAAACACACTTATTTTAGTTGAAAAAGTCATAATTCACATCCAACAGTCATTTAGAGTCAAAAGATTAAATGTTGAAATTTCATCCATTTTGACCATTTGGGATCGTTCGACAGGTCCGGAGTCATCGTTTTTCATCCGAAAATTGATTTTTTGGACTGTACCAAAAATGATTCAAAATGTCAATTGGATCGTGCCTCATGTTGAATAACCACTTTTTAAACCCTCACAGTGACCAAAATTGCCATTTTTACAGAGTTTTGCTTACACAAAAGCTTCAATTTTGACCCATTTCAGGCACAGAAATGACTTTAAACACACTTATTTTAGTTGACAAAGTCATAATTCACATCCAACAGTCATTTAGAGTCAAAAGATTAAATGTTAAAATTTCATCATTATAGAGCATTTTGGGAACGTTCGACAGGTCCGGAGTCATCGTTTTTCATCCGAAAATTGATTTTTTGGACTGTACCAAAAATGATTCAAAATGTCAATTGGATCGTTCCTCATGTTGAATAACCACTTTTTAAACCCTCACAGTGACCAAAATTGCCATTTTTACAGAGTTTTGCTTACTCAAAAGCTTCAATTTTGACCCATTTCAGGCACAGAAATGACTTTAAACACACTTATTTTAGTTGACAAAGTCATAATTCACATCCAACAGTCATTTAGAGTCAAAAGATTAAATGTTAAAATTTCATCATTATAGACCATTTTGGGAACATTCCACAGGTCCGGAGTCATCGTTTTTCATCCGAAAATTGATTTTTTGGACTGTACCAAAAATGATTCAAAATGTCAATTGGATCGTTCCTCATGTTGAATAACCACTTTTTAAACCCTCACAGTGACCAAAATTGCCATTTTTACAGAGTTTTGCTTACTCAAAAGCTTCAATTTTGACCCATTTCAGGCACAGAAATGACTTTAGACACACTTATTTTAGTTGACAAAGTCATAATTCACATCCAACAGTCATTTAGAGTCAAAAGATTAAATGTTGAAATTTCATCATTATAGACCATTTTGGGATCGTTCGACAGGTCCGGAGTCATCGTTTTTCATCCGAAAATTGATTTTTTGGACTGTACCAAAAATGATTCAAAATGTCAATTGGATCGTGCCTCATGTTGAATAACCACTTTTTAAACCCTCACAGTGACCAAAATTGCCATTTTTATAGAGTTTTGCTTACTCAAAAGCTTCAATTTTGACCCGTTTCAGGCACAGAAATGACTTTAAACACACTTATTTTAGTTGACAAAGTCATAATTCACATCCAACAGTCATTTAGAGTCAAAAGATTAAATGTTGAAATTTCATCATTATAGACCATTTTGGGATCGTTCGACAGGTCCGGAGTCATCGTTTTTCATCCGAAAATTGATTTTTTGGACTGTACCAAAAATGATTCAAAATGTCAATTGGATCGTGCCTCATGTTGAATAACCACTTTTTAACCCTCACAGTGACCAAAATTGCCATTTTTACAGAGTTTTGCTTGCTCAAAAGCTTCAATTTTGACCCGTTTCAGGCACAGAAATGACTTTAAACACACTTATTCTAGTTGACAAAGTCATAATTCACATCCAACAGTCATTTAGAGTCAAAAGATTAAATGTTAAAATTTCATCATTATAGACCATTTTAGGAACATTCCGCAGGTCCGGAGTCATCGTTTTTCATCCGAAAATTGATTTTTTGGACTGTACCAAAAATGATTCAAAATGTCAATTGGATCGTGCCTCATGTTGAATAACCACTTTTTAAACCCTCACAGTGACCAAAATTGCCATTTTTACAGAGTTTTGCTTACTCAAAAGCTTCAATTTTGACCCATTTCAGGCACAGAAATGACTTTAAACACACTTATTTTAGTTGACAAAGTCATAATTCACATCCAACAGTCATTTAGAGTCAAAAGATTAAATGTTAAAATTTCATCATTATAGACCATTTTGGGATCGTTCGACAGGTCCGAAGTCATCGTTTTTCATCCGAAAATTGATTTTTTGGACTGTACCAAAAATGATTCAAAATGTCAATTGGATCGTGCCTCATGTTGAATAACCACTTTTTAAACCCTCACAGTGACCAAAATTTCCATTTTTACAGAGTTTCACTTACTCAAAAGCTTCAATTTTGACCCATTTCAGGCACAGAAATGACTTTAAACACACTTATTTTAGTTGACAAAGTCATAATTCACATCCAACAGTCATTTAGAGTCAAAAGATTAAATGTTAAAATTTCATCATTATAGACCATTTTGGGAATGTTCGACAGGTCCGGAGTCATCGTTTTTCATCCGAAAATTGATTTTTTGGACTGTACCAAAAATGATTCAAAATGTCAATTGGATCGTGCCTCATGTTGAATAACCACTTTTTAAACCCTCACAGTGACCAAAATTGCCATTTTTACAGAGTTTTGCTTACTCAAAAGCTTCAATTTTGACCCGTTTCAGGCACAGAAATGACTTTAAACACACTTATTTTAGTTGACAAAGTCATAATTCACATCCAACAGTCATTTAGAGTCAAAAGATTAAATGTTGAAATTTCATCATTATAGACCATTTTGGGATCGTTCGACAGGTCCGGAGTCATCGTTTTTCATCCGAAAATGGATTTTTTGGACTGTACCAAAAATGATTCAAAATGTCAATTGGATCGTGCCTCATGTTGAATAACCACTTTTTAAACCCTCACAGTGACCAAAATTGCCATTTTTACAGAGTTTTGCTTGCTCAAAAGCTTCAATTTTGACCCGTTTCAGGCACAGAAATGACTTTAAACACACTTATTCTAGTTGACAAAGTCATAATTCACATCCAACAGTCATTTAGAGTCAAAAGATTAAATGTTAAAATTTCATCATTATAGACCATTTTGGGAACATTCCACAGGTCCGGAGTCATCGTTTTTCATCCGAAAATTGATTTTTTGGACTGTACCAAAAATGATTCAAAATGTCAATTGGATCGTTCCTCATGTTGAATAACCACTTTTTAAACCCTCACAGTGACCAAAATTGCCATTTTTACAGAGTTTTGCTTACTCAAAAGCTTCAATTTTGACCCATTTCAGGCACAGAAATGACTTTAAACACACTTATTTTAGTTGACAAAGTCATAATTCACATCCAAAAGTCATTTAGAGTCAAAAGATTAAATGTTAAAATTTCATCATTATAGAGCATTTTGGGAACGTTCGACAGGTCCGGAGTCATCGTTTTTCATCCGAAAAATGATTTTTTGGACTGTACCAAAAATGATTCAAAATGTCAATTGGATCGTGCCTCATGTTGAATAACCACTTTTTAAACCCTCACAGTGACCAAAATTGCCGTTTTTACAGAGTTTTGCTTACTCAAAAGCTTCAATTTTGACCCGTTTCAGGCACAGAAATGACTTTAAACACACTTATTTTAGTTGACAAAGTCATAATTCACATCCAACAGTCATTTAGAGTCAAAAGATTAAATGTTGAAATTTCATCATTATAGACCATTTTGGGATCGTTCGACAGGTCCGGAGTCATCGTTTTTCATCCGAAAATTGATTTTTTGGACTGTACCAAAAATGATTCAAAATGTCAATTGGATCATGCCTCATGTTGAATAACCACTTTTTAAACCCTCACAGTGACCAAAATTGCCATTTTTACAGAGTTTTGCTTGCTCAAAAGCTTCAATTTTGACCCGTTTCAGGCACAGAAATGACTTTAAACACACTTATTCTAGTTGACAAAGTCATAATTCACATCCAACAGTCATTTAGAGTCAAAAGATTAAATGTTAAAATTTCATCATTATAGACCATTTTGGGAACATTCCACAGGTCCGGAGTCATCGTTTTTCATCCGAAAATTGATTTTTTGGACTGTACCAAAAATGATTCAAAATGTCAATTGGATCGTTCCTCATGTTGAATAACCACTTTTTAAACCCTCACAGTGACCAAAATTGCCATTTTTACTGAGTTTTGCTTACTCAAAAGCTTCAATTTTGACCCATTTCAGGCACAGAAATGACTTTAAACACACTTATTTTAGTTGACAAAGTCATAATTCACATCCAACAGTAATTTAGAGTCAAAAGATTAAATGTTAAAATTTCATCATCATAGACCATTTTGGGAACATTCCACAGGTCCGGAGTCATCGTTTTTCATCCGAAAATTGATTTTTTGGACTGTACCAAAAATGATTCAAAATGTCAATTGGATCGTTCCTCATGTTGAATAACCACTTTTTAAACCCTCACAGTGACCAAAATTGCCATTTTTACAGAGTTTTGCTTACTCAAAAGCTTAAATTTTTACCCATTTCAGGCACAGAAATGACTTTAAACACACTTATTTTAGTTGACAAAGTCATAATTCACATCCAACAGTCATTTAGAGTCAAAAGATTAAATGTTAAAATTTCATCATTATAGACCATTTTGGGAACGTTCGACAGGTCCGGAGTCATCGTTTTTCATCCGAAAATTGATTTTTTGGACTGTACCAAAAATGATTCAAAATGTCAATTGGATCGTGCCTCATGTTGAATAACCACTTTTTAAACCCTCACAGTGACCAAAATTGCCATTTTTACAGAGTTTTGCTTACTCAAAAGCTTAAATTTTTACCCATTTCAGGCACAGAAATGACTTTAAACACACTTATTTTAGTTGACAAAGTCATAATTCACATCCAACAGTCATTTAGAGTCAAAAGATTAAATGTTAAAATTTCATCATTATAGACCATTTTGGGATCGTTCGACAGGTCCGGAGTCATCGTTTTTCATCCGAAAATTGATTTTTTGGACTGTACCAAAAATGATTCAAAATGTCAATTGGATCGTGCCTCATGTTGAATAACCACTTTTTAAACCCTCACAGTGACCAAAATTTCCATTTTTACAGAGTTTCTTTTACTCAAAAGCTTCAATTTTGACCCATTTCAGGCACAGAAATGACTTTAAACACACTTATTTTAGTTGACAAAGTCATAATTCACATCCAACAGTCATTTAGAGTCAAAAGATTAAATGTTAAAATTTCATCATTATAGACCATTTTGGGAACGTTCGACAGGTCCGGAGTCATCGTTTTTCATCCGAAAATTGATTTTTTGGACTGTACTAAAAATGATTCAAAATGTCAATTGGATCGTGCCTCATGTTGAATAACCACTTTTTAAACCCTCACAGTGACCAAAATTGCCATTTTTACAGAGTTTTGCTTACTCAAAAGCTTCAATTTTGACCCATTTCAGGCACAGAAATGACTTTAAACACACTTATTTTAGTTGACAAAGTCATAATTCACATCCAAAAGTCATTTAGAGTCAAAAGATTAAATGTTAAAATTTCATCATTATAGAGCATTTTGGGAACGTTCGACAGGTCCGGAGTCATCGTTTTTCATCCGAAAAATGATTTTTTGGACTGTACCAAAAATGATTCAAAATGTCAATTGGATCGTGCCTCATGTTGAATAACCACTTTTTAAACCCTCACAGTGACCAAAATTGCCGTTTTTACAGAGTTTTGCTTACTCAAAAGCTTCAATTTTGACCCGTTTCAGGCACAGAAATGACTTTAAACACACTTATTTTAGTTGACAAAGTCATAATTCACATCCAACAGTCATTTAGAGTCAAAAGATTAAATGTTGAAATTTCATCATTATAGACCATTTTGGGATCGTTCGACAGGTCCGGAGTCATCGTTTTTCATCCGAAAATTGATTTTTTGGACTGTACCAAAAATGATTCAAAATGTCAATTGGATCATGCCTCATGTTGAATAACCACTTTTTAAACCCTCACAGTGACCAAAATTGCCATTTTTACAGAGTTTTGCTTGCTCAAAAGCTTCAATTTTGACCCGTTTCAGGCACAGAAATGACTTTAAACACACTTATTCTAGTTGACAAAGTCATAATTCACATCCAACAGTCATTTAGAGTCAAAAGATTAAATGTTAAAATTTCATCATTATAGACCATTTTGGGAACATTCCACAGGTCCGGAGTCATCGTTTTTCATCCGAAAATTGATTTTTTGGACTGTACCAAAAATGATTCAAAATGTCAATTGGATCGTTCCTCATGTTGAATAACCACTTTTTAAACCCTCACAGTGACCAAAATTGCCATTTTTACTGAGTTTTGCTTACTCAAAAGCTTCAATTTTGACCCATTTCAGGCACAGAAATGACTTTAAACACACTTATTTTAGTTGACAAAGTCATAATTCACATCCAACAGTAATTTAGAGTCAAAAGATTAAATGTTAAAATGTCATCATCATAGACCATTTTGGGAACATTCCACAGGTCCGGAGTCATCGTTTTTCATCCGAAAATGG